>NW_022987588.1:4939307-6139307 GCF_902827165.1 Trematomus bernacchii | reverse complement strand
GTGAATATTAGTTTGCTGAGGCTGCTTTTAGTTATATGTCCCATGTCATGGCCATTTCTACTGATCATATTTCCATTGTTGAGGTCTACTAGAATAGATTTAAATTGTGCAATTTTCCAAAATCACATTGGTTTCTCATACAGCATCTCTGTATAGTATGTGTATTCACCAGGTATTCACTCTCTGTTCTAACTGGCTTGTTGGAGCTCCTGCCCCCCCCCCCCCCCCCCTCCCTGTGAGCCCAGTGTGCTCTGATTGGTCGGCACGTTGCGAGGCTCGCTGCTGCTCGCTGCTGCGAGGAGTGGACAGGTTTCCGGGTCGGCGATGCAGAGACACAGCGAAACTCATCCTGAGCACACACAAACACTCACAGCCGAAGTAAAAACAATAAGTGTGGCTTGATATTGAGTAAGAAAAAGGTTTATAATGCTGTGAGAATGGGTCTGCGGAGAGCATTTCTCCGCGATCCCAACTCGTCTATTACCAGCGTTCAGGGAGCTCTATGCAAGTCAATAGGGACTCCCTGTTAGTTAGCCATGGGATCATGGTGTGTGAGGTGCTCCGTGGATTGGTCCATTTGGGCCAATCCGGTCATTTGTTGTTGATTTGGGTAATCACACGTCACAGAACCCAGGAAGAAAACAATGGAAAAAGAGAAATCTCCAACGAGGCGTTTTGGGGCAGCATAGACAGGTCTTTCTGTGTTAGAGTTTTACTCGCTACAAGGTGTACTTTGAGGGTTTTTGACTTTGCAGACCGTTTACATGCATAAACAACTTCATAACACACAAGGGAACGGGTAATAACCAGAAAAGCATGACATGGGCCCTTTAAGACCTGGATCTGGTTTGCAGAAGTGGATGTCCCATGATAAAGCTTAGTAGTAGATTTGTGCCAAGTTAACACAAAGTCAAAAGCTGGATCGAGAACTTTAATCACAAACTCAAGGTCTTAAGGAAAAACAATAACCACCACCAACCCCCCACATAAACTCTTATGTTGTGTTAACTCTCCTTTACCCTCTTCCCTTCAGTGACAAATTACACACAAAAAGGGATCATTAGAATCTTAAATTATTTAATGTAAACTGTTAACATGCCGAATCACATAAAACATCATTAAGAAATACAATTTATGGTGATGTGCTTGTTGTGGAGACTGATTATATTACATTTGAATAAATTCTCTGTCTCTTAATTTAACATTAACACTTAACAAATGAACACAATACACAAACACAAACACAATGGCCTGAACAGAAATGAATCTTTCTGACAGACTAAACAGATATACAACATAACAATATTTCTGTTTCCTTCTCACTCCATGGACTTGTCACTCCAGGCCATTGACTTTCTTTTGGCCAGCTCCATCCAGGACGGCTGGCCGCCCCCAGACTGCAGCGCAGATGGCAAAGGAGGTGACGATGAGGGCGATGAAGATGTCACCGCTGTTTTCCGTGGCCATTTTTCCTCACGAGGTCTGTCAGGAATTGTTGCCGGACTTGACTCTGAAAGGAAAAACTTGTGTCACATTGCTGCTCATGGATTTACTTAATACTCCCATAAGTATTACTGCAATTGCAATTACATTGTGTCAACACACCTGCAAGTTTTACCCCTTGTTTTCCCTCCTGTTTGATGTCTTTGCTTAGAGGCGTGGTTTTCACTGAGGCAGGGGATTCACCTGATGTCTGCTCCTCTGTTTGAGCTTTCTTCAATTCCACCTGAGGAAAACAGTGAGTTAGATCACCTGCTCTGAATGACCTATCAGTCTAAAACAGGAGGAGTTAAACAAGTAGTAAGAAGTGATATTTAAAATAGTATTTTTTGTCAAGATATCCAATGAAAAGACCAAAACCAACATCCTTCTAACAAACAATACATCTTCTTTACACTGCAGCATAAGGCCTTAAAACATGCAGTGGCTGACATATTCCCTAATTAGGATGAACACTGTAGTTAAGTCAAACACACACAATGTCCTACAATGGGAATACTCTCTGCAGTTGCACTATTTACTTCCATTTGAGTAATGTTGCTAAAAACTACAGCTGTTTTAAATCATACAACTGTATTGGTGACCCCATTTTTAAGATGAACATCGTTGAGTGAACAAAATGCCTTAAGTCTAAGTGCATTTGCGTACTAAGCGACTTTGATTACCTAGGAAGGCAATATATTAATTACATTTATTATTATAACACTTGAATCGAGGTCGGAGAGTATTAATAGAAAGATTATCACACTCTTGGTTTTAGATTGTTCATGGGATTTGTTGAGTATAATAAAACAGATTATCTTTAGCAGTATGAAAGGCAGCTACAAAGAAGTACCACAAACCCCCTTGGTTCCAGGTGGAGTGGTCCACTCTGCTCGTTTCTCCAAAAATGCTGCCTTCTCGCTCACTGCCCCGGCCCACACTGCCCGTCTTCCTGACTGCGATGGACCCTCCTTCTCCTGCACGGTGGTCTCTTTTTCCCCTTTTCCCAAGGCAGAAACCGGAGGCGAGGCTGAAGCCGATGTAGAAACTGAGGTTGTTTTTAGCTGGTTGGCAGCATTAAGACCTCGATTGCTCCAGGAAGGTTGCCGCTGAACGGAGGAAAGGTAAGATTGTGCGAGGGACTGTGTGACGTTCCCCTGTGTTAACTGAGAGGATGTCTCTGTTTGTGCAGAGGAGTGTAAAGGAGACTGGGCTGTCCTGGTCTGCACAGCAGGATGAGACGCTGACTGAGGTTCACTGGTTTGTTTGGCTGTTTGTGGATCTTTACAGGTGTTGGACTGAACAGGAGATATCTTCTGTTGTGCTGAAATCAGTGACGGTTTCCCAGTTTGTGCGTCACTTCCACTTTTCCCTGTTTCTGCCTCAGTTGGAGGTTGGTTTGCAGCCTCGAGTGGTATTTTTACAGTCTGTGTCTGTGCTTGTGTTCCACTCAGCACTTCTGTCTGAGCTTGAGGTCCAGGCGCTGTCTGCCCGCCTGTAAGATCCCTGGGAAATCTGTTGGTAAAAAGCTGCTGGATGCTCCTGGTCTTTTCCATTGCCAAGCTCATCCAGGACACCTCAGATGAGGCCGTTGGGGGGGGCGGGCTGCGGCTCCTGGGGCGCAGGGACGACAGATTCAACTTCTTTTAGATTTGACGAGGTTGTCTGGATTTCTGTCGCCACGATGCGAGTATTGCCGGTAGATGGAGGGTTGTTCTTCAGTGGAAAAGTGAAGCCAGACGGGGCTGGATCTAAAGAGTGACACAGTTCAGTTAGACACACTGGGTTGGCTGCACTGTTCAAGTTAGAGTGGCCTTTTAATAAGTACAAAGGTCTATTGTCCTCAGTGCAAATCTTATCACTCTAGTGTGATTATTTACTATGTGCATGTGTGCACTGTCTTACCTTATATGGAACGGAAAAAGGATCGCACAGTATGCAATAAGACAGGATCTCTTTTGTGTGTGTGTGAACCTGAGCTTAAACATCTTCTGTGTGGTAAACTTTAAAAAATTAAAAGACAAACATTTCTCGTAGACTCACCTGTTGGTCGTAGGTCTCTTATTTCTGGTCTTCTGGGTCTGTCAACCTGCTCCTCACACACTGGTGGAGTGTTGGAAGAGGCGTCAGACTGAATTTTCCTGGAGCGCAGTTTAACCCCAAACGCCATCTTTCCCTCGTCATCCTCCACCTCCCTTGCTTCCAGCGCCTCCTCCACCACCTCCTGGCTGCTCTCAACTTCCTCCACTTTGACAGCGCCTGTAACTGTGGTCACATTTGTATTAGACGGTGTCACTGATTCCACCTTTTTGAGGCTGTCCCCCCTCTCCCATGGAAGAACCGGGCTTTTGTGTACACCTGCTTCCTGTCTAAGTCTTCCCACAGCCCCTTTAAGTTCTTCCTTTTCCTTCATGCTTGAAAATAATGTATCCTCTGCTCTAACGTCTTTCTTCTGCTGGGCTACGGTGTTTTCCACAAAACTGCCTGACCGGGGTCTCTCTCCACCACGATTTTTGGCGATGGAGAAGTGGAAGGAGCCGGATCCTTGAGTGGGTCTCTTTATTCCTCTTGTGATTTGTGACTCACTTTGAAGCTGCTGTTGAACTGAGCTCAAGGGAGTGGGGTGCTGGTCAGATATAATCGTATTTCTCTTGTCATGGGACAGTAATTGTATATCTAAGTCCTCTCTGCTGTCCCTCCGTTCTGACTGTATGAAGGACGAGTGTGGCCGTTCGCTGGGCTTCACATCCGCTGATCTGTTGGGTTTTACTCTGAGTACCTGGGAGGGTAATTTCCCAGGAAGCTCCTTTGGGGAAATCGTCGGGCTGGATGATTTGGATGCTGCCTCCGATGGTGCGACCTCTGGGGATTTTGAAGGAAGAAGCTGGGATGTAATGGGAATGACGTCCTCTCCTTTTTCCAATGTCACCTCGGCTTCAGTTATAAGCTGCTGTGATTCTTCTCTCACAGACTCAGGGTGGTTGATGTGGTTCAGGGTGTGTAAGTGAGATTCTGAGTCATTCTGCAAAACATGACATAGAAAGAATATAAGGAAAATGCATGAAGTGTGTTTCTCTTCTGGTGATAAAATGTTGACTCACTGAAGGGAGGGTCTTCTTGGTGCTGGCTCTCTGCTTCCTGGGCTTGATGGACATGCGGTGGCGGGCAGCAGAGGTGTCCAGGCAGGGGGTGAACTGGACTGGAGAGCTGAAGTCCAACGGGGTCTCAACCACAGAAGGAGAGGAAGTGGGGGAGACAGAAGGAGGAAGAGGGAGGGAGGGAGTCAGGAGCACTGATTTGATTTGTGAAGGTTTGGGGATGGGGGAGAGCGGACGAGAGGATGGCTGAGATGCAGTCTGAAAAGAAAGAATAATCATAATATAACACTTCAACAAAAGAGGAAACATAAAGACATGTACAAAAGTACAGAACATGTATAATTGTTTTTATTTTAACAGGATTTCTAATTAATTATATTTACTTGTAACTTCCACCAAGCTGTGCATCTCCTACATCCCTGACTTTACATTTTAGGCTCGATTCTACATTAACTGTACCAACTAGAGAAGAAAAAGCTACTAACAAAACACAGCAAAGAGCAACACTGTTACACTGTTTCAAAATGTTCATAGTCTCTCTGGGTTATTTTCAGTCTATCCCACTTGGTCCTGCTGCTGTAAGTACTCACTAGATTCATCTCTGTCTAAAAATAGTCCCCAAAAAATGCAATACTTAGCAATGTAAGCAATGCTAAAACACAGCAGTGCACAGCTGTTTAGGGATTACTGTGCATAAAACGTAACTATATGCGGCCTATTTTCTAAGATTTGCACCGTAAAACATGAGCTTGGTTTGGGCAGAATGTATTGGGAGTCGAACTAAAGCATTGTTGGTTTTGGCTTTTTAATGTTTTTTCTTGATTTATCTTCTAACCTTTATCTTAAACTAAACTCAATCCTAATCTCAGACTTAAATCCCCAATAATTTAGGATTGGAACATTTCACAATTCCACACAAAGAAACAAACATACACACATTCACACAAGTGCTGCATTTACGGCAATACTGTATGTTGGCATGAATGTTTTGTTACAAAGTGAAAAGATGATACTTGATCCAAAATAGTTGGTGAGACGTAAATAGCAGCGGAGTCTGATTGATAATTCTGCTCAGGAGTATTTCTCAAAATCATCAAATAAAAAAGGTATCCTGAAATTGAGCCAAATATGTCCATTACAGTTGATCAAAATCCAAGGTGATGTTTTTCAGTTCAAAGGATAAACCGTTTAATATAATATGAAACAGCTAAAAGCAGGAAATCTCCATATTTAAGAGTCTGAAATGAAATCTCGTGCACTGACATACACAAATTATCAAAAAGGTTTTGAAGCTCTTTTCCCAAATACTATTAAACTGAATTTGCTCTGATTAAATAAGCAGACATCTGAGCATGTGTCCCTTTTGTGGGAAAATGAGTCACCTTGCTGGGGGCTCCTGAGGTCTCAGAGGGGCTGTGGGGAAGACTTTCATCCTCTGAGCGGCTTCCCACATCCTCTGGACGTCTGACTGGCACAACCAGAGGCGGCGGACCCAAATGCATCTTCTGCTGCTGAAGCTTCACCTGTGATACCAGAGGAACAGGTGCTTTTTTTTTTAAAAACTGGTAAAAGACGGTAAAGATCCCCAAAAAGTTTCCTATAGTAAAATGCTGTACCTGCAGAGCTTTGATCTTGCTGTGGACGTTTTCCTGCGATAAGACCCTGGCTGGCTCAGCGTCTGTCAGGACGTCATCAGCCAGGAAGATGCTGTCATGGGACAAGGCCCGAAATCCCATGATGCCCTCAGAGAATCTGTGGCAGCAAGAGGGGAAGAACAGAAGAAGAACAAAGGCATAGAGTCAGGACAGGTATGTAGCTGAGAAGCAGAAATTGACACCATCTTGTAGACACTCACGCCAAATCTTCATCAGACCCGAGTCCCTTTCCTGCAGTGATGTCGCTGGAGGACTGGCTGAGTTTGGCCTCGGCCTCCCCCCCTCCTCTCTTACTTTTCCCGAACAGACGAGTTTTCAGAGACTTGAGTTTGGACTTTTTACGTCCTGATTGAGATGAAGACAGATCCAGGTCACACATGCAGAACTCACAAGGTATTCTCCTCTCCACACCTTTTATAGTCTCTTTTTTAATTGCTACATCAGATGCATGTCATTGAGTATAAATGGTCCTCGGATTGTGATAGTCATGTGTCCTTTATGTGGTTAGCTATTCTTTTTCAAAGACTTGCTTTCTTCACACCATAAGAATCTGAATCCACTCTATGTCCAAGTCCGTTTGCAAATACAAGGAATGTGCTTTGATTAATTAGTGCACAACATAACCATAGTTATAATTTTTTTTAAAGTAAAAAATTATATAATAAATAAGAATTATTTAAGTATTGCAAAAATCAAGTAACTAATAATACATATAGAGGAGACGAGAAATATATTAAGAGTATGAAAATATACTGTAAAAATGTGTACAATATATCTGAATTCATTTGAAAAAGCTGTGCAACATTTTATAAGTGGTATTTTTGTGCAGAAATGTGCGAAATTCTCCAAGGCAATTGCAAAGGAATGAATAGAAGAACATACAGAGAAATATAAATACATATAAAGATATGCAATAATGTAACACATCCCACTCTTTTGTAAAAATGCACAACAGATTATCTTACCTGGAATATCCTCAGTGCTTTCTTCTGTTTCTCCAGAGAAATACTCCATCTGTCTGATCACTGAAATCAGAGACGACAGGAATAAAGACTCGGATAATGGGAAGAAACCAGGACAACAAAAACCTCAGGCTAACACTTTCTAGAAGCCGTTGTCACATGCTGGAGGGCAGGTCGTGGTGTGAATACTCCAGTGTTCCCTGGCTCTTAATGCACTCGTGTGACAGCCTGAAGGAGAGAGTCTGGACTCGCGGTTCAAAGGTTTATTGGTATTATCAGGAACCTTTACTGTAGCTAGGTGGGGCGTGCTGAGCAGCCCTTATAGTCTGCAATAAGTCATAAAAGAAGCTGTAGGTTAAAGAGCAAGTATAGGATTTGAATTACAATAGTACATACATATCACTCATAAAGCAATGCAGCCTGGATAATGTTTCGTAAACAAAGCAAACACTGCAATCTCTCACTCAGACAGCGTCACTTATGCAAAACTATGACTGACAAACATACATATTGGGTTTATGTGTTACTCAGTGCAAGGTGCTTGTTTTTTCTTCGTTCCACAGGCTTTATTTCGCACCCTGCTCTGCCACTAGTGTGCCTTTTGAGTCCCACTGTTCTCTGTGTCGCCGAGGAACTGCTAACAGAGTGATCCTGTACAGCATGTTCGCTTGATAAGACAAGATGTGGCAGGTTATGGGTAAACATGCAAAGTCCACACTTCCTCTCTCATATCGCCTGCTCTCACAATACAAGCACGCCCTATTGAAAGGGATGTAAGTGTATGAATAACCTAGCACAAAAAAAGTTGCATGTGACTTACATAACCTCTTGTCCTATAAATACAACCTGTGTGTGTTTTTGATCATGAATCATATACCTCAGACTTTTATCAAGATACAGCCCTAACAGAAAACAACGGATAATCCAGTGGATTATTGACATTGCACAGAGATCCTTGTGAGATTTCACAGCACCATAATCCACAGCTTAATCATAAACGCCCCATGCCAGGTACTCACATTCACAAGGGAAAGCACTTCTCTATTCAAGGGTAAAACACACATTCCCACATCATTAAGTTAAAGGAAAAATAACTTACCCAGCGTCTTACAGCAGCACCTCTGCTTCTCTTCCTCCTCTCTGGGCAGAGTTGTCCTGTCGTCTTTGTCCCTGTCCTAATGTTTAAACCTCAGGCTGGAGTCGTCCCCCATCTGCAGACGGAGGGAGATGCGGAGGGAAGGGAGCGAGGGAAGGAGAAAGGACAAGCAGAAAAGAAAGGCAGAGAGAGAGAAGGACACTCCATGACAGGGTAAGCAAATGCACAAAGAGAAAAGAGGACAGAAGAGAATAAGAGAGGCCGAGCGAGAGGGGGAGAGAGAGGGATACTCTATTACATTAGTGGCACACTGTGGCCCTCTGCGCTAAGCTCCTTATAAAACGCTAACCTGATTTTAGGCCCAGAAATGAGAGTAGAGGGAAAAAAATAATAAAGCTCCAGTAGGAAAGAGGACAGGCATACAGGAATTACGGCTCAGAGGACTGTTTACATATTACACCGGGCTGCTTACCCCCCCGGGCCACCACAGAGACGAGCCTGTGTTTGTGTGTGTGTGTGTGTGTGTGTGTGTGAATGTGTGTCAAAATAGTTAAACATTCAAATAAATACCAACCAGGAATGAGCCATCTCTTAACCCTGGAGAGATGCAGAGTTTTCATTCAAACACACCAAACATGAAATAATATGTTGTGATATTGTACATAGATACTGTATGTGTGTTTTTATTATGGATGTCAACACACAATAGGACATTTGCAAATGCATTATATTGATGTGTGTTGCATGTTAATAATAATACATTTATTATATCAAGTGCTTTTACAGATGCTCAAAAACACTTAACAGAGATTTTAATTAATTAATTAAATAAAAGTCAAATAAAAATCAAGCTAATAAAACTACATGTAACACGGGAACACACAATAAAAGCCAGTCCATACAGGTGAATACTAGTCAGTGATTTGAAGGAGGGGGAGGTCGGTGCAGATGTTTCCATTATGTATTTTTATTGCTACCTATTTATTGATTTATATTGTCCTACATGTGCTCTGTTCAAAATACAAATCTCTTTTATTATTTTAGATACAGTATAAGGACTTCAGATCAAAATGAGCTATTAGCTATAATCTGGCATGTATCAGAGATGTATGTATTTGTATGCATGGTCCTTGTTCAACAAAAAAAAAATGGCATGATAATAATTTAAAAAAGAAACATACCTTTATGGATGCCCTAAATCCAAAAAGCATAATACTTGAAGGAAAAATGATACTTAAAAATGTGTCTTCACTGTTAAATCAGAAAATGCCGAAAATAACCTTTAAAAGAAATGTCCCTTTCTTTAAAAGAGACCAAGATATCTCGCACACACACCGTTTCCTAACATTACATTGATCCCAGTGTTGCTGCAGTGAATGTGCACATTCCCACAGGAGGGTTTCAGAGATGGCAGCACTATGTAGACCACTGGGCTACAACCAGCGAAAAGGGGGGGGGGGGGGTGCCACAGGAAGAGGAGACCACATTGTGTCTGTGTGTGAGCAGCTCCTGATGAGGCTCCTCATCCCACAAATCCTTATCTCTTCCTCTCAAACATAAACCCAGCCGCTGACATCTGGATTACATGCAACCAACCACATGTTAACACACCGACCTGACAAACAGTCTGGGGTGGGATTTATTTGTGGATGTATTGTCTGTAATCTGCACATAAAGGACAATCTGTATGCAAGTGTATTTTATTTGAACTGATAACAGCTGATGTGGTGACATATGTGAAATCTGTCTGCACATTTACAGCAGAAACAGTTTCTTTTGTCCTCTTCTCTCTTATAAAGTAATACAAGTAGAGACATCCACAGTCATCTGTGCTTCCCTGACGGATTATAAAGCGTCCCCTCAGAGCCCAGATGAGGACCGGGCATGCAAACCCAGATTAAGGCCGATAGATAATCCGATCACGGCGCTGTTTGAACTCTTGTGTGTTTCCATTCATCCAAACAAACAGTTTCCCATGAATATTTAATGAGGGTGTTTTTTTCTCCATAATTGCTTTTTTATGGGGGAAATATTATGTCATTAAAATGTCATTAACTCAACATTAATCCTACAGCAACACTGAACAAGTGACTTACACACAAACAAAGCTGGACTAATGTTTTAATAATTATGATTTTTACTATAACAGTTAACTACATGTCAGTTGGCTTTTCATTCAACTGATTAATACAGGACTTTATCAGTTAAATGGTGGTTTATAGACTAAGTAAACCGCTGACAATTGCCAACCAACCCCTGAAAGTTTTTACAATGTGCAGCATTGGAGAACACCAATAATGTTTTTATATTAGGCTTAGCTACCTGATACATTTGCTGCATGAAGGATTTGCATATTTCTAGCAGTTTGAAACAATGGTTAATGATATGATGTTATTTCAATGACTCAGTGGTCATGTTCATTCTTGACCTAGTAAATAGTTCACAAACATGGAAGAGAAGTCCAATAGTAGTCTGAATAATGCAACCTTTCTATGACATCTGAGCCAACTCAAAATCTCCCATGCACCATTATTTTAAAAGACGTATTGCAATACAAATAATATCAGAATAAATCATTAATGTCTTTAGATTTTATTATTTAGATGTGTAGGCCTACTGATATATGCTGTGTTGTGTGTTACTTGTGTATTTGAACTGCTGCAGCTTAATCAGGTTTGTGGTAATCCAGATACTTTTTTTTATATGTATGAATATATTTTAAATGTGATATACTTTAAATACAGTTACTTTAAAGCTTGATCATGATTAAAATAATAAAACAAAGACCATTTTAAATAATTATAAAAGCAGTTTTAATTGACCTTTTCCACCAGATGGCAGTATGACATTCTTAAAAAACATTTGGTAATAGAAGAATTAAAAGTTTTTTAAAAAATGTAAAGAAAATAACCAGAAAAAAACCCTTTAAAGAAAATAATATGTTAACAGGAAAACAAAGTATTTGGCAACATTTGACAGCACAAGTCTGTGATAATCATACATGATCGTACAGAATTTACGACATGTCAGTGTGACAAAAGCATTTTGTAAAACCTGATAAAAATGGCTCTATAAGGCCGATCACATCACAAGTATTTTAAGGCAACTCCAAACCCACAGCAGATGTGTCTTTTGGGCAGGTGAGTAAATTAAGATAGAAAAACAGTTTTTAAGATGTTTGAATCTCATAGTGTTTTTGTGTGTTTGGTGTGAAAAATATCTACGCTGGTCTCGTGGCACTGCCGGAGGTCGTAGTCACAATAACCGATAGAGAATCGACCCTGGAGGATAACAAAGATTCACCACAAGTCAGCGATGTGATTCTGACAATGGCATTTAAAGAAAAGGATTCATATAAACTGTAATGACGTCTCACCTTAGGTCTTTTGAAGTAATCCAACCCTCTGCCTATCTTGATGATCCAACCATTGTCAAACCTAAAAAACCCAAATATGTTTTTGTTTACAACCAGAGAATAAAGCAGCAATAATAGAGAGTAGGGCGCTTACGTGAAAATAAATCCTAAACATATTGTTTTTTAGATATTGCAAATTGAAAACTATTCTTAGCTTATAATGTGTTTTTTTAATATGTAAAATCCTTGAAATGCACCTGATCTCCCTGTCGTGTATGGTGGAGGAGTACTGCAGATCCAGAGTCACTCCCTGAGCGCTCAGACTCTCTTTGATCTCAGAGAGAGCGCCGCGCTGCTGCCCGCTATCCGCCTGCTGGACGGGACAAAATGGTATTAAAACAACAGCACAAAGGGACCCAGACACCTATATAAACTGTTTTTACTGACTGTCAATGTGGGACGAGCACAGGTGTTGCTGAAAACATTCATCATAGACATAAATCACGACTTATCACAAATCAAAACGGTAAGAGGAATTTGTCTGGCATTCATTTATTTATTTAGACCTCTGCTACTGTGCCAAGTCATATGATTATGTTGGAAAAGGGCCAATGACTGCCATTCATTTACTACACTTCGTGCAACCATATTTGTTTCAGAACCAACCTCGTCCTGGGAGGTGAGCAGATGGACCTTCTTCACCTTGCAGGGCGCTTTGAGCAGCATCTCACAGAACCGCAGGAAGTTGTACAGCTGAAAGGGAGAGGAGGGGGAAGCAGTTTCACTTTGAGATTAAACTGCAGTGTTAATCAATTCAATATGAAGATACACAATGATTTTTAAAATGTACAAAATATATAATTCTTTGAAAATTCAAAATGTAATTAACTTCAGGAACAGTTTAATTATTTTGTGTGTTGTGGGATGTATGTTAATAATACTAAATACTGGTTGAGAATTTGCATAAACCACTTTCTGTGTGAAATTATAACAATACGATTGCATAACAAGATGATAAATTATCCTATTGAATAATTGCTCATCCCTATTTGTAACCCTATTAACACATCCTAAGCCCTAACCAACCCTAAGGCCCTTATTATATAATATTATTTTGGCACTGAGTATTTACATAAACAAAGTTAATCTTATTAATGCCATACAGTCAGTATGTCGTTTTTTGGGCTGTAGTGCAGATGCTTTCCTTAAAGTGGTTATTAATCCAACACTGTATAAATTAAATGACTTAAAGATCATGTGTGGAATGAAAAATCAGAAGTTGCAGCCCTTGAATAAACGCAAATAAACAAAGGCAAATCCAGCTTGACGAAAATAAAGTAACGTGAGATCTCACTTGGTGTATGTGCCGTATGTAAGGGTCTTCCACCCAGACCTCGGTGAGGAAGCTGCTCATGTAGGGCTTGAACAGAGACTCGTAGCTGTGACCCGTCGCGTCCTCTGAGATCCTGATCTGCTCGTGGTATTTCCCATCTGACAGGAGAGGAGACAGGAGAATATAGGAAGTTAGAGATGGCACAAATAACCCAATGCTATTTACCGCTCAAATATGAATGCATTTTTGTTAAATGCAATTATCAAAAAAACAAGGTGGTCAATAGACTTTACAACAGGTTCATTTGTGTTTCAGTGGTTTTGTTTCCTACCTTCTTTCAGCTGGTTCACATGAGATTTGATCTGCTCTGCTCGGTGCATGTAGCCCTTTATCTTCTCCCTGTAGTGACCTCGCTTTGAGTCATCTTTCACAGAGGCTGTCAGGGGAGAGAAAACAAGAATAAATTATGATTTCTGTCTTTTCCATGCTACATTACCTCTACTGTACTCATTATTAAGATATTAAGACAATGGGCCCCTGGGTTAAATACGCAAAAGGCCCCAACACTACATATGAGAAGGACACAAAGACGTTATAGTTTGTTTGCCTCTTTTTGTTGTTCCTTTTGTCTTTTTCTTTTGTATATTAAGTCACTTATAGTTGTCTTGTGTCATTTTGTAGTCTTTTTGAGTCACTTTGTGGTTGTTTTGAGTCTCTATGTAGTCCACTTGTGTCTCTTTGGGGTCGTCTGTTCCACTGTGATAATATATATTCACTTTGTAGTAGTTTTGTGTCTCATTGGGGTCATTCAGCCCCTCTTGGTTGTTGATTCGGTGTATTTGTAGTCATTTTTTGCCTATTTGTTATAATTTTGACTTGATAACAGGCCTGTATAGTATCTCATTTTTTTATTCCAGCTTTGTTGTCCTTTACTGTCTTAATAATTCCTGTATACGTTTATCAAGAGATGCCAAATAAAAGTCAAAATTATTGTATAAGTACACAAACTGGACCAATACATATGATTCTGATTTAGTTTGTTGGTCATTTTGAGTCTCTTCCTGGTTGGTAGCTGTCTCTTGTCCCCCTAACACACGGGGCTCATAAACCTGTATGACCGTGCTGTAGTCAATACTTTCCTTTAAATTGTATTAAATGTTATGAATAATAATAATAAAGTACCTTTCAGCACGTCCATGAGCAGCTGGATGCCCTCCTGGTAGCAGACCAGAGACTCTTGGAAGCGGCCACTGTGGTCCAGCTCCACGGCTCGCTTCAGCACGGAGATGGCGGAGCTCTCCATCCCTGACACGTGATTCTGGCTCATTATTCTTTTTATCCTTCGTGTTTTCCACAGTTACTAGAAAACTAAAAGTGGATTCATGCTTTTAAAATGTCAGAAAAGTCTCCAAAGGAAGCAACTTGAGAGCTACACAGGTGCGCCACAAAAATAGTTCCCCGGAGAAACATCATGGTGGAATAATGGTCCATAATAATGGTGCAGCTTTATTAAAATACTGCAATTAAATACGACTAAGCAACTGTATTTTAAATTGATCTTGTAAAATGTAAATAGTTTATCCTTGTAATTGTATGTGAAGTACAATTAAAACGTTCCTAAGACTATCTAGGGATTGTATCTTCCAATATTCATTGAAATACATATAGAGGAATATCTTACTTTGTTATTTTATTTTAAGTTATGTCGTTGTTATCCTGTTTTTTGCTTTTCTTATATATTTGCCCACATGTATCCTGTTTAATTTGACAATTCATTATTAATGTATTGTTAAATGGTTTGAATTTATCACAAAAAATATTTCTATTACTGTTATAATCTGAAAATGACTTTAAACCAAAAAGGGGATTTTAAGGATATCAAATGAAAACTGTTTTAGTTATATAATTATAGTAATACAAATAACTGTAGGAACCTTGATTGGCGAACATTCGCTTCGTCGGCGTAGTTTCAATGTAACTCCTCGAAGCTTCCGGTGTAGACATCCATGGAGGACATAACTGTCATGACAACAACGTGACTTACCGTTTGCGGTTCTTCTTCAGCTCTTGAATCAATGTCGTCGGTTTGAATTCAGTGAATATAATGTGAAATTAGTTACGTTTTTATCCGTCGCGTTCATTATCGTTTGGTCTACTCAGCGTTTAGCAGGGCTGCACGGTAACGTTAACCTTGGCGTGCACCACAGTAGTTTAACTAACTAGTGGCTGTCAACTTAACCGTCACTAACTTCACTAAGGTTACCGAATTAAAGATGTCGGGGGTCTGTCGTGGTTTGAGCTCAGTGAAGGTAAGAAGAACATCTTGCAGTATTTCTCATGTTTCAAACTGATCTTACCTTAATGCTTTCTTTACTTTAAAATCAGGACCTCTCAATGTTGATACTGTCAGGTTGTGTTCTATTTAAATGTTCTTTCTCTTGATATATAGTAAATGTGGTCAAAAATCCAGAGTTTCACAATATATATAAGTTTTGTTCAATATATTTTTCAACTCTAGTAGCCAAATCAGAATTCCTTTATTCGTCCTATTCGTCCCACAGAGGGGACATTTACATTGTTTCAGCAAAATGAGATATAAGATTTAGATAAAAGATAGAGACAAACAATTATAATAAAGCACTATTACAAAAGGGCATTCATATAATATTTTAAATACTTATTAAAAGTTACAGTACACATTTGGGTAGAAAAGGAGCAGCAGCAGTATTTATAAAATACATTAAATGTAACATGTGGTAGAAGCTAAATTAATATAATTTATAAATGTATATAGCAGCTACTTATCCAAACAGTAAGCACATTGGTTGACAAATTGATATAGTCTCATCACTCTATATGTGTGCTCCTATATCAGGAAAGAAATGTGCCTTTTATCCTCAGCCACATTATTACATTTGCTTTCATTTTGTGTTTGTTTACAGCTCCTGACAGAAGCTACACTTTTGCCGCGTTGCCCATTATTTGTACCGGCACGCAGCAAATTCACTAAAGCAAGAGTCCCCAAACAGGTAAGAATCAGATCAAACACCAGAGTTTTGCAGAATGATTTTTAATACATTGCTTATTTGTTTAGGAATGTGTACCATTTATGTATAATCTCAACTACTACTAATATCACCCTAACATTTGGCCCTGTCTTGCAGAGAGGCTTTGTTTCAATTCATTTTAATACCTGACTCATTTTGGTTAATATTTGTAAATTACGTAAGGTAGAATTAAGTGCCTAATATTACATTTATACCTCCGGGATCCCCTGACAGATTCACCCAGATATTAAATATATCATGATGCCTTAATCTTCATAATGAATACTCATTTGGGTTTTTCCTTCACAGATTTTTGAAGAGAGATCAAAAGAGCATGATCGATATGGAGGAGATCCAGAACAACCTCACAAACTGCACATCGTGACACGAGTCAAGAGTACCATGAGACGACCGTACTGGGAGAAAGACCTCGTGAAATACCTGGGGCTCGAAAAGGTAAAGCCTTTGTTTTTATCTGTTAAAAAAAAATGAGGGAAATGTTTTGTAGAATACAAGAGATTTTGGAATTCTTATTAAAACAATAAATCAGCACCTCTATAGGAATCAAACAGTGTCTGCTTGAACCTTGGAGAGCAGTAAAGATCCTTTGTTATGATTTATTGCACTACCTCTGTTCTCTCTGTCTCTCTTTTTAGGCTCATACACCTGTCATTCACAAAAACACACCTGCAGTCAACAACCAACTGAAATTTGTCAAACATCTTGTGAGGTAAGAGAAATATAATATATCCGTCTAAAACTCAAGGCATGGCTTATCATTGAAGCTTACAGCAAAATAAAATGTGATGACATAAGACAAGTAGATTCATATTCAAGGTTTGTACAGTCGTGAATGTTTGAAAATTATAAATGTTAACTATTCATTTGAATGGTTAGGATTTTATACTTGAAGTTGGATATACTGTTTGAAAAATGCTTGATTCTCGACTTAATGGTATTTCATCCACAATCACTCATGTAAACTAAAAACACTTTCTATATTTGTAATGGAACAATCGGGGTCTTTGTGGAGAGGTTAAGATAGAGCTTAAATATTCAACATAAATGAACACTCAATGTTGCTGCTAATTTTTCAACTTAATTTCCAATCACATTGTCACAATTTACATGTAACGATGAAATGACAGTCTCTGCATTTTACCATAAAAAGTGAATTTGAAGCAATAAGAACCATTTTGAATCAGTTATTAAAGCTATTTGTCTGGATCTTAAGACCCTGTTTCTTGACCCCCTCCCCTCTCCTTCAGGATCGAGCCTCTGAAGACGCCCTACGGTCTGCCAACTGAGCAGGACATGGGAGACACTTACATCAACACCAAAGGAGAGCTGATCATCCACCGCCTCCTCCAGCCTGCAGACCCCAAAGCTCTCAAATCCTAGCTCCGCTTCCACATCATGTTCATTCAAAGTTCAATTGTTCCAGAATATCATGAAATATATTGTGCTCTATAGCTTCCTGTTCTGGTTTCACCACAATGAGCAAAAGGAATATGGTTTAAACGGTTTTTGTATTTACTCAAATGTCTATCTAAATATTGCAAGTATGCAACAGATGATTGTTAAAATTCTAAAGTAAACATGACTTGTTAAAACACATCAATTAAAAGCCTTTTGAAATGAAATGCATGTTTCCTTTTTGCTTATATCTGGCAGAGAAAAGTTATTAGTTAAGACCTCGTTTCAGCTCAAGGGTCCTCTCACAGGCGTTTACAATATCAAGACGTCTTTACAGGACTGTAGCGTTGTTAAATAATTCAATCAGTGAGAAGCTCCTTGATTTTCTTTGGAAGGTAGAAAAGACACCAATGTTTTTAAGGTCTAGTATGTCATTGGGACAGTTTGTTGGTATCTGAAGGCTGTTTTTGATGCCTCACTGTCCTGTTGCTCGTGTTAAGACCGATCTATTTACGTACATTTATATTCTTATTGGTAAATTCAGTTTATTGACATGTAATTCTCAGTTTACCCAAACCAACTCTGAGCTGAGCTGACCAGCCAGCGTAATTGAAGACACCTGAATCACACTAAAGGGTTATACTCCTTGCATTAATCTTTTCCAGGGAAGAATAGTCAAACGAGGTACATTGCAATGCATTATGGGAATTGTTTTAGTAGGGTTTTTACCCATAATACTAACTTAGTGTGCTACAATTTGCTTTATCAGTTTCTCACACGTACAATAACAAAATTCCAGATGCAGACATTTTTAAATCATTTTTAATTCCGCATTCATTCTGCATTAGTCAAGTCGAACTCCTGCTACAAGAAAATGTGTACAAATGTTTTCTGATGCTTTTAATTATCTAGGTAATTCTGCATCATGTTTTCCATTCTAACGTCAGACTCACAGAGGAACAAGGAAACACAGGAGAGAATCAGAACGCCTGCAATTCATGAAGCTTCAAGGTTTCAGTCACTGAGAAAATCAACACCAACACGTGGGAGATATTGGATCAATGGTTGGTTCAGTGAAGCTTTCTGTATCAGCTGGAAGTTTCCATGTTTGTCATTTTGATATTATTCAAACATGGAAGGCAATTCGTTAAAAAAAGCTGAAACAAAGGATTTTATGAAAACAAAAAGACAGGATAGAAGTAAAAATATGCAAAACCTGAATAAAAGGTAAAGTCACGGAAAGGACAGGAAAAGTGAAAGCAGAATATTTATTAAGAGAGAAACAGGATGATAGTCGGAGCTTTTCAGTTATCAGAATCTGAGTCTGAGTCGTAGGTTCGCCCTCGGATGGTTTTCTTGTCCACCTTTGTGAACTTAGTGCCCGACCTCACTGGTCCTGTAGGAGGCTCCATCAGGTTACCACTACAACAGGAGAAAGGGATGAAGTTAAGAGCAGAACGTGTGTGTTTTTATCCACTCATAACTTTGATTCTGTAGCTATAATGCATGCTAGGGGAAGGTGGTATCTCACCTGTAGTTGATCACATCCGCACAGCCGAGTCTCCATTCCAGCATCTCTGTGGAAAACTCGTCAGTGTTTCCCAGGTCGGTGAATCCCACCACATAGTCCTTTGTTTTTCCGTCAATAAGCAGGCACATCGTGGGAATAACTTTGATCCGCAGCCTGTCTGTCAGAAACGGGGCCTTATCCACGTTCAGTGTGATGAATTTGGTCTCAACGTGCTTCTTTGCCAAGATGGTCAAGTGTTTGTCGAGGATCTTACACCTACATGTAGGGGACAGAAGAGTTTAACAGCCGGATGACAACGCACAAAGTTACTGACATTTAAAACAAAGAGGAGACCTAACATTAAAGAAAAGTTATAGCTGAACCAATTGAATTATCAAAATCAAACTAGAAAAACATATTCAAAATTGTACACCTGTCACTTCATTGATGTACATATACACCAGCGATGGACTGACCTGAAGGTGGAGCCTTTGTAGAAGTGGCAGACGACGTTCTTGCTGTCTTTGACCTCGCCGAAAAAGTCTTTCTCACTGGAGATCTCTCTGTACTCTCCGTGGCCTTTATTCAACCACTCCTTAAAAACAAGAATACTAGGGTGAGGAGCAGAACAATGAAATATAATGACTGGCTTTCGCATTCAAGCTTTTCCCCCCGATATAAGATCCATATATAATCCTGCTGTTTAGACCAACTCCAAAACAACAGTTAGTTTAACAAAAAAAAACAATGCTTCCTAAGGTGGTCTTTATGAAAAACTCAAATACTTTTCCAAATCTTTAAAATAAAGAAGGGGAGATTCTGATGCTTGAAGGGCTCTGAATAAAACTGAAGTCTCTGTGAAGAAACATGTTTCACTGATTTCTGATTATCCAACAATGTCTTTCTCACAAGTCCACACAACTGCAGAAATCCTGTGACTACTTGAATAGGTTTCATATTCCACAACCACCGTCACCCTGACATTTGGATTTCTCAAGGCTAATTTGGAAACATTTGGCATGATATATATACACACAACATAGGTTTAGTTTGTCTGCCATTAAGAAAAACATACCTGCTTCTGTTTCTGGGCTTTCTTAAGCGCCTCTAACCGCCTCTCCTTCAGCCTCTCCAAATCATCTTCATCAATTTCATTCAGTTTGCTAATCTGTGCATCCAACTTCTCCTCCACCAACATGGCGGTCTGCTCCAGAACCTTTGACAGGATGTCCATCGATTGGTGGGCCATGGTTGCTCTGTGTGGATCTCTCTCTGAATGTAGGGAGGGAAAAGAACAGGTAGTGTAAGCCGAGACAGGAGGTCAGAAACAAATAAACAATAGGAAACCAGATTACATTTCTCCTGTCCATACCGGCCTACGACGTGCCACAATGATACAAAAGAAGCAAACTATACTATACTCTGCTTAGTGTTGTTAAATCTTTACGGTTGTTTTCGGGGCTGACTAAACAAAAAGTGAACATAGGAACCATCATGTAGTTGAAGTTTTTAGCAGGGTACTGATTCAGCTAGGTGTATCTAATAAACTGTAATAAATGCCTGCTTGTCAAATACCCTAACATGAGCAACGCAGCATGTAATGTAACTTTACTGTCCAGTCATTGAGGAGAAACAATACAACCTAAAGTCACAGTGTTTTATGTATAGTTTAGTTTGATTCCTTTCAATGCAAACGATTCAAATACGTAAATAAAATATATGTGCCAACAATGCTTAAACAGATGAAGGCTTTATGAAGGCACTCCTGGGCTCTGTGAAATGCCTTCATGACTTAAAGCATTCATCTGTTTGCATTTCACATATTTATTGTGACTATAAACAGTATTTTTTTTTCTTTTACTATATATTCAGTTTTTAGCTCATCTTAGTCTAACTTGAGATTGTAATCGTCATAATTACACTGTAGCTACTGTGCATATGACAATAAAACCTTTGAATCTTTACACACGTTATAACAAATATAAAATATGTAAGCAACAATGGCAAATGTAATCCAGGTAACATATCCGACCTTTCCAGACTCAAATAAACCCTTAAGAAAGTTGTTGACATTTTATCAAACAACGGCAGCAGATGCCGACAGAACGTTGCTTCACGTTAAATGTTGCTACCGACATAGACAGTGGTCCATTGCACCATGGATGTATAAAGAGAAAATCGCATTGAACCTTAAGCTTGAGTATATAAGAAGTGAAGCATTGAGGCTCATTTCCTTGACATCCAGAGAATTCAAACAGCTGTTATTATGGTCGCCACTTAAATACCTGCGGGTCTTTTTAACCGAATATAAGAGACTGTTCGACCCTTTGTGACAACTGGGCACACCTTCTTTTCGTCGCTTGGTTATTCCCAATAGACCTACGTGAGCTTCATTACAAACTTGGTACAGTTTGTCCATTTCTGCGACATTTTTTTTGTTTTAGCTTACTGTGCAGATACTTATAACACGTCTGTCAATCGATGAATGAAGCTAACAAGTGGATATTTTCTGCCAGACATTAACAAAAAACACAGACAAATGCGTGTGTTAGCATGCTAAGCTAGCTACCGTTAGCCATGAGTTTCATAGATGTACACACTCACAGGGATATCAGAAAACACGTCAAACGGGTGTAAGATAAAATAAGTCAATTATGTGTTGTGTTAATAAAAGTGTGCTAATTCATAACCTTAATGCTGTTAAATGATCCGTTACCTGATCAGAGCTGATACTTCAGTTGCGCGAAATGCGAACGGTTGCTGAGGATGTGACGTTACAACATATCCGGTTGACGTTATTCTACATCCGGGCATTTCATAACATAAAATAACACTTTTTTAATGAAGCTATGTATTTGTATTATATTTGCAATTATCTATAGTTTAAACATGCTTTTACGCTTATTTATTGTAACTCCTAATTTTAAAATAAATTATCAACAAAGTGACATTTTGTTGATAGTTGTTCTAAGACGCAAAATTATGGAAAAATACTATTATATATTGGCCACCATAACCATACAAAAATAAAATCTTACAAACATGCAAAACATAATGTTGATAAGAAGGTGATTGTTAAGGGACATTCTTGACCGTTAAATGTGTTTATTGGCTCTAACAAACAATTCTGCATGTTTTCAAATTAGTGGATTTCATGCCTGCAAGAAGAGGATAGCCTTGTTGTTCAAGACTAGCCATTTGTTCATATTTTTAATTTGTAAAATCACCACTTTCAAATAATATTTTAAGAACCGACATAGTCATGGTTGGAAACCATCCTAAAATGCAGGATATATATAATCAATGACAAAGACACATCAATGAATACAGAGTTTACAGTTTATTACCAAGATTTTAGAAAACTTACAAACAATTTCACAGCTTCAGGTCTTCAGGCACAAGCCAGTTTAGAGAAGACAAGACTGGCCAGTTTTAACTCCTGGCCATTCCTTCCAGAAAGATATGACAGGTGAAGAGAAGCAAACATCTGGAAAGTGAGCGGAGACTTACACATTCTGAATTACATTCATTTCAACGAGTTGAAAACATAAAAGATTGATTTGGTTTGCATATTGGGGATACTGCTTTGAGAAACCTTTCCAACCACACGTACATAATGTCCTGCATGGTGAGATCACAAGCTAGCCAGCCAGCCGCATCTGCTGAGTACTTCTAATCACCAATCATAACGTTAAATCACAGAAATACAATGATGTAGCCACAAGCCATACACATGTCTCCATTGAATGAAGTACACAAGTACACACATTGAGTTAAAAATCAGCTCACCTGGTCAAATCCAGCATTATCTCAATATTCAGATTTGTGACTAGGCTGGAACACTAGAAAAGATTTTCTGCAGATACAAAGGCTGTATGAAACTTTACATTATCTTGAAGAAAAACAACAACTGCGTAGGCTACTTATTGATCGCCATAACCCCTGTCATCATCCGCGGAGTCAGAGTGCTTCTGAGAATCAACAGTTAACCTCACAGGAAGTGCTTTGACCAGCTTCCATGTTGGAACACTTACAAACAATTAAAGATTGAGGAGATTTTACAATTTAGAGACAGTTACTAAGAATTCACTACATGTAAACAATACAAGAGGTAAATCCTCCACGTACATCTTTTTCTTTAAACAAGTGTCTTTGAAAACATTATTTACATACTATAATAACAAGGTTTGGCACTTTTTTTTGCAAGAGAAGAGGAATAAAGATACTACTGTATGCAGCAGACTATGTTTTGTTGGCTTTTTTTGAGACAGCAGTAGTAGATACATCACAGGTTAGTCCAAGTAGCTCGGAGCACCAAGGAAATGTTTTGTCCTTTATTCATAAGTCCTAAGGAGTGCTACAACCCTAACCGATTCTGAAATCTCTAAAAGGTGCTTTGTGTTTTAACATGATGATTATGTTGTCATTTTAAACCTTATTTAACTGCAAAAGAAACATAGAAATGTGCCTGTGACTTACATTATTCAAACCTTCAGATCACATAAGTGCAGATGGAAATCAGGAGGGACATTTTTAAATCTTATAAGAGCTGTTTTTTTAATAAGAAACAGTTAAAACTCCGCCTGCAAAAATCAGTATATAAAACTTTATATATTTAGAAAAGAACTCCATATGGAAAATGATGGATTTTCAAAAAAGCGCTACGATTATCACTGTTCTGAGTGAGTAGTTTTCCTGCTTTTAAGTTTGAATTCCTTTAAAAAAAGTACCGAAATCACTTAACTGTACACACTCTTGTCTAATACTGTTATGGCTCCTGTAACACTTTCACATGTCGAGTGTGTGTAGTCGTTAAATTGTGTCTTACTCTCGCCACTGAGAACAGGGTGTTGAGGAGGAAAAGCATCATTTAGACGTCATCATTTGTATTGCAGATGTCCTTGTGATAGTAGCAAAACAAAAAGGGTGTCATGGTAACACACAGTGAACACAGTGCACCTTCCTCTTCATGCTACCTTCAGGGTGCTACCATACGTCTGCTGCACAACCAACTGCACGTTGTCTAGAATAAAGTCGAAAGCCATGCTCCAAACCGACTCCAGCGACTGCTGCATGAGCCTGCAGGGAAAACACCAGAGATAAGGAATACATTGAAATAATAACATAAAGGCGGGGGGATGTGGGGGAATGCAGGGGGGGGGGGGAATGCACTCACCTTTTCATATATTTTATAATCAAATCCAATTTCTCCAGATCTTTATCCTCGATCAGATCAGTGCAGAACTTCACCACCTGCAGGATGTCCTCCTCCATGGGTTCTAACAAAAGTGGAAAAAAAGTGATTAAAATGAATAACAGCGTAGGTAATTGCATAAGTAGGCACTATGAGACAACTGTTCTTTACTGTACGACTAAAACTAACACATTTTAAGATTATTTATTAGATAGTTTGGTGCTGAAAATAGTCAAAAATGTAAATGCAAGTCTCTGAAAGACCTACATATTTTCTCAAAACGTCTTTTGTTGTCAGTCCAAAACCCAAATATATACAGTTCATCATGATATAAAACACAAAAAGCAGGAAATGTCCATATTTCAGATTCTGAATACAGATATTCATGCATAAAAAATACTTTTGTTATTTTACTGTGGATCAAATAAGTGTTATTTTATGTTAACCGTTGCAGCTCTGCTTCACAGTATACCTGTTATGGTGGTGACCCATTCCCGTAGCAGCGTCCTAATGTCCGTCATGTCGTAGGCTCCGGCCAGCACAGGAGCAGGGCGGGGGATGAATTTGGACTCTGCGATGTCTGCTTTAAGGTTTGACGTGGAGGGACCATTTTCCGTCTATGAAGGGAAAAAAAAGAAGGTGTGAGCCATAAATTATCTTCACACACTGCCACCATGTTTATGAAGGAAACTGTTCTTGACTTACCTTCAATGTGTTTATTGGTTCCCGTGGTTTTAGAGGGGAGGGCAGGGTTTTGGCTGGGCTGTTTGTCGTGTTTCGTCTCTTCACAGGCGAGGGACCTTTTTTAACGGGACTCCCTGCATTTTTTCTCTTGTAGCGCCGCTTCACCCGACCAACTCCAACTCCAACTCCCGGCTGTTTGAGCTGCAGCAGAGGATTCTTCTGCTCCACTGCTGAGAAACCAACAGGGAAAACATGAGACAAAGAGAATATCGCTGCTTATAATAAAAGTCGAGAAAAAGCTCAACTCATTCCTAACAAATCTCCCTGGAGACTTACATATTGTTGCCTGAGGCTGGACATGTGTTACTCTGTTGTAGGCATTCTTCAGTTCGTCCTGCAGCTCTTTGGGAAGGGCGGCAAATACGTCCGGATCAACCTGCAGGCAGGAAGCAGGAAGACTTAGTAAAACAGGACAACTAGTCGCAAACATGTTTCACTATATACCACAATTGTCAATAAACTGTTAGACGGAATTTACTGTAAAAGATAGACACTTTGATATTAAGTAGCGCCTCTTAAATCACGCTCTTGGTTATGGACTTACTTTCGTACTTTGATTGAATTCAGTTAACCAGAAAAAATGATAAAAATTAAGAATATAATGTTATATAATATAGTATTAAATTAGATAAATATTACTGACAGTATTTTCTTTCTTTTTTGATAGGTGAAATGTTATTTGTTACAAACAATTACAACTTTTCTGTATAATTTGTGACGGATAAAAGGTGCTTCTTAAAGACATCATTTATCAATATTTTTTTAACATGCAATGCAGGTTTTCAAATCTTTGTGTGAGAATTTGGGCTTTAGACTGATTAATGGATTATTTCCTAAAGGCTAAATCTCAATGGAGGTGCCTTCCTACCTGTGAGAAGTGTGGTAGTTCCAGAACAATCCCCGGACTGTCGGGCTGGTCTGGGAGCTGAAGCAGCAACGTGCCGGCGGGCGGCGTGTACAGCGCTGAGGCAGCAGGACGAGGGGGGGAGGGGGGGCGAGACCTCACAGAGGGAGGCGGGGGGGGAGGAGCGGGGGGCGTCGGGCTGTGGGGGCGACGGTGACTCGAGGTCCTGTCCCGATTGGTCCACGACTGCTCCACCTGCTCTCTCAGATCTGCAGGCAGCGCCTCCAACACAGAGCGATCCACCTGGGGAGGAAACACACGTTTTTAGAGCCAGCATTTTGTTTTTATAAAAAAAAAAGGCCACCTAATCGTGACGTCTGTAGTCAACACACTATAAAAGACTACAATTCCCACGGGGCCTGCGCTAAAGTGACAGTAGAAAGACGCCACAGAGGCACAGTTTTTAACCGTTCAACTGCCATTTAAGTTACCAAGCTACATAAGCCTTAACAAAGAAAGAAAGCAAGAAAGAATACCCAAGTTGTTTTTTATTTTATTTGAGTTTTGCCTCTTTGTTTTGACTATTGTAAAGGCCTCTTTTCTTTGTTGTATGTGTAAAAGTGTGTTATTTTATTTTGAGCAAACCCATTGCATAATATCATCCAAACCATCGGAGGCAACTCAGCACCTGTAAGTAACACAAATATAAAGGAAAGAAAACGAGTTGGAAATGTCTGTTTCGGGCGTCTATCGGCTTGATAGAAAACAAGGAAGGAAGCCACGACACAACTTGTTTAAAACATTTAACCGTTCAGCTCCTGCAATCACTCAGATATCTCCTTCACAAAACCAAAAAGGATACATTTAGAACACGGTAAAAATAGAATAAATTAATAATAATGAAAGTATATCTTTGTTATGGAGTAAATCATGATACCATGAGCATGCATACAATAACACTGTAACCTCCCCTCACCATGTGTGTGAGCCCTGTCCTTGTCTTGTATCGTTGTGTTTCCTGTCTTTGAAAATATACAATAAAATCTTAATGATGAAAAGATATCTCCTTCAAGTCCTTACCTGTGAAGGGGAGGGGATCTCAATACTGAAGTTGAGACGTGCTCGGGAGTTTTTGGGAGTGTGTCTGCCTGCGTGCTGGTCTCTGCTCGTCCCGGGGACCGGCTCGGGGGAGGACAGAGGACGAGGAGTGGAGCTGGAGGACGGGCCCACGTTTAGGGAAGAATTCTCCTGATGTGAGCTGTCGTCTGCAGGTTCTGTAACGTTGATGTTAAACAGAATAGATTTCAGAATCAGACCCAGATTACCTTTATTCGTCTAGGTATATATATATTAACGGCACATATATATATTGCACATATTGCACATAGTTGGTGTTATAGACGACACAGACGACAACAAAGATACAACCTGAAACACAGAGACTTTACACTGACCTATTTTTCTGGATCTGCCACTTCCCTGGCGTAGAAACATTTGTTTGATGGAGCGAGACCCGGGGCCCGCGGAGTCCTGGGGGCCGGAGTGGTGTCCGTCGAGGAGCTGGACTTGGATGCCGATCCCCCTCATCTCCTGGACCTGAAGCTTCATGGCGTGGAACAGCTTGATGACCGCAGCGGCGATCAGCTGACCGCTGTCTGTGGACTGAGCGAGCATCACAGTCCTGACGGAGGACACGGAGAGACAACGACATGGATAAGCAATGGAGAGAGGACATTAAAAATGACTAGTCACACATAGGGATTATGGTACAGATGCAGCGTTTTCAATTTCCTTTATTAATCCTGTTTTGTTTTTTTGTTTGTTTTTTAAAGCTGATGTGCCGAATTAAGATTTTCTCCAATTTCTGTTTTCTTCAGTTTCTTAGAAATACAATTACAGCATATACAGAAAAAAATGTGTTGCTTGTTATTCTTGGAAATTGAATTTGTACGTCCATGACTATTAAAAAAAATACATTTTCTCCCAAACTGCACCAGCTTACAGAACCTTCTTGTCTTACAGGTTGTTTCTACACAGCTTATTTAGGATTGTAATGTGTTAGCTAATTGTCAGCTTTATGTCCTCCTGGCTACACTGAAGAACTTCCACACCAACGACATGATGTACTCTTATATACGACAGTGATTGGCCGGTCACTGGTCGATCAGCTGACAACTGTCCGCTTCGATCAGAGCATTGTTGACGGTCGCTATCTCACCTGGCGAGGTTGTCACATATGCCGTGACCTCCGTATTTAGCCGGCTCCAGTGGCGCTCCAGCCTTGCGCACCATGACCTTCAGGGTCACTCTGCGGCCCCGCAGCCCGGCGTCTTGTAAACGTTTCTGCACCTCCATGGACAAGTTATTGAGGAAAGACTCAGCCTCGTCAACCTGGACACAGAGGGAAGGGGAGAGAGGGTTAGAGAACGGTGGGAAATGGGGAGAAGATACAAATCTTTGCAGTCACTTGTCGTTTCTGATTTTTTCTTATTTTATCTTAAAATCAGGTAATTAAGTATAATACAGTGAATGAAAGCAGTACACATTTTTCTATTTGCAATGCTTGTTTTTATTTATTTTCACTTCTTTGGTATAAAACCTGTAGTCTGTAGTATAACTAATATTATATAACTAGAAATGTTATTTTTGTATTTATTTTTGGAGATATTTTGAAATAATCTTTTCTAGATTGATAGCAAGCATATACAGTAGCCCACCTATGCATTTGCTCATGTCTTTCTTTTCAATCAATGCAATCAAGTATGCACAAATAAAGAACTACAGAAATAATAACTGCAACATGACAGAGAGAGGTCGGTCTAACCTTAGTGAAGCGGATGTTGTAGTTCATCTCAGCAGAGACAGACTTCCTCTCCTTCTCGTAGCGGACGGGCCGCTCGTCGAGGCCCCTGCAGAAGCGGAACAGAGTCTGTCCGGTCCGGGGTCCGAACTTCTTCTGCAGCTGAGACAGAGAAACCTGCTGGAGATCCCCACAGGACCGCACACCCATACCTGCCAGCTTCCTGCCCATTACAGGCCCCACACCTGGATACAAAAAAACAACAATCAATCAAATATTTTCTACAGGAAACACTGTATGTGTACGGTCATGACCAGCAGGTGGAGCTGTGTACCTGGCAGGCTGGTCACTGGCAGCTCTCTGATGAAATCATCCACCTCTTCAGGCTTCAGGAGGTGCTGTCCGTCCGGCTTGGCCTTTCGGGTTGCCAGCCGAGCCAGAAGGATGTTGGACCCTGAACAGAGGAGCAGTTTGAGTCTGTAACTGTGAAACTTTTATAATGTCTCAACACCTAAATATGTAACTTATGTCACTCGTTTGTTATTTTTAATTGCCGATACTCATTTTTAGCCATGGTTGTCTACTTATTTGTCTTCATTTTGATTATATTACTAATGTGTGCTTTCCTTCCCTGTATTTAATAAGTTAGCTTACTCTTTTTGTACCTGCTATGCCACTTTTGCCCTAACACTGTAAATGTTCCCGCTGCGGGAATAATAACGATTCAAGATTCAAGATGCAAAGGTTTTATTGTCATAGGCACAATGGCAATTACATTCTTCTGACCTGAGCTCCTCCAACAATGCAACATATATAATAAAATACAAAAATACAAAGTAGTGCAAAAAGTCTATATACATGTAAATAGAATATGATATGTACAAGAACAGAATATGAATGCCTCTGTGTTTAGTGTCCTGTCTGTCTGTAACTTTGTGTGGTAGTGTTACCACTGACAGGTCTCTCTTGCAAATGAGACCTTGTGTCTCAATGAGATTTTAAACCTGTATAAATAAAGGCTAAATAAAATTAAAAAATTAAATTAAATAATGTAAATTAAGACTAAATTAAATACGGTTTATTGCGGTGATAACTATTTATATAAATAAGTATATTGTAAGATGACAAACAGGAATGTTTATCGGGGCGCTTAAAGGTGGGGTAGGTAAGTTTGAGAAACCGGCTCGAGATCGCTAGAATTTGAAAATACACAACCGGAGAAAATCTGCCACTTCCTTACAGAGACCCTCCTCCAACACACACGAACGCGCACATGACCAATGAGGGCACGAGATAAGTTTGTGCACAGATGGAAGGCTGACAGGCAGGTAGGCCATCCAGTTATTTTAGCCGGGCCGGCTAAAATGATTGGTCGTGCTTTTTACAGTATTACGGCTTCCACAGATGACATTTTTTAATGGATTTTTTGTCAAAGCACTTAAGATATTCATTGCTATCGGGATGTTAAGAGCATTCCATGGAATATAACAAAAAGTGTATCTCGAGCCGGTTTCTCAAACTTACCTACCCCACCTTTAACAGAGCTCAGGAATTTTGATTCTGATCAAATAGAAACACTGTCTTGATGTATTTTACAGTACAGACCCACAGAAACTCACCCATGCCCACTGAAGCACAGCATCCCGTTTTCTCCTTGATGTCGGCTCTGATGGTGCGGGCCAGATCTTGAGGGTTGATGCGCAGCTCGGCCAGCAGAGCAGAACCGTCGATTAGCAGCTCATCACAGCTCAGAGCCTCGATGTCATGGGTGTAACTGCAGAGAACAAATTAAATGAGAAGGCGTGCCTCATGTCATTGTGCCTGTAAGAGGACAGGGAAGTGAGTGAGAAAAGAGCAGGGACTTCTTCTTACCCGGCCAGAGTCTCATACATGGTGAGAGCCACCTCTTTGTACGCCTCAAAATCATACGGGACCGACTGCAGCGAGGGACAGAGCTGTTTGGCTTTTCCAAAATACATCCCGTTCTTCACGCCCACCTGCCTGTGAGAGGGAACCACTTACAGTGAGTACAAAACATGGAGTTCCCACACCTTCTCAAACATAGGATTCAAGGACCAGCACAGGATGGTTGAAGACACTCGTACATCAATTAAAAAGACTAAGAGGTTTGAATGAGTGAACACCTCTCAATGTTACTGTTTTACAGTGATGGGAGACTTTGTGTTCCCTTTAATTAATTTACAAAACAATAGCAGTAAGTTGAGCGATAAGCATAGAGACCTCAAAAAGTTGATTAAAGTAACTGTATTTGTCATTTTTGCACAAAATGTATAAATTCTTTAAAATATTAGTAAAACTTTAAATGACTCGTGTTTATTATACGACCAATTTCATAACCCTACCATGACATATATTTGTTTGTATGGGGTTGTAACATGGACAGCATGCCCCCAGTTTGGAGAAACCGACCCCAGAAAACAATAGCTGAATTCAAAAGAGCCGTTTTTTTTTTAAGGGGGCGGGGTTAATAGGTTTATCTGCTAAATATACCTTATGTAATTCAATCAAATGTAGCCCTGTTTTGACTAATGATTTATATGTGTACACATATATCACTTAAATGATTCAATACATCCTTTGTACTGAAGTATTCAAAAGTAAAAATAATTTTTTTAATATAAATGATTTGCTGTGGCCAATTGTTTTCATTGCATTTACAGACCCTTGTAACTCTCTGATTGTAGAACCACGCTAAAAAAAGCAGATAGCAACACCTATACAAACTGACAACAAATCTTTGCTGAGCCTAAAAACCATCATAAATAAATAACATAATGAAAATAAATATATTGCAATGCTCAAAACAGCAGCATCCAACAGTCTGTAATCCTTGGGTATTACATGTCACTGCATGCAGGAGATCATCATATCATTCTGTCTTGAATTACTTAACAAGTCGCGACCGACACATCACTACAATGAACACCAGAAAAAGGGCCCACCTAAAAGAAATAATATCAATGAAAATTCATATCCTACCTGGCCTCATAACTGCAGGATGCAATCTCTGCCCTAGAGAGAGTCGCAATATCCTGGTCCACTCCGTTAGTATGGGGGACAGGACTGTCTTCTGATGGACTTCTGTCCAGATCCTCATCTTCCATCTCTGAGAGGCAGAACAAACGTACATTTAGTGTCAGGATAATACAGGAAACACACAGAGAAAATCAAGGTCAGCAGAAAGCTCCATGACAACCAGGCAGTGTGTGATGTGCTTCTCACCAGGGAGAGCATGTTTCCTCTGGTAGTACTGGTTCTCCAGCTGAGGCTGGGCCCCGGGCCTCAGGGGGACCCGGCCCTGTCCACGGCTACTGGTCACAGCTACTGGCCTCCCTGCAACACAACCATGAGATCAACCAGGAGACCGACTGGACGTGTGAGGCTGTTCTGTCGTGTTGAATATAAACCGGTTCACTGACAGCTCACACTTCAATACAGACTAAGAGGAGCCTTACCTTGGAGCTCTGGTCGATGTCGGATCCCCACAGACACGAAGAAACAGTCCATGTCCACGTGAAAAATACACGATTTGACACTTGTGGGTGCTGACGTACCTGACCACACAAACAAAAGCAACAAGTCAGAGGAAGGGTTCGCAAATCATGACATGAATGCAACAACTAATGATCCCCGGAAATCCAGGAGTACTCATGAATTCTGTAAATTAGTGATTAATGATCATTTAATTTGCAGAGACACATACATTGTTAATATCTTAATTCACAGAGAAAATATTTGGTTTATCTTTTAGAACTAGGATATGTATTTATAGTCCTTATTTGTGCTGGTTTGTCAATTCAAGATGAGAAACCACACCGCTCTAAAGATGTTCTCATAGCATTTTTTTGACATTCTACAGTCAAGAGAAAAAAAAGACTCCACTCTGTCTCTGACAGAACTTGAACAGGAGAAGTTGAAGTTATGTGGTATGTGTCTCAGACCTTTAAGTCACCATGACACCTAAATATAGAGGGTATGCACAGACGTCACTTTCCCACTGGCACACAACCCCCTCAGTCACACTGAACGGCTAAAGGGCAAAACAACATGGCAGCTGTAAGTTGTCAAAACTGCAGCAGTGGGGTAAAATAAAAAAGCTCAAGAGGTTGACCAATCACAACAGAGCCGGCCAGCTGCAGACTGGACTCTGGTTTCAGACAGAGGGTGAAAAGAGGTGCTGCAGCACAGGCAGTATGAGAAAAATACAGACTTTTTTGAACATTAAAGCATGGAGACATGTCACAGTAGAGGAAGAAAATACTAACATGAAATGCAAAAAGCAACCATTCCTCTCTTACCTCCTCTGTCTGAGCGCTGGGCAACCGATTTCCTCAATCGTTCCCTCCCTGGGAAAGAGGCGCCCCCCGCTGCTTTCCTCTTGCTGTGCAGCTCATTGACATACTCCGAGAAGCCGGACCTCCATGTGGAGATCTGGTGTAAACGTGAGTGAGAGTAATACTCAGAGATCAGTCCGCCTGTCTGGGCCATTAGCTGCGCCGAGGACTTAGACGGTGATGGAGACTTTTCAGTGGGATGATGAGGTTTGGATGTTATGTTGGTTGAGTTTAGCGAGGCAGATGAAAAGGCATTGTGGTGACTCCCGTTCAGACGGACAGGAGAATGTGAAAGAGAGCGATGTGCGGCGGAAAGAGGAGTCTTTTCTGGATGTGAATTAACTGGACGGGATGGGTGGAGCTGTTTTGGGAGTAGGTGGGTTTCCGTGGCTTTTAAAGCCTCCTGGTAGGTGGGTGGTGGAGGTTTAAGTCTCTTCTCGTTGGCTTCATGTGAACTGGATTGCTTCAGAGAGACCACAGACTGCTCGGATTGCTTTGGAGGACTCTGGGGGAACTCATAAGGGTCGGGTTTGGTCTGAAACGGCCCTGGAGGACTGTGAGGTTTATCGTGTGAACTCTTGACTCTGCGTTGAGGCAGCTCCGTGTCATCAGAGGGTTTAGCAGGGGACAGCAGGTCCTCTGGCTTTAAGGCACCATTAACAAGGTGAGAGTGTCCATTCGTCAGGTGAGCTTCCTTCACCACCTGCGGGAGAGGATCTGCTTTGCCACACTCTTGCATTTCTTTTGATTTTGAATGGCTCATCACGTCAAATGAGGTCTGCAGGAATCCATTTCTGTGGGATAAAAAGATAAAGAGAATGTGTCTCATTTAGTAAGACATTATGTATTACAATGGGTGCAACGATCTCATTTAAATGAAAAAACAGTTCCCTCCTGGATTCCTACACAATTAAACCAGTGGATTTCCATGACCTTTCATCAATTGTATTTATGATCAAATATTGTCTAAATGTATTCCGTTCAGGTAATAAGCCTAAGCATGAAGGGTAAAAAACAGAGATGGAAGATCTTTTATTTTGCTACTTTTAAACTTTTAAATGTTAAATATTTAAGGGTTTTAAGGGATTTATTGTTGTATATGTAAGAAAAAGAAAAACTGTAAATTCAACTTCAATAACTTTTTATAGAACTACAGGTCTGAAAATATGAATTATTACATTTCAAATTCCTTGAAGTTCCCATTTTATGGCTCATTAACTTTCCATACTCACATCTTTAACTCCACTTCCTTGCAGCTGCTGTTGTAAGAAGAGTTGCTGTGAGGTTGTTGTTGACCGGCCCTCTGGTGCTGCAGATTAGCTTGAGGTGTTTGTAAAGGGGACAGTGGGGGCTTGAGGGGGGGTTTTGTGGAGCTGGGGTTAGACAGCAGGTGGGTGTGTGAGGGGCTTCTGTGCCTGGGATCTGTGTTGAGGTAAGTGGATGCTAAGTGGCTTGGCTGTGGGTTGATGAGGCGAGCAGCAGAGCTCTGCTGCACGGACTGAGGTTGGATGTTGTCTGGGTAAAGTCGACTGTTGTTCGGGGGGGGGGAGGGAGTTATTCTGGCTTTCCTGGTTGAGAACAGAGCGCTGCATGCTGCGCTGCGGCAGGTGGAGCTTCTGATGGCTCGGCCCTGCCATCTCAGGCGTCTGGCGGGAAATCATAGCAGGGAAGAGCGGGCCCTTCTGATTGTAGAGCTGGTACTGCAGGCAGGGCAGGAGACACCCAGCCTGGATACTGTTTAAACAAATGAGAACATAAACACAGAATCAGAATCAAGTTTATTGCCAGGTACGTTTACACATACAAGGAATTTGCTTTGGTATCTGGTGGTGTGAACATAAACAATCTAAAAAAACAAGTTGCAAAGTATATAGAAATATATAAGGATAACCAAAATAAAGTATTTTTAAGAAACCAAATTTAAATGCAACTATACAAATAAACAAGGGGGATTTTTCAAGATATTCTCCCACTGAACTCACCTGTCAGTGATCCACAGCGGCCGGACGATCTTTTCCCCTCTCAGCTCCTTGATTTTGAAGTTGGGCAGGTTGTTGGTGATGATGTGAGAGGTCTTGGAGCGAGAGTAGTAAACGTGGAACTGACCGCCGTGCAGCATCATCAGCCTGCGCAGCTCATCCGCACTCGGGTCTGCTCACAAACAGACAAATTAAAAATTAACCAAAAACACCCAAATAATCTATTTCTATGGTCCACACAAGACAAGAGTCAGACTAGCAGAAAAACATCACAAACACAGGAAACATTTACATGAGAAACAATTAAAGTCAGTTGTGACATGAAACATCATGTGAAAGGAACAAAAAGAAAAACACTTGTGAACTATTTTTACATTTATATTGGACTTTTTTCTGTTTACCATCTGGATTTAGTTTTTTGCGGTGCCGAATGTTAGAGATATCGTCCCTTGAGATGTTTGCCTTAATAAAAAACTCATCTACAATGCCTCTCACAGAGTTGCTCAACATAATCCACAAACCTTGTGGGGAGAAGTTTGCTGTGGGAACTATTTTATTTCTACCTAACTACACCTGCCAGAGAGTGAGCACGAGCCTCCTGAGCAGATGCATGTTCCTTCTCTACGGTCATATGTTTGCTCAACTCAAAAGAGGGAAAATATGTATTTTTGACGCTCGGGTGACTTCAGGAACGACTGATGAATTATTGAGGGGGAAAGGGAGACAAACTAGTGTGACAATATGGAGGTGCTGTAGCGTAGTGTTACCTGTGTATCCATTAACATAGATAGATACTCCGCTGAAAATAGTGGAGCATGACCCATCCTTCTGCTTCTCTCTGGGGGCGTCCAGTTTAAACTGCTCGTCCAGTTTAGAAACTTTGGCAGCCATGTAGCCGCCCTGCACACAAGAAGGAGGGCAAGGTGAGAAAAAGATTTACAACTGTGCCTGCAGAATCCCACAGCTCATATAGCAATCTAGGATATCTAGGAAATGTACATATAAATAAAAAAAATAACAAAATAACGGCCAATTATAGTTGTATAGTATTATTCTAGTTTGGCCATAAAATAATACATCTTTCAAAGGAAATATTTAGTCTTGCAATGCTGTTATGAATATCAAAATGCCTTTGTCTATGATAATATTAATAAATAATAATACACTTTATTTGTATAGCACCTTTCATGCACAAAGCAGCCCAAAGCGCTTTACAGAACAAGAAAAACAACATCACAATATTAAAATATATGCAGAACAAGATAAAACATCTACAGTGATCTTAATGAAATTCCCTCGAATTAAAGCTGAAATTAATTAATTAATATCAGTTAAAATAAAACAATTTAAAAAAGAAAATTGAAAATGTAAAATAAAAGCAAAACAGAAAGACTACAGTAAAACATGGACAATGATACCAGTGGGAATTTAAAGTTGATGATGAGAATAGTACCTACATAAACAATCTGGCACCAAGCCACACTGTTTTAATTATCAGTATGTATGACAATAAGGGGCACATGTATGTTACCATGGGTAACTTAGGGTTTAAAGTTTTCTGCTTCAGTTACAAGAATAGCTATTGTAGGATTACTGTCTTGTCTGAATGGTGATACTACTGTTATTATGAGATGTAGTTTTGGGGCTAAATGCAGCTCTCTCACAGCTGTGTTAAAGCTTTGCCTGGCAGTCCAGCCTGAACCTAATTAGACAATGACTAGTGATCTGCTTCAGGCTCTTCGCTGCTTTAATGAAATTGCAGGGGGTGAAGAAGAAAAGGGTTGTTTACTTACAGTTTTCCAGTAATATTGTAAAACTCACTATGCATAAACCAAGGAATACCCTCTTTCCCTTGACGTAGTATTTACAACTGAATATTCATCTTCCCGTCTACCTCGCCTAAGGTAACATTTCTCAGAGTCATGTCTACTGTTTTTATGTTCATGTCTTCATTCTGGGGTTATTTCTGCCCTACATTGTTGATTACAAGGACATGACAGGTACTCACCCTCTCAGCCCAACCATTGTCACCACTGGCATTGGCTTTCTTTTTTGACCACACATCTCGACTCATACTGAAAGCAAGACAAGAAGAGTTAGACATCAGTACTGAGGAGACAAGGCAAATACAGCTTAGTGCTTTGTTCATTAATTAAGATAAGAAAGATAAACCTTTATTAAACGCCATAGGGAAATTCAGGTGTCAAAGCAGCAACAGTAATAAGAGTGAATCACGAGATAGGATAGGAACTGGAAGAGTTCACATAAGGATAATATGATACAAAACAATGAAGTAACGCTGTAAATAAAATAAAGAAATACGAGATAGCAGATATACATAAAGATCATTAGAGTATTTTATTTTTACAAAACTTATTGTTTACAATTAGTTTTTGTGATGCACACAAATAGCTTTACAATCCTGATATGATGATGGATGTCAACACAAATCAGACACATGTGTGCCAATCAATTTAATTATGAACCTACTTACAGTAAGTACATGTTTGAAATGTGCAAAAAATACTGACTGCATGTTTGTTGTTGTATACAAAGCCCTCTCAGCTGCAGAGAAGCAATGACACTGCACACAATTGACATTAATGGCTGTTGTGTTATGCATTTACTACTATAGTTTCATGTCAGCAGAAATGTTGTGATACTGTTTTTACGCACAGCTTTGTGTCCAAGGGCATGCCCGGGCAGGTCTGCAGACACTGACAGGTTGGTTACAACAGAGCCCCATGTGGCACTTTGTCACATCCCCAGTGCAAGCAGCTAACAGTAAGTTAGCCTAGCCACTCCAAGCAATGCTTTGTTTGTTAATCGAGAAGGTCGATGCCGCATGACAGGACTGTAACATGGTGTCAATGATAGCAAACATACGAGTTGAGTGTTGCCATGCACTCGGGAACAAAGCTGCCAATTCAGCTAGCAGACAATAGACACAGCAACGTTACTCATAACGACTTTGCAACTTCAATGCGGTGTAAATCTGTAAAAACAGTCCTGGGTAAATGATGGTAAACACAAGTGACTTGTTTTTACCTTTAATCCTGTCAGGCTGTGTTTTTCGCTACAGACTTCTCTGCAGATACAACACACAGTGCGCACTGATTACGCGGTGAGACCAAAGCAAAGCGAAATGAAAATCCTCCAGTCAGTAAACGCTAGCTCGACCCGTCAACCTTTACTTTGTTCTTCAGATAACTCCTTTTTGTTGGGCTGAAATCCTGTTATTTTGTCTTGCTGCCACGCCATGTCTCTTCAGCGTTTTCGCTTTCCCTCCCAGTCCTTTTGCTCTCCATTTCTACCGCCCGCCTGCTGGAGCTTTTTGCTTTCTCTTTTCTCAGCGAGCATCAAGCGAAGCCAGCAGAACATAGTAGTTCTGGGGGGATTTTCAAAATAAAACATTCGATGACGTTAAAGGTGTGTACTACTGAGTCAAAATATTGTGGGAAACAGGTGGGTAATATAAATAAAGATATGTGTTAAAATGTATTATTTTGAATACATTTGGATTCACATAATTATCTGAATATGGGGTTTAAACATTGAGGCAATACAGTAAGAGTCCTCTTCTAGATCAACATTTTATGTTTTGTAGAACTGTATGTTTAACTCTGAAACCTCCCAAATAATTGTATTTCTTTGCTTTACCTTTTGTCTGGGTAAGAGTAATTAAGTTTATCTTGTCTAGCCAAGATTGTATTTTATTTTGAGAAAACACCACCCAACTTCCGGTTAGCCTATAGCTTATCTGAGCTAACTTGATCCGGCTCATCGCCGGCTTCTTGTTTTTAGCTTCAAGTTGTGGTTGTAATGCTGCCACTGTGCGGGCAACCGAGTCCATGCATGTCACCTGAAATGACTCTACAACATCCTCTGTAAAAGCTGTGTACAGTTTACAAACCAGCCGTATTTTCACTGGACCATAGACTGTATATAAACCCTAACAAGAGAGTCGTTTGCATGCAGAACATAACCATTTGTTTATCTCTCTCTGACAGTTTGTCCACCTCTTTAAATGTGTTTTTCTTATATCAGGAGGGTTTGTGTCCACAGTGCGCCCACGCCGCCTTCTCTCCTGCAGCAGACAGTACATGTAAAGCCTAGTCTGAGCTTTTTTCTCTCTCGGTGTTTGTGCTGTCTGGCTCCGGGCAGCTCGATGTCCTCAAACGGCCCGGAACACACTCACTACTGACGGCCGTGACGCAGAGGGACGTGCGTAGGAACCAGCAGCAGTCACGGAGCTCACATTGACACAATAATAACCAAGTACAGTTTAAGTACAGTAAGAAAAAAACATTTAAAAATAGGTTATTCAGCAGCTCCATTAATGAATGAATGCACCATGGAGGGAAACAAGGTCACACGCACACTGAGCCAGAACCATAGACTGTCTGTTACATAAATATAGAGGCTATAAATACATCTTGATATACAATAATAATAACCAAGTAGGCCTACTACAGTAAGAAAAAAAATAGGACTGTTTTGTGTACTGTATTTCTATGCATTTCCACGTTAGTGAGCAGCTCAATGAATGAATGAGTGCACCATGGAGTGAAATAAGGACACACGAGCCAGAACCATAGACTGCCTGTTACGTAAATATAGAAGCTATAAATACACCTTCAAATACAATCTATGCCCAGAATAAAAAGGGTAGACTACAGCCTGAGAGCAAAGCTTTTTTGACTTTTGAATTTTGTACATATGACTGATTTAATTTAGACTAATTCCTATTTTTCAAATCAAGGCAACAAAGGGTATATTTCAACTGCTTGAAATGATCATGAAGAGATTAAATGATTACGCCCACTTGATCTGTAACCAATTTGCATAGTTAAATATATTTTGCATTCACCTTCAAATAAAGGACAGTGATATAAAGTAGCAGGATTTTAAAATGCATACTTGTCATGTATTCTTTTTCTGTAATATGCCTTTGCGAGAGACACATTTCCATTTTATGCACATGTTATGGACTATACAATAATCTTAATCCAGGTCAAAATCCAGAGAAAGAAAATGTACTTATTTGCAATAAACCCCATTTCATAGAGTGAAAAACACCATTATGCTATTGACCCAGAGATTGCCGCCTTGTCCTGAGGAGCCCCCTCATTGGTTGTTCTCTGTTGCTATGGTACCAGACATCGGATGCTGATGCTGTTTCATACGCGACTTGTGTGTCAGTGCAGCAGGAAGTAGATGCAGTGATGGAGAGTCAGAGGGTGATTGATGGATGTGCAGAGAGAGAGAGGGAGATCTCTGCATAACGACTTAATGAGTGTGACTCACACACACATAACCACCCACGTCTGTAGTGAGTGTGTGTGGCTGTGTCAATTATAGAAAGAAATCCAGAGTGAGAGAGAGAAATAACCTGAAATAGCCTCTTTCTTTTCATATAAAGACACATAAATCTATTTAACTGCCCAACAAAGTTATCAATAATATGATGAAATAAAAAAGGATACTGAGACAATACGAGCAGGATATTCAGTAGGATGCTCAGGAGATTTCCCCAAACATTGATGAGTGAGAATTATTCATGTGTTTGCTGTGCATGCATTATAATGTAAAGACCAGGTTTCCTGCAGAGAATATGGGATCACTTTATGTATTTGGGGCATTCTTGTTCATAAATAATTAACAACATGTATGCAAAAGTCACAGAATCAAACAGTAGCTTCAAGAATGAAACACTTCGATAGCTCAGAATAACTGCCCACATGTTTTATTTGTTGAGCAATTCAAATAACTTAAAACTGATGACATTTAAAGAGCAATTCAGTTTGATTGTCAGGCACAAGGGGAAAGCAGAACACCATGATTTAAGGAGGGTTTCATAAGCTGAAGATTTGGAGAATATCTTGACCCACAGATGACATTGTAATCCTTCAGTTAAAACATGGAAAAGAGGAAAAGGATTATCAACTCCATGTTGGTGTTTTGTTACCTGTGGCATTCATGCTGGCAGAAGCTGGGGACAAGACAATACACTTGAGTGAGCAACCTCTTCAACCCAATTATTCATTAAATTATATAACCTCACACTCAAAACAAGGACAAAAATACAATGTGCATAAAATGAACCTTGAACGGACTCACAAAAGAACATTTTCCTTATTTCTTTTCTTTATAAAAACAGATATTGCACGGTAAAAAAAACACATAAAAGTGAAAATATCCGAGACTTAAAAAGAGAGTCATTAAAACCTTCATTATAAAAAGATGGAGACAAGTTTCCCACTTTGGAGAAAGTGGTATGTGATTAATTTGGTCTTTTTTCTTTTTGACAACTTCTCCTTTCTTTTTGGCTCCGAGATAAACAGTCTGCTGGATAATGATTAATTCCAAAGTATGAAAAAGGCCTCACAAGTGGAATTTCACAAACAAATGTGGAGTCCTGTTTCCGTCAACGTTGGACATTTGGCAAATAATTAGAGACTTCATTTATGACACAGCTCTTCCGATGAATCCAATAATGAGGCAGAAGGTGCTCGTAGTTCATCTGGGAGAAGTTAAAAGCTTGCTCCTTTGCACACAGTACGCAATCCAACATCCTATGAGGATGATCTCAGGCTCCATGACATTTCCTCCTCCAGCTCCAACTCGCTCAGGAGGCATCAGTGCTGTCCGGTCGGCTGCATAAAGATCCAGAGTCTCGTCTCTTCTGTGAGGCCGTGTGCAGGTTACAGTAAATCCTCTCCTTGTCAGTTAAGTTTGGCACTAATGCGTATCCACTGCAGAGCCTGTCTGGTGTATTGGACTGCATGAGCGATGCTACTGTGAAGAGTCAAAGGCCCAGACAACGTATTCAAGTAGTTGAAGAACTCTGTAATGAAAAAAAGAAGAAAGTGTTTTAAAACGTTGTTAAAAGACAAGTACACAGTGAAGAACTGAACACAAGATACATTCACAGAGTCTTTCCTTTCTGCCATCATGCATAGACTCACCATGGATTGTAGTGTATTAAGTAATGATGGTTGGTAAAACATAATACAGACCAAGAATTGTAAATTACAAATATTTAAAATAATTACTGTAACAGGAAATGATGTCCTCAAAATGCATCACTCATTGTTAGTTATTACATTACTACTTGGGTTAATTGTACAGTTACAAGTCGTTATGTGCTGGTAATGTAATGCATTGACTATAATAAGACATTCCCATAAAATATTTCACTTAACATTAGTCAGAGGACCTAGAACTCAAAACGGATCCTATTGAGAAAAAGGTTTGTAACCCCTGATATAAAGAATTGTATAGAAATTATTTACCTCAAATAAATGTATTTAAATGTCTGATGAAGTGTCAGCTATCCTTATTTGGTGGTGAAATATTGTAAATTGTTTGTCTTTACCATGAGTGGAACAAATACAAAAATGAAATGAAATATTCACCTAAATCTGAAAACAAAATGTTCTCAAATATCATGCATCTTTATTGTCTGTGTGTACCTTTATTCTCCTTTGCCAGGTTGTCGGCCACCTCCCAGTACTCGTAGCTGTACAGCACGCTGTTGGTGATGTTCAGGTGGTTGGCTGCCATCTGGTGGATGCGCTGGGGGATGCTGATGTGAGAGGGGAAGGCGCTGCCCCCGTTTGACCCCCGGCTCAGGTGTTTGCTGTTGGGTGAGAGTGAATCAGGGGGTCCTCCTGCTCCCCTGGGAGTGAAAACACATGCACAACATGAGTGGGGGCTAGCAATGGAGGTTTAGTGGCTAAAAGGCATGCACACAAATGAATTAAAACATTAGCCTGTACTATAAAGTTAATATCCACTTACTTCCCAGAGTCACTCCAACTGGGTGGGGGTGTAGAAGGCACTTTGGGAGAGCTCTGTAATGAAACCATAGACAAGGTTAAAAGTCATCAAAATTCAAATGTTAACAATCTAAGAAACTACGAATAAAATGTTATATAAATAAGGCTATCCATATAAATATATGAACAAAAAACCTTTGGAAAATAATAGGAATGAAACTGGAAAATGAAGATTTCTGGCTCTTTTCTTTTTAGGAAAACGGCTCTAAGGACGAAACCTCCCCAGTTGATTTCTTACAATAAGACACATACTTTTTCGATTTTTATATCAACTAGTCTGACAGCAGTCTCGTTGTGTAAGCAGAACAAGCCCATTTCTTGAAATTGACCTGTGCTTGAAAAATCAATGCCTATATTTCCTATAGTGTATAGCCTAAAATGTACTTTATGTAGTAAATATTTGTATTAAAAAGGCACCCCAGACTTACATAGCCTACCTTAAAGTAGTCCAGCAGAACTTTGGAGTATTTCAGTGCATGGTCCTTCTTTAAACGAAACATTTGCCAGTAAAGAAGTGCAAGGCATCGGAAACTGTGGACAAAGGATGACACAAGTCAAACAAACTCAAATAGAAAACAAACCATCGTGAAAAAGCAGGTTCTCTCGTGTGATGATAGATGTGGCATAAACAGAGGAAATGAGAAACACACCAAAGCACCGCCAGCTGTTTGTCCTCGTGTCTCGCCCCGGGCCCAGAGTGGCCCTTCAGCCTCATGGCGTACCTGAAGACACAGCATGGTTAGACGATCCATCTGCATATGTGTTTACTTGTTGCTCGAATCCCAATGACTGGCATCTATTTTTACATGAATGTGTAATTCACCTGATAAGCTCCACGGTTTCTGAGTACATGGTGTAGGGAGACTTTGCCTCGAGCGGCCCTTCCTCCATCGCTTTCCCACATTCCATGAAGGACAGAGCGGCGTCCACGTAATTCACAGCCTTCCCCAGCTTGTCCACCTGGAAATAAGCAATCCAACATAAATAAAGATGGGAGTAAACACAAAAGGAATACTCTGGTATTGTAGTGTCTAAAACATACAGGAATTAGCTGAGAAAGCGTTGACTCTGGAGGTGTTTAGCCTAGCTTAGCACAAACTGCCCAAAGTTGGAACTGGCCAATCGAGCTTCATCAAAGGGTTTTTCTAACAACTTTGTGACTTTACTTTTCTTCAGTTTTTTTTAAGTCTGCTGAGTCATGTCAGACCAGCTAGTAGATGCATGGTATGGTAGAAATATTAGATATAAACTTTGGTTTCGCCCTGGACAAATATTCCTAGCATTTAGCAGGCAGCAGTCAGGGACTACAGATACAAACTAGTTTAAAACTGTAACCTGGTCCTGTGAATGTTTTGAAATGCTCATGGTATCTTTTAAATACAATTCCCAAGATAAAAAAAAAATCCAACACACAAAGTAATAATGATTTTTACCTTTTTGGTAAACATTTCACCAGTTTTTTGTTGAGAATCACAACAGGGTAAGGACTATTGCAGGTTAAAGAAAGATTTAATTTGTAATAATAATTGTCAAGAGTTTCTTTGATTCTGCTCTTGGTATACCAGTTGATCTAATCTACAGTAAGAGACTTCCTGTCACAAGAACATGGTTGACCGAGGCCTAACATCTACACATACTGTAGAGAGTATTTTCATTACTTTGTATGTTTCTCTGTGAAGCTCATTGAATTTTCCCTGGAAAGAAATATGCTGTGTAAACATGTTTTTGTGTGCCTGCTTACTGAACACACACAGACATCAAACAGCTGCCAAACTGAACAACTATTAAACCATTGTACAGTTACCTAGTTTACTTCACTGTCAACATATCGTACATAGTCAAAGATGAAGCACTCACCATTGCGTCGGCACGGTGCTTCATCCTCTTGGCTTCATGCAAGTAGTACTCAGCATGGTGCGGACTGAAATGGACAGAAATATAGAAAAGTGAGTTATCTTGTACATCTGACAAACATAAAGCAGTGTGGGGTATGTAGTGATGCTCACGTTTCGTTGTTTGGCACGGCCCCTCTGTGCCCTGCAGGGCCCCAGGACTCAGGTGGTTGGGGCTGTCTCAACACTTTGACACATTCCACCTCCATCTTGGGCTAAAGAAGAAGAGGTGAAACAAACCAACGTTTTTGCCGCTACAGACTGTGAGGAATGGAGTTGGGATGAACTTGACTTTGGTACCTTGACCTAGTTCAACACAGAGCTTCAGGCTCAGAAACACGTCAGAAACACGTCAGAAACACGTGAAGGAATTGTTAGGTGCTGTTACGTAAATCCTCATTAGTTTTTTTCGAGGAATCAACATGTGTAACTCAAACAGAACTCGATCTGGATCCTGACTGAGATAAATGTAATCTCAAACTAAGACAACAAATAGATTTAAGATTCAAGGCTTTATTGTCATGTGCACATTAGCTACAGTGCAAATATGGCAATGACAAACTTAAGTCACAGGCTCCTCCAACAGTGCAACATGAATATATATAGGACATAGAACAAATAAAACAGATAAAACACATAGAATTGTGTGTACAATACTCTGTTGCTTCTTGTTTTATGTGTGTATTATTGTTGTTGTTGTTGTTGTTGTTTTGCCTGTGTTTCCTTGTTGAGTTCAGAGTTTCGTGTTTGAATGTACTTTCTATTCTGAAATTGTGTTCTGTACTGTCTCTGGTGTAACTGTTCGATTTTACGAATTTTAAAGGTCAATCTAGAGAGTGGCATTGCAAATTAACTTAAAGTTCTTTTTTGTATTACCTTTAAAGCAGAATCTCTATTCTTGTCTCTGTTCTTGTGGACATGGAGCTGCTCGGAAGTCTTTGTTTTGGCGGGGGGCTTGGTGGTCTCAGGGCCGTCGGACAGCGGAGACAGAGGAGACAACGGCCTCTTGTTGTCCATGTACTCCTCCAAGTACCTGCAAGAACCACATGTGTAAATTGACAAAAACGCACATAATTTGTTGTTTAAATACAAATAAACTCCTGCGTTACTTCAGACAGTAAGATTGCACATGTGAGACAAAGTGATGCGTTTGTTTTTCTTACCCATTGTGCAAAGTCTCAGTCACGAAGTTGCGCTCGGCTGTGAGACTTGAAGGCTCTGTGTGTCCTGACGGGTCGTTTGCATGAGGAAGACTCCTCTTGCTTTCTCTGTGTGACACGCCATTCTCCAGCTGGACACACATAAGTACACATATGCATGCTTTGAAGAACAAGTGTGTAGTAATGCGTTCATATTCATACACAATAATGTGCAGAAAGGGTCGATTTACTGAGCTCAATTATTTAAAAAAAGGAGAACTACCAGAGTGCAAAAACACTCCGAGCAGTAGCACTGCATTCAAAAGTACAAGCTCCACCATCAAAGCATATTTAAAGTATCAAAAGGAAAAGTACCTGTTATGCACATGAGACCATTTCATGATATGATTGGATTAAAGATGAAATTACTGCAATACTGTTTTAACACTTTTATGTTGCAGCTGAGAAAGGTGGAGCCCATTTTTATTTCTTAACAAACTGTAAGCTGTAACGTTTTGGTAATAGACAATATTTTGGGAAAGAAAACAGTTTAAATTACATTTTGTACTATTAATGTGAATCCTCAAAGTCACTACATTTATCAAATAAATGTAGTGGATTGAAGTGCAATTTATCTATCTGAGAAAAGCCAATTTAAGTACCTCAGAATGATATATTAGTATTTAAGTAAATGTTTTTTAAGGACTGTCCACCATTGACACACATCAAATTAAACAGAGAGGAAAAGTAAACATGCTTGTTGTCTACCTTGCGTTTCCTTTTGCTGTCTTTCGACGCAGCCTCGGGGAGGCACAGGTGTTTCATCGCCCCTCTCTGCTTGTCCTTAGTGGCCGAAGAGGCGGAGGAAGAGGCGGAGGGTTTTTTCACCGGGGAAGTAGTGGTGCTGTCCGGGACTCTTTTCAGCAGACACAGGTCTATGTGCACCACCAGGTTCCTCAGCCCTCTTTGGGAAGGCGCTGTAGCTTGTTCGCTCCGCCCAAACGGCACCAGGGTGTAGAGCTTCTGCCCCCCCTCACCTGGGTGACCTGCGGTGGGCTGCACCACCTTCGGCCTGTCACCCTCCGACCTGCCTCCTCTCTGGGGGAGTTTCCTGTGAGAGGTGGAGTCTGCTTGGACTTTAGTGATGGGAGCCTGATGTTCAGACTCAGACTCAGAATTGGAAGAGGAGGAGGAGTATACTTTGTGAGGAGATGGGGAACGGGATGGAGGCGGTGATAACTCCCTCTCTTCCTCACTTCTTCCTCCCTTGTTTGTCCTGTGTGAGTAGTCCTGATGTCGTTGTTGCGTGGTATTTGTGGGCACTCTGTGTTTGGTTTGCCATTCGCGTCGTTGTTGCTGCTCTCTCCTCCTCCTGTTTTCCCCTCTTTCCTCTCTCCTACTCTCTATCACTATCACCTCCTCTTCCTCCTCCTCTTCTTCAGCTGAACTGTGGATCCAGGGACGTCTCAGTAGCTGCTCCTCCGCCAGCCTCCTGTCTTCCTTTCTCTCCTGTTTCCCTTGCTTTTGTTCCCGATGTCTGTCCTCTTTTCTCTCGTGTTTTCTCCCCTCAGCTTGGCTCAAATGATCTCCTCTGTGCTCCACCGCCTGATCCTTACACTGAGCTTTCTTCTGCGTTGGTTTTGTTTGGTTAACATGCACAGGAGCTGGGGCCTCTGAGGACTTGGCTCTTGGTTTTATGCTCGGATTTGATCTAGAGTTTAACCCAGTAGTGGGATTAGTAGCAGCTTTAGAGGTAGATTGGGAATGAGAACTGTGACCAGAGTTGGTTTCACGACTTCCGGGGGCTAAGTGCTTTGCTGTTGTGGTGCTATGTTGCAAGCTAGACTGAAACGAAGGCCTGGGCTTGTGGCTGGATTTGTGGTTGGATCTACTACCCTGAGTTTGTTCAAAATGAGACGTGTGTTTGGCTTTGGGAGCCTCGGAAATCTGCTTTAAACTTGGATGCGAGTTCGGCTTGTGTCTAGATTTGTGGCTGTGAATCTGAGAAGTCTTTAGATTGCTTTGCTCTTGCTCCTGCGGAGGTCGAGTCTTTGGCCGGTGCTGATGAAGATGAGTGCTGGTTGTAGGCTTGCTCTTGGTGTCACTGTTAGGCAATGGGGTAATCCATGGCCTGCTTTTCGTCCTGTGGTGATTGGTCGTAAGGCTAGGTTGTGTCGTCTGAACCCCGGGGTAGTGTCGGACCCTGGAAGGAGCAGGTAGGCTCGGACTGGGGCTCCTTGGAGGGTCTCTTGGTATCGGGCTCGGGCTTCGACTGGCTCTAGTGCTCCCACACGGACTGGGGCAAACACTCGGGACCGGACTGGGGATGGGACTGGGTCCCGGGCTCGGGCTGGGACTCGGGCAGGTGCTGGGGAACGGACTGGGGCTCGGGCAGAAGCTGTAACCCGGGCTGAGGTTGTTGTGGCTGTAGTTGAACTGTGGGCTGGGGATAGGGCTCTGGCTGGGGCTGTAATCCCGATCGGTGTCCCAGGACCGGGCTGGAGATGGGGCTCTGTTGTTGGGAAGAGAAGGAAGGCGTCCTGGGATGATCTGGGAAGGATCCTGGTCACTGCTGGTGGATTTTTTCCGGGACTTCTTCAGCCATTTATCCAACTGCCACTGAGCCGCAGGGGGGTGATCAGTCTAAAAAGCAGAGAAGAAGACAGTAACAAATGTCAAATATTAAGTCTGAATAGATTAATATAATAGTGAGGCTTAAAAATCTGATCCAAGTATCTTTATAATAGTAAGAACAGCAACATATATAAAAAAAACAAGGGTCTTTTTACACGTTTTAAGAAAAGAAGAGGTTTGTAATACATTTTAACTAAAGTACGTTAAAAGGAAGGACAATTCTCCAGGAAACTTACCTATGTAATATAATTATTGTGATCATTTTAAAGTCAAAGTTAAGTCATTATAAGTAGAAGTGTAACAAAGCGAAAAAAGGATTACCCAAGTAATGTAAAAGCACCACAACATTCCAGCACATTCCACCCCCTAAAACATGTGTTTTAATGTGGAGGGTCAGAGACATTTAACCATGAGAGGGCTGACACACATCACACACCGCAACATCCTCACTGTGCAACAGAAACATTCAAAACGCACATTACAAACAACGACAATTCAAACTCCAAAAGACAAACCTGGATTATGACTCATGGCTAAAAAGTGGTTGTCTTAAAGTTCCAGTGGACCCTCTTACAATAGTCTACTCACTCGTAGTCCACATCTGTGCTTACAGTCGCTCAACCCCCATCCAATTATGCCAAGTGACTCACTTAATGTTTGCTTAACAACTGGCTTGGTGACTAAAAATGAGACCAGAGGAAGATTTCCACTTAAAAAAAACAAAAGAGGATACTTACGGCCGGAGATCAAACTTCTTTCTCTGTCTCTCTCTCTGGTTCTGTTTTCCTCGTCGCTGACCAGGAACTAAATTAAACCTCTGCTCCTCAAGTCAAACAGTGACCCCCCCCTCCCCACATCCCGCGCCCTCTTTTCCAGAGAAGACACTGCATCTCTTGTACCGTCTCGATCGCCCTCCCTCCTGCTTTTTCTGTCCCTCCCTCTTTCTCTCTCTACTACCTGGAACTCTGCTGCCTCCATAACTCCAACCCCCCTCTCTTGCTCGGGAGACATTTAAACAGTCCACGTAAATGAAAAACACATGGTGTGCACCCCCGCCGCCACAGCAGCTCCACACCCTCCCTCTCTCTACATTGGGGCCCGATGTAGTGCAATGTGTAGTAATACAGTCTGTGTTATACAGGGCTTTCCATTCATAAAAGAGTAGCAGGTTTCCCCTTCATTCCCCACATAGCACAACCCCCACAATGCCCCTTAACTACACCTCAGTATTTTTCTAAGTTAATATGCAAGTAGTGCAGATTCTCTGTGTGTTTTGAAAGCAAAGGTGACTCCAGTTGCAGATGTCAACATGAACTCTGGAGTATTGATGACTTCCACCTCCCGAGGGCTTTCCTCTCTACGACTGGGCCTGTTGACATGACACCCAGGCCCTAATTCCCAAAGCTACCTCACCCTCCTCCTCCAACTCTCTAAATCACATGCATTCCTCATTCCTCCGTCCCTCTCCACACCTGCCGTCAACCGCCTCGAGGCCACCGCTCCCTGCAGAGAATTCAACCAGAGGAAGACACAGATAAGGATAAAGGAGATAAAGGGGAGGCTCAGTGGTGGTACCTCTGTGTTGTTGCAGGGTGGAGGGGATGCAGGGTCTGGGTGAGGGTCCGGGCTCCGGCTGCGGGAGTGAAGGCTGCTGCTGCTGCTGCTGCTGCTGCACGACTCTGCGCTGGAGTCCGAGCCTGAAGAGTCAGAGCTGGAATGTCTCACCCTCCTGCCATGTGTGTGTGCTCGATGTGCTGACAGGCTGTCCGTCAACACACACACAAACACACGAGAGGGGTCAGCGTTCGTACACAGCCACACACACAGACAGTTAGTCACACAGTTTTACAGACAAACATCCAGAGGTTATATCCTTGTAATTGAGTACCTGTGTCCGTCCCAGGGAGCAGCTGACTCATGAGTTGCCTTCAGGAACACACAAAAAAGAAACTAGTCATCCAGCAGTTTAGGGAACAGTTTGCTTCTATTGATGTGTTTCCTTATCCTCATATGATAAGTAGCAAGTACGCAAACAGTTGCAGCAGTTTTGTCAATCTGCGTATGGGTGTGTTTGCACGTCATTAAACAAAACAAGAAAAGCAGGAAGCCGTGTGATAAGTCATTATCATAATTTTTCACTTTCTCTTTCTGTTCCCACTCTCTACCATTGTCTGCCAGCCTACTCCAGGGAGAACAATGCATGGAGATATGTCCAGCTTACTGTAAGTATAACTACTTAGTTAGTTATTTTCATTCATGCAAAACATCTGGCCCATCCTGTTTTGCAGAGACTTTAGAAGGCATGTCACAATAACTACTTTTGTTGAACAATATATTGCCTCAAAAATGATTGCAATCAAATATGTTATCGTCATTTTAAGACCATTTCATGATAATATAATAGCATAATAATGCAAGTAACCTTTTAAAGAGTAATTAAATGCTTAATCTCCAGACATTTGAATATGAATGTGAAAACAATACTAAATCAATCAATATAAATAAAATATACAACACATTACACAAACAACCAAATGTACTCTTGGGTACTGTAAACATTGCACTAAAACGTTGGCACTGAGGTATATAGGGCTGCACAGTGCACCCAAGTCTTACAGTATAATGGCAGGGAAAACCCTGCAGCTTGAGTATATTTGTATATAAATTATGTAAATCTATGCATATAAATCCTACGATAAGTCAATAATGTCATTATTATTCTTTAAGTAATGTCAACCGCAATTTCAGTCTTTGCGACAAATTCACATTTATAAAAATCAACTCCTTACTAACTTGTATTATTTACCATTACACAAATATGTGGCAATAGAGAAGTAGTATCAACAAAGCCCTTTAAAGGTCACCTACCCTTTGAGTGTCATCTTCATCACTGCTCAGCTTCAGGTCATTCACAAGCATGCTGCAAGCAAAGAAACACACAGATGGTAAGATCATTAAATTGACCTATAACGTAACACTTAGCAATGAAGATTAATGCTATAAGAAAGTGTCATTATAGTCAAATACTGAATATCTTGTTTGGTATGAGCTTCCTAATGCACTAATCTATTGTTTTTGTTTTGTGGATCAATGTAACTCAACACAATCAAGTTGGATTTGTGAAAAAACGTCTCCTAAATGAAGTGAAAATGTTATGCTAACAAAGGCTGTGTGGTAATGTGTGGTAATGTGTGATAATGTGCGTCACGCAGTGGGTCTACAACAGTGAACATGTGTTTCACAGCAAAAAGAGGAAGTGAAGAGGTAACAAACGGGAGCACATCGCTCTCAACTGACAGCTCTCAGGAATGTGAGCCGACCTCTGACCTGACCTTTGTGATGTTGCCTGAAACACTGTGATGACCCACTCTGCGTGTGTATCACCTTCACTCTCATTAATGCTTCTCCCTGAGGCTGTACACACCATTGTATTCATGATTTGCATCTGATTTTACAAAAGTAACTGAGAAGAGAAGTTATGTGTGATGTATTATATCGTCTGTGTTTGATGACCCTCGGTGGATCATGTTTCCTCATTACCCACTTACGATTTGTGAGGTGCCACACGAGGGTGATGGGTCACTCGAAGCTGCACATCCCCCCGACCTCACAGAGAGAGAGAGAAACCATATTTAAAACCAGGCGACAAAAATATATTCAAAGAGAGCCAAATGTAAATTATTGCACATCTCAGACAAGCAAAAGTATCAGCACATACTTTGTCTTTGTTGTGCAGTCGGTAGTTTTGCTTCCTTTGGATAGAAGGAGAAAAATATAGTTAGCAAAACCCTCTATTTACATGCCTTAAAAAGTACTTCCAGATTTATCGTTGCACTATATAATAAGACTGTTGGATGCTAATGAACAGTTAAAAAAGGATAAGAAATCTATACAGCAGAACTAAAGATATCCCCCTTTTCATTCCATGCATTCTTCTTCCATGTCAACACCTGGTGCCTACATTACCCAGAATGCAACTGATTGCAGACTTCAAAGATTACATTACATTACATGTCACTTGTTAGACGCTTTTATCCAAAGCGACTTACATACTCAATACTGTGGACAATCCCCACAGGAGCAATTTGGGGTGAAGTGTCTTGCCCAGGGACACAACGACATGCTGACTGCAGTGGGGTTTGAACCTGTGACCCCCTGATCCGAACACCAACGCACAACTCACTGCACCACACGCCTCAGGGTGTGTTTTGCTAATGTAGGACCTACAGTATTAAATGAGACACTCCATAATATAGGCTATCACCCCACTGGATTATGCACACACTGTAGAAAACAGAACACTTTAAACATGTATTAAAAGCCTCCATGCAACAAAGAAGAAGGAATTGCTAGAAAATACATAAGAGAAAGTGTACAATGTTTTAAACAATTTGTTAAGAGCAACCAGTTTAACAGAGGGATACCAGTTTTGTTTATGTTTTTGTTCCTGTCAACCTACTGCTCCACACTCCAGTCCATTAGGTGGCGCTAATGCAGCTAATGTATGGTTCTAAACTGCCAATTAACCTAAAAAAAGAAGAAGAGGAAGAAGTTATGCTACTAGCAGCTAATGTAGCCTCGAGATGCTAACCTGCAGCAGAGATGAGGAGGAGCAGGATACATAAAGCAGGTAAGCTCTCTTATTTCTACTTCCAGTCCACCAGATTGTTTTCATTTCCAAACTCTGCCAAAACCAACACTGACTCAAGAGTGAATCAATTTATCAGACATGTATATCCCACTGGAGCCACAAAACAACTTTTTTCACAAAGGCAGTAGAATCCCAAGACCTGTGAGCAGTCCTTAAAAAGGTAGGAGTTTCCCTTTTAATTATCCAAGATAAACACACATACCTTAGGGTTGTAGAGGATGTGTTGGGCCTGGTCTCCCCCTAAGGCATGCTGGGACGTCCAGGACTGAGTCATGTCCTGTGCAGAAGAAAGAGAGGTCAAAGGTGAGTTGTGAGATGCCACTGTGATTGATGTTCCTCACATGCAGGAACTCCAGGCTTCCTAAATCTCGAACTATCTTCATTTCTCCTTCATATAGGATCAACTTATGTCTGTACAGTGCAGAGAGCCTCAGCTGACTGCTGTTATCAGAGCTGCTCCCCCCCACCAGGGGGAGTGTGACGGGCTGTAAATAAAGGTCAGTGTCTGGATGTGTGTTATGGTTGCTGTGGGACAGTGCACTGTGCAGCTGTGTCAAGATTTGTGTGTAAGATTTTTGTTTTCTTTTTGTTTGGTCTCCACCATCTTTTTTTCCAGGTATTTCAAGTGTCTTCAATATTTTTGTAAGTATTTTTTATGTTTGACAGCTATTTTGGAAAGTAGATCTGTGAGCAACTTATACACTGGCTTTATTTGATCTGTTAGTGAACAGATTAGCGCTGAACATATGATGATATTAACTTGTGCGTGATTATGAATTCCTAGAGGACTGGTTTAAGCAGACTGTCAAGTCACTTTTTCAAAGGCGGCATTTCAAAAGGGGTAAAATCAGAAACCAAGACCGCTAGTCAAAGCAATTATTGCATGTTGGGCGGGGAATTGAACAGTAATGACGTCAGGTGTCTCTTGCCACAAAAGGCAATCATTACTAACCAGTTCAACTAGTTAAAATCAGAGTCAAATTGAAGGGTACAACTCCCAACGGAAGAACATACTGAAGCACATTGGAGAAGGATATTATGGACAACTTATTATGGGGATATTTAATAGTTTGAAAAAGGCTCAGAACCTATTAACCTTGTAAGAAACACTAGAAGAGTATCTGCTGAGTCGCCTTTCAGTCCACAGGTCCATTGTTGTTGTGCCTAAACAACTAAGTGATATGTTAACTAATTCAAAGACCAGATTAGTCAAACTGGAAAGTCCCTGGGAACAATAGATTAAATGTGAAGGTTTTATTGCTTTTTCTTTTTTAAATGGATACTGTAACCTATAGGTGGTGCTACAGCAGAATGATTACATGTTATGGCCATTACATTATCGTCACAAGTCTTTTTTGCAAACTCTTTCTTTAACAAATACAGGATATGCCTAATATTCACAAATACAATTAGGAATTCTCCAAAAAAGGCTGCCATGTCTCTCATTGTTGATATAAAATATTTATATATGAAGGGGGATAATGTAGGCTCAGCAGAGGTTTGAATGCTTTGAGCACCTTAACAACATAATATTTACTCAAACATGATGAATTGAAAATGATGAGTACACATGATGAGTAATCATTTAATAGAGAAGTTTAAAATGATGATTACACACCTGGACTATTAGCAAAATTGACCCTATTTCCTTTTTATTCTCACTGCACAGTACATGAGTGAAGCCGCTGCATGGAGCGAGCTCAGTTTCAGTGTCTTAGCTCCGGCTCTGATTATAATCTCGGCTGATTAGACTGCCCGCAGTCACTCTCAGACAAACCAGGCCTCATGGATGCTGACAAAAACAGCCTGATTTTTTTGTGTGTGTGTGTGTGTGTGTGTGTGTGTGTGTGTGTGTGTGTGTGTGTGTGTGTGTGTGTGTGTGTGTGTGTGTGTGTGTGTGTGTGTGTGTGTGTGTGTGTGTGTGTGTGTGTGTGTGTGTGTGTGTGTGTGTGTGTGTGTGTGTGTGTGGTGGGTGTGTGTGTGTGTGTGTGTGGTGTGTGTGTGTGTGTGTGTGTGTGTGTGTGTGTGTGTGTGTGTGTGTGTGTGGGTGTGTGTGTGTGTGTGTGTGTGTGTGTGTGTTGTGTGTGTGTGTGTGTGTGTGTGTGTGTGTGTGTGTGTGTGTGTGTGTGTGTGTGTGTGTGTGTGTGTGTGTGTGTGTGTGTGTGTGTGTGTGTGTGTGTGTGTGTGTGTGTGTGTGTGTGTGTCGCTCTTTCCCAAGCCTCCTTTGAAATCACTCTGTTTGAATGCTAAATATAAAGCTATAGCTAGAAGCTGGTTAGCTTAGCTAATCAGAAGTCACAGTGTCTGGTCTACATGTAAAACTACAACGGGTAATTCCACATCTAAGGTAATTACAAAAAACTGAATATAACCTGCAAATGTAAAGAAAATTAGCAACTTTAGAAGTACTTGTAGGCAGTAGGACGCAACAATAAGTAGAGTAATTGATGACAGTAAACGATTTAGTTATTCGATTATTTTTCCCCGTATTCTTTCCTATAAAAAAAAATTGCTTTTTTGGCCTCTTAAACGTGGGGATTTCCTGATTTGTTCCTGTTTATATCGTATTAAAGTGAATATCTTTGGGTTTTGGACTGAAAAAACAAGACATTTAAACACAACACCTTGGACTTAGACAGACTGACATTTTTCACTTTTTCGGACATTATTTAAACCAACAATGAAATGATAAATCTGAGAAATAAACAAATAATGATAATCATTATAAGTAAGACTCACAGCTGTAGGTTGTTTGTTCATTGGCTATTTATATCTACAGACGTAAGAGTGGTATCCGTGTTCCTTTCAAACTCTCGGTAAGAAAGCACATAAGCGTATTTCTCAAAATGTCAAACTATTGCTTTAACTCCTCTGGGACTCAGTCATTTAAATCCAAAGACGCTCCTGAGATGACACGTTTTTATGAACCTGGCAGGTGACTCAAAAGCGTTTCTTCCTCCTCTTCACTCAGCAGTAAACCCTGGAGGGAAAGTGTTTCCTATCGTGCTCATCCTTTCACTTCATTATCTCTCCTCCCTCAGTCACCAAGGACACCAGCCCCTCTCCTCCTCCAACAACAACAAGGTCTCCCAGGTGGAGCGTTATGTGTTGCTATCTTCCTCCCTCCCTTCTCCACCACACGTTTGTATCTTCCTCCTCCGCTCATCCTACCTGTCCCACGCTGGTGACAGGACACAATAATCATTGCATTGTAAAACCTCTGACATAAAAGCAAAAAAAGGACCTTGAGACCTCGAAAGACTTCAGTAGCGGATCAACATATCTTTAGTTGCAGCTTTTCATAGTGCTAGTGTTTCCTCCTCTGAGCAACAATGCTGCAATTATTATATTCAGTGACTCAAATGGATCAAAACTGGAAAAACATCTAAAGAAATCCAAATAAAAAAACAAAAAACGTTCCCAACAATATGGCTACTTTTAATGAGGGAATGAGGGATTAATCTGAATTTGCACATGTTCAAAGTAATTTACCGCTGCTGTGATTATACTTTTTAAATAATGAATAAAAGCAAACTTCAAAGCCAAGCAATGAATGGATAGTAGCCAAATGTCTTACCTCCAGAATATCTTTGGCACAGATGATGTGTTGGCTTCTTGTTACCTGTGCAACAAAATAAGTAGGTGACGTTTAATAAGGAGAACGTCACAGGAAGTCAGGATTGACAGGTGATGAGAGTGAGTATCGTGACACTTCAGAATAACAGACACAAGTCATCAACTATAGACACGATTATGGGAGAAATGTTGTGCACACAATCCATATTTCAGCATGTAAATTACAGTAAAGTGCAGATGTCCACATGTGAACCAGAGTTCGGAAAAGGGACCACATTACTCCTGTTCTGGCTGCCTTACACTGGCTCCCTATAGAACACAGGATAGAATTTAAAAGTATTCTTCTCGCCTACAAAGCCCTTAATGGGCAGGCGCCATCTTACCTTAAATAAATCCTTATACCCTACTGTCCTACTAGGGCATTGCGTTCCAAGAATTGGGTTGTTGGTTTTTCCTAGAGTTTTTAAAAGTGCAATGGGAGCGAGGGCCTTTTCTTATCAAGCTCCACTTTTGTGGAATCAGCTTCCAGTTTGTGTTCGGGCGGCAGACACCCTATCCGTTTTTAAGAGTGCGCTTAAGACCTTCCTTTTTGATAAAGCTTATAGTTAGGGCTGATTAGATTCAGCCCCTAGTTTTGCTGCTATAGGCTTAGACTGTCGGGGGACACCTTACTTCTTCCTTCTCTCTGTCTGTACCTGTGTACTCTCATGTTCCGAATAACCCAGCTTCCCCCAAATGTCTTTTTGGTGTCTATCTACGCCGGGATCCTGAGTCGTGGCTGATCCTGTTGCTGCGGTCATGTGTCCTGGATCCTGAGTCATGTGTCCTGGATCCTGCAACCTGAGTCCTGGATCCGGAGTCCGGAGTCCTGAGTCCTGGACTTCGAGTCGTGGCTGAACCTGTCTCTGCGGTCCTGCCTGACTCTCATCATACTACTTCCCTGATGGCTCCCACAGGATTGTTGACATCCTCGTGGATTCATCTTCTTATTATAGACACATGCATTTCCAAACATTTGGTCTACCTATGCTGTAAAATGTATTATCTTTTTGATTTACACACGGCATCTATTGCACGTCTGTCCGTCCTGAGAGAGGGATCCCTCCTCTGTTGCTCTCCCTGCGGTTTCTCCCATTTTCCCCTTTAAACTGTGGGGTTTTTCCTTTTTTGGAAGTTTTCCCTTGTACGATGTGAGGGTCTAAGGACAGAGGGTGTCGTGTTGTCATACTGATATTCTGTACAAACTGTGAAGTCCACTGAGACAATGTAACATTTGTGATATTGGGCTATATAAATAAACATTGATTGATCGATTGATGTGCTGTAGGTCCTAGACTCATTCATTTATTTCATCCTAAATTCCTCAAGATGGAAACTTCTCTAAAGGAAGATAACACCTACATAGACACTGATCCTCTCTGCCTTTTGTTTCCCACCTTTTTGCTGCAAAATCGTACAACTCTGTGTCGCACTTTACTATAATCCTTAAAGTCTCCCACACATACAGAGTAATTGTGAGAGTTAAGAGGAGGTTGAAGTGTGTTGATGACTCACATCTTAGAAATCACAGCTGCAGATGATCAGACGGATGCTGATTCCGTTGCAAGGAACTTTCTGTTTCCATCCGTGTTAGGCAACCCCCGCTCTCTCTCCCTCCCCCCACGTTTTCTCCCCTTTTTCACAATTCAGCTCACAATTCAAATTCATCTCTGACTCTTAAGCCTCTTACACACCAAACTGACACCAAAGAACACCAAAGCTGAGACCAATGTTGCTCAGGCATAAAGATAAAAGATAAATACTTTACACAACTGTGTGTGCATCTGCTGGTGCTTTATGTATGTGGGAGTGTGTTTCATTTTGATTCTGAGTTTTGTGTGAAAACAGATTAACCTGCACAAATGAGTACCGAAACATGTTTTCCTTTTAATTCCTCTTCCAAAATTATACTTGCCATGTTTGGTTTTTAGTTGAGCTTTAATAGTTCTGTATTTCTTCATTGATCTCATCTACTGAATATTGTATTTCTATACTTTCTTTTAAACATTTAATATATTTAAGATTCCTTTATATTGGTGATTTGCTCCTTTTGTTATGCCCCACTCTGTCTTCTGTGCAGCATAAGTATGCACAGTAGAAAATGTGTGTAGTGCAGTGTGCTTTTGTGTGTGAAACTGTCTCCTCTTGTATGCATGACTCACTAAGGTCAGTGTCTGAGTGGCTGGACTCTTAGCCTGCGGATAGAAAACAGTATGTGTGTAAAATACTGTCGGATTATAACAGCCCCAAGACAGTTTATGGGGCCGTAGGAGCCAAATAAAAATCATAAGCACAGACAGCCAGTATTTCACCTCCCTGTGGTAATGCATACAAAAAATAAACCTGGCCTGCTTCCTAACTTTACACTCACACGTCCATTAGAATGGATATTATCATGAGCAATGTGTTTCAAATGGCACCGGTCCGCGGGCTACATCTCTGGTGCAATACCCAGATGAGTGAACTCCCCAGGGGCCAAACAAACCACAACCCATCAAAACACCTGCAGAAAGCAGCGTGCAAGCTAAGTACACTACCAGCCACCTGTTGCATTCTTAAAATATCAGCAATTACTGAAGTCATGCTCATTTGCAGCTTCTATTCAGCTATTTCATCTGTTTTACAGGCTTTTAAGAAACATCTTAAAACACTTTAAGATTGCAATCTCTATGAACATGGCAGGATCACAAAATGCACTACTGAGCAGGAATTATCCTTTTCAAAGTACCATTACTGAAGTCAAGCTAATTCTATTCATCTCTGTTAAGTGCTTTTAAGACAAATCTGAAAACACTTTTAAATAGCAATCTTTATGAACATAGCAGCAGCAGAAAATGCACTTCTCTCCATGGATCATCATCTGATTTTATGCAGTATTCTCTAGAAAACGTAACATTTTATGACTTCAAACATGCATTTACTGTATCTAAAAACAATCCCAAGACTTATTAAAGATGCTTTATAAGTAGGCTTAAATCCACACTCCATGCACTCTCCATCTCTCTCTCTCTCACCTGAGAATATGCGCATCTGATCAGAAAACAGACGATGGAAAGTTTCCCTTTGTCGCCGAGGACAGTAGGCATGGTTCCGGGATAGTCAGCGCTCTCCTCCGGGGTCCATGCCAGTGAGGACTCGCTGATAGCAGCGGCAGCGGTGCCTCTCCTCGCTGCTGGAGAATGTGTGTGTATGTGTGTGTGTGTCACTGGGTGAGACAGAGGGGGAGATGTAGGCGGGCCGGTAACGTCAGAGATGACACACGCGGGGATATCACGACTCAGGACAGCCAGTGGAGGTTGGTCACTTCTTTATAAAGCCATATTTCTGATGTCAGAGCTGCTAAATATACAAGACAATGTGTGAATTAGTAAGTTTTGTGACATCCAGTGTATTTACAGACGATGCTATGAATTATGGGATCCATAAATCAGCATTTATACTAAATAGATATGCTTTTGGCCACTAGGGGGCATCACAAGAGGCTGTAAGCAACATTGACATGATTAATGCTAATACATGCTAACAAGCAGCTATAAATGACAGACATTTCAACATTAACATACATAAATAATTATAAAAATGTTTCACTTTCTTCTTTTTCATAGCTTTTGAAGTCCTCCTCGACTCATAAGAAAAATACTCTTGCTTTCTAGCTGCTAGCCTACCATAAATATTAGCCAGCTAGCATATTGGCTAATTAGCCCTGTCTATTGTTTAAATGGCAGTTAACGTTGGCAAACAATTGGTTTTTCAGAGCTTTCCCCCTAGATAAGGTATAGAACATAGCAAGGTATTCACCGTCAGTCAGAATCATTACTTGTTTTTTTCACCGTCTTTATGATGAGAGTCTAAAGATAAATCAGTATCATCATATATAGTCTCCAAGTCAGCCACATTATATTGAGTAAAATATTAAAATTACGACGCAAACAGATTTATTTTATTGTAAACTTTACATCCAAAGGGCGCCACATTATCCTTATATCAAAATGTGTCATATTTAAAGATACACACAAAGTAAAAATATAACATTTTCATAGTTAAGAAAGGAATATAGTATAACATTTCATGTAAAGCCATATGGATAAATAGGATAACAGCATAACATAAAACAGTTCAGTCACTGAGAGCATATTATGGGCCAATGATAACATCTGATCATCCTTCCTTCCTGTGCCTTGGCCTTGTGAGCTTGTGTCATCCATTTATTATTCTCTGTAATACATTCTGGCCTGTGAAGTGGCTCTGGATTGCATGGATTTTGCCTTGTCATGATAAAATATGAGCTGTCTTCCCATCGCAGATAGCTTCGGGGGCAGGCGGGGAGAAAAGGAAGAGACAGACACAAAGAGCTGGATATATTATAGCATTGACTGCATTAATTTGAAGGACCAACGTTGACACACCACGTTCCTCATAACCATTTATCCTCTGAAACAGAAGCATGTTCTTTAGAAAAACTGTATTTTTATTTATATTTGTATTTTGGTTTGCGCTGCATGTCCTTGAGTACACAGTGTCCCTTATTTGTTTATGGCATCTGTCAAAGACTTAACTCAGGGTCAGACCCAGTAAAAACAAGTCTTTTGTTTATTTTCACAACACTTTTTCATGGTTTTGACATCCTAACGACAGAAATTAGAGGAGTGTACTGCACACAGTGTAATAAATGAGAGATGTGTGACCCCCTTTATCTTTTAGTTCTGGTTAATTTATCTGCATCTATTAATATGTATTACTTCAGTCAGTGTGTGTTTGTGGGGGATTGCAGAGAAGTTTGTATGTGTTTTTTTGTTTAAAAGGGGAGTTGTATTCACTCTGTTTGTTGTGCTTGGCTTGAGGAAGTGTAGATAGATACTTCATTCCTCCCCTGGGGGAAATTTGCATGTTTCAGCAGCAGTGAATGCAGTCGAAGAACTAGAACATACAAGATGAGTCCTTCAAAAACAACAAACATGTTATGAAGAAGAAGAAAACACAATTTAATTAATTAAATTGATTATTAAGGATCAACAAACATGATTTAAAAACATTAATAACTTAAAGGTGGGGTATGTAATTTTGGAGAAACCAGCTCGAGTGCGCTAGAATTTGAAAATACACAACCGGAAAAAATCTGCCACTTCCTTATAGAGCCCCTCCTCCAACACACACAAACGTGCACATGATCAATGAGGGCACGAGATAAGTTTGTGCACAGATGGAAGGCTGACAGGCAGATAGGCCATCCAGTTATTTTAGCCGGGCCGGCTCAGATGATTGGTCGTGCTTTTTACAGTACTACGGCTTCCACAGATTACATTTTTTTTATGTATTTATTGTCAAAGCATTTAATGTATTCATTGCTATCGGGATGTTAAGAGCATTCCATGGAATATAACAAAAAGTGTTTCTGAAATAAATTACATACCCCACCTTTAATGCACTCACAAGTTTTAGGCAAAAATCCTAAAAGCAGATAATGAAATAGGGATGTGACAACTATTAATGGGAATTTAGGAACATGCTGAAGCTGAAAAGAGACCCTGAGGTAGAAGATGGTTTTTGTTTTTAGATGAGTCAGAAGAATTTGAATATTTCCGTCTTCATGCTCCAATGATGGTGTGAGAGTGAACACTACTTTATAACGTCTGCCCAAACTGACACAGTCCTCCCTTTTTGAGAGGCTTAGGTGCCAATAGCGGGGAATAAAATGGGTGCTTTATTTTTTTTTTTCAAGTTGTGTGACAGAAAATTATTCTGCAGCAACTTTATATTATCAATGAATAAGTTGTTTAGGCAAAAACGACAAACATTTGCTACTGTAGTTCCAGCCTGTCGAGTATGAAGATGTTATGCTTTTCTTTTTTAAACATGAAAGTAAGAAAGTGTTATCCTTCATATTACATGCATTAAAAGCTGCAGAAAATGTAAACATATGTTGTAATGCTCTCCACTACAAAACCATCACAAACTATGACCTCTCAATGCTTAAACATGTTATTGAATTCACACCTTATGTCGAAAAAACTAGGTATCACAAAAGTAGACTTTTTGGCAGAGCAGTTTCATTGACTTTGCTAAATTGCATATGGATATTTTTCCATAGTATATTGGACTGTATTATTGTAATATGTAGGATGACCTTATATATAACCCATCTTTTATTTTATTTTTGTTATACCTTTGTTATTTACGTTCTCAGTGTTATTGATTTGATTTCTATACGTTTTGTTTTTCATATTCTCATGTTGAATTTCTTGGATTTGAGACCTTCTACATGTTGTGACACCTTGTTAAAGAAACTGTTCATCTAAATTGGAGTACTAATGGATGTAAAGGGGAATGTGAGAAAATAACTAATAAAGAATAAATAAAAATAAAGAATTTGCTAAATTGCACATTTGTGTTTAATAACATAGTTTGTTGCGTTGCACAGCATGTGGTCCTGACATTATAGAAACTTCTGTAAAATTCTGTCTGTGAATCTTTCTGTTTTCTTTCGCACTTCGAGGTAAAGACAAGAGAGAAGCAACAGTGTTTTTCCTGTGATGAAAGTAGGGATGAACTGGGAATGGAGGGATGATAAATGCCTGGGGCCGCTCTCCGCTGCCTCACAGTAGCACCCTTGGTTACAGACCCATGGCGACTCAAAGGCACAACAGCATCCCTCGACGCTTCCTGTTTAGAAACAGGACTGGCCTCAAGAGTCAGCCTTCCTGACAACACTCTCCCTCTTTCTGTCTCTCACTCCCTCTCTCTCTCTCACACAGAGTTAAACGAAGAAGATGGAGATGAAGAGGAGTTGGGAACGAGCTCAGGCTGTTTCCTCTCTCTGCAGCTTGCTCCGGTTACCATGGAGATTCCAGATTCCTGCAGGTAGAGAAAAAGGTAAAAGAAATCGTTACCACTTTAAAATGAGACATATGTTTACAGGCTTAAATATTAGCTCCAATGTATGGCTTTTTTAATAGATATATAGTAATAATGTACCATTGTTTTATAGATATTGTTAAGGCCTTTAATGAGAACTACTTGCGTGTTGCCAGATAGTGAAAAAATACCTCAGATTGGTTTAAAAAAAAAAAAAAAATGGTTACGGTGGGAATCAGCCGAAGCACCACGATATTATCATGGTGCAATCTGATAAACGTTTTATTATATACTAAGTATTGTATTAACAAATATTGCAATTGGAAAGCTTTTCTAAATTGTGAATTATGCAATTTTATCTAAACGTTTTCAGTCTGTTCATCAAACTTCAATTATTATTTTTGCAACAAAAGGGGAATGTCAAGAAGGCAAGAACCATCACTCATATTAAAATAATGTGACATAAATGTTGAATGCACTTGCACTGAACTGTTTGTGTTACAGTCTACAAACTCCAACTCAACTGAAGACAAACGTCAGGTTTTAAAATGTTCTAATTTAATTTGCAATACTAAAAGTTAATAATTTAAATACATTATCAGTGTGCCCTTTTCTTATTACTGTATCCAAAGACTCCTGTTACGGCTTGTCAATGTTTGAATTCTTAGCAATCATTCATATATATTTTATGGATTTAACCCTTAGATGCACGAGTGACTGGACCCTACACTCTCCCATAAGTGGGTCAAAAAGGACCCGTATTAGAATAATATGTGTTTTTATGCCATTTTTGTCATTTTGGTTAAGAAAAATCACTTGTATAATATTTAGTATTATATTTTGGTTCACACTAGAAATATTTTATATTTAATTTTTCACTATTTATAATTTTAGACATTTTTTTTACATTTTGAAAAAAAACGTTTTGAACATATTGATGCAAAGATCTCCGCTATTCTGAGACCCTCACAGTATTCCAGTCCCTTTTCAAAACTCATCTCTTCTCCTCTGTCTACTCATAGCCCCCCCCCCATCAATCCATGCTGGTTGATCAAGTTTGATAGTCCTATACCCCCCACCCTAACCTTCCCTTATATTGTAAAGCGATTTTGAGTCCTATAAAAATATAATGTATTATTATTATTATTATACTGACATATTATACTGACATACTGATATCAGATCTTGCTGTGTAAAATAATCTTCCTGAGAGGTGTCACATGTGATGTAGTCTGTGTGGTCCACAGTGAATGTATTCCTGAGCCACAGGTGATAAGAATCAAAGGTTCCCATAGGATTCCATAGGAAATGCATGCGGGTCATTTTTGACCCACTTATGGAAGCTTGGGGTAGTAATACAAAAACTACAATTTCTTAAAATGTATCAAATGTAAATTTAAAATTTGAATGGCATGATATCCAAAACATGTTTTTTGAGGAATAGCTGGAATATGAAATTATAAAAAAATGTAATTACAAAGATACTTCAAGAAAACCACCTCACCGGGTCAAAAAATACCCACTTATGCATCTAAGGGTTAAGAAGTAATATATGTAAGTGTGCAGTGAGAGATTTGGCCACATCGAGGTGCAATATGACCCTGGTAGGTCCTGATTATGAGATCAGTTCAGTATACAGTGAGCAGAGAGCCCCACCCTGTGGCCAAAGTGAGAAGTGAAGCTTTACTCTAGTACACTGCCAGGTCCTGCATTATTGTGACATGTATCATAAATGTTTTATTCTTCACTTTGCCTCAGGACAAACACAATTAGAGGACTCCATTAGGTATTCTTGTTAAATAACACCTCCTCAACATGCACTCACACACACGAAGGCTATGCAAAAATGATGATGAGCTGCAATATGATGATTTGTTAGGTCTTCATTAACACCTATTTTCACAATTGATCAATCTGTAGATTATTTAAGTCAATAAAAAGTCAGAACATAGTCAAATAATGCTGGTATCACTTTCTCTGAGCCCATGTTGACGTATTGCTTGTCTTGTCCAACCAATAGTCCAAAGCTCAGATATATGTTTACTATCATATCAGACATAAAAGCAACACATCATTACATTGAGAAGCTGCAAGACACATTTTTCTTTCTCAGATTGTCTGAATTGAAGGATCAAGGTGCAGGGTGTAAAACATATACAGTTTTAAACAAATTTCACAATTTATTTTTAATGATCTCTCAGACTTATCCTGGGGTAGATTTAGACAATATGAAAAATGTTTAAACATCAATTAATTATTTTCTGGTTAAAATAATTGTATCTTTACCTGAATCCAGACTAAATGTGAATAGAGTTTCAATGTTGAAGCTTGTGCTGTGACTTCTGTTCTTAGCTCTTTATAATATGATGATAATGTTTCTTTTGCATTATGTGTTATGATTTATGTAAAGCACTTTGAATTACCTTATTGTTTCAAATAAATAAACCTGCCTTTATTTATTTGCCCAGCTGCTTCCCCTATTGGATCGAGGCCTGTCCAACACACTGCAGCTCACAACAGCCTGCAGCGTTGTTCTAATAAACGGATAATAAAAAGCAGCAGGATATGCAAAGCCACACATAGAAAAGCCTTTTCATGTCATGCTGCTGAAGTGCACTAACGACTGCCTGGCCTGGCCTGTCCCTCCTGTGTGATGTCATCCAATGGATGAGTGTGGCTGGCGGCTGCGATGCGCATGTATGCAGTCCACTGCCTCATCACACACAACCGCACTTGACAGCTTGCCAGGTTAGAGGGGGGAAAAACACAGGGAGGAAACCAGACCTGCTGAATATCCACCAGCCAGCCGTCATCTACAGGATTCCTCATCGACATCTCATGCATCCTTCTTTCGGATTAATTATGTTTCTGTTGTAACGCACAGATGACAGCGTAACCGGGGCGGTAAGCTGCTCAGATACCCCCAGAAACACGGCTCGCTTTGTGTGCATAGGATCTGTTGTTGTGACTGGACATGAATTCTGCGGAACAGACGGTTACATGGCTGATCACGCTCGGGGTGCTGGAGTCTCCGAAGAAGACCATCTCGGATCCTGAGGCTTTTCTGCAGACCTCCCTGAAAGATGGGGTGGTGTTGTGCAGGCTGCTGGAGCGCCTCAGCCCGGGCTCCACGGAGAAAGTAAGGGACAATAACACACAAACACACACTCACACACAAACGCTCCCCCGTCGGCGTGTCTACCCGGATCCATGAAACCGACGCGGGTTGTTGTCTGGGCTTCTCTTTCTGCCCACTGGTCCATGAGGCGATTTCTTTTGTAGGTCACGACAGCCCGGGTTATTGTCTGCGAAAAAAAGCCTCTCTATGTTATATGGCTGCACACACACAGTGTGTGTAACAGAAAAAGGGCCGCTGTTTCCACCATCACAGGGAATACATTGATCAAATTCACCAGATCCTCCAGTGGTTTGGTGTCTTTAACGAAGGCCTGGTTTAATATGCTTTTAATGCAGGTTTTACGCACTCAACAGATCTGCAGTAACGTGTGAAGCCCCTGTTTTAAATGCCTCTTTCATCCAGGGCGATGTGGCGTGTATGTCAATGTATTTTGATGCACACTGAGTGACCGCCCGGCCAGGGATGACTAGCCATCTGTACACAGACCCAGCAATAAGAGTGGGCCGCCATTGACTGCAAAGGCGCACAGACAGAGATGGACCCTCTCCCCATTTAAAGACACAGCGCAGTGTTTGTGTCTGTCAATGTAAAGCCAGCTGCCTGAGGGAGGTTTCCTGAAAAGAGGCTCTGCACCTCCACACAGGCAAATGAGGGATTTGCCTGTTAAATAGCAAACTGGTTCCTCCATTTTCCCCTTCTCACTTTCACGATGGGGTGTTGTTTCCTTTTCGAGACATAATCAAATTATGTTTCACACACCAGAGGATTTGATGTAGGCAAAACAAAATAAAAGCCTCTAAAATACTGACAAGAGGAAATATTGTGTAATGGGTGAAAATCAGTGAGGCATAGTCAGCCACTATTACATGTATAATATGTTGCTAATTCATGGCATACATATTGATCTAAATTCTGTTTAATCTGCTGCCATCTCATTTGAGGAGTTTTTTTAATGTCTTGTTCAAACATAACTAAGATTTTCTGAGACACATATAAATGCCTCTCTCCTGTCCCACAACAATATATTTATATTTATTTAGTCACAATACCAATCCAAATCTCTCAGAGAGGACTGCTTTCTGTAACACTTTAATGGATCAAAGTCTCAAACAGAGTCAGACCTCCTGTATTTGTATTACTTTTGGTGAAGATGGGGATATTTGAAAGATTCAAAAATGTAATAGCGTATATTTCAATATATTGCTCAAACACCTTACATAAACACACATTTTTGATAAAAATCTGATAATCTGAACAATTATGAATAATATTGAAAGGGACATTTATAGTGGAGAAATAGGGAAGCGTGTGGCGCAGTGGATAGAGCCTTGGTGTTGGGATCAGGGGATCACAGGTTCAAACCCCTCTGCAGTCAGCATGTCGTTGTGTCCCTGGGCAAGACACTTCACCCCAAATTGCTCCTGTGGGGATTGCCCACAGTATTGAGTATGTAAGTCGCTTTGGATAAAAGCATCTAACAAGTAACATGTAAAAAAAATAATGGTATCAAGGCCCTCTGGTGGACAAGATACAGTATAGTGAGACTTTCTCATTTAAACTCCAACATATCTTTGGCATGTTGGCACTAAAACATCTTACTTATGATGTGGCCTTTACAGCAATATGATATATGTGGGATAAAATTAAAATTAAAGCTGATTTATCGTTTGTGCTCTCAATAATACCACCAGATATCAGTCATAGAGATCTCTGCCTTTTCTCAAATGTACAGGGATTAGATTGCACTCAAGGTGCTCAAAGAGACACTAAATACATTTGGAAAAAATACAGCAATGTCTTTTCCCAGAAATAATGATCCAAAGATGATCCACAAACCTTGTAGTCAGTTTGTACCGAATCACCACGTTGAGGGATGACACCTTCTCTGATGAACTGTAACGTTAGCTTATTTAGGAAAGCTTTTCTTAGTTTGGTAGAAAGAAAACAGTTCCTACATGAAACTCCTCACAACAAGGTCTTTCAATTATCTTGAGTAACCGGGTGATGATTTCTGGAAAGAGACATTGCTGTCAAGGTTTGCAAATAGATTTTGATTGCGCTTTAAGCACCACAAGCTGAGTGCCAGACAGTTACATTATATTCAAGGGAGGCTGAGATTTGTACGGCACATAGCTCCAACACTAAACAATCTATATTGATTAAAAGCAAAGTGGGCAAGAAGACATAGATGTACTTTTGATTTCTGGGTAAACTGGTCCTTTAACATTTGACCCATGCCTCCTGCTATACCCCTAACATTTGCATGTTGAGCTTCTTTAATATTGGTCTTAAATATCTTGGCTACTCATTATTTGTCAGGTCATCTTGTGCCACTCTCTGGCCCAGATGTGACACTCATCTGGTTCTGTTTTTGCTGAGTGAGCAGCAGTGTATGTGGGGGAAAGTTTGAGATGCGGGCCACAGCTGGGTCAGATGTCAGTTACTATCAGGGCAGATATCAGTGTTATGTAGAACAGAGATAATGGATAGCCTACTGGATCCTCCAAATAAGAGGCCTCCTTGCTTCCCTCACTTGCATCCCTTCTTGGCCTTTTAAATTCCTCCCAGTTACCTTTCAAGTAGGGCTGCTCGATTATGGCAACAATCATAATCTCGATTATTAAAAACGATTATCCATTTACTTTGAAAACATCAATTTATTGGAGAAAAAAAATGTGAACAGTATGTTTTTAACAGTTGATTACCCTGAACTTTAAGTATAATTCAACTAAAAAACCAATACAAAAAAAAAAAATTTGAAAAAGAAAATAATAATAATAAAAAAATAATCGTTTTATTTCGATTACGTTGTTTTCGTAATCGTTGCAAGCCATAATCGTAATTGCGATTAAAATATGATTAATTGAGCAGCCCTACTTTCAAGTAAACAATCAGTCAAATGAGTTTATTCACAGTTCGAATCAAGCAAAGGCATAAGACAGAAATGGAGTTATGGTAAAGGATCATCCCTGAACCCATCTGAATCTTCATAGAGAGATTAAAGGACATAATGCTGGGATAGTGGATTCAAGGCAACATTGAAAGACGTCCAAAAGACACTCTTTTGATCACTATATGTTACATGAATTTCACAGCAGGAACATATCTTTAAATTAGGAAACAAGAAAAATAAAAAGAGAAATGTTTAGGCTAGAAAATGGATAATGGTGTGAGTTAAATATGTGAAGAAATGTGGCTAAATTCAAAATAATGAAAAGTGGGAGGAAATACCAATATCAGAAAAAAGAAACCAGAAAAATGCAGTTAGAGGCTTTATCAGAGAAAAGTGGAACAAAAACAAACAGCCCTGCAGTAAAATTGTAATGGAAAACTAAAGTATATTCATCTAAGTGCAGGTTTATTAAGACATAGACATACATGAAATAGCATATTTAATGAGCTGTGTGACACAAAGCCAGATCAAATTCACATAATTGTCACAATGATTTGATAATCTTATCAAGAGCTTTAATGTTATGTTGTTAGGCTTTCATTTGAACTGTGATACAAATAATATACCTAGGCCGACTTAAACATATAAGGTCAAACTAATGCAATCTATTTCTGCTGTAAAACCTACTATAATGGTACTTATCATTTTTCAAAGAGATGTACATTCAACTGTATGTTGATTTGTTGCTTTTTAATGATATTGCCTTATAATAAGATACATATTTTCTCCATTCCACTAATATCAATAAGGCTTAATTTCAGTTTTATCACTTCTTTGTCATTTTGTTGCTTGTTATGGAAACCAGTGCACCCATAGGCCACTCCACCATCAGTGGGGATCCCTATATGTCAACGTCATTTCCCTCTGCACAGCTCCACACTCCACAGCCTCCTCCACTTCCCCGCTGCGGGATCAGCGTCCAGCCTCCCTCAAGCGCGCGCGCGCACACACACACACACACACACACACACACACACACACACACACACACACACACACACACACACACACACACACACACACACACACACTAATGTTGACTAATGCAGAATGCGTGTCGACAGAGAGGAGATACGTGTTTTAAGGCTGATAAACTCACATAAAACCGCAGCGTGAAGAGCAAGAAACCCCGCAGCGTGATCTGGAAGTTTCCCTCTAACCAGCGTTTCCGTCTTTCCAGATCTACCAAGATCCGAAGAACGACGGCGAGTGTCTGAGCAACATAAAGGAGTTTCTGAAGGGCTGCACATCGTTCCGCGTCGAGGTAAGTAGAGCTCTCAGAATAGGGTTTATGTTGTATTTTTACCACACATTTCCTCATGTAACAACACCGGGAGTCGCTGTTTTGAAAATGCACGTTTCAACAATAAACAATGGGTTCATGGGGTGGACGGAGCTCCTGACACCGGGAGGAGGAGGGATCTGCAAGCCGAGAACAATCACCCATCGCCCGGCGGAGAGAGATATGCTCATCCGCTTAGTCTAGGGCGATATATTTTCAAAATTAAACCAAATTCAAATAACTTTAAATGGCGTTACTATTATATTAAAGCCTGACTACATTCACCACTTGGATTCAGAAGCGCCTGCGTAATGTTTTCTAATTAATGCAGAGCTTTGTCCTCGGCGTGGCTTTATTGTCACCACCGGTTCACACTAGCCCGCCTTGTATAAACAGTGTTTTCTCAAGAACAGTATCTGACCATGGTTATACAAGAGGGTATTGTTCTAACATGGTTATCATAGCCTTATTATTACAAAGTGTAAAGTGTAAACAGATTAGGTCCCTTCCTTGTATGGGTTGTATAGACATAGAGTATGTTGGAGTAATGGTACATTTGAATATCTCCATAAGCAAATGGAGGACAGTGTTTCTGTTTAAGGCTGTGTGTTGGCCATTGCATAGAGGGGTCATTGAACTATCCTAGTTTGACAATAAAACTCAGTGTTCCTCAGCAGTGACTCTGCCCACTGAGTCTGCAGCCAGTGAACAAGAGGTGGAGATGGGGTAAGACAGAGCGCTGTCATATTAAGTGTGTGAATGTGAAACATGCCCTTTACGAGTTTACAGACAGCGGAAATGTCAGGGAAGATAAGGACATCAGTTATTACTTTATTGTTTAAAGTGCTCTGTTAGTTTTGGCTCACAGAACCAAAACCTGGCCTCGTTGAGCAATGATCTGCTGTTTTATTGGTAACACATAGTCACATTTCCCATCATAAACACTCCTTTATGTATGTCATGTTGACTTGTGCTTTCACTGGCGGGGATGTTGTACTCAATACCAACATCATTTTCCTATCTCTTTTTGTACACTATTAGATTAGTCAGCAAAGGTACTTACAGCACACATAACACAAGGCACCATTGAAACATACACATTACAATATTCCAAATAATCACGTAGCAGCAATAAGAAATAATTAAAAAAGCACATTTTGTAAAATAGCTATTCTTCCTTGTTTGATGCCCGTGTTGCATAGGGAATAAATGTTGGGTCTTTGCGTGTTAGTGTGTTAAAATACATGTGACTTTTTGCTGAGTGAACTGGAAACGGCAGGATTACAGTAGTTCGGGGCATGGCAGTCCTCCCGCTCACCATCTGTGGAGCAGAGATGGATGTTCTCCAGAGCCCAGAGCTCTGCTGGCTCTGACCCCAGGTAGCCGCCGCTGTAGATTAGTACAGCGACTGCTTACATGCAAAAGACTGACTGATAGATGCTGCTGTGCTTTCAAAGTCCTGACCTCCCTCTTTTTGATGGCATAACGCTGGGTGTTTGGCTGAAAGTAAACATGCTAGCCTTTCTGTGGTTGCATTTGCATGTAGGGATGGGATATCTATATTGGGAAATGAGAAATTTGGATATTGTGCGTTGTCTTTTCCTGGTTTGAAAGGCTGCGTTCCAGTAAATTGATGTCGTTTTCTGAACTCAAGCAACTGTTGTACCTGTTGTATTATTTGCCTTTAGCCATTAAATGAAAATGTCTGATTTATCAACAAACTCATTGTAAAAGTATTTGATGAAAGCTCCAATAGTCAACCCTCAATTTTTGCTATATTGAAATCAACGTATTTGATTAGAAATCTCATTATATTCTCCACATCACCTAGCCTTTGTCTAGTGAGGATGTTTAAACAGGACTGATGTATTTTAGATCTAATTTACGATACCTCGTGCAGTTTTGACATTCAAGACCATGTCTGACACTTGGGCAGCTGCTGCTCCCGACCCTTCACCTCTAATGGCTTTGACCACAGGAAGTGATCATTAGTTCCCATGACCCACTGCACTGCTCCCTCAGGAGTAGTAACCTTACCGTGAGTCCGCCCTGAGAATAATCACAGATCCATCTCTCTCGACTAATGGGCGACTTTGAATCCATTGACATCAAAAATTAATGAAGAAAAAGCTGTTGAAAGGTTTGGCTCTGCAGTAAATGTATAATGCTGTTAAAGGAATTGAGCACTGCCACATTTATTGAGTTTAAGGTAAAACAAGGTGCTCAAAACCTTTTGAGGCCATGAAATTGCTTCCATTGTGTTGCTTATACTTTTTCCTACCAATACTTTCGACCCTCATTTTTGTTTGTCTTATTTATATCATAGAAAAACAGCAAATCCCAACACCTGAGCGGTAAAATCAGATAATATAACAAATGATTGCTACGATAAATCAAAGTTGTCCCTGATTAACTGATTTGCATTTGTCTCAGTCACATTTATAAAGTAGAGTTTTTTTTATTTATTATTCCCCAACTTCACCACAAAAACATTTAACTTGTATAAAAGGCATATTCATTTTTGTTTGCAATTCATTTGACATCAGCAGAAGGTCTGTATGGGAGGTGTTGTCATCAGAGCTACACTTATTATAAGGTCGACTACATTTACATTTAATAAATTCCCAAATATCCAGGCAGTTGTGCTTGAATCTTAATTTCTTGCTTGTCTGTGGAGTTTTTGTCTTCAGGAACTGAAACACATGATCAGTTGGATTGGGGTCAGCTGACTTACTTAACCACCAAAGAATATCCCTCTGTTCGGCCTTAACTTAGGGTTGCTTGGCTGCCTTGTTTGTGTATCAAGGATAATTTTCCTGTAGCTTTCTCCTAAAATTGTGACAATTAGTCCATACAATGTATTTTTTTATTATGAGCATTACGTTGCAAAAATGATAAATTCCTACAATATGTTGAATCATATTACAATTGCAATATCAATCATAAAATTGCAATTAGTTATTTTTTCCAAATGCTGCAGCCCTACATGTGGCCCTGTCCCATTGACAGCAGTACAGGGAGCAGTATGTGTAATACCTGTGCAGGTAAACACTCATTTCCTCACCCTGTCAGTGAGGGAGCAGTTCAGAGCGTTGTTGCAGCTTGCTGACTCACAGAGGGGTGTTACACTTACGTCTCAGCCTGCTCTGAGCAATCATTACCTGACTGGTGATGAAGCGTAGTGGACATGCTGCTACTTGTCATGTTCATTATTACTTTTCATGAATGTTTGATTACCTTCGTTATATTTCACTGTGACGAGTCGACTAAGAAAATCAAACAGAGGCTCTCCTAAAATGACTTTTAAAATGAAAGTGAACCACTTTTTTGCAGATATTGTTCGGAAGAAAGTACAAATACTGAATGCTCATTCTAGTGTCAGTCCTAGTAAAATTATTAGGAAGAGCGTGCTTTCACATGAATGCTCCTCAAGGACAGGGACTCTTCCAGAAGCTTGTCTTATACACACACACACACACAAAAACACACACAAATACTCCCTTTTTTTTGTACAATGCGCAAATGCATCATTCACATAGACCCTGAAGACATATCTGCACTCTGAGCGGAAGATGAGAGAGACTCATATCACAGTCATTCAACCTCAGTACAAGTGAAGCGAGACTAACTAATCACATGAAGCCATTACACAGGAAGAGCGAGGACAACAGTTATCAACAGAGATACAATCCCTGCCATTCATAGTAAGCGAGGGTCACACTGACTCAGACTGTGGGCACATTTTTAATGCAGTTAAACGAGAAGGCTGGCTTTTTTTCTACATTTCTATTGCTGTCAACAAATCTCACAAAAAAAGCCATTAGCAAAGCATTTGTCATTTTCTTTCAACACTCCCTGACTTCATGAACTCTGTCTTTGACACTCGTAATGACACGTTTCTGACTTGCAGTGTTGACGTCAAAGTTGTGGTTTACTCTTACGGTGCATTCCAATACCTAGCGCTATACTATTTAGTACAACAGAAAAGATTGCATGTCTCAATAGGTGGTATGTCAAATGCAATATGCAAAAAATAGCAGGATCTCACACTGCATCCAGGCGCATTTTGCCGTGTTCAAGTATTTTTGGCTATTCTGACCCACAATCCTCTTTGCAGCAGAAGATATGTCACATCGCCTAATCTGCAGAGAAAGCACAGAAAGAGGACAGCCTAATGACAGCTTATGATAAAGTAGTATTTCCTAATTACTTTGTAAGGGCAGCTGCAGTGTGTACTAAAAGTAAAAAGTATACGATTTGGTACACAGTGTTTAACCTTGTGCCTGAAACCAAGCAAGCAGGGATGTCCGAATGTACGTCAGCAAAATTCTGTCATTCAATGTGAAAAAGTGATTTTAATCTATACTAAACATCCCATATGAATGAACTGCAACATCAGGATTACATTCACTTCAATGCTGAAGACACGTATCTTGCCCAAGGACACAATGAGATGTTGGCTGTTGGGATCCTGACCCACTGACCCTTCTATTAGTATATCAGTTTATTTAAAGGGCCCTTATATGCTTATTTTCAGGTCCATATTTGTATTTTGTACCTCTACTGTGACATGTTTACATGCTTTAATGTTCAAAAAGCTCTTTATGTTTCTCATACCGCCTGTACTGCAGCACCTCTTTTCACCCTCTGTCTGAAACCAGAGCCCAGTCCAGTGTTTCCCACAGAATTTGATTCTATTTGTGGGGGCACCGCACAAATAGAATAAAAACCGTAACTGAGGACTAAGTGCCTTACTCAAGGGCACACTAGTAGTGGTGTTCCAGGCGGGATTTGAACTCGCAACCTTCCGATCATCAGCCCAAAAAAATAAAATATATATTTTTTTTTATGAGATCCATTTGTGGTGGACGATATTTAATTGTGGCGGCCCGCCACAAATACATCAATGTATGGGAAACACTGCAGTCTGCTCTGATTGGTTCACTGGCAGACTGTTGTGATTGGTTTAGAGATGTCCCGCCCCTCAGCCTTTCACATACAATGTGTTGGAGAACTAGCAAAAAGAAGTGCAAGTGTTACATAGTGATGTCATCATATTACAGAAGTAAAGAAAGGAGTCCAATGGATGTTTTTTCGACAGGGGGGGAGTGTGGGAGAGAAAACTCCCCCTGGAGGGAACTTTTGGATTTTAACCTTTGCAGAACATTTACATGGCATGCACAAATATATAACCCACTACAGGAAAGGGAAAACTCTGAACAAATTCCCGTCCGCCCTTGGGCCTTATTCTTGGGAAATATGACGTGAACATAAATACAGTTTATGAATTGCCAGTCGTATAAATTCATTGTTGGTTTTGGTGTTTTTTTAGTATCTGGTACGAAGGGAACTCAGCTTCTCTCAGTGTCTTTGTAAAGCACATAACCCAACCAGTATGTTAGGATGCTGTAAATAGTGTCTGACTGTAGCTGCTGCAGATTCATCTGTTTGCTGAGCTTGTGTGTTTTGCCCACTGTCAAGGATAACAAGAGTTATCGATTCACGGCTCAGTGCTGGCAGTGTGGCCGGGTGATGACACAGACCTACTGTGCTACAGTTAGCGATTAGCTTTAAAAAAGGAAATGCTCTTGCTGGCTCCTGTTCTTCGAATCAGAATCAGATTGCCAAGTAGGTTACACAGTCAAGGAATATGCTTTGATTTATACAGTGCTTACATTAACACAGTAAGAGGAATTAAAGGTGGAGTAAGCCGTAGTACTGTAAAAAGCACGACCAATCATTTTAGCCGGCCCGGCTAAAGTAACTGGATGGCCTACCTGCCTGTCAGCCTTCCATCTGTGCACAAACTTATCTCGTGCCCTCATTGGTCATGTGCGCGTTCGTGTGTGTTGGAGGAGGGGCTCTGTAAGGAAGTGGCAGATTTTTTCCGGCTGTGTATTTTCAAATTCTAGCGCACTCGAGCTGGTTTCTCCAAAATGTCCTACCCCACCTTTAAGTTGTCAGAAAAGGACTAAAAATAGAGCTTATCAGTTAACAAAATACTTTAATTAAAGTGGAAAGCTGTGCAGATGTTAGGTGGCATTGAAGATAAATGTTCTTAATATTTTTAGAGGGATACAATCTGTGTTTTCTCTGATCCCCAGCCGTTCGAGGCCAGCGACCTGCTGCTGGGACTGAACTTCTCAAAGGTGCTGAGCAGTCTGGTTTCCCTGAATAAAGTCACTGCAGGTGAGTCAAAATAAGTGCTGTTATATGATGTGTGTGGGTGTTTTTATGAAAGACAGGCGAGAGTAGTGATGACGAGTGCGTGGGTGATGACTATAATACCAAGTCTGGTGTATTTTTATATATTCTGCCCTTTCTCTCCAGATATCGGCGTGGGCAGTGACTCGGTGTGCGCCCGGCACTCTTCAGCTCATCGCATCAAGTCGTTCGACTCGCAGTCCTCTCAGGCTTCACTGGCCCGGTCCTCCAAGCTGCTGCAGAGCCAGTTTCGCAGTCTGGTAAGGTCAACTCTCATTTACGCCACAATTAAGGAAACATCATCAATTGGTCATACAGTCTCTATGTTATTTGTTAAACTACAGATAAACAGGAATAACTAAATTAGTATTGTCAATTCGGTTTCTGTCGTCTGCATCCTTGATAATAGCTGACATCGCTGTGCTGGGTCCAGATAAACTGAAGAAACATCTCACACATTCCCAGCGCAATATCTCACAATCTTGTTTTACCTGTGATTCAAATTACCTTTAGTCTTATGGGCAATGCAGTCGTATTCAGTAAAAACATAGATTCAACCCTTCATTCATTTTCAATGTAATAATAATAATAATAATAATACATTTTATTTGGGGGGCGCCTTTCATAGCACCCAAGGACACCTTACAGGGCATAGGGGCAATATAGGGAACAATTAAAACAGTGGATTTAGTGAAATATCAGCCGGGGTAAAACAAGACAAACAGGAAATGGACTACAGAAGGACACAAAAGGACACAGGGTACAGTTTATAAAGAAAATGCCAGTTTGAACAGGTGGGTTTTGAGTTGGGTTTTGAATGTTGTTATGTAATCAGACTGTCGGATGTGTAGTGGCAGGGAGTTCCAGAGTCTGGGAGCCGAGCAGCTGAAAGCTCGAGCACCCATGTTGCTGAGGCGAGAGCTTGGGACGGTGAGAAGTCCTACGGATGAAGAGCGGAGGGTGCGGGGATGTAGGATGCAAAGGGCTGTAGACACTGAAATCCCCTTGAAAATAGTGCTTGATTTGATCTTGTACATATATAAACTGCAGGCCAAAACTGAATTCACAGTGGAATTATACTTAGAAGGATTTGTTTGCAATATGGGGAAACATTTAGGGAGGGATATAATGAGTTTGATGAACAATGAGTGTTGCACCATTTTTTATTTGTTGATGACAATCGATGAATTGAATGCTCTTCTTGTTGTCACTGCTTTTTCCACTAACTTTGATGTTTATTCTGCTCACTTCCTTTTTCTTCCCTCGTTCTTCAGGACATGTCGGAAAACAGCGGACAGCAGCTGCTGGTGAAAGCGCGTTTCAGCTTCGCACAGAACAACGAGGATGAGCTCTCCTTTAATAAGGGTGACCTCATCAGCGTGATGCGTCAGGAGGACGGCGGCTGGTGGGAGGGGATGGTCAGCGGCCGGTCGGGATGGTTTCCTAGCAACTATGTCCGCGAGGTCAAAGGCTCCGGTAGGTTTGAGGAACTTGGAGGGAACTTTGGGATTTTAGCCTTTGCAGACCATTTACAAGGGAAAACCCCACAAGCATAATAGGGCCTCTTTAAAACAGCAGTGTGGTGATTCAGAATATTTTTGTTTCAAAATGCACTTCAATAATATTCACTTCAATATATGATTTAAACTAGATTGTCGTCCTCTGCATGTGTCTGAGAACGAGCACAGAGTAGCTTTGAAGATTAAATCATTTTAGAAACAGACGCGGTTACAATTTCCTCTTGACAAAAACTGACAAACAGTCGAGCACAGTTTCCATCTGGCCTCCTGACAATAACACAGCCACACATCTGTTGCTTCTCCAGGCCCGCTGGGGTCTGTTGTTTTTTTTACTTGAAAAACAAGTCGATGTGGCATGTGCCAAGCATGCTGCTCCTCTGACATTAGTTCATTTGCTTCAACACTTATCTAAAGAGACAACAATAGGAATATGACTGAAAATAATATTACAGTTTTAAGTATGACGTTTTTATCATGTTTCATTTCTATCAAGTTTTAGTTGACCAAAAGTCTAAACATTTTAGTCTCGTCTTTTGACAATGTACCCTCTTTCTGAGTAAGTACATTTTAGGCTTATTTTATTTCGGCAACAATATTGCATGTTGATATCTTCAATGTTAGTTTTTAACAATGTTGGTGCTATCTTTGAAGAACATTTAGTTCAAGATAGGTAGATACAACCAAAATACTGCCCATTGGTCCACTTGTACATTATTCAACAATTTATTTATAGATTGTTCAAGATTTGTGTCCATTGTTTATTTTGATGTCTCATTCGAAATAATTTAAGTTAGAAGTATCTAAATTCATGTGTTTTCTCTCTAGCTCCAGACAAACAAGACAAAGTGTCCCCAAAGTCTGGCACCATGAAGAGTCCTCCTAAAGGCTTCGACACCTCCGCCATCAGCAAGACGTACTATAACCTGGTAAGGACGCAACTCAACACTTATTTGAATATGTCTTTTCCCATTGTTTTGCTTTATTACATCCCTATCTCTCCTTTCTCCACTGACATCATGTTAAAATGTAAGGATTTAAAGCTTAAAATGATGCTTTGTTTTTTAGTAGTACCAGGATCAAATCTAGCTGGCCTCTTCAACTACAGCTCTCTTCAAAAAACTCACTGACATACTTTAAAACCTCTTAATGTTTAAAACGCTCTGTGACCACCAGTGAAAGTGGTTCTGCAGCTGAGGGCAGGTGTGGTTTGCAGAACTGTCATCACGGTTGCATAAGCAAAGTGAATACACACACACACACACACACACACACACACACACACACACACACACACACACACACACACACACACACACACACACACACACACACACACACACACACACACACACACACACACACACACACACACACACACACACACACACACACACACACTCACTCGAGAACACAGTGCAGTTTGCATTTCGTAGATTTCAGCTCTTGTAGCAATCTTCTTAAAAACCTGTGAGATGATAACTGGGTTTTTTTTAGATGTATTTCTGTGATGAAAGCCCCTGAAATGAAAGTGCTATTAAACGCACTGTTTTGGGTCACAAGGAAGCTAACAATTGACTATTACGAATGGTGATGAACAGATCCTTTTTCACCCTTCATATGAACGTAACCTCCATGGTAGCCCTCGCGTTTCACAGTCAACACTGGAATTAATAAAATAATGTAGTGAAAACTGATCAGTTACCTTCTAAAAAGAATATTGTGAATGACCCTGTGTTTTTCACTTCATAATATATCAACGCTAAAGCACATCATATACATATCTTGCAAACTCTTTAGGTGTTTAAATAGAGTAATACAAACATCTTTGATACATTATAAAAAATGGTGTGTTTATAATGTTTGACCCTGAAAAAAGTGTAACTCAAAATGTGTGGCACTAACTCAGTAGCCCTGAAACTGACAGTTTAAAAAAAATAATATAGCTGTTTCTCCAATTGTCTTCCAAGTCAAGAATACTTTTTAAATTGAAGCTGTTTTCTTTTCTGTTTCTATTGTAGGTGTTGCAGAACATTTTAGAAACAGAGACAGACTATTCCAAGGATCTTCAGAGCCTCCTCACCAACTACCTACGACCTCTTCAGAGCAGCGACAAGTACGAATAATTTAAACACATCAACAAGTCTTGGATCATTACTTGACTTTCTTCCGTCTGTCACTGAATATGAAGTCACCATTTTTGCTTCCCCTCCCATCCTTCGTTGTTCCTGCAGACTGAGCAGCTCCGACGTGGCTCTGATTCTGGGGAACCTGGAGGAGATCAGCACCTTCCAGCAGATGCTCGTCCAATCGCTAGAGGAGCGCACCAAGTTAGTCCCTCCCCCCCCTGCACACACTGCCCCACTGCAGCAGCATCTGCACTATTTCATAATAAGCAGAGGGACATCTAGTGTCGGGCCAGCGGTACTGCGCCGATGTTGGATTAAACCATAGACTAGAATTTGTCATATTTTTTGCCACAGTATTTGCCTACAGCTCACTAAAAAATGGTGAGTATTATTATTCCTTCCCGCCGCCACACTGCTTCTAAATGGGGGAATGTCATGTTTAGGTTTCTGTACATTATACATTATTCTAATATATAGTGTATAGTCTAGAACTGCTCTACATGAAAAGTGTCATGAGACCGTTTCTGTTATAATTTGGCATTAGATACAATTGCATGAAACTTGAAAAATCCATATACTTCTGTTCTATTTTTCTTGTGTGTGTGTGTGTGAGTTTTTAAAGAAGTTGTTAATAAACTAGTGATATTTTCTTTTCTTCAGGCTTCCAGAGAGCCAGCAGAGGGTGGGGGGTTTCTTCCTGAACCTCATGCCGCAGATGAAGGCTCTTTATGTCGGTTACTGCTCCAACCACCCGTGTGCGGTTAATCTGCTCACCCAGCACAGGTACGTTTAAAACATCAACTACATTTAGTTTCATTTTACAGTGTTTCAACCTGTTTTTATGCAGCTGAGAATAACAACAGCCAGTATTAGGACATTTAAGAAAAAGACTTGTATGTTGGGTTTTGTGGAGTTTATTATTAATTCACAGTCGTAGGATTGTTTGTTCTATTGTGGCTTGTCACTACGAACACAAAATGCTTACTCTGCAGTCAGCATTATTTCATCATCATAATATTACCAACATGATCAGAATCAGAATACCTTTATTAGTCCCACAGAGGGGACATTTGCATTGTTGCAGCAGGAAAGAGCCACAGACGGCTTAATGTTACATATGTTAAAAAAAAAAGTACTAAGTTATGATATAATAAAAATATAATAAAAAAATAAAACTAAAGAAAAAATACTTTTCAAAATACAAATCCTGTAACAGTTCTTAGGATTTAGCAGCCAGGTATATATTACACAGTTATTAATGGCATATGTATATAATGTATATATTGCACATATAGCACATATTGCACATAGTTTGATGGTATTTAACAGCAGCAAGTTACACAATTTACAAAATGCAACAAACACACCTTGTAACGGTTCTGAGGATTTAGCAGCCAGGTATAAATTACACAGTTATTAACGGCATATATATATATTGCACATATAGCACATATTGCACATAGTTGATTGGTATTTAGCAGCAAGGGGTGATATAGTCTGTGTTGTGGTGTGTGTGTGGGGGAGGGGGGGTCTACTAGGGGCTGTGCTGGTTGTATAGTCTGTGTTGTGGTGTGTGTGGGGGAGGGGGGGTCTACTAGGGGGCTGTGCTGGTTGTATAGTCTGTGTTGTGGTGTGTGTGGGGGAGGGGGGGGTCTACTAGGGGCTGTGCTGGTTGTATAGTCTGTGTTGTGGTGTGTGTGGGGGAGGGGGGGTCTACTAGGGGCTGTGCTGGTTGTATAGTCTGTGTTGTGGTGTGTGTGGGGGAGGGGGGGTCTACTAGGGGCTGTGCTGGTTGTATAGTCTGTGTTGTGGTGTGTGTAGGGGAGGGGGGGTCTACTAGGGGCTGTGCTGGTTGTATAGTCTGTGTTGTGGTGTGTGGGGGGAGGGGGGGTCTACTAGGGGCTGTGCTGGTTGTATAGTCTGTGTTGTGGTGTGTGTGGGGGAGGGGGGGTCTACTAGGGGCTGTGCTGGTTGTATAGTCTGGTGTTGTGGTGGTGTGGAGGGGAGGGGGGGTCTACTAGGGGCTGTGCTGGTTGTATAGTCTGTGTTGTGGTGTGTGTAGGGGAGGGGGGGGTCTACTAGGGGCTGTGCTGGTTGTATAGTCTGTGTTGTGGTGTGTGTGGGGGAGGGGGGGTTCTACTAGGGGCTGTGCTGGTTGTATAGTCTGATTGAATCCAGCTTAAGCAGAAAGAATGAAAGAAACATCTTTCTGCAGGTTAGAGCAAGTTACAGTGATCACAGCGTGGTAAAGAACATGCGAAAGAGAAACGTTTAGCTAAAATATAAATAATAAATAAAAAATAAAAAGACCCAGACTTGACAAGCTTAAATAGATTCATCACATAAAGCATCCCAACTTGAAAAGGATCCTGAGACCGTAAGAAACAGGCAGATAATTAGACCTGATCTAAAATATGGTTGGTTAACCCAAACACAACCAAACAAAAAGAGATCTCTGGTATTTGCGTGATGCTCCTTTAGTTAGGAAGCAGCTGCGTTAAAAAGAGCAACAAATCATGTCGTATTTAAACCCTCAGTTAAAAAAAAGACTTTCTCTTGAACTAATGGATACTTTAAGGCTGTTAAACTGTAAAGGTCATTGTAGGTCATCAAGGATGTATGATAAGTAAAACAAACCATTTATCTTGTCTCCTCGCAGTGACGTGTTGGGGGAGTTTATGGAGGGGCGAGGTGCCTCCACACCCGGGATCCTCACCCTGACCACCGGCCTCAGTAAACCCTTCATGAGACTCGCCAAATACCCAAACCTACTCAAAGAGCTGGAGAGGCACATGGAGGTGTGTATCTAAGCATCTGTGTGTGCTTCTGTTGATATGTGTGTTTATTTTACAACCATGTTCTTTGTCTTTCCAGGAGAGTCATCCTGACCGGCCAGACATTCAGAAGTGCATGGCCTCTTTCAAGAATCTGTCTGTAAGATGATCTCACTTCCTCTAATCAGACTTAATATGATATTAAATCTAATAATAGCAGGTCGTTAAGCAGCTGTGTGTTTCCGTCGTGTCAGGCTCAGTGCCAGGAGGTGAGGAAGCGTAAGGAGCTGGAGCTGCAGATCCTCACCGAGGCCATCCGGCTGTGGGAGGGGGACGACATCAAGACCCTGGGCTCCGTCCTCTACATGAGCCAGGTGTTGGTGCAGAGTCCCGGATCAGAGGTACCAGCAACATCCACATCCTCCACCTGCACTTCACTGTGCTACAAACTATGCTTCATATATTGCTACATTATTACTCGATAAGTCAACCAAGATATCTTTAGTCCATTAGTGGGTTTTTCCAAGCTGAATTACTTATTGTTAAGTAACTAATGAGCACATCTCTGGTCAAAGTTAAAACTAAAGTGATTTATTTATGATTCTTTGTGGAGAAACTAGGTTTTACCGATCTGTCGATGAAAATAACTAATCAATTATTCTTCAAATCGTATGAGTTTTGGTCATACAAGAATATCTTTAGTGCAGGACAGCCCTAAATAGTAGTGTACATAATACCGTTTTTTTCAATAATTCAATTCAATGATATATTTTCTTGACATCTTTTGCAGTTAGTTGGAAATTAGATAATTAATTCAGTAAACTGTTTGAGAGTTTCTTGAAACCAAAATTAAAAAGTAAAAAAAACATTAGTTCTAATCCAAAAACAAAGTAAAATGCATAATCGTTTGACACTCTTTGGTTTTCTGTGTTTGTTATTGTAAATAAATATTACATGAAATGAGAACTTTTTGAAATATGAGGCTGATAATGACTTGACACCAACAGCTGATATCTTTTAATTTGATTGTGGATCTTTGAACTGCACTAGCTTCTGGTCTTATGTATCTATATGTATAATAAAGTGGTTATACAAACAGGACAATATACCTAATTATTATCTTGCATTCACACTTTCCTTTCCCCCCTCTGTTTCTTTTACTTCAGGAGAAGAGTGAGCGTTACCTCATGCTCTTCCCTCACGTCCTCCTCATGTTGTCTGCCAGTCCCAGGATGAGCGGCTTCATATTCCAGGTCAGTAATCAACATTTCCTCAGTGTTTAGACTTTTAAGTTTTCCCTGCAGTGTTTAAACTTAGTGGTTGAAAATGAACTTCTCTGTCTTAATTCTGATGTGTGGATTTCTCCGTGCAGGGAAAACTGCCCCTGGCCAGCATGACAGTGACCAAACTAGAAGACTGCGAAGCCCATAAAAACGCATTTGAGCTCAACGGTAAGGCTACATTTCAAGGTTCAAGGTTCAAGGTTCTTTATTGTTAAACTGACATAGCTACAGAGTAATTATGTCGTTGAAAATCTTATGTCACAGGCTTCTCCAACAATGCAACATAATAATACATGAGCATAATAATCACTAACCTTTGTCTATATACTACAAAGTGTGTCTCAAAGGCAGCAAGTTAAAAACAGACAAGTCCTAAATCATCATAATACGATGAAAACAGAAAATAGGAACAGACTTTTTATATTAGGTTAAAACACAAGTTTAATCAGGAAAGGCTTTCCCATAGAAACACATTTTAAGAAGGGACTTCATGGAGATTAATTAGTGGGGCAGATCGTTCCAGATCCTGCGGGCGCTGACTGCAAATGGTCTCTCCTTTTTTTTAGTTTTCAGCCTCTGAAATAGAAAAAAGACCTGAGGATCTTAAAAACACACATGGTAGTAGGAAGTCAGAGCTAAAGCTGGGAGGGAGGACATTAAGAGCCTTTAAAATAATAATTAAAATCTATCAAAAAACATAGTTCTGTACACTCTGGAGTCACAATCATCAGATTATTGTCTGAAGGCTGTTGCAGTAATACAGGCGTGGTGAGATTAAGGCATGTCAAATAGTTCTAGTATCTTTAAATTGGCCCACAGAGAGGGGAATTAATATTCTTACATCAAACGGACAGTGCAGATAAAAAAGCAGATACAATAGGTTGGCTTACACATTACATAATGAGGCAAGCACACGTAAAAAAACATCAAATAATAACACATCCGTGGTAAAGAAAACTAAATAAAAATAGGAATGAATAGCAGCCATCTAAAGTCATGTGAGCACATAAAGTATCACTGGCATTAGGATGATAAAAACATGAACATGCTTCCTAGTGTGCCACAACAACAATTACTGTCAAACCAGACTCCAAAATGCCTTGCAACAGACTTGATATGATCTTAAAGATAACCATTACATAGCTTAATTTGTTTTCCAATGACAAGGATCTCTGTTTAGTTTGAGTACAGCTGAAGACATCATCTTGACAAATGCTGAGGGAAATTCATTTATCCTGAATGCTTTTATAATGTACTGACTCCCTCTTTCTCTGCAGGCACGATGTTTGAGCGTCTGCAGGTGGTGTGCTCCAACCAGCAGGACCTGCAGGACTGGGTGGAGCACCTGAGAGGGCAGATCAAACACACCGCGGCCACCGGGCCCAGCCACAAACCCCTCACAAATCCCTGCCACACGGTCAGGAGATAATCCTTATAAACCCTCATACAAATGGTTTCTGGTTTTTATACCCAATGTGCATATTGATCGGCCATTAATGCCTGGGTCACATCATCATCTACAATGACTGCACAGCCCTGTGTTAAGTGGCTCTCTCTAGAAGGGCCGCAATACACAATTGAATTGAATGCAAATACATCATTAACAGCATTCAGTCTTATCCCTTGAACCAACAAACAAACAATAATCATCATTTTTATTTACAATAATATATTTATATGCTGGTGGTTGCATTTTGGAGGTAAATGTAAATAATTTAAATCTGCAGGGTTTCTATGAATGGACATTCAATACGAGGCTTTCCTGTAGAGCAGGGGTCTCAAACTCAAGGCCCGGGGGCCAAATCCGGCCCGCGACTTCATTTTATGTGGCCCCGCAAGAGCTTGCAAAGAATATTATACGGTTACTGTACATGCCACTTTACAGAAGCAGGTTGCCCATAAACTACATGTCCCACAATGCATCTCGTTTTGTGACATGCGCACTGAAGAGACTTGCAATTATTTGCCCTGGACTTCTGCTTTCAGACGTAGTTAATTACTAAGTTATTATCCTATCCGATAATAATCCAATTCAGAGGCAATAATGTAATATAATACATTATTTTATATATATATTATATATTTATATAATTACAACCGGCCCTTTGAGTGCAACCTTTATGCGAATGTGGCCCGCGATGAAATTGAGTTTGACACCCCTGAGGTATTTTTGGCATTTTCAAATGGTAATAGACGATTGTTTTTTTTAAATGTATTTAGGCTTAGTCCTTTAATAGATGATGTTGTTAGAAAAAATACATATCCGGTTTCCTTTACTCTATTTATTTAAATTATATTTTAGTGTATGTGTAACCGGTGTCGTTAAGCGGTCTCTGCGCTGTGTTTTGCGTTGTTCATGGATGACCCGAGCCAGCATACAGTTTTGACGATCTCCGTTTTATTACTGACAATTTTAAACAGATATAACAATCAGTATATTAGCTTTCCCTCACAGTGACTCCTCTCATGTGGAACATTTACAAAAAGGGAAGAGGAAACGTGAGGGACACAATATATAGGGGGGGAAATCCTCACAACAATAATCTCGTGAGCACAGCGACCACACTTCAGAGGTTCCGCTCACTGATCTCCGACCTTGTCAGATATTGAACATTCAATAAAATGAAGAACACAGAATTACTTAATATAAAACACAGAATTTGTGTGATTATACAAAATTATTTTCAAATAAACCCCACTGCATATTTACAACTGTTACATATGTGAACATTCCAGTTAATTGAGTCTAGCCGAAATATCCCCTCAGTTCTTTCTTCAAAACCCTTTAGCCGTCTTTATTAAAGGGGACCTATCATGCAAAATGCACTTTTGTACGTCTTTTATACATGAATATGTGTCCCCGGTGTTCCAGGGAACTCACCAAGTGTCAGAAAACACAACCCTCTCTATTTTCTAGACAGCCACGGCCATTGCCGTTCGAAAGCGCTGGAGACGCTGTAGTACATATGCCAGGCCAGTAGATGGTGCTGTTCTCACAGAAACTGCCCTTGCGAAAACAGAGCTAAAAAATGTCAAATTGAGCAAAATGAGGCATGGCTAAAATGCATGATCTGTTTGGTATTTTGAAAAAATAAAAAAGTATAAATATGCCTTATATAGGTATGGTCCTACACTATATTATTAAAATATAGCATGATAGGTCCACTTTAACTTTAACTTAAGCTAAAGAGATTTTTCTAACCTTTTGATTTTTTTAACTACATATAAGTCTTGCCTTTATATTCATCAAAGATACTGCATGTTGATAAAGTCACAGTTAGTGTTCAATCGCATCAAAGCTGTCTCGTCATCTTCTCATCATGATCATGGAAAAAAAGATTGTTGATGAACACATTTAGTCATATTTTTAGTTCGTAAATAAATACTGGAGTAGACTTGGAGGCAGAACAGACACGCATATACCCCATCTGTCCTGGGATACATCTCGGTTCCCCCTGGAGGTGCTGCAGGAATGAACTGGGGAATATGACATCTGGGCTACTGAGGGCTGCGTTTCCCAAAAGAACCGCAATGTTCATGAACATTTTAAGGAACAGTGGGTTCGTCAATGTTTTCCACACTGTCGCTATATTTGAAATGCACCTCTTGGTATTTTTCTGCCACTGTCAGCCAGAGTTTCTATCTGAAAAGTTCATACTAGACAAAACATTTAGTGATTCATCTACTTGTTGTTAATTAAAAACATATTTATGTCCACTTGGGAAAAATGTTTCTGCCATGGGTTAAATATAGGAAAGTAAAGCAAATGTAAATGGGGAAATTAAGCAGAATTGTCTCTCTTGTGATGAATCTTACCACATTTCTCTTTTTGTTTGGTTCCTCAGCTCCCGTCTCACCCTCTCACCCCGTCCCGGCATGCTGAAGGGAGGGGCATGACGGTGGCTCCCACCTACCACACCCTGCCTCACCCCTCCTCCCATGGCTCATCTCACAGCACCATGATGTGGGGCCCACTGGAGCAGCCCAACACCCCCAAACCCTGGAGCCTGAGCTGTCTGCGACCCGCACCCCCTCTACGACCCTCTGCAGCCCTCTGCTACAAGGAGGTGAGAGACTGTGTTTTTATGTTGTTAAGACTTCTTCATATGTTTTTAAGTATGCTGATTTTATAATTGATTTTATACTACCTTGTTTTCTTTTTTCAGGATCTTAGTAAAAGTCCTAAGAGTGTGAAGAAACTGCTTCCCAAGCGCAAGCCTGAGAGGAAACAGTCTGAGGAGGAATTTGCCTTGAGGAAGAGTATGTTTAAAATCTTTCCTATTATTTATGTTAAAACAAAGATACAATATGTCATTTTCTCTTGCTTTACTTTGAATATTGAGGCAATAGTTTGACATTTTGTGAAATGGCGTGTTCCCTTTTTCACGAGAGAGAAATTAGATTAATTAACACTTCATATCTGTCCGTTAAGTAGGAAATACAGCCTGGAGACATTCTATCTTAGTTTAGGAAATCATATCACACAGGTCCTTTACATTGGCTCTAGGAAATAGCTATCATGTTACTGGAATTCACAAGAAAACCTCATACTGCCACTTATACATTTCTGTTTTTGTCAAAAAAACAAGATATAATGTGTTTGTTAGTGGGCTTAAGAGATGCTTAGAGGTGCATCCATATTCTCATATCACTCAGGAAAAAAGTAAATCAGTATACTTCCCACATTTTCAAACTATTCTTTAAAAGTTTTCATATGCATTTCTTTTGTGTTTTAAGTAGGAGTAAAACAGTTACCATAGAACTGATAGACATGAGAATTTAAATTAATTATCTCCTTTTTCTTTCTCAGGTACCGCTGCTCTGGAAGAAGATGCCCAGATCCTGAAAGTTATCGAGGCATACTGCACCAGCGCCAAAACCAGGCAGACTCTGAACTCCAGTAAGCCAACACCAAACATAACATACAGAGGTTTCATACTGGAGCTTGCTCTCTTTGTTACTTACCTGTATTCTGTAACTCAAAGCCTTTCTTTAACACTGGTGTTCTGAACTGATCTTTCTAACAGTATCTTCTCCTTCTGTCTGTCTCTCCTCCACTCCTCACGTTTTGGCATTGCTCTGTTCCTTCTTTTCCTCATCCATTTTGGTTTTACGTTCTCCCATCTTACATTTCTCATTGCTTCTTTTATGATTTACCATTTGTCGCGTGCTCCATTTGCTACATCTTCCTCTGCACCGCCCCTCGTTTTTTTTTTTTTCGCACACCATTTCCTCCCTCGTCACCGCCAAACTTTGCCCCGCCCCGAGCAGCCTGGCAGGGCACGGATCTGATGCACAACCACGTGCTGGCCGACGTGGACCGGTCCTGTATGGACTCTCCGGGCCGCCGTAGCAGCGTGTCGCGGCCAGAGTTTTCCTCTGACCTCTCGGAGGACTCTGACTATGACTCCGTCTGGACCACCCACAGTTACAGGATGGGCTCAGTGCCACGTAAAAGCTGCATCTCTCACCAGAACTAAATAACGTACAGTACTGCCACGCTGTACCCGATGTAACGTACAGCGAGCTTACCTCTTTAACCTTCAATGTATGAAAAGAAACTAGATTTTTTTTAATGTATCTATTTATTTTCTATTATATATGTTATTTTTTGTTAACTTATTTGGTTTATTTATTATTTTAGTTTGTTTTAAGATGTTTTAAGCATCTCCCTGTTGCCTTTGCCACTTTCCCTTCTATGTGCCTCCTCTCTTTGTGTAGTTGTCATGCAGTAAGTGTTTAGTAATTATTATTAATTTATCTTGAATGTGACCACTCCCCTTGTTTGACCATAAATGTGGCAGACTCTCAGCAGGGAGTAGAGGGGTGTTGGAGGGGAAAATAGGGGAGGGAAAACCAGGGGAGGGAGAGATGGGGACTGAGCTTTTCCTGTCTGATATTCAGATGTAATTCAGGAACGAGTGTATTCTATTGACCATGTACTACTTCTCTCCAGTATGTGTTTCTAGAGTATGTATGCTCAAACATAGCACAGATGTCATAAACACACGCACAGGTTTAGGCACACATGCCCCTGCTGCCGGATAATATAGCAGCATGCAAATGAAATATCCAAATTCTTCATGTTGTTTTCATAATTTCAATCTTTATTTATTTATTTTTGCTAAGCAGAATTACATTTTAACGTACAACATGACCAAAAGCTATACTATAAATCCTTGCTAAATGTAAAAGTTTGTGAAACACAGTTCATTATTTTAAGTAGCTGCTACAGAATGAGGAGAATATCACATACACTGTCTAGTACATCTAGTCAAAGAATAGTGAATTTAAAGGCTCAGTTCGTCCAAATTAACAACATATAGCCTAGACACATTTGATCAAATAATAATATAACATGACTGCATTTGTAATGCTGTGAAAGCAGAAATCTAAGTCAGTAACGTTGATAACTTCATGCAATACTAGAAACGTGAGAAATAATTTTTAAAGTATTTTCGGTGAGCTGAGCCTTTTACTCAATATCTTTGAGAAGGTTTCTGTCTTGTGTCTCCTAAGCATCATCCTTTAAAGCCTGATCTTCCATCCAGTAATGTTGCTGTCTGTCAGTGGTTCTACAGGGTTGCATTTATATTATAGTTTTAAACCTCAAGTTGGTATGTTAAGAAAAATAAAAAGATTCATTTAAACCAGGCATAGCATAATGGCCTGACACAAATAAGCTGTAAAATACAGCCTAACACAGCGACATTCCAATAATAATAATAATAATAAAATGCCTTTGTTAAATGTTTCCTGCAAAGGAATAGTTCAACATTTTGGGAATAACCCTTATTTGCTTATTTTTTTTAGTCACGTTGAAAAAGAACCTGGAGCCAGGAGCAGGTTAGCTTAGCATGTCATTCAGATTTGTATCAGCAGGATTAAGCTAGCATGGCAAAGGTCTGAAAATCCACCAATCAACACTTTTAAACCTTACTGTATAAACTAAATATATAGTATGTTAAGTAGTAAGCTGTAGCTGATCAAGCAGGATTGTTTTTAAAACATGTGATAGAGCCAGGCTAGCTGCTTCCCTGTCTTAATGCTATTTTAGCAAATTAGCAAAACATGCTAGCTAGCTCCACATACCTATCACACAAACATGAGACTTTATTTTTGTTTCAATCTTCTCGTAATATTACAAGATAACTGAAAACAGGTCATTACTAAAACTACCTATGCTCCTCAATGATAATTCCAGTTTTCTTACCAAGCTAACTAATTGCTAACTTTAGCTTCAGATTTACTGTACAGACATGGTATCACAAGATATGAGACTGGTATTATTTTTTTTTTTAACCCCAAAATGTTGAGCTATTGCTTTGAAGGTGACGATTTGAGCAGGTTAGCTTAATGCATACAGTCTATAGCCTAATGTTAAACATCCCCTGTGTCACAACAAACTAGCACCTATGCTACGGCCTCATAAGCCAGATATGCCTTTGTGTCGTCTGGCTTGCGAGGTTTCCCATGCTATCTCTTGCATTAATGACTATTTTTATGAAGAAGTATTTTTCCAGTGTTGGTATTTAAAGTACAGGTTGGCATCCATTTACAGTAGAGTCTATCTCCTCGTACAGCAAGCAATGTTGGTGACATATGGAATATATTGGTCCATGTTACAGAACTATTTAATGTTTCCGAAATGATTCCTTTATTGTTCTCATTATTTTTGTATACAGGCGTATTTTTATTTTATTTATTTATATTTCATTCTGTATGTCAATGTTTACAAAATGATCCCTGGAAGTATCATTTGATTTATTTTTATTTTTTAAAACGATTTTATTGCTCTGTATCAAAGTTTACACTGAAAGTTATAACATGAAGTGTTTTCATTATTTTTGCACAATCATGTAACGGGCCAGTGGGGGTGGGGGATAGAATCTGTTAAATTATGTACTTTTTGTCGTCTACCAGAGTGTGTATGATATAGTCCTAAAGGTAGACCTGAGTATTCAGTGTTACTGTAAAGTAAATGCTCATTCGTAGTGTAAATGCTCACCTTTGGTGTTTCGAAAGCATTGAGGGTAAAAAAATTAAAATAAACAAGAGGCCGTGATTATTATACAGGAACTCATTCAACCTCAGTCAGGGTGGACTTGAAAAATAAGAGCACATTGTCTCCCTTTCTGTAAATACTAGTTGTCATGGAGCAAGAAAAAAAAAATCCATTCTACCTTCTATGAGTATTTGAGCTAAGAATATCACTGTCCTTATATCATGTGCTATACTTTGTGACAGGTGTATTCTGTGGTTTAAGAAGTCAAATTGTGGGACAGGCAGTGTGAAAAGAGACCGGCTGCCTTTGACCAACTTTGTCCTCTGTGTGCTCTAACGCTGTATTCAGTTCACTCTTGTGACCATGTCTTATCTGCAAACAGAGCATTCAGTGTATTTGTTCTACTCTGAAGTGTTCAAGTCCCAAAACGCTGTATCATGAGTTTTGAATAAAAAATCTGTCATTTGGTAGATACTGGCATTCTGGTTATTTGTGAGAATAGCAAATCTGTTTGGTGTGTGTGTTGTCTTTTGGCAACGAGTTCTCAATCCAAACTTGCCAGATATCTACGCTTGGTCACCCCTTTACATCTCCTTTTAATGCATATGATACCCCTTAACCATCATTTTTTATTGTGCAGGGTATTATGATAGACTTGACACGTGGTTAATGTTGCATTAAATATGTGGCGAAAGTATGTTATGTCCCCACTTGGTAAGATTTTGGAACACAACTACTTGGTTAGGTTCAAGAAAAGATCATGGTTTGGATTAGAATAAGTATTTATGCATCTTATGTAAAGTTTGAGTTTTGAATTTAATTGAGACATAAACAGTGGTATCTTGGGTAAAAGTTCATTTTTAGTTTGACCTCCCTCCACAGACTTTTTTGCTTTTCATACTAAGTCACCAGAGTACATGAGGTGTCATAGTTTGGCGCATAGGGCCACTGACCAAGCTGCATTATTTGACAAGTTGAAGCATATAATTGTGCAATGCTTTAATCTGTGTTTTTCTACCACTTTTCTCAACAGCTTCTCACTTCCTTTCACTTTTCTCTGTCTCTTTTCTGGTATTTTTTCTGTGCATTACTAACCAGTTTTGGTTTGTGCTGGATTTTCTCTGATGCTGTAACTTTCCAATATGGAAATTCTATACTGACTCACCTTACTACAAGGTGAGACGTTATAATGTACCAATTGTGGAGTGCTTTTCTGTTTTGAAACAGAGCCGCAAAAGGAAAAAGGGCTGCATATGATCATCCCTGGTGATAAGAAAGTCCTGCTGGAGGGTCCTAGTCGCAACGGACAAAGTACAGCTGAAGAAAAGTAAGATAATATACATATCTCTTTCTATCGCTTCACCTTTGCCCTGAATGACGCAATTGACATATTGTAAATGCCATGTGAAGCCTATTCCTTTTTAACTGAAGACTTTAAAAAAGGTTCTCAGATTATAACTTGATTTTAAAAAGCCTCTGTAATCTTCAATATAAATTGTTTAAAACATTACTCAGACAGGAGTAAATTGATAATTTTTTGGGACCATTTTCAGCTACAGATAAAGTGACTTTAAGTCAATTGTTTAATGTCAGCTGCAACCCCTATTATCTTGAGTATGGGTAACTAACAACTGTATTTACCTGCTTTGAGCTGGAGGATAGGCTCACATTTCTTCAAGAGTCTATTAAAACCGCACTCAGATGCCGATATCAGCAATGACACAGATTGATTTAATGCTTCCTGTCATCCGTACTGGCTGTGAAGTGATCCATTCCTTATGTGAATCAAATGATAAGTCCAACCATTTACAGCTGTGTTGCTTTAAGATTGACTCAAGTTCAAATGTGAACCTATCCTTTAGTAACCAGCCATGTATATTAATAATGCTAAACTGTAAATGTTTATCATCACAAAGGGGCCTGGTGGATGTGGTGTACGCCCTGAGGGATGAGGTTCGAGAGCTGAAACAGGTAAATGTTTATGAATTAGATGTTTTACAAAAATAGCATGATTGTGTGATTTATCTAATATATGACTCTCAGAAGTTCAAATGACCTGGCTAAACTCCAGGTCTGAAGTTGTTAGCTGTTAAGTCTTTACGCAGCACAGTGAAAAAATATACAATTATATTGCCCTTTTATTGTGAAATTGGTGTTTTTCATTATTTTGCAACATAGGAACTTTGAAAAACCTCATATTATTTGAGATAATGACAACAATGATATACTTCCTTTACCTCCCAGGATAACAAGAAGGTGAAGAGGTCGCTGGAGGAGGAGCAAAGAGCACGAAAGGATTTGGAAAAAGTTGTGAGGAGGGTTTTAAAGAGCATGAACGACCCGACATGGGATGAGACAAATCTCTGAGGACCGTGTGCACCATCTGCAGCTGAAGCTTTAAAAGAAAAAAGATAGAAAGAGCATGTATATGTGTGAGCTTGCTTGCACTGTGTGTGTAAAATGCAAACAATCGCACACCTAATTTATGGTTGGTTGTGTGACTGAGAGGATAAGGAGTGACTCTGTAAGCTGGTAATTATAAGAGGAGTGTGGGTTACTACCACTCTGGTTAAGAGACCGGAACCACAATGCTGAACAAGCTCTATTCCACTAAAACATTTCTCAATGACCAAGCAAGATGGTGAGGAGATTATACACTTAACCCACTTCCATCGTCGACTATTGGAGGGGAGTGCTCCTGTTCTGTTTACAATCATATAACTGGACGCTGTCCAATGGTACATAAATGGTACTTTAATTGTTTTAATGGTCACAAAAGCCTTAGAAAAGTCTGAAATTGAACCATGACATTTGATAACCTCTATTATGTTATTTAATTTTGTATTAATTGATTTTTGTTCTGTCTTATCCTGACACAGGCTTACTCTTGTGTTTTAGCACAAAGTTAATAATCTGCCAGGAAATTTAGCTTTTTTGTCTGTTTGAATTTGTTTTTGTGCCTCGTTTTTGTACCTTTTTATTGTTTTGACCACTTTGCCGTTTGACTTTCTTTCTAGGGATCCTAGGGAATTGTACAGATGTTGAACGTGTACTGTATAATGTAAATACTGCTAAAAGATGAGCCTTTGTACTTTGGGAGAAATAAATGTTTGACTGAGTTTCTTTCTCCTTGTTACACACCCACAAACACAGAATTGCACACTTTTATTTTATTATATTTCATCTTATTTATAATTTATACTTTATACAGCATCAAGCTAAAGTTGTGTTCAAAGAAATTGCCTCGAAACCAATTGACACACAGAAAACCTAGGACCAAGTACACAATTATAGGAGTACTTAGGCTTTTCTTGATGTCTACAATTTCGCAACGCCCCCTAGTTCAGCCTATAGTTATTCTCGCTTCCAATCCATTTGGGGGTCTCAGGCGCCATTTTGTCTGAGGAGGTTTGCATGGTGTTTAAAAATAATTTCAGCAAGATTAATTAATCCCACCCAAGATTTGTTGAAAGAGGACAGTAGAAGAATAGTTTTAATAATTGTCCCATGGATGAACATTATGAATGAAAGAATAGTGGAATCACGTTGCTATGACATTACTAACTATGCCAACAGTTTAGAATTCCCATTAAACAGTTGCAAGGGAAACCAGTAAATCCAGTAAGTAATTCCATTTGGCAATGATCTGGTAAGTAGTGTTTGACTTCGCAAAGTATTTTGAATGCTACCGTGCTGATGATGGGGAAAAAAATCTAATGGTTCTATTTTCTTATTTATTAACTTTTTGACCAAACTGTTGGATATGCTCCACAGGTTGTGAACTAGTTTAGACCGAACAACTCATATTGTGTCAACACTTTCTACGCTACAAGTGTTCAACGCACCCTTTGCAAAATGGCGGTCTGTTTGAACGGTTTCCGTCTGCCATCTTGCTGCTACACTGTTTTACAAGCTAGCTGTAGCTAGTTCTGCTGCTCATTTAGCAAATTCTCTACAAGTGAGCCTGTTTAGAGGCATGTTTATTTCGTGCTTTTGCTACCATTTCAGGACTTATAAAGGATGCATTATGAGTAGTTAGTGTTTTTCCATGCTCTAAACTGGAACGAAAGTGGGATTTCAACTTCTTCACTTAGGTGAGTATTGTAAGGTAAGTGCTGCTGGTTCAAACACATGCTGTTTATCTTGAGATGTCTTGATTCTGGAGTTTTTGTACTTGGCAATGACTGTAAAACATGAAACTTAGGATGCTGCTAGCTAGTTTGCACTGCTGTAGGCCTTCTGTTGGTGACTTGTTGCTTATCAACACTACTAAAAGGTTGAAGCAATTGTTCGTTTTTTAGGGATGCAACTGAACAAGCTTTTAGTAAACATTGACATTATCAATTTATAGGGTTAGGGCGTAGCTTCCTCTAAAGACCTGTGCAATGCTGTACTTTCCCCACAGAAGCCACTCACTTTTGTTTATTAGAGGTGTCTACACACTGATAAATAACCATTAGCTCTAATAATGCTGCAATGAATGATATAAGAAATGCACTCTATCAAATGGAAATCTAATGTCTTATCATTGGTTAAAATGCCTAGTGGTCTGCAGTGCGGCTGACATAACTTCTGTGGATAATGTGTGTAATGTGATTGATCTGGACATGAGCAGGTTGTTTCTTATGTATCATAGCTCAGGGCATTGTTGCTTTACTTCGTTTTACGTGCTTGTACTATGATTTATTAGTGTGCTTGGATTTGCTGTCATATTGGCAATTCTCTATGACCAATGGGGTTGGTGCTTTCTCCTGACCCTCACCTCCTGACCACACATGCAGTTCACTATCCAATGTTTCTTAGTAGCTTAATATTTGACGTCAGAGGCAGTGATAACTGAATAAGTCTATTGCTCGTAGAACATTTCGAATACTCTTTTCTCTCAGAAAGTTTCTCAGCACCCTATTTCTGCTATGTTCAAAGTGGTTTATGTACTGATAAGATCAGAGGACTTAGATCAGTTGGCTGATTGAACTGAAGTTGAAACATTCCAAATGACACAGGGTGGTATTTTGATACGAAAGCCTTACAAACTTGCATAAAAAAGGTTTGCATTGCAATGATATTGATTGCATCTTGACCCAACCGACTATAATTTATTGTGTGTGTTTGTGTATGCATGCAATGTCCTTTTGAAAGGACCGGCCTTTTGAAATCTTTTGTGTACCCTGACAATTGCGACTTGCTTTGTGGGGGAGAGGATCCCATTCTGCTGCTGTGGGATGAATAAGCACAGATGTCAACCTTTTTACTGTGACGCTCACCTTGTCCACTCATTAGTAATGAAAACAGTTGCCTTTTGTTTTACGTTGAATATTACTCCAGGGCAACAAAAGGCACAATTCACATTCATCCTGCGAAGCAGATCTAGGCAGATAAAGGCAGGCCAGCGCTGTCTGCTCTGACCTTGGTGGCCTGACTCTCTCTGGGTTTAGCTGGCCGCCTGCCACTCAGGTTCCAACAATGAAAAGAGCCACTGCCTTGGTTTATCTGTGTCTCCTTGCTAACTTCCAGGTGGAGGCACATTAGTATATCGTTGTCACTTTTGGGCTTTCTCCAACTTTTCTTCTACTTTCACTTTCACGGGATAAGAGCCTTTCGTCTTCCTGTCAAGTGCCTGGTTGGTGAGAAACTTGTGAATTGAAGAGGCAGACGTATTATGCGGCTTCTGACCTGCCCCAGCCCCTCTTCACTGTCCCTGCCTCTTTCTTCCTGGCGGGATGGAGTGACAGCTTGTCACTGTGGGAGCGCCACAATACGGCTCAGACTCCCTGACTATTGTGGAGCTCAGAAAAAGCATCAAGGTCTTCCTCTCTCTTCCGTTCACTCTTTTCAAAGCAGGGAATCAATCAGCTGTACACACACACGCATGCATACACACGACTCACTTCTTTTCCCTTCCATCTGTCTATTGAGCAGCCAGTGATCATTTAGACTTGACATGTATTGTGAAAAACTGAGCAGCTCTGCCTCTTTCTTCTTCTTTTTCTTTCACCCCCTTTCTCTTTCAACTGTCTGTCATTAATGTCCAGGTCTTACAATATACGAACAGAGGAGAAGAAGAAAGCAAAGAGTGAGGGATGAATTGATGGATGGGAGGATAAGCACTCAGTGTCCTTTCTTTAAAGATTTGTTATTGTACAGTACTGTCTCCCAGTCATTTTTGGTTGGTGTTTCAGTCTGAAAGCCCATCCACGTGCTCTTTTGTATGGGAAAGCAATAAGGCCCCATTGAATGAAGCTGAATGGACCTGCCATCCTTAGGGGCTGAGGCCTGAGGACTCCTATTCTTTAGCCCCCAATCTAATTGGAGCTGAAATGAAATGGAGGTTTCTTATGAAAATAGGCTTTGTTTGGCCGCAAGGCTGGTAATTCATAAACAATAAGCAGGGCCCCATTGTGTAGATAATAATATATTCATGCTGCTGGAGATGGGGAGAAGGCAAAGCGAAAGGCTGAGGATATATAAGGAGGATAGGCAGAGACAGGGATGGAGAGTGGAGGGATAAGGGGAAGGGGAGGAGGAACAGTAGTGGCTAATAGCAAATAGGGGGTCAGAGAAAATTGGTAATGGTTGGGTAGAGGCAGAGGACTTATTAGAGGAAGTGGAGGGACTCAAAGTGGCTGGGAGTGAAAACTGAGTGGGAGTTGGGGCTGAAAATGACGAGGATAGGCGAGATATACAAGATAAGAATCAGGCGGGAGATTGGGAAATGGCTGTGAGTACTTTTGAAGCCTACAGGTGACTGGTTTGGCAGCGGTGGGGGGAGATGGCAAGTGAGTGAGAGCATAACAAAAATGGAATAGGTTGCACAGTGCAAATCTGTGTGAGGTTGAGAGCGGTGGAGATGATGGAGTGGATTGGTCAAGTGCAGGGATGGAGCAGAGCAAAGCAGTCAGTGTCTAACAGGCGAGGGGGGAAGATGAGAGAGCACAGCAGTGTGTGTGCAGTGGTGAAAAACTGACAGGAGGGCTTTCAATGCTTGAAAACACGATGGGTGGATGAGCGGAAACAGGTGAGCTTTCATGCCACTTTGATGCATCGGTTTTCTGGATTATCTCTCACTGTTATCGTCTGTAATCGTACAGGTCAACTCTGTGGGATCATCAGCTGAGTCTTGGAGAAGTGAGTTTCTCTGTCGGACATTCTCAAACGGGAAACAAAAGTGCTGTGTGGAGTGACGGACTGACTGAGCGGGACCCTGCTTCCTGTCAGCTCTGAGCTGCTACCCTTCTTCTTAAATGCTTTTCACAATTTTCTTGGGAAGTGAATACTAACTGTAGGACTGGAGACACACGTCCCTCTGGATTGTTTGGGAAACTCTTCCTCTGTGAAACCTTGACTTCTTCAGCCTTTTTGTCTTATTTTTCACCTCAAACAATATATCCTGGACAGAGTTTTGTGACAGTGGAGGGGGAGGATGTTGTGGACATGATTGCAAAACTGATAATGTAAACACGTCTGAGTTGATGTTACTGCCTTAAGAGATAGATGTCATAACTAATGGTGAGTAAACCTGAAATGGCACTTTGTTTCGGTGGACTTTAACTGAGTTTGTGTGAGTCTGTGTGAGTGTGTCAGGAGAGTTTGCATGCTGCTGCACAAACAGGAACAGCATTTGTGCAATGTCAAGGTTACAAAGTAATCCACTTAGTTTATCACTACCAATTCTTATATCAAAGTTATTCTGTAAACACTTTGTGAAGCTTCTCAGCAGTGAAGGAGTCTCTAAAGTATGCAAAGTCATGAACGTGGTAGGCTTTATATAAAAAAAAGTGACAATTCTTTAACACTGCAGTTGTGTTATTACATTCTTCAATACAACTCTAACATATTATGTGTGCGCCCGTACGCTTGTAGCCTTAAACTGCTTGACTGAAGATGTCAAATTAAAATTAAGTTCATTGGAGAATTACTTGTTTATAACTTTTATATATAATTAGTCTAGCGCAATTAGTCGTCTGGTGCTACAGGAGAGTTAACGTATCACTTTGCATCATCTTAAGAATGCATTGCCAATCAGTTATTTCAAAGGGTAGTGATTTAAATCAGAGTATTTAAATGTTCTTCTTGGAAAAAATGTGCCTATTTCATATACTGATGTAAGACAAATCAGGAAAAGGTTATTAGCCACAAATAATTGGCAAAAATTAGCATGTGTTTTCTTGTTACATGGCTGTATTGGCCATGAGGTGGTGGTATTTACTTAGATCTGAACATGTGTGATCCTTGCCCACTTGGCACTGAGAGTTCTCAGGTTGAGCCACTAGATGTCAGTATTTATCCACATATGAACCAGAATGGCAGCCCGACTGCTGAACGTATGTGCTGATGTTCTCTCAATAGGCTTGACTGGATGCATGCATTTAGCAAAATGTGCAATTATTACTGATGATTACAATGTGAGGATATGCATTTAACTATTACTTATCATACAACAGTACATTAGTGCTCATGCTCTGTTTTTAATGCTTTAGCAGTGTTGTTCATATTTAAAATTGTACTTTTATTAGCTTAATCTCAGCGGCAGATTAGTCTAAATCCTTAAAAGAGACTCTGAGAAACTCCCTTTATGATCTGGCCTTGGCTAAGACTGAACTGTCATAGTAAAGATAATGCATTTATTCTTAATCATATGGTTACTCCTACCACGAGATGGCAATCACACATAATGAAAATCCCCTTAACTGTGTGTGTGTGTGTGTTGGGGGGGGGGGCATGGAAGGGCTTGATGTGTATACACTTCTCATGCATACTTTTGCAAATAACAAGATGTTTCTACATTTAGATTTGGATGTGCTCAATCCTCAGTGTGTGTGTGTGTCTTTTCATTAACCTGCTGTCTCAAGTGAGTATCTGTGGGAGCTGCATGTCTCCCTGCTGGAGGTCCTTGTTTGTTTTTTGTTTATTTACATGCAGCAAAGTGGTTGCTGGCGGTGCTGGTCACTACAAGTGGCTGGCACCCGGAGCCTGGTAATCAGGCAGCGGGCAAACTGGGTGGCAGCGCTCCGAATGGTTTGCTGGAGATTATCCCAAAATTATCCATGAATATCCCCAAGAATTACGCCATTCCAGTCAGGCCTTGTCCATTGATGGGACTGGGAAGAGGGAGAGTGTTGGACCAAGAAGTGTGCGTGTTGTTGTCGGGGGGAGATTTGGATGGAGCAGTGTATTTCCGTGTGTGTGTGTGTGTGTTGTAATGGCTCTGGCAGTGTTGGTACATTGGGGTAATGGAGCATGTTAATCCACATCAAACAGCAGTTGATTTTACTCGTAAAAATCACTAGTTACAGTAAGAGCAAGGACAAAATTAACATACAACCAACCTGTTTTACTTTTTCATTTTTTAATCTGCCAGCCAGTGTTTTATTTCTACAATAGGCATTTTCTATTGTGCCAACAAGAAACAATTGCGCTCAAATCTAATGCAACAGAAGTTTGGCGTCCAGCCCTCTTACTAAACTATCATCAAATCCCTGAAATCTGCAACAAGCTGCTTTGTAAATGTTGTGTATGTCAACATTTTTACAAGAGCTGTTTTCTCCCACAGCTACAGGTTTTCCTGCCATTTGGAGCATTGTATTAAATTCATTTGTGTGTGTCTGCTGTCACTGCACATCGCGCTGTCATTATAGTGGAGGTAGATAGGAGGGACTAGTTGCCTGCTTGTGTGTGGCTGCTGGAGCCCCAGGAGAATGAATAGTGCTGGTGAACCTCTCTGCGATAAGTGTTCGGTAAACGGGTCAGTGGATTGTCCTCCGAGGCTCAATCTGAGCTATTTTCCCTGACTGAGAACACAAATTATCCTTCGTATTCATCCCATAAACAGACCACCAGTGGTGCAGACGGCACATAGTTTGTTGTGGCTGTGTTTGTGTGCTCAATCACCCTGTTTGCCTGCGCTTTGGCTCAACGCAGGGCCGCGTGTGTACATGTGAATCACAGTATGGGATAACACATGCACGCTTTCACCCACTCAACAACAAAGTCCAAATGCAGCGCTGGCAAACAGATGAAAGCACAACTATTGAAGATGAGAAGACAATTAGATGTAGAGCGGTATAGCAAGTGGAGGATCACAGTGAAACACACACCGGCAAGGAAAGGGAAAAACGATGAGGCAAAAGCGAAAGAGAGGGATTGGCCAAGGTTGGGAAAGGTTAAGTACTCCTCTTTTCTTTTGGATGCTGTACTTCCTGCAGGGCCTTGTTCCTTGACCCGCTGCTTAGAGGAGGGGGGGGGGGGGGGGAAGGGAGAGAGGAAAGTGGGGAGAAAAGGCTAAAGCTGCATGCGAGGTTGCAAGGTGAGAGGTGGAAGAGCTAAAATGGGAGGAGTATTTGCCTCTGGCTGATGGGGAACAATTGGACACACAAGGAGGCTCGCACACACACACACACACACACACACACACACACACACACACATACACACACACATACACACTCGAACCAGAAACAAAAATGGACATTCTCACACACACACAAATACATGCGCGCGCGCACACACACACACACACACACACACACACTTAGAACTACAGTCCCAGCAGGCTATGAACTTCAGTGCAGTTGTTGCCATGGTGATACACTGAGTTGCTGACCCCCCGACTCCATTTTTCCTGCCGCTTGGCTATTGAAAGAGATGATTGACAAGTGTCCAAATGTCAGCCGACCCAGCCCGGCCACACAGACGGGAGAGGGGGGGTGTGTGAGGCGGCAGCTATTTAATGTTACTTTCACTCACAGGGTGGAAGAGGTGTGTGTGGATGCATATATGCGTGTATGAGTGTCTGTTAAGGCTGAACAAGCACTTAAATGGCAATCACAACAAATTGTATCTACCCCCTGATGCTAAGAATACATAGAACAAATCAGCAGAGATAAACACACATACTGTAGGTGGTGTATTTACACTGACCTGCACAAAGGAAAGCCTCCTTTTCACTGCGAGACAGGGTCGTATATTTGGTTTGTCTTTTGAGCTGCAGCACTGATAACCCATTCAGGGAAGGCGCTGGATTGGTCGGTGGTGGCTATTGAGTTTTTAGCGTGCTGTGTGCAAATTTATGTGTGCAGCCCTGATGGATTGAATCTGCATAAATCCACTTATTCCTACATCTAATATGATAAACAGTGGTTTACATGTTGCTAACACAAACAGATCCTTGTTAGCGACAGGGATTATTTTGCTTATTTGTCTATATTTCTTCCCACCTTTTTACCTCTGTTTTTTTGTATCCTCTCTCCCTTTCTCACCGTCTCATTGTCCGCGGGCTTAAAGGGATCGGTCTTATCTTGATCACCCACAGCAACACATTAACCTCTCCGCTCTTATCTCTACACTGGTCATTAGTGCCAAAACCCTTAACGTCCTATTGACAAGGGCCACCAAACTCTGTGTGTGTGTGTGTGTGTGTGTGTGTGTGTGTTGTGTGTGGTGTGTGTGTGATGTGTGTGTGTGTGTGTGTGTGTGTTGTGTGTGTGTGTGTGTGTGTGTGTGTGGTGTATGTGTGTGTGTGTGTGTGTGTATGTGGTGTGGTGTGTGTGATGTGTGTGTGTGTGTGTGTGTGTTTGGTGTGTGTGTGTGTGTGTGTGGTGTGATGTGTGTGTGTTGTGTGTGTGTGTGTGTGTAGTGTGTGTGTGTGTGTGTGTGTGGTGTGTGTGTGTGTGTGTGTGTGTGTGTGCTGTGTGTGTGTGTGTGTGTGTGTGTGTGTGTGTGTGTGTGTGTGTGTGTGTGTGTGATGTGTGTGTGTGTGTGTGTGTGTGTGTGTGTGTGTGTGTGTGTTTATCGTAGGTGACATGCGGTTGAGATCTGCTGAGTTGGTGATCTGAGCCGATAACATTATTAGCCTGCTGTGTGTGTGTGTGTGTTCAAAAGAGAAGGAGATGGAAACATGCTGTAATATTTCTTTCAAATGTATTTGACAGGTGACGGTAGATATGTTTGTGCTTTTTATTGCTTCTTTAGTTTAGTTAGAATTTTCCGATCTATTTGGAATTAGGCAAGGCAAGTTTATTCATGTAGCACCTTTCAACACAAGGCAATTCAAAGTGCTTTACAAAAATGAAAGACATTAAGAGCATTAAGAAATAGTGCAGCAGAAACATATTATAAAATAGAATTTAAAAACACTCATTAGTATATACAATTAATATATTAAAAACGACTCATGTATGTGCTTTGAGATCATTTAGAAACGATGAAATGTATGTTCTGTCTCTTATGCGGCAGTAATGCTGTTGAATGGGTTACTTTATTTGTTGCTCATGGAGCATTACACTTCAGCTCAGTCAAACCGCTGTCAACAGAGAGTGTATCGCAAATGAAATAAATTAAATGATATCATGTTTTTCCACACAGCAATCACATCTCCTATAGAAGAAATATTAGCACCTGCTTTAAACACTCCTTGTATACTGAGGGGTTTTGAAATACAAGTAACAACAACTGAATACATCCTTGCATAAATCTATTAATTCATCATTTTCTATCTAATTCAGGGTCGCAGGTGCTGCATTTATTGTCATTTGAATTAAAGCGACAAACATTGAATTGCATATGTCTGTTTTTGCAGACTTATACTCATTACATCTCATTCATAACTGATAAACAAAATCTAATTCCTGATAATATGTCATAGAGAGATTAAGGCATTTCGTTTTGTGTTAAATGTGTGCCACTGTTTGTCTGTAAGCGCGGTACTTATCCGTCTGTTTTCTGTCTCCTCCTGGCCCTCTGTGTTAGTGCGGCTGACAATCTAACAGGTTAAAAGAATAATTGCAACTCTATTTACCCCAAACAGCCTCTCCTCTGCACATAATTACATCCACACACACACATGTACACAGACACACTATCACATACGGAGACACACTCACACACAGAGAGAGAGAGAGGGAGAGAGAAAGGGAGAAAGGGAGAAAGGGAGAAAGGGAGAGTCCCTGCACTAATATTTAGGTAGTAACAGTCATGTGTTTGAGTGAACCCTCCTCTTGTCCTCCTCTTCAACGCAAAGCACTGTTAACCACCGACACTCACCCAGAGAGGAATACACCCGCATTGACCGCACTCCTCGTGCTGTGGGTGTGCTGCATGTGGGCGTGCATGTGTGTGTGCTGGAGGAGAGAGAATAACAGATGTGTGTATGTGAAAATATTATGACGATACCATACTCCAAGGTTAGGCGCTATGTAGCGAGTCATATATGAAAGACTGTAAACATTAGGAGCAATTGATTTTTATTATAGAATCATATTTTTATTTCCTTTTTTATTAATTGATAAACTGTTTAATAATGTATAACATTTCAGGAAAAATAAATATCTATTCTGATTCCCAAAGCTCAAGCTGACATCTTTAAACTGCTGTTTTTTTTTTTGTTTGACTTATCTGCAAACTAACAAAAATATTCAGTTTACAGTTAGATTATATAAAGAAAAACACCGGTATTTGTTTAGTTTTTTACTTAAAGGATTGATTTATTGTCAAAATTGGTATTCTGACTAATTGATGCACTTAATAATACTTAAAATATGTTTATAATAGTTACTGGCTTGTTGTAATATTTGTTGCAATACTGCTTTAATAATTGCTGCTAAATAATGTCAGTGCTTCGTAAAAATGGAATCAGCCTAATTTCCAATTACCTCTGCTTTACAAAGCTTACATTTGCTTAAACATCTGAATCAGAATCAGGTTTATTAGGCAAGTAAATGTACACATAGAGAGAATTTGTCTGGTTCATTGTAGCTGTCAATGCACCTTGACTTATTATAATCACATATAAAAATCACATTTAATAATACGAAGAACTGTGTATAAATACAATTTAAAAAAAAGACTGCACAATAAAATGTCTTTTTACAAGTCAAACTGTAACAAATAGTGCAAAGAAGCCTATATTAATTGATGGTAATAGTTTGTTTATAGGTGCATGTGTTCACATCTATGGACAATATATACTTCCATTTACATTTAAAAAGGTGCAACATATTTACCTGTTCTTGCAAAATCCATTTATTAAATTGTGATATAAATATTAATATCACATAGGTCCCGGACATTAATAGAAACATTTAAACCTAACATTTAGACAGTTATCCGTCCAGCTCAGCTCCAGGTATACAGCGTCTGTCTGCAGGTGTTTGGTTCAGCCTGCAGCCCTGCAGTACCCCTTCTCAGACAGTGGGGGCGCTGCTGCTGCACTGCTATTAACGACTGCTGCCGCTACACTGTGGATCCACTCACAAGACCCGGCATTGCATTAGCAGACATTATCTAAATACTCAACAAAGTGAAATTGAATTTAGGGCTCCGTCTCCAGCCTCCCCCCCACCCTTTACACACCCCCCCCCCCCCCCCTCTCTACAACCGGCCCGCTCTAGGATCCATTCTCTCCTTATTGTTAGAGCGAGCCGAGCAGGATCCTCTGCTCCTCATCCACTCTCAAATTGAATCAGTCTCAATTTGACCTTTTATGTACCAGAATCTGCTACAGATGTACAGTATGTGCATGCAAGTAACGTTTGACACGTGTGTGAGTGTGTGTGTGTGTGTGAGAGTGTGTGTGTGTGTGTGTGTGTGAGTGCGTTTGTGTGTCCCCACATGTGCCCTGGTGTCAACTCACATTGCTCACAGTGAAGTGGGAAACAGCATCTCCCTATTTGCCGCAGAATAGACCAATTAGTGTTTAGCAACAGAGCAGGAACCCATGTGAATGTGTCATTGATTAGCAGGATTTGGCTAATCATCACATCTCATAAACTCACGCGCTAATGTCAGCTGGATCTCCTACAGTACGCCTCCTTCTCCTCGCTCAATCTATCCTCCTATCTCCTCTCCTTCTCCTTTCAGCTCCCTCTTCCCGTCTGTCTTTCCGCACTTGTCTTTTCGCCCATCTGTCTCCGTCTGTCTTCTCTCCCTTCCTTCCTCTGTTTCTCTCCCCTCTTCTCAGTTTCTTCCTTCCTCTCTCCTGCTTTCTTCAACACTTGAGGGTTTACAGTAGAAGGAGCTGAGCGGATGCTGACTTTCCTCCTCGTACATCAGGAAAAGTCAAAGAAAAATAGTTAGTATTGCTGCTGATGTATACAGGAGGCAATATGTATTTTGCAATTGTCCACTTTGCGGTTATATTTGACTGCTTCTGTTAATTAACCTGCAGATGATTTTCTTGATTAAACTTTGTTTTTTATTAAATGACATAACACAGGCACAAAATACAAATCTCTCAAAGCCCAGGACATTGAGACATTGCACTTCAGCATCCAAACATGTATTATTATAAAAGAAGCAAATCCTTCCAATTGAAAAGTTTAAAGAAATAATACATTTTCAAATGAGTAAATAGTTGCAGATCATTTACAAATCATATAAGTACTCACATTTGACATTGTTTTTATTTGTTCCAAATACAGGAGTTAGAAAATAAAGCTTGTTATAGAAAATTATAATTTGACGATAGAGACCACAAGTGCGATATGTTTGAATTTATTTAATCTCTTGTTTTGAATAATTCTTCAAGTACACATACATTTCACCACCTACTAATTTATTTACTGTTTTAGCTGTGATACTAACATCAAGAGTTTCTCTGAAATCATTTCATCTTTCTGCTTTTTGAATGAAGAGAAAATTAAATTAGTGGTTTTGTAGCTTTGTGTGTTGTGTAATAGGTATTAGTTATCATATGAATTAGCATCTGTGTGACACAGTATGGTGGCCAGCTGGGAGCATGAAGGTGTGTGTGAGTGTGTGTGTGTGTAGGGGGGGGGAAACTCGCAGCCGTTTGATTTGTTGTGTTGCTAATGTGACACTGATTATACAGGTCAGAGTAAAACAAAGCGGTGAGACGCTGCAATGCTAATACAGACGCTGTGATAACAGGGTTGTCATCTCACACACACACTCTCTCAAACACGCAGATAGACAGATCTGTGAACATGTACATATATACACACATCTACATCTACGCATGCTTGTTTCCTTGAGAAATACATGCATCAACACATACATTCGCAGGTCATAGAAAAACATCTCGCAGTGACTTCAACAAACCACACTGAGCATTTTTTCTTTTGTAAGAGGTAGACTGTTGCCATGGAGAGAAGAGGTTACTGATTTTGACCTATGCTATCATGCTAGCTTTGGTCCCGCAGCTGTAATTTCAAATGAGAGAAAAAAATATGTGTTTCTCACTGAATTGATTTATCCCTATGTTTATGAGTAGATAAGTGCAGTGATGCTTAGATGGAGGGTTATTTTCATGGGGTGACTCTTTTGTGTGTATTGTGTTTATCTAGGCCACTGTTGATGTAGGGAGTGCTGTGGCTCTTTTTCTTTCTTTGTGTTTGTGTGTGTGGGTTTTTCTGTATGTGCGCCTGCGATTTTTTTTTTTTCTTTCCGTGTGTGTGTGTGCCAGTCTCCACCGCAGGTACGGCAAAGGCATGGTAGACATTGTGGTTTATGAAGAGCGGTGCGTGATCAGACTGCCCTGCAGCAGCAGCAACGTAAAAAATCAGTGACAATAGGAATAAAAGAAACTAAAAAAGTGACCAAACAATATGCAGTGTATTGGTCCTGAGGTAGTCACCATGTAACCTGCTCTTCCATTTAAACCGAGCCAGTCCTGTGGCCTTGGTTCTACACTGCCTTGTGAAGGAAAATAAAACTCCCATTACCTGCAGCATCAGCGAGCTTTACATTATGTGACACAATCCATTGTGTGAGACAGAATGGAATGTATGTAACATATGGAAGACGACAAAAGAGCAAATAGGCAGCAGCGATATTGTAGTCTGTCTGGGTTTTGGGGTAATTTGGTCGCGATGGGCGGCGACGTGTCAATCATGTGTTTGACAGGGTCTTGTATAGGTTGTCATGTTGCCTGGCAGCCGAGGCAGAGGAGCCACGGACCTGGGGGGGGGGGGGGGCCACGCGAGGGTCACCGCCTGCCCTAAACGGTCCCCTCGACAGCACGGGGTGCAGATAGGCGAGGCGCTGCTCCGGGGAGGTCAGCGCAGGGGTGATTCAATTCTCTGTGTTTGGGCGTCGGGAGATTGTGTGCTCACCTCTGTCCACCCCTCCACACACAGGTCAGCAACAATAAGATGGGAGACTCACAGCAGCGGAGACAAGGGGTCGACATGACAGAGAGTATAACCTGTGTATGTATAATTCACCAAACAGGGTTGTGTCTCCTCCGTGCTTTCTCCAGTCGTCTGCACAGGCAATGTAGTGGACACCGATGTGCCTCTTAAGTTCTCAGGTGACCCTTAAAGGCCCCAAATGGGGATAAGAGGGGGTGACTTTGCTCCTGCAACCTGGGACACTTCCATATTCATTATTTCCTTTTTTCCTATCTTCATATACCTGTTATCTCGCTGTCATTGTCCGTCTTTACTTTCCCTTTTTTTCTACCTTGCAGTCTCAATTTGTCTTTCAACTTTCCTCCTTAGGGACACTCTTCACCTTGCTCCTAAATGCTGACGGTGTTTACACAGATCAGTGTTCGGTATTCCTGTGTGGCGCTGTCCTTATTGGTTTTATAATACAAATCAATCACGTGCTAATCCTCTCAGTAATGTTCCAAAAGTGTCTTTGGAGGTGAAGGTTTCTGAAGTTGTGATCAGTTTTTGTCGAAAGGCTTTAGAAGTGTGTGTGTGTGTGTGTGTGTGTGTGTGTGTGTGTGTGTGTGTGTGTGTGTGTGTGTGTGTGGGTGTGTGTGTGTGTGTGTGTGTGTGTGTGTGTGTGTGTGTGTGTGTGTGTGGTGTGTGTGGTGTGTGTGTGTGTGTGTGTGTGTGTGTGTGTGTGTGTGTGTGTGTGTGTGTGTGTGTGTGTGTGTGTGTGTGTGTGTGTGTGTGTGGTGTGTGTGTGTGTGTGTGTGTGTGTGTGTGTGTGTGTGTGTGTGTGTGTGTGTGTGTGTGTGTGTGTGTGTGTGTGTGTGTGTGTGTGTGTGTGTGTGTGTGTGTGTGTGTGTGTGTGTGTGTGTGCGCACCACTGGGAACTACCATCTGGTGGTGAAGGCCAGTAGACCGTTGGAGGCGGCTGCTCTACCCTTGTCAGTGGCAGCTGTGTGTGTGTGTTTGTGTGTCTGTTGCACATGTATGTGAATGTGTATGCACCACACTACGTCTGTGTGTGTGTGCTCACTAATTACGACTGTTGTGGGTGTCACAGTGCGATCAGACCTGTAACGGTCATCATGTGTTGACACATGGAGTTTCTAACATCTGATCGCTCCTGCCTCCCGCGGCTCTGACTGACTCCAGCAGTGATGGCTGTTCAGCGGCCATTACTTGATGTTTCACATGTGTAAAGTTCTCAGTTCTCTCATTTACAGTAAGTGCTTTAATTACTGGTAATGATAGTTTCTTGATTAATTAATGAATAGTTTGGTCTGTGAAATGTAAGACAGTAGTGAAATGAACCTACTCAAGGTGATGTCAAATTGCTTTTGTGCAGTCTAAAACAAAAAATATATATTTAGTTTTCACACAAAGCAAAGAAAAGAAACAAATACTCACAATTGTAAAGAAATCTGTAGGTAGAACATTTTCGCTCAACGGTCATTTGGTCTTGATAAGGTGAATAAGATGAGGATAAGAGCTGAAATGATTAGTTGATGAATTTCTGAACAGAGGATAAATAAATAACTATTTTGTAATGGCTTAATCATTCTAGACATTTTGAAGCAAAATAGTTTTTATATCACTGTAAACCTTTAGTGTTTGAATTGTTGGTTGCATGTCACAGTGGGCTTTATGAAATTGTGACGTGTTTTTATTTTGTATTAGTAGGTTAGCTGCAGCCCTTTATAATATGTCTCCATGAAGTATACTCTACTATATTGTTTGAGCACAAGCTGGATGTTTCCCTGACACCGATTCACTTGAAAGAGTTAGCCTAAAGGTTCAATTGAGCGTCTGCCCCACGTCCAAATGATCTCCTTTCATTTCAGTATGCAGGGACTCTTTTGAAAGCATCCTCTGCTGCTGCAATTCAAGATAATTTATTTACCTGTTTTCCCATCAGTTTTATAATGGCAATGCCACTGGACAGCTGACTCTCAATGTCAAAGCTCCCAAGAACACACTAGGATGTCCCCGCTGCCAGTACTGTGTGCTTGAGGAGAATTAAACAGATGTTTTCTTTACTAGCTTACCTCAAACAAGGTTAAAACATTCAATGAGCTTAAACACAATACATCGAGTGGTCTTTTAAGATGAGGTTTAAGCAATAAAAACTTGAGCAAAAGACAGATATTCATGTTGGAATATGAACCTGGGCCGTTGGATTTTAAGTAAATACTCTAAACTAAACCATTCACCCCTTCCTTTGAATTTCTACATCAGTGAAGCATCCTTCACATAAAGATGACTGGATTTCAACAAAAGGCTTGAAAATGTACTTTTGCACTGCTTGCCAAATATTTAGAACTTAATATAAAATGAGTTTGTGTATTAATTCAGGTTTTTCACATCTCTTGTTCTCAGTTTAAGACGTTTGTCAACTTTTCAAATCCAGCTGAACCCGCCGAGTGTCTCTTCTCCTCCTCTCCCCCCCTTCATCGCTCCTCGTTCATCCGCCTGCTCCCCCCTCACTCCAATCCCAAGGGCAAGCCAAAAGCTGACAGCTTTGTTTGTGTTCGCCGCTAAGTGATTTTTAATCAACTGGTCTGCATGAGTCCTCCCAGGGGCCGGAGCGGCTGAGGCAGTGAGAGATGGAGCGAGGGCTGCTGGAGGCCTGGCGGGAGATAGTGGAGGTGAGAGGAGCAGCAGGCATCCACCGTGAGCGGATGGTTTAGAAAACCAGCTTATGTCTAAAAAACAAACACGTGTGTAGCCGCGTTTCGGCCTGAGATGGTACTAACAAAACAGAAAACAAACTCAAAATCAAAAACCCATGCAAGTCGTAAAGCAAGTTGAACAAAGAACAACGACTCCTGCCTTTAATTTAAAACCACCGTCAACTCAATTTAAATTATAACTACAATAATCACACTAATGTACCACTCAAATATTCTAAAAACTGCTGTAAAATAAATAGATAAATAATAATATTAAACATATTTAGTTATTAAGTATTAAAAAAACAACTAATAGCTCCTAAAACGTGAGACCCACTCTTCAGGTTGTAGACTAGTGCGTTTATTTCTCTCCCCGCAATCCTTTCCTTTCATCGATAATAAATACTTAATTTTAAACTGAAATTAAATCGTTTTCAGTCTGAACAGACCTTTTAAAAACCATTTTACAACTGCAAATTCCTTATACATAATCAACATAAATACAGCTTACTGACAACACCTGTATTCTGTGATCAGCTGTAATAACTTTTAATAGAGTTAGAGAACACACAAAGTATAGGTGTTTTGATTTGTTTCACTATTGCAGTCTTTTATATGTTAATGGTTGGAGTGAGATTGGAGTGAGGACTCCATTCAAAATTATAGTAAACTTCCATGTTTTTAATGGCCGTTACAATATGAGGAAATTATGAATTTTATGAAGTTATTTGAGCCAGCTTTTTCTTTCATGTTTTGCCAAACTGTACTGTAAAATGTGTCACGGTTATTGTGAACAGGACTCCATCGGGAATTACAGCAAAAAAATCATTATTAGCACTTCTTTGACGGTTCTATTTTGTGGATAAAATGTGAGAATTTGAGTTTCTCTTCTATCCTTTATGGTCGCTCAAAGTACCGCTACCGTAACACTAATACAGTAGATGTGCGTCCACTCAGGGTTTCACTCCACCATATTGTTTATAGTGCTGCTCTTGCTCTGTGCTTACAGCTCTTGTCCATCCGTTTTTCATTACATGAGAATATGTGAAAGGTGTCATTGCACGGGTCACACGGTCTATTCGTGACTTTGCAGCGCTGCTATAAATGACACTGAGAATTACAAATATTTTTAAAGAGAACAACAGATCAGGTCGCTGCTTTTGTCGTCACTAAGAAATCACTTTTCTAACTTATAGCAAAATTCACAATTAGAGTTTGACCATGGTATGATATACACTTGTCCATAGGTTTTTTGTTATACTGTTTTCATTTAGTTAGATATCCCTCTAATATCTCTACTTATATGAAGCCATGATACCAGGATATCTTGCAAATCCATGATTGCATTTGTCAGGTATTAGCTTGTATCAGTCATTCCTGTCTGAAAATGTAGTATGTCATAATATATATGACTAATAGTGATATAAAATGATAGATGATTTTATCCACATTACCATGCCCTTGTCACAATCGTGAAAATGTCACTTTAAAGTGTATTATTCAGAGATTTCCCTGCCGCTCCGCTGACATTTGAATCCACGTGGTGCAGTATAATGTTGAAGGGAGTGTGCACTGATGGATTGTCGTCTGGCGGCTGTCAAAGTGGAGGCGTCGAGTCTATGATGCTACTTATTACGAGATGGGATTAGTCTACAGATTATTTATGTTGTTACTAATGTGGTAATTCACAGCGACAAAGATCCGATGCATAAATGCTTCAACTCTCCATGTAGAGCAGATGCAACACAATGCAAACAGCTCTCATCTCACACAGCTCTGTATCGTGAAAGAGACTGATGTGAACAAAATACAATGAGCAAATAAGTTGAAGGATTTAAAGCATTTATTTAATACTGGATGTCTCTACTTGCTTCATTGCTACCACAGTGTCATTTAAAGCACTTAAAGTTCAGGTGAATACATGTAACAGCCCTATAGCAGGACAGAGAGCAGGGAGGATGACAACACTCAGTGTCTCTTTAGTGGATAAATCAGTGAGCCCACACACACAGAGAGAGAGAGAAATAGGCCATGAATTAACGCTTCTTATTTCATCCAATCTACCCCGAGCGAGTCAAGGTCTCAGTCCTACAGAGAGAAAGCCGTTTGAGTGTTATACTATTAGAGAGGTGGGGGGGGGCTACTTATAAGAGCTGTACTTGTGTTTTCCTATTGTTAAACAACCTTCAGGAAGAATGGCAGCTACTACCAATATAACCAATCAGGCCTTCAACATTGGGAGAGACGAAGGGGAGGCTGCATCTGTGGAGAGAAAAGGGATGCTGATGAAATGCGTCCTTGCATCACTGCTTTTGAAATGGGGCTAGGCGATATGGATCATATCAAATATTACTCTATTTTTGACCAGATATGTTGATATTGATATTGCAACAATATTGTAGGGGTTGACTATCGGGTGCTTTTATTCACACAATGAGAGATTTGATACATAAATTATCAGTAATGTGTACAGTACATAATGACTAAGTAGGTAGGTAGAGCATTTCGAAAGTGACATCACCAGTAAATATATTACAGTGTGACAATAGACAAAATCTAACAACACATCTCATCTCGTATCACAATATCGATATCCTCCCCAGCCCTACTTTATGATAAGTCAAACTTTTGCCGCCTTTTCGACTGGTTGGGTTCACATCAGAGCGCACCAGTTGCTCACATTTGGACAGGTAGAAATGAGATTAGACTTCCTCAGTGGTTCAACTTTAGCTCCAGCAGATCATGGTGTAGGATGCTCTGAATACATCCACACACACACACACACACACAGCTGTTTTGCCACCCCGAGCGTTTGGTCTCGTTCCCTCCTGCTCTGCACAGGCAGCTGCGGAGGAGCAGAGATAACTCTTAACTTTGTTTTGACACTTTTGATTAAGGACCATTGAAGGAACACCTGTATGGCGGGAGGGAACAATGCGCCGAGCCCGTAGAGAGATTGATTTTGTGCATTAGAGAAGCAGCCTTTGTCTAAAGCCACGAGGCCCTTTGTTATGCTAACCAGCCGTGGAAGATTTCCAATTCAATTTCACCTGAACGCTGGTCAGCAGCACGCTCCATTGTATGGCGTCCCTCGGGCCCCGGCAGCCCCCCCACCACCGCTGCCACCGCTGCCTCTCCCCTGTCGTCTCTCAAACTGCAATTTAGCTGCCGAGGAGTGTGTGAGTTGGGATGTGTGTGTGTGTGTGGGGAGGTGGAGGTGAGGGGATGGGGGGGGGGGGGGACTGTGGCCTAGATTGACAGCCGACTGGATACTCTTGCCACAATATTCACTGCATCCCGTCCTCGTGTGTGCAGTGGGCCGCGCAGAGGATCACAGGGAAATGAGATGATATTAATTATCCTAATCCTGATAGCTCTCTCTGGAACTCGGCTTCCACTCCTGGGTCTCAGGAGAGGACTTGGATGGTCAGACAGAGAGAATGTCAGAGAAATGAAATGAAAGCCGACAAATTCAGCTGAGAATACTCCCAACAAAAACACTGCTCAGTGAATAAGGTAGATTTGCTGCTCGGTCTGTCTTTCGCTTTTCTTTTCATGATTTCATGGCCGCTTAATTGCCCCTTCTATTTCCAATATTTCACTCTCATCTTGTAATTGAGGGTCCCCTTTTGCATAATTGAATATCTTGATTTGAGAAGGAATTAAACGTATGAAAATACGAAATATCCAAGTTGTTTTTTAATCAAAGTTGCAATTCTTTTCAAATAAAATGTAACTTTATTCTACTTTAATCAAGATTCCCTCTGTCACGCACAACCCCGCATGCACACAGCATTTCAAATTGACTATTTATATATTGCCAAATGTATTTTTTGATAAAACTAAAAAGAGGAGCCTTTTTTAATTGAATATCTCTTGAAAAGAGCCCAAGATAATTGAACCAGAGGGGAAAGGCAGGCTGCATGAATAGGCCTGTATTACATAGAGATTTGTATTAAGATGGAGTCCCTACAGTGATGAAATAACACAATGCTCAGCTGCAACCATTTACTCCCATACATGCACTAAGAGAAACTTCTTAACTCAGTCATTATGCTTGATGATTGTATTATTTTAGTGGGGTCACACTCCAGTGGGCTGGATTTGATAACATAACTCTCACAGCTCACAGTCATTAATGAGTTTTTCTTCTTCTGTGGTGGTTTTTCTGAGTGAAATGCAACTTCAAGACTCTCTGAAGTTTCAGTAAATGCAGCTTTGAGAGTGTAGATACCTTTTATCTATTCCACATTTGAGTGTATTGTTCACAGCATGGAGTCTCCTTTGCAGAATTCCTTTATAAAAACCATTCATATTCCAGCAATCCAACACAGTGTTGTTTCTACAGTTTATTTCAACACGTTTTAAAATTAATTGATTTATCTGTGTGTTTGCATGGTTGTTTTAGATTCTGATAGCTCTTTGTGTGGTAATGCAGCACATCAACACGAATGTGTGCACAGAAAGGCCTAATCCTGGCCTGAAGTGGAGGTACAGTATATTTAGAGCGTTTTTGATTGTGAAGGTTGTTATTATTGAATTTGAGTGACGATCACGCTCGTTTGATCGCGAATCAATGCCTCGCTGTTCCTCGTCATGTGCTCCAGGGGACGCGGGGAGTGTAGAAATTGTTTCATGGGGCATTTTGTATTTCTTGATCTTTGAGGGGCTCTTGTCTTCTCTCTTGAGCTTCGCCCTGTAGCCTGATGAGACCCTGCAGGCACCCCCCCCCCCACCCTCACACCTCACACTTACTCACTCACACCCTGAAACCTGCTGCAGTAGTGAAGTGAGGAGAATAGCTGTTTACCCCCTTGTGCCTGAGGTATCAGTGCCAGCATAGAGTGGCACATCTCCCCCCCCCCCCCCCACCCCACCCTTCAATAGGCTTGTGAAGTGTGAAGTATATTTTTGTTCTCGTGTTTTTACACCAATTTTAATTCCACAGCTGCATATCTGAGAAGCAGGATTTCCTTGGTTGGCTTCCCAGATTTCTCTTTCTCTCCATCTTGCTATTTCCCTCCCTTGTATCCTCCCCTCTCCCTCACCCCCTCCGTCTCCTATACTCCTAGCCCTACAATCCCTAACCTCTCTGTGTCTCTCCCCCCCCCTCTCCACCCCCTTCCGTTGCCTGGAGGCTGATTATTTTTGTGGAAATACCGCCACCGTGCATCTCTGCCAGATCCTGCCAGCCCAAGCCTCTGCCACCCCGCCCCTCCCCCCCCCCCCCCCCCCCCCGCCCCCATACCCACATCCCTCCACTTAGAATAACCAATCTGATGATGTGACAGTTTCTTTCTCCCCGTAGAAAATCTGCCTCTAACCCTTTTTCCTCTCCCTCTTGCGTGTTGGATTCCAGCGTTGTTTGACATGTTATGGAAGGGTTTCAGCTTCCCACCTCCGCAATCCTCATTCTATCCCAGGGAAGCGCTTGGCATGGGAATCTAATACTTGGCAAAGAGGGCAGGGAAGGAGGTGGTGATGGGAGAGGGTGATATTTAAAAAAAGAAAAAAACATATTTTTAAACACACTCTGTCTCCGTGTAGTTCTCTTCGTTTTCCATCTGATTTTTCTTGTGTTTGAGTTACGCAACTTCACTCAAAGTTACAAAGTAAATATTGTGTACTTGTGGGGGATTATTTCTCTCTTAGTGCCTGCATCTATTTGCGTGTGTTTCAGGTAACTATGCCAATGGTCTTTGGTCCTCAGGTCGATGGTCATCGGTTGCCATGGCTCTGGCATAAGGAGAAATCGGGTCCGGTTACAAAGCTTTGATGAGACAGTCATGAAAGCCTTTTTCTTTATAACACACACACCATCAGAGTTGTCTCTACGCTTTATGTGTCAGTTTGCAGACATGTCGTTTTGGCTAAATCACGTCTGAAGACTCTGATGCCAATCACACACTTGACACAAAATTCCAAACGCACCTTTTTTAAATTTCCCCCCTGCCAACCGGTGTGATGTTGGTCATGAACTAATTTTTTGTCATCATCCGTCATCAGCTTCATTGTCACGCAATCATATAGTTAGAATTTGCCAATTATGATTCACTTATGTTGGTTTAAGGTATTTTAGGCACAGGGTAAGCCGGGAAGAGGTTAATCAACGCTCTCTTGTTACATTGTCTCAGTTAATGTATTGCCCAAAAGTGCTCCCTCTCTCCCCCTCTCCCCCTCTCCCTCTCTGTCTGTTTCTCACAATGGCTCAGCCTTGGTGGGATCTGGCCGCCTACAGATAACTGCAGGCTTTGTGCAAGCCATTCTAAGCAGATACATACTGTACCATTCAGACAGGGTTAGGTTATTTATTTGTCCATTCTGATCATTTACATGCATTTCCATCATACGTCCGTGAACTGATACGTTTAGTCAGTCGCAAATCCGTGTGGTTTTTCAGCCCACATAATGCACATAAAAACCATAATACCGAGGCTTCAAATGTAAAATAGTGGTAATTTAATCTTGTATCAATCAACATGTCCAATCTGCACATGCAAATGGGCCACATATGCGTTGCGATGGGCCCGTATTAACATGTACGGGAGAGGAGGAGATGGGTGTAGATAGCCCCGTCTACGGCGAGTTGTTTATCAACGTGCGTTCCTCTCGGCATGCAGAGCAGCCTGGCGGCCCCCAGCAGCCAGAGCTGTCATTGTTTAACGCCTACCCTGATTAGTTTACTCTCGCCTGATTAGAAATTAATTAAAATGATGACACAGATCCCAGCAGAGGAGAAGGAGGAGGTGAAGGAAAATGAGGGATATGGGGAGGAAGGGGGGGGGGGGGGGGAGACGAGGTGAAAAGAGGGGTTAGTGGTTTGTTGGTGACGTCCATCGGGATGGGGTGATGTTAAGTCAGGGAGCTTTTAGCAGGAGAGTGTGCAGCAGGGAGGGATTTTGGTGTGGAGTGTGTGGCAGGCATGAGGGGGTAAGTGTTTGGGGGCAGCGGGGGGGGGGGGGGGGGGGGGGGGGAGTGGTGCTCTGGCGGGGGACAAACATGGCTTAATGAGTGACTCTTGTCGCAATCAGAACATCGTTTCCTCATGCATTCTAATGAGCTGGATGTTGCAGAGGAGATCGGTGCACGCTCTAATTTATTCAATATATTTTGTGTATTCACCCTGTTTATTTAATAACAGGGACCGTGCACATTAATCAACATCTCAGCCATCATCACATTAGCACAAATATTCCAGAGTGAGTTTCCTCTGCTCGGTCACGTCACGCAGCTCCTGCAGGACAACAGGGTCTGCTATCTGCCTCTTGCTTATTGCATCTGTAGACGTGTTGCCGTGCAAATTCAGAACAAAAGCTCTGAGTATTACATCCAGGCCTGATAACATCGCGGTTGAGCAAATATCACTGTTGTAAACATTTGAGTGTGTGGCTGAGGCTTACATGTCACCCTTGGATGAGCCTGTAATTCTCTCTGCTAATAATTCTCCCTGGAGTCCCGCCCCCTGTTCTCCCACCACAGCCTGTTTGTTGCTTTTCCTCCCCTCCCTTGTTTACACTTCCCGTATCATCGTCTCAGTGACACTTTTAATCCACAGGCAGATTTTCAAAGTTCTTCCCTGTAGCAACCAACTTTTGATCTCCAGCATCAACTTTCCTTTTTGCACAATCATTTTCTCATGTGTCTTTTCCTCTTTTCTACATCCTTGTTTCCCTTTACCCATGTCATAATGTAATCAAAGGGTTGGAAAAAGGTAGTGCATGAGGCTATGGGTGCATGTGTGTGTGAGGGGGGCTGGAGACTCGTGGGTTTCCCATAGCGATGAGGGCCCGTGGTTCTCCTGGTAACCTAATTGGCATGTGTTTCCTGGCAGGTCTCATTGTGGCCTCTCCTAATCACTGTCCCCAGCCCTAACAAGAGCGACCTACAGTATTGCTGCAGCGCTGAAGGAGCATGTCTTTTGTTGTTTTATTTCTTTCTCCTTCTTCCTCTTGTCTGTCCTCATCCCCCTCGTCCTAACAGAGGGACTCGTTGAGACGGCCTGATTACCACAGTCAGATCTAGAGATGTATTTATATGTGTGTGTGTGTGTGTGTGCGTGCATGTGTATATGAATGAGCTTGCCGTTTTCCCCCCCCCCCCACCCCAAATAAAACCAGTTGGTTTATCGAGGCAGACTCCTGCCCAACTGAGCATGTAAACCCTAATTGGGAAATGCTTTAAATAATTTCTAATTAGTACAAGTGTGGTAATAATTGGCTGGGTAATCTGAGGATTAATTAGCGGTGTTGCGCATGTGTGTGTGAGTGACTGTGAATGAGTGCATGCATGTGTGTTGATGAGCACGTGTTTGGGTCAGTGTGTGTGTGTGTGTGTGTGTGTGTGTGTGTGTGTGTGGTTGAATAGACCCCAGGTTCTGCAGCTTGCTAATGGAATCCTGCCCACTCAAGGAGGTCTGTGGAGGAGGGAGGCCAAGACAGAAGCAGCTTTGTTGGCCAAGTTGTACCGTGGGTGGCCCCCCCACCCCACCCACCCCCCCCCCCCCGCCTGCAGACCCTCATTTGTATCACGGTGGGCATCCAGTCCCTCTCTTATGACCCCCACCTTATTTAACAGCTAACCTCGCCTCCACCTCCCCTTCACTAGTCCCTTCTCCAGCCCCCCCCCCCTCGTCGTGCTCATCATCGTCTGTCCTTTGGCTAAATGACACTTTTATTTTTTCTTTGACCCAATATGCTCCCAAGCCTGGCTGCTTCTACCCCCCCCCCATCTCCCCCCCCCCTCCCTGTTTTTACCTAGACGTATTCTTCTCCCACTTTCTGCTCTCCAGCCCCTTCTACCCACCTCCACATTTCCCTCTTCCCATCTTCCTGTGGAGGAGAGGGCGCGGCGGCGAGCTAACGCCGGGCTCTTGAGTTGTGTTCTTCCACCTGGTCTACCCTCTAATTACTGCATCCTTTCTTTACAAAAGAGAAATGGAGGGAAAAAAGAAGGAAATGAAGAGTACAACCACTTGTTGCTCCAAGTATTGCTTTTATAACACTCCCTATTGAATTGCCGTCATTGAGCAAGAAGAATATAAGCTTCTATGGATTCATTGGATTAGGAATTTATATTTCCAGAAAACATTTATAGCTCTGTCCCGCAAAGGATCTCATTGTCCTCCTTATGTCCCCCTATATTATACTAAGTCTCCACTCTTAACCTATTGGACGTTTTTTTTTTCATCCGGCTTTATCTCATCACTCACATTAAAAATCACTCTCCCTACCCTCTCTGTCACCCTCCTGCCTCCCTTCTCTCACCCTCTCTCTCTGTGTGACAGATGGCTGTCAAGGCCGCCAATGGAAAGCAGTAGCAAGTAAACAAACAAGACGCGATCAATATGGCAGACTAATTGAACAATGACACAGACAATTTTGCTGATGCCTGCTCTTAGTCCATTTGGTGTTGTGCTCGCAAAGCTGAAAAGTGCGCTGGCAGGCCAGGCCGGCGTGAATCGTGTGTGTGAGCAACGTCACTCACAAATAATTGTATTGCAATTAATAATACTAATTCATACATGATTTATTTTTTATTATGCAGCAAAAGAGGAACATATACAAATAAGCCAAGCATTAGATTTCACAGATGGGATTAATGCCTTTTTGGAGGATTAAATGAAAGATTTAAGACGGATAGGATGACATTGTAATTTAATGACTTCAACAAAAGGCGTAATTTACACTATGAAAATATGCACATGGCTGAGTACTAATTTGCACTGTTCTATTGATTTAAACATGGCATCTACTGCATGTTACGGGGTTTTATGTGTGTTTTTTCACATAATTATTCGGTGTTTTATCACTTCCTTGCTAATCATGGATATGCATTCAAAACGTGTTATGTTTATTATGGCAGAACCTCCCTATCATGCTAACACATATGGGGAGGATGTGAATGTTACTGTGGGTTTAAAGCTGTCCCCGTTTCCTCTGTGCTGTGCACTCAGACCACGAGGCGAGTCCGGGTGCTTGGCCCATTCTGTGACATTTACTGGGCTGGTACAAGGACGCACCCTTCCCCTCCGCTTCCTCCCATTCCTCCCAGTTAATCAGACTGGTGTGAAAAGGAGGCTGATAAGCCCATTGTCTGGCTGACAATGTCTTGGTGATAGGCCCGTAGTGGCCAACTGGATGGTGCTCTGTCCCCTCTCCTCCCGCATCAACCCATCGCATATTTCCCTGCCCTGAACCCCTCCGTCCTCCCCCCCTCCTCCTCCTCACCCCTCTATCAACCCTTCTTCACCCTTTTTCTTCCAAACTCTCTCACCCCCTTTCGCCTCTGCCATGCCTGCACCTCTCCCCACCCGGTGCTATCCCTCCCTGACCCCTCTCCTCTCTCCCCTCTCTCCTCACCCCGCTCTTTCCTCTCCTCCATTGAGCGCCGCAGAGCCACCAGAGGGAACTCATTAGTGCACTGCTCCCAGGTTAATTGGCTGGCTCAAAGAAAAGCACTGAGAAAGAAGAAATGAATGTGAAGAACACCCACTCTGTCCAGGGAGAAAAGGGAATCGACCTGTGTGTTTCTCACGCTGGCAGCTCCTCTAAACAGTGATGCAGCTGCTGTCAGGCCAGATGTGATCCTCTCCCACTGATTAGCGCCGCGGTCCCATTAACCGAGCATGCAGAGAGAGCAAGGCCTTGGCCCCCTATTGTTGGATTTATCTACCGTGGAACTATGCAACAAATCTGTTGGGCGCCCCATGTGACAGGTTCATATTTCTCTAAGAAAAGGAAAAGCGATAACATCAAGCTGAATTGAAAGTGTTATCTGCCAGCTATCTGGATGAGTCTATGCAGAGATGGCGGCTGTGGAGGTGTGCACGACACGTCCATGTTTATCCACAACAGGCCGTGTGCTTCGGGGTCCCGGAGGGCAAAGCACGGCCCTCCAGATCCTAAGAAACGGAGGGAAATGACTCTTGAGGGAGTGTGTGGTAGGAGTGGTGCTTATGACAATACCAGAAGTGTGTGAGTGGGAGTGCTGTCCACTCTTTAATTAAGCACACCGCTTCCTGTCACCTCGGGCAACCAGCACATGGCTCCCTATGTCAAAACAATATTAAATACATTAGGATGACATTGCATTTGTTCTGACAAGCTGGGTCTGGAAAGGTTGAATTTGATATATTATTTACATCCCCAATACAGAAGACAAGAGAGGTTTAAAACAAAGATAAAACGGCATGAATAATAACAGGGATAAGATATAGTGTTAGGCTTTGCAAACAACCACAAGTGGGTCTATAGTGTTTTAGAATGTACTGCTTTTATCGCAAATGTGGGAAATTGTTCTCGTCCTGTACCAACAGATCAGTGAGAAACTCTGCAACTATAAATAAGAAGGCCTGCAACTAACATCAAGTACTTGTCTAGAAAATGGCCAGAAATAGTGAAAAATATCCATCTCAAAGTTGAATATGACATATTTACAGTAGATGTCTTGCTGTTTCAGTACAAAACACTAAGATATTCAATGGCTGAAACCTACTGTACCATTTTCTGCTATTTCTGCATCAAACATGACTTTTCATTGATTTTCTAAATAGTTCACTGTTGCAGCTCTAGAAGTAAGAATCTGTTAACATTGAAAACTTCAGAAGAAAGTGTAGTATTGTGCGTATTGGCTCAGAGACATTTGTATATTGAGGGGATTGAACCGCCAAACTTACGATTTGTCACTGTTCGCACATTTTCACCTGAGCTACAGAATTGCTAGCATAAACATGTTATTAGAAGAGGTCCCTTGAGGTTAGAAATAATGTAAGATCTCAGTTTAGTGCCGTTGGAGGAAACGGTAGGACTGAGTAAAAAATAAACCACGCACATCCCTTCATCCCTTTCTCTTTCTTGCTCGTCTCCTCTGGTTCTCTCCGGTGAGATGATAACAGGATCAGTGGCTCACTGGGCTTCAGCCAGCGCAGGGATCATATTCATATGAGAGGGGCTGAGACTCTCCAGATTTTGTGTGTGTGTGTGTGTGTGTGTGTGTGTGTGTGTGTGTGTGTGTGTGTGTGTGTGTGTGTGTGTGTGTGTGTGTGTGTGTGTGTGTGTGTGTGTGTGGTGTGTGTGTGTGTGTGTGTGTGTGTGTGTGTGTGTGTGTGTGTGTGTGTGTGTGTGTGTGTGTGTGTGTGTGTGTGTGTGTGTGTGTGTGTGTGTGTGTGTGTGTGTGTGTGTGTGTGTGTGTGTGTGTGTGTGTGTGTGTGTGTGTGTGTGTGTGTGTGTGTGGCGGGGATTAGGAGTCGGGAACAGCGTTATAGTCACAAGCTCATCTTCTGCCGTCTTCACTTCTCCTCTGGCTCTGCTTCAGTTTGTTGGACATTACTCCTTGTAAACCCCCCCCATCTCCATCACCTCCCCTCTCTTCTCTGTTTTACACACACACACACACACTACACACCACACCACACACTAAGCTCCCTCTTGTCTTTTCAGCTGGGAGAGAGAGAGAAAGCAAAAAGCAAGACAGGGGGGCACTGCATAGATTCACTACCATTGTGTGTCAATCATCCTGTGTCTGTGCGTGTATATGTGTGTGTGTGTGTGTGTGTGTGTGTGTGTGTGTGTGTTGTGTGTGAGAGAGAAATAGAGAGAGAGCCCTTGCCTTCAGTGATTAGCTCTGTCCATGCTGTGCTCTTGCTGCTTACAGAATAATACAGTAAGGCCTAGAGGGGCACGAGGGAGAGGAGAGGAAGGTGGTCTGCCTATAGGCCGGCCAGCTCAGCGGTCAATGGTTTGTGTGTGTGTGTGTGTGTGTGTGTGTGTATATGTGTGTGTGTGAGAAACTGTGTTTGCTCTTCTGGGAGTGTGGTGGTGTATTTTTGGAAGTGAATTCAAGCTGAGTTGCTTGGTTTTGTTAGACGGCGTAAGAAATAAGAGTTGGATGTCTGAGACTCGGAAGTTGGGACACTTGATATATAACAATTACTACAGTCTCACACACATGTACACACAACATGTATTCCTACATCTACAGTCAGTATACACTCTTCCTGTCACACTTTAACTCTGTAGTCTTTTGCTCTCCATTTCTCTCATAGACACTCATACACACACAGACACACACACAACAATTATTCCTACATCTCAGGTCAGTATGCAACCTTTCTCTCTCTTCCCCTCTTATTATTCTGTAGTCTCTTGCTCTCCATCTCTCTCAGACACACACTCTCTCTCACACACATCTTTTTGCTCGTGTCATAAGTGGGTGTGCAGAGTATTGCCTTGAGCTGCAGATGAACATGAAATAAACACAAACTAGGGTAGTGACAGTTTTAAATCGGCTTTAGATCACTATGAAAGGTAAAGGATTAGGATGCTTTTCCCCGTCCTGAGGAGATAGGACGCAGTGTTGGAGGAGAGCCCACTCCTCTCTCTGTGGGCCGCCCGTCTATCTTCTAATCTTCTAAAGCACTCTTCACCATTTGCATGTAGTATGGCCTACATAGTTAGCATATGCCCGTCTTTATAGGCTGTGGTTTTAAAATGGATCTAGTACACAATGATGGAAGAATATTTCCTTGTAGTCCTCAATTTCCCCCGGTTTGTTTTAGATTACAAATCCACTGGAAGCTGTTTTTAAATGGTCTGCTCTGAGGACAATTCAAAAATTAAGGTTATTTGTTTCAAGTGGGTGCAAATATTTAGATTGATTATGTGTATTGTGTTATTGTGTGGGCTTCAGCTAGTCATATTTAAGTATGTGCATCACTTATTTATATTTTGGCAAATTACACAAATAATGCAAATGAATACAAATGAGTCTGGTTCAGTCGATCTGAACTAACTTAAAACTTACTATTTTTAATACCAGGTCAATTAAAGTTACTAATTATTTTCTGTAATTTATCTTAATATCTTTTGTTTGACCAATTTCCTTTCATTTCCTAGACGAGGACAAACCAAACTTGAAGTCATTTCTTTCATAATAAACAGCTAATTTAATCCATGTTTAGGCAGTGTGTTTATCTAATCGCAGTTTTATTGTGAATATATACGTGTAGGCCGTCTTTTGATTACCGTGGGTTTTGTCAGCTTTTTTCTAACTAAATCAGCCATGAAGACGTTTTTTTTTTTTAATATGCTTTTCTTTCAGTTTCGCTTTCGAGTGCACGGAGGGAACTCGCAACAAAATCAAATTAAATTTCCCATTGAAAATGTTGCTCTTGTTATTCAGATGCTGGTTTAGGGTCTTTTGTGTGGATCTAATTATTCTCCACTATCAGGACGGTCCACAGGGTAATTAGTCACTTCTCACCAAAGTCCTCCTGCATCCTCAGATTCTTATCACCATAACTCTGACATTTTAAAAGAGACATTTTTCTCTGATAGCCTGGAGTTTTTTTTCTCATTCCTTCGCGTCCCCTTATTTTTTTTTTTTAAAGCAATTTGGTGATACAGAACGCGCGTAAATAGTCACCGCTATCAGAAAATGCGTGTTGGAGGGGAGGCAAAATAAAGGATTGTGCCGCCTGTGTGGGGATCCTGTTTTTTGCAGACAAGCAGAAAATGTTGCGCCGTGCCAATCAGAGCAAAAATAATGCCGTGCAGAGTTGGGAGGTGAGGAGGAACAGGAGCCTTGAAATGAAAAGTGCTTTAAGATCCGTCCGCGGAAAGGAGTCCGGCAGGAGCACAATTCAGCGACACACACTTGCACTTAGGTAAAATACCCCATAACACCTCCTATATGAGTGTTAAATGTATTTAGTGCTGATTTGATTTAATCAGGCCTATCTTCTCACTACTTTAAAAAGGTCCAGTCGTTTTTTGTTTTTTGCTTCAGCTCCAAACCCTTATTCCTGTATTTCATTGCTGAAAATCGACTATGCTCCTGATTGTTGCACAGCATGATATCGTTTTGTCTCCAAGCATTTATTTTATTGTTTGTTGCCCTCTGTTGTGTTTAAAAAAAAATCTTAAATAGTGAAGGCTGTGGAGTTTACTAATAAGCCTGTGTAGTCGGTGATTAGGCATAGTCAACCCCCTGGTTGTAATTTTAAAGAATTAAATCAGTTTGATACCTTCTAATGCAGCACTCTGTGCAACACCAAGCAGGTTTTCAGTACTTCTGACTTCCATATTTTTACAAGTATAAATATTTCCTCTCTTTAATGCAATTAGAGCTTTACTCCTGACTTAATTTGCTGCTAAACTCTGCGTCTTTTAATCCACAATGCTCATTTCTGCCACCTGTAGGCTGTGACCTTTTGGTAACAGGAGAGTTTACACTTTATAAAAAATCATATTTGTGCATCAAATCTTAGCCAGACAAAAGTGTAGAGCCCTATGTGTTGGTCTTAAAGTGGCATCTAACTATCAGTCATGTCCGTTAAATAATTTAAAGTAAAATGACACAGACAGACAGTCGGGGGAAAGGGAGGACAGCAGCGGTCAGATCAGCAGATCAGTCTGACAGCAGTGAAAACTAACCAGTAATTAAGATGGGCCGATAAGAGGAGCGACATAAGTGTGTGTCTGTGATACAGCAAGTTTTACATGTGTGTATGTGTGCCTGCAAACATCCATTCATTTGTGTTTGGTCCTGGCAAATGTTGATAATATGTGATTTTGGTGGTTTTAGAAAGAGAGAATGGTTTGGGGGGGGGGGGGGGGGGGGGGGGGGGGGTGTTTTCTAATCAGAGTCACTGTCGTTTTGTTGTCACCTGCTCCCAGACAGACAAAGTGGCATTTCCTGACTGTTCCCATCCCCGTCTGAGTTATCTGACACCCAAAAATACGGCTACGGGGAAGCAGGCAGACGAGGCACCACAGCCTTATCCCGGTGAGGAGATGGCTTCTTATCAGATCAGGCTAGGAAGTTTATTTTATGGAGTAAATCTGTATAGAGGGGATAAAGAAATGACACATCCCTTGCGGACACAAAGGGAGAAGGAGATTAGTCCTCCAGCAGCATATATGGCTTTAGTTCAACCTGACAGGCAGCGGATTGAAAGGTCATGAAATAATAATCCCCCTATTCTTCCGCTCTAATCCTACGAGGGTGTGTTTCACTATGGGAACGTATGGGCTCAGGCTATGTGCTGCAGGGTGGATGTTCATTTAGTGTTGTCACTGTATTTAGATAGGCATCCAACCCTGATTTAAATTAATTAGACTAATTATGATTGAAGAGGGATTTTTTTTTTATGATGAATGTCAGCGCCAGTGCGTCTGTGTCTGATGTGTTTTCTACGTTTGTAATTCATGTTTGTACACAAGCTGCAGGTTATTTTCCGTGCGCCTGCCTTTTCCTTTTTTTTTTTATCAGACAGGTTGTAGGTTAAAGGGACATTACAACAACCTCCTATCACCAGGAGACTTTTCCAACACCACCTCTCACACACACACACATACACACACGCACACGCACACATTAAGCATCAGGTGTGATACAAACACACACTTCAACCCATTGTGTAAGTGTGAGTTTGTGTGTCCATGCAAGTAGACAAAAAAGGGGGGGGGGATTACGCCATTTAGGGAAGTGTGATCTAGCTGTGTGTGTGGGCATGTGTTATGAGTTTGGAGTGTGGTGGGTAGAGAGGTGAGGGGGGGGGGGGGGGGCACAGTCTGCCCAACAGCCTGATAATCAAGCATCGAAAATGAGAGAGAGAAATTCAATGCAAACTAATGTGTTCCACACAATTACTCGATTAATAATTCTTATTCCATTACAGTGCCATGGAGACTCGGAGAAAGAAAGAGAGACACGGTGGGAGAGGGAGATTTTCAGAAACAGGGAAGGAGACAAGAGGGGGGGGGGGGAGAGAGAGAGAGAGAGAGAACGCATCAGGCTAAGAGATCTGCAGTGGCTGTATATTTCCCAATGCCTAGTTAAGGCTGCAAGGCAGGGGTCAGGAAACTTAATTATAGCGTAAGTGGATAGAAACTGCAGGATGATAAAGAGAAACATGCAGGCGGATTGGAATGGCAAGGACAGGTTTAATACTATTTTCTCCCGTCTGCCTCCCTCCCACAATACAAGCCAGACCTGCAATCACACGGGGAAACAGCCCATACACCCCGTCTGACAATAACACTAATGCATATCAAAATTACATACTCGACAACTGCACGGCATTTTGCATGGCCACTATTACTTTCCAATTTCGTGAGTTGAAGAAAATACATATCCCATGTAATGGTTGATATCAGAGGAACTTATTTCCATGCAGTGTGTGTCAGAGCTTCAGATAAGCGTTCACCTGTGGTCCAACGAGAGTTATTAAACCCTATCTGCCTGGATGGAGCAGCTGAATAAATAATGTTTTTTAATTTGTAGGTCTGACATTAATTCTTCCTCCGCTCCTTTTTATTTATTTCCCCCTTAATATCTCATGGGCCAGATTTTTTTCCCCCGGAAGCCACATGTGTGTCTTGTAATTCTTGCTACTTGATTTGGATTTCAAATCAGCGGGCCTCAATGGGGCGGCCCAATACACACCGTCCACAGAGCGAGCTCCGCAATCTATTTGCACTGTATAAGATTTGCATATCTGCAGCTCATGAAGCAAGGCTTTAATTTCCTCCTGCTGGAGATAAACATCACCTTGTTGGAGCAGATGGGCGGAGGCAGGATGGGGTCAATGAAGAAGAAGCAGGACAATGGCATTGGTTCAGGCGCTGAATGGCCAGAAGTAATAAAATTGCACAATTTCCATACGGTGGCCAATTCTTATTTTGATAAATTAGGATCAAATGTGATATAAGGCGATGCTGCAGAATTCAGGGGAGGAAAGATTGGAATTATATTCAGAGTTTTGTGCACGTTTTGAGGCATTCATACACGACCAAATGTGTGACATGCGGTATATTCCTCATTTGTAAACTGTGCTTTATTCTTTTGGACTTGGAAAAAAAATCACTTTTCGTTGACTAAGGCTTCTTACCGGACTATGACATTTAATGTTAAGCTTGCATTATAAACCATCATTTTCATATAATTAATACTCTCCATTGAGCGATATTCTTTTCTCGCCACTGTTGGCATATTGTACTGATCACACCAGACGAGAAGTGCCACATTATATGAATTAGAGTGTCAACTAAGCACCTTTCTTATGACAATATTAGACACAATGGAAATGATTAATTAGCTTAACATAGATGGAATTTAATCAGTGACTGAGCTGCAATCCAGTGCACATGTTCGGAGGAGAATTGGACGTAAGGTTATACAAAGTGAACTTTTCTTTAATTTTCACTTTAACTTATGGGAAGTGCATTGTGGGAACTTACACACATTGTTGAACGCCATTTATATTAGAGGGGGGAGAAAGGGATAGCAAGAATAGTTTCTGAATACTGAGCAGCTCACGCGGGAGTTATGTAAACCTCTAGTTATTTGGATGTAGGAACCTCATAATTAAAGTACTTCTTAAGGGGATGGATCCGCTTCCCGTCTGGAGGAGGGCGGAGGTTACAGAGGGCTGGAGGATTGGGGGGGGGGGGGCGGAGAACACCCTGGTCTTTTGTTAGCTTGCATTATCTTATTTTTATATATTTATTTATCAGAGACACCTATGCAAATCAGGATCCCAAGTCATGGATCCCGCTAATGACTCCGACAAGAGTAATTAATTAAAAAGCAGATGCACATATACACACACAAGCGCTCGCATCGTACATGTGCAAAACCCCTCGTGTAACAAGTTCATCTGATTTTCAAAGACGCCACATAGCCGGATAAGGCGAGAAGAGAGAGGAAAAGGCAAGAAATCTGCATCACAGTGTTAATTGAATCAGACTTCAGTAATACCTCTTCTTCTGCTCTCTCCCCAGGCAGCTCGCGGTTTCTCGGCTAGCTTGAGGAGAAGATGAAGGGAGCTTTCAGCCTCTTAGAAGATGAGGGTTAAAGAACGGAGAGATTAAGGAAGTGAGAGTGCGACTGAAAGGAGGGCTGGGGATTATGTCATCTACAATTGATGTGCTCTCTTAATGTACCTTTAAACATGTGCCACCGGGGCCTGCTTTTATAATGTCTATCCACTCATGGGAGGGGGAGGGTTAAAGTATTAACCCAGGGATACTTTGCAACATATGCGTGGCTCATGTATTGAGTGTAGTTATCAGGGTTTGTGTCACTTTGATATGTATACGGCATGTGGAGAGATCGGCGTCTTTGTCAAAGGAAGTCCATTTCTGCTCGGCTTCCCGCACACTGCCATGCATTGTGCTGATCTCCATATCAAATAGGAGATCCTTTATCGAACGATCATAGGGACAAAATGTGCCTTATTCCACGTCTTCGGCTCCAATGAAAATCTTCCCACAATCTAGTCCAACTTGGACTACGAGCAAAGGATTTATTAAATTGACTGATTCTCCTCTAACGGCTGAATGAATTGTCTCTCAAATTGCTGCTTGTCTCAACAAAATGACAGCGCAGAGAGTGTGAGGAAGATCTGCAGATCTTATCCATAAGAATGTTATGGGGTTAAGAGTACTTGGAGATGTGTGTGTGCTTATACACTTGTCTGTAGTGTGTGAGCAACCATTCGATTAAATCCACAGCTATCACTAACAGGATTAGCTGAGTGGACAGCAGAAGTCTATCATTGCTTATTGATTCCCTCTGATTCCCATCAGCCCATCAGGGCAGGACATTCTGTGAGTGGTCCCGGTGGGAATCACTGCCGAGGGCCCGGGTTAACGTATTGTGGCTAACGTATCTGAGAGGCTTCAAAGCAGGCGGCCATCGTTCTGTGTCAGGAAAAGTCAAATAAGTCAAAGCTATCAGGGGCAACAGATGCTCCCGTCCCTCTGTCCTGTGTGAAAATTACAGTTCGACTGCATCTCCAGTGAAACACTCAGAGATCAATGTAATCAATGAATCACTAAGACGGTACTGTTGAGTCAGTCTCTCATGACACTGCGTAGGATGGGACATTCCTTTTTCTCTGGTAGTCAATTCTATTGGTCAAAATAAACAATGTAATTGACATTTGGTCTAACCCTTGCCCAAGTCTGTTGCATGTCAGTTTGTGTTACCAACAAATGGTTTAGTTCGATTTATACTCATGGTTCCCATCAATACATGAAATTCTTGAAAGGTTGGGAATATGAGGGCATTGTGGGAGGGGAATTAAGGCCTCCAAAGTTTTTGTAATTAGACATCAATAGACATTGATAATTTAAAGTTATTGAATTAGTTTGAAGTGGACAAATTTGTTTTGATATATTTTGACACTCAACTATAGTAGATAGGCTTTGTTCCATTGTCTGCATGCAGTTGCCTCATTGTTCACACAATACTTCTTGCCACAAATGCCATTTTATTAGATACACATATACTGTGTTCAATAAAATGTGTCATTGAGTCTGCTTTGATGTTGCCTATAATGTTCAGCGTTGACTCTGTTTAAAGGGTTTGATTAAATAAGTTTTAGCCTTGAAGTCATACTTATAGGTGGAATTGTATAGACTACACTATGATGAACAATGTTATTAATCTCCAGCCCCTCTCATGTAGGGAGGACAAAGAAATACCTCAATATAATGCAACCATCTACCTTTATGAGCCCAATAATAAAGACATATTTGATATACACATTTCAGACAGTGCCATGACAAATGGCATTTATATTATCTGTTTCGTAAGGATTCATAACACTGTGGAATGTATTATTTGATATAATAAGCCTTCATGAATCGATTTTTACAGTATAAAACAATACTAAGCGGTTCTTAATTCAGACAAATAAGCAACTCGTCTGCTGTTCAAACGGCACAGGTAGATTATATGTAACTGAAAAGGTCTCAAATCAGTGAAGACGAGGTCGCGTTGACAACTTAGTTCGTCCAAAAGGAACGTACTCAACATTAAAACGAAATTGTTGATGGCAACCATTTTCCTCCGTCACAAATGACTGCACCATCGTCTCCTTCCTTCAAGGATAAGAGGAGAAGCGGTGATGGAGCGCAGAGTGATACTAACGGGAGATAATAATCTAGAGGAAGCTGACAGCAGTTCACCCTCGATGGCTCGGGTGTCAAAGGCTAAAAGAGGTCGACGGAAATTTGCGAAATTAATAATAGCTTTTGTGAAAGGGTGAGAAAGACATGTACGAGGAGGTTTAAACGTGTACCTCTGGATGCAGCTGTGACAGGACCAGAAGAATTAGTCCAATTAAAAGTGGTAATTGCTTTGCTAATTTCTCCTATTCATTTCTCAGAGTGTACGGAAAGAGTGGGAGCATAATAGGCGAAATGCTTTAACCCTTCATTGCCGTTAATTCCTTTTCCTAAATGATGGCTGCCTGCTCTTCTTGTATCTTAATAGCCCCCCCCCTTTTTTGCACTCACCTGTGATTTTAAAAGTCTCTTTGTCTTTTGCTTTTTTTTTGACAACCCGAAGATTCCCAAATAATTTGTTCAAGTTGGCAGTTTCAGAAAAGATAATTGAAACAAGGAAGATAGTTTATTGAGATCATGGTTACACACTTTTATTGTTCAGTATATTGACACAATAAAAGCATGCCTATAATATCACTAAACATTTGTATTTATCCATCTATTAAAACAGTATATCCATAGCGCTAGAAAAAGCTCCGACTGCTCTAGCTTGTTGGTATTTTTTTAAACCATTCAGTATTTTCTTCAAGTGATGGTGCCTTTGTAAAATTAATATGAGCTATACCGGAATTGGAGAATGCCTTGGGAAACCAATTGCAGGCTTATACCCACAGTCTTCATCCAATTTGGACTAAAACTGCAGTGGTACTGCAACTACAAATTTCAAATATTTGTTATATTCCAAAAACGATAAAACATGTTTTGATATCAAGACTCAATTCAAGATTCAAGGGTTGATTGTCATATGCACAGTCGCTACAGAGTAGATATGGCAATGATGAACTTAAGTCCCAGGCTCCTCCCATATCTTTGTGGAAACAGCATCTTAACATCATGTTCATGGGTGGGCGGTTCCCAAATGTACATCTAAGGGCCAATGATGCTAGGAGATGCACCTTCAACTTCCTGTTGCCTGTTAATGCTAATACAAGGCAATTCTGCCCCTTTTCTATAACAAGCTCATATATAGTTCTGGTTATGTATCAATAACAATGTCATTTGGGAGGACTCATTGAAGTCAATTAGATAGCATTTGGGTTTTTTCCTGTTATTTAAGCACCTGAAGAATCATCATATAATATGGCTCGTTCATGTCAGAGTTCTAGCTATTGTGATTTTCTGACTTCAAGGTTCAAGGCTTTTATTAGTCATACGTACATAGCTACAGTGTAGCTATGACGATGACAATCTTAGGTCACAGGCTCCACCAACAGTGCAACACAATAAAACAGAAAAACAGAAAAAAGTAAATAGAAAATAGTGCAATAAGAGTCGATATACAAGTGATTGGAATATGATATATTAGATAAATAATTTGTAAGTTGCAGCCAGATGAATGTTATGGATGTTGTTTCAGAAGTTCAGGTTGTAGATAGAATAGAATAGAATAGAATTCCTTTATTGTCATCGCACCAGGTACAAAGACATTTAAAAAAGCAATCCTCGCAGTGCATTTCCACATAAAACGAATACATATATATCTATATAAACATATACACACATAAACATATGCTCACACATCCATACCAACATGCATACATGCCCGCACATAATTTAAATACAGTTTACAATATAAAAAACACAGGGATGATATTTGCATCTCTGATGTCGATCAGTTAATAAATTAATAAAACTATTAAAAAGTAGTGCAGTTGCAAATTGTAACTGTGTGTGTGGCTGTGTGCTAGTTCAGCGTTTTACGGTGTTCAGTTCTCGTATGGCTCTGGGGTAGAAACTGTTTTTCAGTCGGCTTGTCCTTGATTTAATTGACCTGTAGATACATCAACTTGCAAGTTATAATTAAGGCTGGTAAACTCAGACACTCTGAAAGCTTGGCTATATATCTGACATTTGCCACTTATGGCCCTCCCAGGTCACCTTAACATATATGGATGTCACGGATGATTTACTGTGATTAAACCCAAATGTAATGAATATGGTGTTATATTATGAAAGCACAGTATTTTCATCCTCATCCGATCAACTCTGTAATCATTCAACCATCATTTTGAAGGACGTCCATCCCATATTATGCAAACGGGGCATCATTGTCTGTCCACCAGTTTACAACGGAGAGGGGTTTATCCACCGTTAAATCTACAAATGTTGTTTCATGGCAAATGTTGGCAAAGGAACAAAAATACTTATAATGAAACATTTCACCATTAAAAGTTCACAATCAAAAAGATCACTTAGATACTAACTTCTTAGCAGAAATCTATTTTAATCTCAGTTTAAACACCAGCTTTGGACCTCAGTTCCCCAGTGGAAACTGCCTCATCATTATCACATATTTTGAATTCATGAAGAACAGCAAAGCATTTATTTTCTCACTAATCATTGTCTCATTGTGTTGTGACTGGACATCACTCCTGCAGGGTCAGAGAGGAGGGTTTCCCTCAGAACACATGTGTCAAACAAATATCCCAGGAACAATTGATTCTTCTCCTCTGCTACAAGGTGGTCAGCCATGTAATTTGTTCCGTCTAGCTCAGAGTGTGTAGTGTAGGCACTCCATTGAATTCCCATCCGTCATGGTTAGTTACACGCTTGTCAGCTGCTCTCCCTCTGCCCAGCGGTGGAGCCATCACCCCTGACCTGGAAGCATTATATCTAAATCACATTACATGGCCTTGTGTTCTTTATTTCTCTTTTGAAGTCACCAGAGTGAGACATCTGTCCGGCCCTGTTTGAGTTTACTTCCCACTCAGCCGCCACATCTTAATTAGCTGATCAGATTTTCTGTGTTGTGCACTGTGTGTGCCTTTGTGTGCTTTTTGGTGTGTTTGACAGTGTGCATCTATGTTTGTGTCGGCAGATAGGGGTTTGTTTGTTGGCTGAGGGTGATTGACAGGCTGATGGGAAGATAATACGCTGAGAACGACAACCAAAAGGACCTGGAATTCATTCATTGTGACGATAATGAATCTGAGAGAAAATCCTTGTGTTTGTTCATTAGCCATTGAGTCTGGATGACACGGCCTTCCAGGCACTGTCAGCCACAGATGTCCCTCACTGAAGGATTCTGCTGCACCTGAGTCCTTTCCTGGCTAATAAGGTTGTAATTAGCACAGCCGTGAGAGCGGCATGGCCCTGAAATGAGATGAGAAAAAAAGTAAACATTTCTACTTGGCAATTCCAGCTCCACTCAGAACCAGTGTACATTTTATTTTCTCCCATATAGCCTAGAGCAGGGCTATTCAATTAGTTTGGAATGGGGGTCGGTTGATGAAAATGATCCAAAGCAAGGGGCCGGGAAAAAAGATGGCTTGAAATATGAGCAATCATATTTAAGAGCTTCAGATACAGTAAATACTACAACAGCATAGTGGAGTGCATATATTGTGTTTAATTCAATCAAACAACATAGCCCCAAGGCCTTTAGAGATCTAAATGGCAAGTTCAGAACTCAGTAGGCCTACATGTTTCATTTGATTTCATTTAGGTGAAATGATCTAATCATTCACGCAGAGATGCAATCAATGACAGGAGTTGTCACTACAGTATAGTAGGTGGGTTCGAAACCCGAGCCCGTCGAAGTTTTCAGGCATTGTCTACCCCTCTATCTCTCAATGTAACACCCTCTCTGGAACAAAGGCACTATGGCACAAAAAAAAAAAAAAAAAAAAATCTTTAAAAACAAAATTGATTACTTTTTAACATTATACTCAAAGGGCCAGTAAATATCACCCCGGGGCCGGATTTGGCCCGCGGGCCGCCAATTGAATAGCCCTGGCCTAGAGTGTGTGCGTAAGTGTGAATGTGTGGTTCATGCTCTCAACATGCGACCAAATGCTTCAGTGCACCCCCATCTATCCGTGCCCTTTGCAATCTCTACATGGAATTTAATGCGACTGAATGCTTGTCTCCAACGTTTGTGCCCATACCTGAAGGAAATTGGGTTCACTTCTCTTGTGTCCTTGTCAGTACCGTTATGTGATTATGGCTTAGTGAACATACTAAAGTGTCCTTTAATATTGTCCTTTTGTACGTAGTTTTGACCAAACAGCATAAGGAGTCAAGTTAAGTATAGTCAATATACATATTTTTGCAATGTACAAGATGGATGAATGAGAGACGGAGGTGGAAGAAAAATACTCCACATTAAGGTCATGGTTCTGAACCCCTAGCTAGAACCATTGTGCTGAAAAATAGTCTCGTTTATACTCTGCTAGAAAACTAATTAGCCTAGCAGCACTCGACCCCATACTCTACCATCTCTCCATGTATATAGTCTGTACTCTGTGCATGTAGTGCTCAAGGTGTACTATTACTGCATTACAATGATTTCACATGGCAACACGTTGAGACATTGTGTGATCACGGCAATTAGCTTCAAAATTAGACAGCTTTGTTACGTTAGATTTGTTCAAAAGTGATCACTTAACAAAAGATGGTTATTATCAGAGCCTAGTTGCAATGAACAGTTTCAGCAGTAACAAGGATATTGGGCATAAATGAAGTAAAATACTGAGCCACTCTCCGTTTCATCGCACAGTGTCTTTGAAAGATGACACGTACTGTATACAGTGTTTACAACAACTTAGGAAGAATCAGCTTTAAGTGGTAGCTCATGCTGTTGGAATATTTTCACATTATATGGTACAAAAATAAATAAAGAAACCCCAAAGCTTGTTTGCAGACCTCCAGTGTCACCTCCAACTTAACTGGGCCTCCACGCTCTACATAACATCCATTTTTATAAACACAGCAAAGTGAACACACCCCATTTAGCATGCACTCACATTCTCTGCCCCTGAGATCCCATGAAAAAGTGCAGGATAGAAAAATATCCTTCTTTTAGTACGAGGGAGCAGCTCAAGATAGGATCAGGCTCTTGTAAAGGGCAGGTGAAAGTTAAGTGAATCCAAGGGTAAGCAAATCTTTAGAATAAGAGTTTACTATTGAAGGTGTAATGCTCAGGCATCTAAATTTCCACTTTGCTATTTTCTGCTGGTTCTTAACGTGCATGTAACATTTGGTTGGGTAAACACCGCATTCATTGAAAAGGACACAGTTGGGTAGCTTACTGTGCAGCACACTGAATAAAAGCATTCCCTTTTCAACCCTGAGAGAACCATGTGTCGTTGGATTACATTAAAACCTGGGGTTCAATGTTTCTCCATGTTTATATTGAAATCATTTGGTTCGTTGAATCTTTATTTCTGGTATTAATGTACATCACATGTGTCAAACTTAAGGTCCGGGGGCCAAATCAGGCCCTTGGTGGATTTAATTTCGGCCCGCAGTATAATTTTTCATTACTATTAGATCTGGCCCTCCGGTATATTGCACGCACACCTTCACTCAATCCTGAGGGTTTCCTCAGCTCAGAGCCTGAGCCCAAACATTGATGAACTTGCACCCGAGATGAGATGCCAAGTATCTGGCTTGAGCTAGCATCACAGAGCAGCACACTGAGTTTACATGGATGTTTCCTTCTGCACTTTTTTTCTTGCGATAACAGGGCATGTTTGTTTTTTTCTTTGAGGGAAATAGTTTTTTTGAAGCTGTTGTTGGCCTGTGGAAAAATGTAATCTTAAGAAATGACTCCGGAAAAGCTGCAGATAGAGCCATAAGAAATTAATGCTACTGATTATTTAATGTTTAATGTTGTTTTTATAGGCATTAATTTAAGCTTTGTTAGTTCCAGGTTTAATATGTGCAATAAGTTCATTTCAATAAGTTTTGCAATAAACATTGAACCAGTCCGGCCCTCGACTAGTACCCCATTTTTTAATCTTGGCCCATTGTGTATTTGAGTTTGACACCCCTGATGTACATCTTGATCAAAAGTCTTTGAAGCCACGGGCATTTGTTGATTCTAATACAGAAGGAAGCAAATAGCCCTTGGACAAGACTAGGGCTGTACATTACTCAGAATGTTATCAAAATCCAATGGGCACTTGTGCAATATGAAAATCACACGACTCAAATAGGACGCAAATAGTCACACGGCCATACAAAACCCACACTTTTAATAACATGGATCAACCCACATGTTGCTGTCTGTTATACCGGTTTATTGTGATATTATTGCAGAACAGCTAAAACTTGACCCATTTACTTAATAAAACGTAATACACACAGTTGCAAAGTTGTAGAAACACATATCTTAAACTCTGGTCAGTGTTGAAGCCATGTTAACGCCTCCCCTAATTTCCTGCTGTATCATCATTTCTCTCAGTAACCTTGTTTCTACTTGTGTACTAAGGGTGTATACAATTAGACCCTATTCAGTACAGTACAGTAATATGGATTTCTAACACAGATCAGGTGTATTGAATGAACACTGGGCCACTGATTAATCAATGACATCCAGCTCAATCCAAAGGAGTATGGTTTAAAATACATTGACAGTACCAGGTCAGTGTAAGAAGTCCTGACAAACACACCATTTCTGTGGAGAATACGATTATGGTTCAAAGAAAACATTTATACCAATACGCCTTCCCACTGCCTAAAATGTAATGTTTACAACTTAATATAAACACTTTAATTGTTTTAGTCCTAAGTACTCTTTTAATGTTGCTACAAGATCACTTTAAGCAAAAGTAACAAGACTTATCAAAGCAGTTTAAGTGTATCTGTGGAGTCATATTTCTTGAAGCCTTTCCAATTCAAGTGTGCTTTGCTTATATTGAATCACTGTTTTGTTTCATCAACTCTTTGGATGAATATCTCAGCTTCCTGTGCTTTCTAAACTCTCTTAACTGGCCACTCATTGCAAATGAGATGAAAGAGTCTGAAAGCTTCAAAGTGCAAGATTCTTAGGTTTATCCTTTCAGTGGCACTGGTATTGTAATATGAATACTTATAATAATAATAATACAAAGTTAATCAGCCAGTCCTCTGAGTTTGTTGCACACTTATGACAATGTGAGGGAATTTTTGTCAGCTTCACCTTCGAAACTTAACAGGTGACACCGTCAGTCACCGCCCCATCGCATACTGTATCTGCAAACCTAAAAGCAAAAGACATCAGTTCATATTTTTTACAAAAACAAAAAATAATTGTGTAGAGGGTTGGGGTTAGACAATATTCCCGTTTTTTTTTCTCGGTGTATGATTTCAATAAAAAATTGTTTTAATTTAATTTATATATTTGTCATTGCTCTTATACTCATTTCTATCCCACGCTAACGCAAACTATGAAATATCTATTTATTTATTTGAGCATATTTATCATTTTTTTATTTATTTATTGGGACTGAATACAAACGGTTCAAATGATGATTATCCTGGCTTTAACCATTGCAATTCACAATAATCATCAACGTTTACTCTTAAAATGCCACTAAAAGAGTGTGTTATCACTTCGCTTTTAAGACACAATTTGAAATATATAGGACACTAAACATTTGTACCCCTTATAATAAAAAGCAATCTTAAATAAGGTTACCATAAATGATAAGGCCCCCTTTTCAAAGGAGAAGATGATAAAATGATGCTTCCTGTATTTGTCAAATCCGGCGCTCTTTTTCACTTATCTCCCATTATACCAAAAATAGCTTTATCAATATACTCTTTGAGGATATTCACGATTATCCTGATGAAGGAAATTCACCATGATCAGCTTATTGTGGGTTATCTATATCATCCTATCCCCTGTTATTACCACTCTGATTGATATTGCCAGTGTCTATGTGTTGAATGTACACAGATTGAGCCCGTCTCTTGTTCTCTGTTTACAGAAGAAGAGTGTCCATGTAATCATTATAGTTTCCGAGTACAAACGGCGCTTTTCGCTCCTTCATTTCTGGTGTTCTCAGTCCAAGGCCGTGTGCTCACATCCAAACCTCGGCTGCCTTCAATTAGCATTTAACTCACGAGTGTCACTCAGTGGAATTCAATTTCTGCCTGTCCTTACAATCATCTGCTCCCCCCCACTGTCTCCCTTTATATCGTCCACCTCTGTCTTTCTCCGTCTTACCTGTGCAGACTTTCTTGTGTTCACAGTTTAACTCATTGAGCTGTTGAAGAAAATATAACCGTTTTATAATGTGTGATAAATAAACAAGGCTGTTCATTTGATGTCATCTTGAACAAGTATGAAAATGGGCAGCAATAAGAAAACAGTTGTCTATTGATCCGTCGGAAAACTGATGAGTCAGTCTGCAAAACAATCAGCAACTTGTTGGACAATTTGATTGATCATATCGGTTGTTCTTTAAGCCTATACGCAAAAAGAATCTCAAGTTTTCATGTATTTGATTCATCATTGTAGTTTATTTTCTTTCTTTTATTAGACTTATGATCTTAGTTTTCCTCACATCCTTATCGACGTATTCCTGTTACTTTCTCTCACTGATAACATCTGAGGTTTTATTGTTCCCCAGTGTTTTGATGATTTATCACGAAGCAAGCTTACAATATGATCAATCAGTCTTTATCAACTGGGCTAAATCAGATCCTGACAAGTCTCTCTGATCATTGATTTACTGGATGATAGCCCTTGGTGTGTTTTTATCGCTTCTCTGCTCGTTTTCTTTATCATGCTATCAAACCTCTTCCACATTACTTATTTTGTACAAACTCCTCTTTCTCTCATGGGCAACCCAAGCTTCTGGATGCATATAAGAACTGAAGTGTCCATAAACCTACCAAGATTAACACAGCTGTAGTACTTCCTGTTGTTGTTGTTGTTCTCTCTTTCCAAGGCCGTGAGCCACTCAGGCTGCACTTCCATTCTATCTGCAATATGCATCTGCATATAGGCTCAGTTCTATAATTGCTGTTACGGCCGCCGTATGATCAGTTCTTCCCATCGTCTGTCTGAAAGTGTCATGAACACTTTCTCTGTTTAATTAACAGATGCTTATTTTTTTCTCCTCTGACCCATTTTGCATCTAATAGCATAAAAGCATCATGAGAGGTCCAAACTTTCACAACATCTGCACACAAGGACACACATATTGTGCATCGTACACACACACACACACACACGCGCACGCACACACACACTGGTCCATCAAGCTGCTCTCCATCTGTATATCCAAGGGTCTCCTGCGACCTTCCTCCCAACAAGGCCAAGGGACATTCATACTGATTTATTCAAAGGGACGGTTCTCATTCAATTTTCTCCATATTCATAAGCGTGTTTCGCACCCCCGCTCTCGTTTTCCTTTTCAGCTTTAAATTAAAGGTACAGGAACGAGCCAGGCCTTTCATCTCGGGCTGGGGGTGGAGAGCAAAGGTGTGTGTGTGTGTGTGTGTGTGTGTGTGTGTGTGTGTGTGTGTGTGTGTGTGTGTGTGTGTGTGTGTGTGTGTGTGTGTGTGTGTGTGTGTGTGTGTGTGTGTGTGTGTGTGTGTGTGTGTGTGTGTGTGTGTGTGTGTGTGTGTGTGTGTGTGTGTGTGTGTGTGTGTGTGTGTGTGTGTGGTGTGTGTGTGTGTGTGTGTGTGTGTTGTGTGTGTGTGTGTGTGTGTGTGTGTGTGTGTGTGTGTGTGTGTGTGTGTGTGTGTGTGTGTGTGTGTGTGTGTGTGTGTGTGTGTGTGTGTGTGTGTGTGTGTGTGTGTGTGTGTGTGTGTGTGTGTGTGTGTGGGGAGGGAGGGATTGGTAGTGGTGAGACTCTCTCCACTCTGTATTTATTAGCCCCCCTCTCCCGCCCCTTTAGCCCCCCTTACCCAACCTTTTCTCCCCCCAACGACACCTGGCGAAAAATGATTCATTAATTCAAAAAAAAGCAGCATTTTTGAAAGCCGTATTTCAAAGGCTTTCGACAGGAAAGAGAGAGGAGCTGAGTGGGGCAGGGCGAGCCGGGGAGAGCGAACAGGAGGTGGGGGGAGGTGGGGGAGAGGGCAGGGGAGGGCAGAGCCAAGGTGTTTGAAGGGGCAGAGTACACTTCAAGTTTCTGTCACGCCAAAGATCAAGCTGGCGTTGGGGAGGGGGGAGAGCTCAGAGGGGGAAAGGTAAAAAGGATACAAGGGGGTTTACTTCAAATTTAGTCATACTTACTGATCTCCATGCAGGTGGCTTTCATTTAGCAATAGCATTACAGACAATAGTGATGAGATCAGTGTCTGGATGAAGTTGACGTAAATAGAATATCCATGTGGTGATATGAATCATTGAGTCATAGTTTTGGGGTTAAATGTAAACATTACAATGTGTGATGGATGGATGCATATGGATAGAATAATGTTTATTATAATTGCACCTAATCTACGAAGTCCCTGTTTGTATCTGGGCGTAAGGAGTAACCTGAACAAAATCCACACTAACATTTATAATACACATAATACACACGATTATATTTCATTTTACAATACTGTGATAATTTCCTTTTTTCTTAAGTCTGGATTTTTGTGATGTGTTCATGACTTTTTTTCAGCAGGTTGGAAAGAGAAGGATTTTAATAATCACATCTCATTCAAGAGATTCATTCATTCAATTATTTTTATAATAGTTAGCATGATGACTAACACCATTGATTTACAGTGATGTAACAGCAGAAGAATAATCTTGGGTATACCTTAAAGCTTCCATACAAAGAGGAAATTAACAACAATTAAATGGAAGAATTCAATTGATAAATAAATGTGCAAAAAAACAAAATCATAGATGGATAAAAAGAAAGATAGATAGATAGATAGATAGATATTGCTTATTATCAACCACTTGTTGCCTAAACGAGTAGATCTTCAACGCATTAACCAACACACACACATTTCTACACACGCGCTGTAAACACTAACAGCGGGATCATGTGTCGGCCACTCCCCGTCCAGCTGAATCTTTCATACGGCTGCAGATGATGTGGTTAATTATAGATGGCAGGACAAGCCGGGATCCTTAGCCTCAATTAGACGGGGCCACCGGGTTACTGACCTGAGCAACGACTGTCAGTGCCTATTACACACTACACATGGCCAGTGACAGCGGGGGGGGGCCGGGGTGGAGGGCAGGGCTACAGGGTTACAACGACTACTGCTGTATTCTTTTCTTTCCCGGTCAAAAACAGCACACACAAACACACACACACACACACACACACACACACACATTATAAGATAATAATTTGATTAATTCCACTGATTACAAAATCAGCCTGAAGAGACGACTGTTTTATTTTCGCTTGTGGGAATTCTGATTGTGTGTGTGTGTGTGTGTGTGTGTGTGTGTGTGGTGTGTGTGTGTGTGTGTGGTGTGTGTGTGTGTGTGTGTGTGGGTGTGTGGTGTGTGTGTGTGTGTGTGTGTGTGTGTGTGTGTGTGTGTGTGTGTGTGTGTGTGTGTGTGTGTGTGTGTGTGATGTGGTGTGTGATGTGTGTGTGTGTGTGTGTGTGTGTGTGTGTGTGTGTGTGTGTGTGTGTGTGTGTGTGTGTGTGTGTGTGTGTGTGTGTGTGTTGTGTGTGTCAAGTCTCAGCTGTATTATGTGTGTAAACCAACTAAGTGGTGTGCTGCTGTCCAAAAAGCGGACATATTTGATTGATATGTTATTACATGGGTTCGAGGCAAAATGATACTATGTACCAAGTTCCTTTTATCTGACATAAATGTACTGTGTGTGCCTCTACATCTCTTACTCACCTTACTCGTACCAAACTATCTTTGTGTGCAAATATCAGTATCATGCTCAGGTTATTTAAAATAATTAATAATAAGGCATCTTTCATTTAAAAAAAAACAAACTAACATTTTACCTTATAACAAACAGCATAAATACTGTAATACAAATAATACCAAGATTAAGACCAAGACCTTTTTCATCTTCATTAGAAGAATTTGGCGGGGCCAAATCGAACCTTGTGCTGAGCCAACTTTGGCCCGCAAGCCCTACTTTGCAGCACTGCTCTAAACGTAGTAAGTTATTTTGTCAGTTAAGACAGTCATTACAAACGCATTGTGCAACTCCATTAATCTTGCAAATGGCAATAAAGTGCATGTCAAAGTAATGTCCAATAACTCACAAACAAAACATGGAGAAACTCAACTGTAATACAAATATTTAATCAATTAAGTAATGATAAAAAAATATACATAAAAGTCTGACTGCTCAGTGGATATGATTTCTGTTAGTGGCTAGTTCTACAAAGAGGTGAAACCTACATTAATAATGCCCTATAGCAACTGAGCGAATTCACCTGGCAGTGCATGACCCAAGAAGCCAAAATGCTGGCTGCTTTCCAGAGGATTGTTTTTAATTTTGTGGCAGAAATAATTCAGACCTCTTTGTTTAGATCTGACAAGTTTGATGAGACTTAAAAAACAGAGATTCTGGCTCTATTCCTATTATTCTGTGTTCATATTTAGTTTGATCATGATAACATATACTTTAACTGCTGAAATCTTGCCTTAAAGAAGCCAGTCAGTATAAGAAAACACATTAGGTACTGTAAGACAGTTAAACAGGCTTCTAAACAAACCCAACCAAGCTTATCTTAAAGTTACAAAAGGGTGAGCTGTAAAACTACAACACAAAATGTCATTTAACACCAGGCTAAAATTGTTAATGATAATTTTATTATGTGACACGTTATGGTTGAGTTTTTTTTTTTTTGGTTTAGGACCCTCATAGTAACCACTCTGTTAAAGGTGGGGTAGGTAATTTTGGAGAAACCGGCTCGAGTGCGCTAGAATTTGAAAATACACAACCGGAAAAAATCTGCCACTTCCTTACAGAGCCCCTCCTCCAACACACACGAACGCGCACATGACCAATGAGGGCACGAGATAAGTTTGTGCACAGATGGAAGGCTGACAGGCAGGTAGGCCATCCAGTTATTTTAGCCGGGCCGGCTAAAATGATTGGTCGTGCTTTTTACAGTACCACGGCTTCCACAGATGAAATGTTGTTATGTATTTATTGTCAAAGCATTTCATATATTCATTGCTATCGGGATGTTAAGAGCATTCCATGGAATATAACAAAAAGTGTTTCTGAAATAAATTACATAACCCACCTTTAAGGTTTGGGGACAGAAATAAACAAATAGAAAACTAACATTTTTGTTCATTTACAGGAATGTGTAAGAGGGACGAGAGGCTATGGGGGTTAAGTGAAGGCTGAAGAGGTTAGTATTTAGGGAAACCAGACCATTGAGACCTTTAAAGAAAAACGGCAAGTTTAAAATTGAATTTGGTATAGTACTGTCAGTGCAGGTTGGCATTGATGTGGGCTCTTTGCTTTCTTCCACATCTTAAAATGTGTTGACCCATCTGTCCATCCCCATCACCTTCCTATGCAGACTTGTGGATCTATAATAACATCACTTTTGCTCCTGACAGTCATAATTGCTACAGCTTCTAATAGGCTTTCACACTTGAGCGCTAACATAAGTATTTTATTTTCACAACAACAGTTCAAAAATGCCGGTCAAGAAAGTCTTGAGTACTGTTTTGCAGTGAGGGCTTAGTACCTTCATAACAGGAACACATTTTTATTTTTAAACTTCAAATGAAGAGGTTTAGATAATCTTTATAAACTATTCTCTCAATCTTATAGAAAGTCTGAGAATTGTCCCTTTCTTTCCTGATTGGATGTCTTTGCCTTAATGTCGCTCTGAGTCTCAGCAATGTAGCTTTCTGAGCCAAATGTTATTATGACTGACACAAAACAAAAGCTTCAAATAAACTTGAGATTTAATGAAACTGAAAATGTGCATGGAATAAAGCTCAGATAAAGGTTAAAGGAACCGGGTAATTCAACACACAAAACAAAGACAACACTTTTGAAAATGTTGTGTAATTTTATAAACTTGCTGTTTCTATATACACTATCTTTGCTGTGTCTTCCTGAGTTGTGGTCTCTAACAATCCGGTGCGATAACAAGCGAGTAAAACATCAGTGTCACCCACAGCTCGGCTCAGAGCATTGATATTTTCCGTGTTTTTCTCACGGAGGTAACTATTGGTGTAGTGTGTCCCATTCCCAGGGTGTCTGTCGTAATACTGTCTCTGGGAACAAAACCATGGCAAATAGCCCTGAAATCTATCATATAATGATCCAGGCCTAATGACTATGGCTTCAGGAATAGGACAGTCCTTGAGTTAATCACTGCTGTCTACCTTAAACTCTGTGTCTTGTTATTACAGTGTCCTCCTGGCCCCCCCGTCTGTCCTCTGTTCCAACACCACTTTATCCCTTTATCCCTGAAATTGTGGATGTTTCGGAACGGGATATAGCTTGGCCCTGTTATTGCTGCTTTAAGCTTTTTCAAGAAATGCTCATTTAAATAACTTCACCCTCGACACTGCACTGAGCAAAACATCCGCCAAGTGAGAAGTCGATCGGGGTAACACTTGATAAGGAATTACTAAAAAATAATGATGTGCTGTAGATCCCCGGTTTCTCCATCTGTCTTTCTTTTTCTGTTCTTGAATGAACCGTAGCATGTGACCATAACATAACATAAGTTTGTCTGCGTAACACTAAATTGGCGACCCCCCTAAATACATTAAACACAATCAATTACAAACGTGAGGGGCACCTGGAGAGCGCAGACCTCTGCCAAGGTGGTTTCTCTCAATTAGAAAAATAATTTGTGGATCCGCTCCAAAATGTTATGGATTCTTCCTTGAATATCCTTTGGTCAAGTTTCATAAAAATCAATCTAGCTGTTTTTTTTTAAAATCCTGCTGTCAAACAAACTGACCAACCAAACCGAAAACATGACCTCCTTGGGTGAAGTTATAAATATGTCCCATAGATCAAAAGAGCTTACACCCAATATTGCACCTTCTTTGGTTATTAGCAATACAGCAGCTAGGTGAACAATCTGTAGAATGATTATTTAAGGAGAAAATTGAAGAACAGATAGGCAGAGACTCCTTCATTTAGTGCAATACTAAAAGGGAAAAAAGTTGTTTGTATTTCCCTGAGGTTGTGTGTAAACAACTTTTCAGACGATGCCAGTCATTTTAGCCAGAGGATGCGCCATGAGCTAAGTTTGTATCTCTTGATCAAGTTAATGCCACCGCCTCTCTCATCAAACCAGCTTCATCCAGCCTCCCCCATGCTCCTCCCCCCCCCCCCCCCCTCTCTCCCCCCTGCTGCCTTACCTGTACTCACCTGTGTCTGTCTGTGCGGGTGAGTGAGAGCCAAGCCCCCGTTGGGACCTGCTGATTAGGGTATTAAAAATAAATAGGCTCAGTTTAGGGGGGGTTTGGTGGCACGATGGTATATATTTCTGTTAATTTTTCCCCCTCCTCCGCCTCCTTTCTACTATGTAGTGACTGATCTGGCAGAATATGATAGCATGGGCTGTCACGGCAATAATTAGGCCTATTTTCCGTGAGGTCATCTTACAGGGACGCTGGGCGGCTGTGGTTCACACACAGGGTGCTCTGTGCTGCTGCTGCTGCCCCAGAGCCCCCAGGATATGATCGTCCACACAGGGCAACAAAGAATCACTCCGCAGCAAATGAACGAAACATAAAACACCTACAATCTGATATGGACCGCGGGTTCCCGAAGCTTTATACGCTGGGAGAGTTCACCTCGCTGGGCTTTCACAGCTCAAAAACAGCCTTGAATTGTAAAATATTAAACAAGATCTGAAGGAGGATTAAGTTGTCGAGGGAATCACCTGAGATGAATTTCAAAGCGAGAGCACGGTTTTTTGTTTGTTTGTGCACGGAAGTTAATTCAATGTGAAAAGTTTCAAAATAAAACCTTTTAAGTGTGAGGTAGACTTGGGGGTAATTGGTAACGGTTCTGCTAGCAGAAAGCCAACGGTGCCAAGTCAGAGCGCAACATATTTCAGCTCCATTGAAAACACTCCCTGGTTGGGTCAACAGCTGCAGGCTAGAATTAGAAATCAATTATTCAGCTTCGACAAGCTCATTAAGTCTCTGAATAGGATTTTCTGTTCTGAGTCTGCCTCCTCATTTCTCCTAGCTTGCAGTTTCTAATTAGTATTTCTTTTTCTCTTTAAAGTTTGATGGGAGTTTGGGTAAAAAACGTGGGCAGTGACTTAACACTCACAGGCCCGCTGGCTCCTCTGAACAGTATCATTATCTGTACAAGAGGCTGTATCGGTACATTGGAGGCACACTGAGGTTGTTTGCTTTCAGTTTGGGCACCATCTAATGATTGGAGTCATCAGGCTAAATTAGGCATTAATAATCAAAGGAGTCTAATCTGGGTAAATTAAGCATTAATAATCAAAGGATGACTGGAAATTATCACACACACAGCAAATGAAGCAGCACTAATCAGCAGGAGGAAAGAGGGCACGAGGCCGACAAAGTATTTTGAGACGGAAAATGGAAGGATGTGTACGGGAAGAAAAACGCATTTATAATCAGTTCCCGCTGAAGGACTTTCTCTCTGCAGAAATGATTGATGTTGTCATAGAAACTTCCATCCGCCCCACTCGATGGCATCCTTCGCCAGACATAAGCTTTCATAATGTCGCCTACTGTTGCCTACATCACCTACAGTGCAAGAAGGCTTATTAGCAAACCTGTTCCATCCCTCTCTCCTCGCTCTGCCTCCTCCCTTCCCTCCCTCTCTCCTCTCTTCTCTCTCCCTCTCTTCCTCTCCTCTCCACATTGTGTCTGTCTATCTGATCCCGTGGCCTTTTGTTGCGCTATGAAAGGCCTGATGCCACACTCATTATTTTCTCCTTTATCTCTCTCCCCACTGCTCTGATTAGAACAGTCGCCCCTGACAGACGCCCTCAGCCAGCTCCTATCCATTAACTGTGGTGTTGTGTGTGTGTGTGTGTGTGTGGTGTGTGTGTGTGTGTGTGTGTGGTGTTTTTTGTGTGTGTGTGTGTGTGTGTGTGTGTGTGTGTGTGTGTGTGTGTGTGTGTGTGTGTGTGTGTGTGTGTGTGTGTGTGTGTGTGTGTGTGTGTGTGTGTGTGTGTGTGTGTGTGTTGTGTGTGTGTGTGTGTGTGTGTGTGTGTGTGTGTGTGTGTGTGTGTGTGTGTGTGTGTGTGTGTGTGTGTGTGTGTGTGTGTGTGTGTGTGTGTGTGTGTGTGTGTGTGGCTGTGGCTACCTACCTACATATAAATCCTAAGTGTTTTCACCACAGTCAATGTCTGTGTTACAAAGAAACATATGAAAACATAGATATTGCATAAAAGGGTAAACTATGAGAGGGGGAAATTAGGTGCATTTTGATAATTTTGAGGTTTTTGTGAAGTAAAATGACACTCTGTGCCACACATGCACACAATACACACTCTTGCACTCACTCACATTTGCCACCACACCATGGGAACACTGGCTAGCCCAAGCCAAGTTTTCTGTTTGGGCTTTTGTGTTCTGGTACGGCTAAGTTGGACGGCTCTGAATTCTGATTGGTTCTGAACACTTCCTGGGGAAAAGTGCACAGACGTCCATGCACTGCTTTATGTGTGCATGCATTTGCCTGCACATGCATTTATGAGAATTATTGAACTATATCATCCCATTCTCCTCTCCTTCCTGTAAACACTCAAACACAGGTACGTCGCTCTGCAAACGGTATTTCACTGCTGAAGGTTTCTCAGTAGATATATCCCCCTTCTCTCAAATGAAGAAATGCACATACTGTCTTACTGCGTCATTTTGTAATATTAGGTGTCATATATACAAAGTCTGCGGAAACCCAGCAGGGAGCATTTAATACATCAGTCGCTAATCTCTAATAAGCTGTTTACAGTTCAATTTATGCATAAATCAGTCAAGCTGAATGATGGGAAACACTTTTAAATATTTACCGATACATGTAAAATGGAACCAAAAGCCTTTTTTACTCACATATATTATTTTCTCATATGTGCTCTCCCTCCCTGAGTAGGCTGAATATGTCATTTGCTTTTAAATTGCATTATCATGCAAAACGAAGCAGAAATGTGATGAAACTCAGATGGATTCACCTGAGTTAATGGAATATGGGTTTAAGAGGGAACTAATTATCCCAGTTTAGCAGGGAGCAAATGTATTTCTTTGGAAGGCCTGATTTTGAATGTAAACATTAATGGCCTCCTTGATTAGCATAAGAATTGCGTGTTATTGTGCTGCTCACTCTGCGTCCTATTGGATATGCGTGTTATTGTGCTGCCACACACACACACACACACACACACACACACACACAAACTCTCTCACACACAAAAACTCTCACACACACACACACACACACACACACACACACACAAACTCTCTCACACACACACACACACACACACACAAACTCTCTCTCACACACACAAACTCTCTCACACACACAAACTCTCACACACACACACACACACACTGCCACACACACACACACACACACACACACACACACACACACACACACTGCCACACACACACACAGACCACAAGCTTTAATACACTTATTACCTGCCTTATCTACTAATGATGCCATTTCTATTTTATTGTTTTGCTCATCCTAAATCTAATTACTGTTTTTAAGGACCGGAAGCATTAATGGAAGCTTCTTTTTTTTGTAGAGGCCACGACAAAAACCAAAACACAAACAAACACGAGTTACAACTGACTGTTGAGGTCAAGGATAATATTTAATAGAAGCCAAACTGAAGAGGCTGGCTGAGTCATTGTGATTCTTCTTTGGTGTCCATGTGTCCTCTTTTACTTTACTCTACTGTGAAACAAACCACAGGAATATGCCTGTTTGGTCAAAACAAAGAATAGATGCAGGGAAAAATAGGGTTTCAAAGAAAGAGGGAATCATGGCACCCAGGTGAAGAGTTAAATTAAGAAAAGGAGGCGATGAGGAGAGTTAAAGGGCAGGTGAAGAAGGGACGCTTTGACTTGGGGCCTCCCGGGGACGATGACCTTATTTCAAATTCTGGGTGAGGGACTATAGTTAGGCAACTGAGGAGCCCCCCTTCAGTTTCAAACACACACACTCATACACACTTTCAAGGCTGCGTTTAGGAGTCCTGCAGCTCCCTCAAAGGCCAAGCTGCTGCCATTGTGGTACAAAAGCTACACAATAGGTAACAGCTTACAATGTTCCTCCAAGGTCTTAACCCTTAGTGGAATAGTAACTAAGTACTTAATCCTTTTTAACCATTATATTTGATAAATGTATATGTGTAGCTCATTCTCTGTTTGTTTACGTACTAGATGTATTCTGCATGAGACCTTCGCCCTCACATGCACAATGTGAATTCACTTTCTGTTATTAATGACACTGAGGTTACTGTGTGGGCAGAACACGTGGTTCACATGAACTAACAACCCCAGTGAGTTTACACGTTATGTAGAGTTAATGTGCGGGAACATGCATCTTATTAGCTAATGTTGATCAAGTTTCACTTTCTTTCATCATGACTTTAGTGGGTTTAATACTCCAGCACACAGCATTTGTGATGGAAAGAACCAAACAACAAAAGACATCAATCAATTGGTCTAACAACAGAGAGGTGCAGTGATGACGTATTTTCGTAGACGGACGGAAGTTAGCATCGCAAGCGGTCCCTCGTCAATGATTACCCATTGGATTTCAGTATATTGCAAAAGAATAAGCTATGTGGCCAACACACGTTTATGATTCGTAACACATTTTGTTCAGTAGGATAATCTCCACATATTAACACCACTTTGTGATGTGATTAACAGCCCTTTATTTTGTTTAAAACTACTCAGAATAACTTCTTCCCCTAAAACCAAGGCAGTGAGGAGTTGTCTAATATTGGTATACCTTTGAGGTAGCGACTCTCCAGTCAAACTATCATTTTTGTACCCATAAAAAAGATCTCTGATTCAATATTTTAGTTTGAAGTCAATCACTGTATCTTCGATTCAATGCGAACTGCGAAGTGTAATTTCCCCACCACTCAGCAGCTAAAACCTTTATAATCTGTGGTCTGGTCGAACCGAGTTGTGTTGTATAGTTGGCAGTTTAGCATTCAGGGAAATGCTCCCAAAACGTTTGAAAGTATAGCTTGTTCAGTTATTGAATACAAATGTTATTATTTTTAAGGACTTTCAAACGGTATTCTTGAATAAATCATCTGAATGGGGAGGGATGTTGGTGGCATTTTACACAATGAATGCGTCTATTCACATCAACTTAAGTACTTTATATGTATCGCTATAACTTTAAGGATGATGGCATTGTAACTTATTATTTTTTTAGCTAGCTCTCTTTACTCGGCTCACTTTTCATTTCTCCTAACATGGGTTTCCTGTCATCCTCCCTCCTTATCGTTACCTATGGCGCTCTGCTTTGCTACACCCACTGCAATTTGGTGTCAAAAAGTGTAAAAACATGCATCAGCAGCTGAATGGGCTGCAGAGTGCATCTTTGCTAACAAGGTCTAAAGGTCCAGAGTGGTTAACCAAGCGTCTCTCTTCCTCCCTTACACTCTCCTCTGGCTCTCTTTCTACCTGCCGCTGCTTTATTCTTATCGTTGTTTTTTCTCTTGTCCGTCTCTATATCTTGTCAATGTCCGACATGATGCATTTCGCCGTCATCAAAGAAAGATTTTTCCATTAATGGGTGCTGACCTTGTCTGACTATACTGTACTTAAAAACCTTCCATGCAGCCAGGCGCACTTTCCCCTAATCACTCTCCTCACTCCTTGACCTCCCCGCACACCCCCAACTTTCCATTTCGTCTCCTCACCATAATCTATTTTTTTCTCCCTCCTCCACCTCCTCCTCCTCCATAAATGTTCTGCTCCTCTCACCTTACAAGAACCCCCCCTGTTGTTTGTGGGGGCTTGCCTGATAGCCATTAGTGTTACACCCTATTACATCAGTAATGACTGACTGTGAGCTCTAATTAGACATGTGTTAGGGAGAGCTGACTTGCCCCCCCCCCCTCCACTCCCTCCTCCTCCTTACTGCTTTTCCGCAGAGCTGTTACCGTGAATCCATCGCCGTGGCGACACCATTAGCACAGCACCTCTAAGAGTTGCAACTCCCGACTGTTAAAACCATTACGTTCATTACAGACCAATCAGAGCGGAAGGTGTTATGGCTAATTGATAAGCTGAACAGTGCATAAAATCTAGTCTCTAATTGCCCTGCGGGAAAAGGAGAAAGCGCCCTGGGAGGAAGAGACAGTGAGGGAATGAAAGAAAGTGGGGAAGCGACTGGCGTGCTAATTTCAAAATCTGATATTTTTCCCACTCGAATAATTTAGGCTTACATTATGTCTTCATCCGAACACGGCGTGGAGTTTTTTTTCTACTTCTTGAATAATGGGATGTTTCTTCCGGGTTTGTTATCTGTGATAAGATGATTATCTGAAAGGTCTGGGGCACATTGTGAAGAGAGTCTCGCCTGCTCTGCTGGAGTAGGTAATCCTGGGTAATAGCATTATGGACACAGTGTTTTCCTAAAGCCCATGATTATCCACTGCTGTTTGCCGTGGGATTGACATTGGCCTCCCTGGTGTCTCTCTCCTCTCCCTCTCTCCCTCTTCTCTTTTGCTTTCTCACTTGTTCATGTCATCCTGTCTCTGACTCACCACTCCATCAAGCCCTTCTCTTACATTTCTACCAAGAGAAGAAGATGATATAAATAGAGCACATGGAGCAACAAAAGAACAAATTGCTTGTAGACAAGACTGCCCCAGATGTTATGCTGTCTCTGTCAAAAAAAGAATTGCACTTTTTAGTTTTTCGGTTTGCTGTTACCACCCTGCTCTGAAACTCAACAAGCACACGGTCGATTTTAACATACATTAGTCAATCCTACATATAACAAGTCTGAATATTCTCAGATCTCATTTATTTTAACGTCTTACATTCTTATTTTATCCATAGTTTTATTATGTTTTACATTCAATTAGTGCCATGGTATTTTACATAATGTTCTTATGCTGCATTTATAGTGAACTAAGAAAAATATTCCACTTTTGTGTCAAATAGTCTTTTCTTCTATTAAGTTATAAAAATACTTTATTTCATTCTTTCTATTCAAGCGTGTACCTTATAGTTTCAGCAGTGATTCACCTGCACAAACTATTTGAATAACTGTTGAAGAGAGACTTTTAAAGGAGTTAAGATACATGCATATAAAAGCTTTGACTTCTAAGATGTGTGTGTTGTTGCCTCTCGATGTTTCTGAGGTTTTTGAGTATCCTGTTGTGGGGATGTGTGTGTTGGAGAGAGACCATATGAACCGAGCTAAGACCTCTGCTTTCAGCCGATTGGCTCACTCTCCCCTTATCGCTTTTAGGCCTGAACCTGACCTCCTCTCTCCCTCGCTCCCTCTCGCTGTATTCCCTCTTTCTTCCCCCTTTCCACGTTGCCTTTCACTAAGCTTTACCACTCTGTGTCAATCTCCTGCTTGCGTGGTTTGTGTGCTACTTATTTGATGCAATACATCTGCGCAAAGTGACAAAGTAATCTCTGGTGAATGAGTATAAATGACAGGATGTAGACGTGGTTTCAATGTGCAGCGAGGTTTTTTTTTTCCTGGGCCGAAAGTGTATGAAAAGGTTGTTTAACCATCATCATCTTTTCAACTAAAGTCAAGAAAAAGCAGAAGGGTTATTCTGAAATGTTGAACCAAAGTAGTGTTAGTTGAGATATTTCTCTGTGTTATACTATTCGAGTAAAATAAATAAGATTCTCCATGTTCAATGATATATTTGTGGATGGCAGGCCCACGGTTTGTCCAGTTTACCTCATCAAGTCATTATACAGCAATGAATGTTCTGTAGAAAAGCATCACCAAGATTTGTTTCCACCCCTCGTTACCAAACAATAGAAGGTCTTACTTTTATAGGACGCACACTGTTTTCACCTTGGCTCCAGCAGTTAGCAGATGGGTGTGTGAAGCAGCTCCGAGTCCTGCCAGCTCCATCAGCTCCGTCAGGGCGTCTGGAGCCAAGAGGCCTGTTGCAGTGTGATTCATTAACAGGGAAGGAGCCGCCGTGCCAGGCTCTGCTGCTGTGTTTGCAAAACAAACAGACATGTGAGGCGTAATATGAGAAAAATACATCTGTGAGGTGGGAAAGAGTAGATTGAACAGACCTGCTTGTGTGTAGAGAGTGGCAAGGATTAGTCAACTGGATAAGCAGCGACAGAGAAATACCGGACAACTTTTTATGATCAGAAAATCGTCAAAGGAATTCTTTATGGCAAGAAATTTTGTTTTCAGTCCCTCAAATATGGATTTCCTTCTTTTCTATGCTTTATATCAAAATAATCTGAATGTCTTTGGGTTATTGAGTGGCATAACAGACATTTAAAGACATTACCTCAGCACTTGAAGGAACTAGAATAGAAATGTTTCACAATTTCACGACATTTTATACATTTAACACGTCAAAAAAGGAAACAGTTGCCACTAGACCTGGGCAATAAGGAGACAATCAAATATCACAATATTTCTGATCAAATACCTTGATATTGATATCGAGACAGGGTTGACTATTGGTGCTTTCACATCATATTAACAGAACGACATTTTTGATAGATAATCATCAGTAATGTGAATATGACAATAATGTCATCACTTTATACTGTAATGCCAGTAAAGACTCTGATGCAATATTACGATCTCCCAAATGTAAGACGATATCTGTGAATAAGAAATCTTTAATGATCCCAGCTGTTTCTTATACAGTATTACATATGTGTGTGAGTGTGCGCGTGTGTGTATGCGCGTGTGTGTTTCTCCACCTAGAAGCTGTCAGAGCCACATGCTTGCAAGCTGTGCAGGTTCATAGGAACTGAATCTAATTGGATACTGTGGACTTCACAGTATGAGGCAATATGTGAGGGTTTGAGGATCACATTGTTGGACACAGTGTATGTCCTGAGTAAAAAAAACAGCCTCCAAAGTCAATACCTCTCCCCCCTCTCTCCCTGCATCCTTTTCTGTTCCAGGATCAGTAATGGGAGTCAGTATCCAGGAGGAGGTAAGGAAGGGGGGTGCTGGGCTCCTCCCAACTCCTCGCCCCTCCTCCCCCAATGCGGCACAGCTGCCTTTCAGAACCCCGCCGCTCCAGCCCCATTCATCCTGGAGAGCCAAAAAAAAAAAGTGGCTATTTATTAGAATACTTGTTTTGTATTGTTCTGTGGCACACAAAAGACGCTCCATTATGTTAGAAGCAAGCCCCTTTCGCAGAGAGAAACAATAACTTGGAATTGTCTTTTTTAGAGTGTATAATAAATGTCATTTCTTCTTGTGTCTGCCCCTCAGTGTGTGTGGTGGGTTTGGGCACCGGGCACGGATGGCCTTGGCACTCGAGTGGCCAGATTGTAGTGGGAGTAGCGGTCTTACATGAGGCTTTGCAGGGTTTAGGACGGCTTTAGGAGTATGGAGTAGGAAATCTGCCCACATGGTCTGGAGTAGAGGGAACGAGGGGAACATGCGTAAGTTTGCATATAATTCCCTTCAGAGAAAAGGCATTTTTATAAATATGTAACCTGTGGATGTTTTATTAGTAAACCTTCCTGTTGTGCGTAAAATCTTCAATTGCGTAAAGTGGATTTAATGCTGAAAAACGGGAGGGGTAAAGCGAACTAAATATCTGTATTTATGGCATCCCTTTATTTCGGAACGTCTGCGCTCTGCTGTGTTTAATTCAAAGCAGATAATATGTGTTTCTCGCTGCAGGCTGTCGTTTTATTTTGGGACAAGGGAGACGCACCGGGGCTTGGCTGCACATTGCGCACTGCTCTGGGCTCGCGGTGCTACCAGTTGCTCTCCGTTAGATTTTCCGAGCAGCTCCTGATGTGTTCGGGAGTGAGAGGTTATCGGTTCCACCTTTTTATTTGCCTGATTAACGAGAACGATCAGCTGCATGCTGTAAATTCTGGGAGTGTTTATCACAAGTTGTTTTACACGGCTCGGTTACGTGATTATCTCGGTGTTTTTACTTTTAGGAGGAGGGGGGGAGCAGGTGGGGGCTGATCATCACATGTTGTAGATAGAAGCAGTAAAACATTTATTTTATTTTTCTTCCCATGTAAACTGCTGTTTTTTTTCCAGGTCAGGTGATCATTACTCTTTTTTTATTTTTCTTTCCCAAAACCAACACCACCCAGTTTTACGCGCGCCGCTGGCTTTGCACACACACACAGAGACACGTGGACATTGTTGTTCTGGCTTAACAGCTTTAGGAGGAAAGATGACAGATTAAAGGGGGGAACCCAGATACAATCGGTCTTTCTTTCACTTTCGTTGTGCCTGCGTGTTACTTTGCGAAGAAGTTGGCTCATAGTAAACGGCACAATAAAACGCTGTGCATTTTAGATTTTACTATTTATACCTAATATTTCTCTTTTTTATTTTTCTCTTTTTTTATTTAAATTCATTGGGGGGGTTGGGGTATAGATAACTGCTTTGACCCCTGGCCCCAGTTGTGCACCATCATCGCAGTGCGCACATCCTGTTGCAGAGGCCGCGCACAAAGGAGCGAGCAGGTTTTGAAAAGAGGTTTGTTAAAAGAGGAGTGACTGATGGGGGATGACAGGGAGAGTAAACAGGGGCCACCGGGGTCCCAGTGTCACTGTGAAGGCTAATCCTCTACAAGCCTAAACCCACTCCACAATGAGAGGAACAAATAATCACAATAATAATTAATCATTCTCGATCGATCCTAAAACATATATACCCCTTAAATAATCCCCCCGGATTTTAACATTGTGCAGCATCGTTTGTGAAGACTATGAATTAATTTAAGCAGGCTATATTAATATTTATCAAAAAATATTCAGATGTTTCATTTTTTTATTGGAAAAACATCCAATGTATTTTGGTTTATATTACCGTAATTAACTGATTTGGTAAATAAATAGTACTCCTTACTTTTTAAATGTAGAAATATGTTTTGAATACTTTCAAAATGTTTACTGTGATTGTGATGTGAGGTAGTTTAATCAGTGTTAATTCAATTTCCTTATCATAAATTTATCGTAATTATTTTTTATTAGGAATATATATATTTTTTGTGATGGCTTCACTGGCACTCGCTGACAAATCTGTAACTCCGTGTGTCACCATCATCCTATCGCCATCTTCTCGGGCCTTGAGCCACATGGACCAGAGGAGACGCTTATTGACCATCGGTGTGATATCCCGTTAACCCCATTACCAGGGAGGCATGGATCTGTCCGAGTGATCCCTCTCCCTCAGGCCCTGAACACAACGCCATATCAAGCTAAGCTTCAATTAAAATAAAAAACAGCAAAGGACGATTAAATCGTTAGTCTCGCCGCGGGAAGTGGTATTCCGTTTTCCTTTTCAATTAAGGGTTGATTGGGCTTTTCAGGGGAGGTCAGCTGTGAAATCTGGATTATAAATGCGCGGAGTCCAAGACTTCCCTGTCAGTTTTTACGCACGGGTAACCTGTTAAATAAGAAACTTTAAGAAATGTATCAGCCAGGTAGAAGAAGAAAAAAACTCCAGAGAAGATGGCAGAGTAGATTACACGTGGCCTTTCTTTTCATCCTCAGCTATACACACACACACTCACTCTCACACACACACACAGGCTCATGCACTGCCAGCAGACGGCGATCACGACGCTTTGCCCCAGCAATTTCACGTCATTATATGGCGATCCATCCCGAGGGGCTTCTCCTCTTAGACCAACATTTGTTTCACTAAATCTCTTTCACATAATCTTCTGTATTGAGTGTGTAAAATGTCTTTCTATTACACCTACTATTACTACCTTAATTACACACCTGAAGGCAGAGAGAGGCAGGCAGAGAAGAGGTCTGAACAAATGGATTTTGAAGCTCTGCTTGAGCATCAAATCGCCTAATATTGAATTGGTTTTGGCTGACTGTTGTGTTATTTTAGTACATATAAATACAGTTGGGGCCCAGGGCTTCGAGTAATCACAAAAGGTTTGAGAATAACTCGCTTAAAAATAAAGGAAATTGTCTGATTGTCAAGCATTCATTAAGAGAAAAGTGGAAATATTTGTACCCAAACTTTAACTGAAGCATGCGAATTTAGAAGCTGTGTTATATTGAAGCTGTGGTAAAGTGATTTCCGAAATTCAGCACTAATCTTTAAAAATATGTCGAGATGCTTGACTCATGGTAATCACAGTCTGCACCCCACTCACTGCTAACAAATCTTAGTTATTTTTGTTTAGCTGAAGCCTCTGAAAGCGTGTTTGGAAATTTCAAATGCCTTGTGCTATTTGTGGGATTGACCCTCTTTTCTGCCCCCCCTCCTCTTCCTCCTCCTCCTCCTCCTCCTCCTCCTCCTCCTCCTCCTCCTCCGGTGAGCTCTTCCTCTATGGTCCTCTAGTCACCTGACCAAACGCCATGCAAATCACTCTGCTGCTAGAGCCTCATTGGCCGCTTGTGGCTCATTTAACCGCTGTCAGTGCGCATCATATGGCCGCCGCTTTAACCAACTTCTCAACTCCGACAGGGAAAGTGGCTCAAATGCGCATTCTGCCACAGTGGATGTGAACCAACCCAGGCGAAGAGCGCGTGAAGTACTGGTTGGAGAACATTTTATATCCCTTTTGGATTAATTTTGATCTTGAATCATTTGGAGTTAGAATATTAAATTGTGTTATCCAGTTATCCTGTGCGCACTCGTTCCTGTGCGCTGCTATCTTGAAATAGACTTTTTTCTCTGTTGTTGGCGAACTTTACAACCAGGTGAATGTATAGCATGATGATGGAAACTGACCTCCATTCCCCCGGTCCCCAAACGAACACAAACACGGGGCAAACGGGGCCGAACAGTGGGTCCAAAGCGAACCAGGAGCGGGTGAAGAGACCGATGAACGCGTTCATGGTTTGGTCCCGGGGCCAGCGGAGGAAGATGGCACAGGAGAACCCAAAAATGCACAACTCTGAGATCAGCAAGCGGCTGGGCGCAGAGTGGAAAGTGATGTCCGAGGCTGAGAAGAGACCTTTCATCGACGAGGCGAAACGGTTGCGAGCCATGCACATGAAGGAGCATCCGGATTACAAGTACCGGCCAAGACGGAAGACCAAGACGCTGCTGAAAAAGGACAAATATTCCCTCGCTGGTGGACTGCTTTCTGGGCCAGGCGGTGGAGTTGGAATGGGAGTTGGAATGGGAGTCGGGATGGGTTCATCCGGGGTCGGGCAGAGGTTAGAGAGCCCCGGGGGTCACGGAGGCTCCGCCGGCTCCGGCTACGCGCACATGAACGGCTGGGCGAACGGTGCGTACTCGGGGCAGGTGGCAGCAGCCGCGGCGGCCGCAGCGATGATGCAGGAGGCGCAGCTCGCCTACAGCCAGCACCCTGGCAGCGGGGTGCACCACCACCACTCACACCACCACCACTCACACAACCCGCAGCCCATGCACCGCTACGACATGACGGCCCTGCAGTACAGCCCCATCTCGAACTCTCAGAGCTACATGAACGCTTCTCCATCCGGCTACGGCGGGATCAGCTACTCACAGCACCAGGGCTCCGGCGTCTCCTCCTCGGCTGCCATGGGGACGTTAGGGTCGCTTGTGAAGTCGGAGCCGAGTGTAAGCCCTCCCGTCAGCAGCACACACTCACGGGGTCCTTGCCCCGGAGACTTGAGAGAGATGATAAGCATGTATTTACCGACCGGAGAGCCGGGGGACCCGTCAATGCAAAGTAGACTCCATGCCTTGCCGCAGCATTACCAGAGCGCCACGGCTGGAGTGAACGGGACGGTCCCTCTAACACACATTTAAAACTCACAGAATAATTGAAAACTGCAAACGAACACATAACCAAATATTTACCTCTTTTCTAAATAACCCCGGTCCCGAGAACTACCTGCATTTTGTACAGAATGTTTATGATATTGTAAATGAAGGGTAAATAGCAAATTCATCTCGGCTTTTTTTTTTTTTAATAGCCTCCAGTGGAATTATATATCTGATGCTGAGATTTTGGTTATTGTGCTACCATCTTTTTGTCCATTACTTCACAGTTTAAGTTGAGGGTTAAGCCAGGTCCACTTGGGGGTATTTGGTTAAATTGTCTCATTATTCTTTTTGGGGGGAGGGCTCTTGTAAGTTATTGAAAATGAGATAACGTGTCATAATCTTAAGAAAGTGCTTTAAAAGAAATGGGGAAATCACATTCTTTAAACATTTGTGTTCATTTGCAGAAGCCTGTGTCTTAATTCTTCGAAATCATCTCTTTTTATTGTAACACTCTAATTATTGTAAATTGTGAATAATTTTAATATTTCAAATGATGACGGGCAACTGCTGTTGTAATTTAAGTGCTTTTCTGCAAGTGAAAAGCCCTGATATTGCAATGAAGAAGAATTGAATAAATTTCACCAGATGTTGCTTTGATTCTCAAGAATACGGTCTTAGATTGATTATTTTACACAATGTTCTCACAGGAGTGTTTTCACGTTTTAGGACACAAGAATATTATCAAGCTCCCACTAGAGAAAAATAGACACCTGTTAAAATGTTGAAACCATAGATCCCACGAGCTTCTAAATAGCTGAATTGTTTGTGCGTAATCGTGCGTAAAAGCTTCAGTCTGTAGGCCCCGAGGAACCCGTTTTGATAGGATGGTGTTTTTCATGGGCCAAACTTAAATGGGTGTAATGAAAAATTAATTCAAAAATTAATTTAATATTTTATTTTTAAGTGGCATGCAGGTCAGACTATATTCAAGCTGTGAACATTTAAAGAATGCCACGTTAATAGCCAATATTCCATATTTATATAAAAAAGATTCCTTACACATTAAATGGCATTTTCTAAATATATCTGATAACACAGAGTGGATGAAGGCCTCATATAACAAACCACCTGTTAGTGTAAATAACGAAACGTCCTCATTTGTTACAGGAATAAAAGGATTTACTTAAATAATACAACCGAATATTACCATAGTAAAGAGTTTTAAAACAGCAGTGTCAATTTAAGCAGATTTATTTTAATTTTATTTAATATATTTGTTAACTTCTGTCAATGTATAGTCATTTTATTAAATACGTTATTTATAAGATTTATATTTTTCTAACGAATTCCAAAGCTGTTAAACATTTCAATTTCTTGATAGATCACATACATAATGACTTTCTCTAACAACAATGTACCAGCCTATCAAAAGGCTTTATTTACCATTTTCACGTTTTAACTGTGGGTTAATGTTAGCCTTTGGCCTTTTATAAAAAAAAAAATTATTTTAATAGATAATTTTAACTATTAAATTACCTTCATATGTTTTAGATGCACCGATTGACATTTAGTTTGATGTAATTTTACTCCTTCTGTTTTGATCATGACTTTAAATCATTCGACTCAGACGTAAAATAAAGAAAGCAGTAATATATAATCAATATTTTAGTGATGAAAGTATTGATTTATTACATGAATTGATGAATAAATAAATATCAGTGATCTTTAACCTAAACTGGTATAGTTTACACCGACGGACTTTTATTTTAAATACTCCACTTTATTCTACTTTAACACTTGAATACATAAACTGAAATATGATATCGCTTAATTAGAATATTGAAAGATTTGTGAAGACATTACAAACGACTTCAGGGAAAAAGACGTGCATCCTTAAAATCACAAAAAAAGAATACATTTTTCTAGAGTTTGGTTACCTTGGTAATCAAATGAACAGTTTTAGAGATGGTAAATCAACAGTTAAACACATATTTGTAATAACAGATCCTGTAATCGAGGTTTAATCCTTATTATATCATCTTTTAGTTAAGCTGTGAGGCAGTGAGAGTGACACTTTACAGAGGCAGGACAGTAAAGGGATCCGGGAAAAGTACATGAGGCACAAACGATTATTTAAAGTGTACATTCACATTTAATAAAACAAACGCACGACAAGATACTTTAGGTTAATAAACCTCTGCCATATGTAATAAGGAAAATACAATGTCAATGCCAAATAAAAAAAACTCAATTGCATTCACAGCACAAAGCAAACCATTAAATAATGCAACATTTATTGCGATTTACTGGAAACCAAAAGTATACAGGACATCTGATTCACAGACTGGACTTTAACTTCTCACTGACTGATGACTCATCATTTCAACGTTTTTTATTGAGGTGAGTTTTGATACCTTTGTACAAAACACCTTCAGACATGTTTAAGAAAAAAATATATACATTTTAAAATGCTCTTAAAATATTGAACATTTCTCCTGAAAATGACGTCACTTTCTGACAGGCCTCAGCTGCTTTTGACAGTTTTCTTATTGCCTGTAGGCCCCGTGTAGATACAGGCTAATAGCCATACACATGCAAATGAGTGAAATGTATGCCCACTTAGGCATTTTGAAAAATCAATTAATCTCAAATACATAGTTAAAGGGCCTATGTCACACTGATGAAGACTTGCATGGTATGTCAATTAAACCTGTTAGGCCTCAAAGTAAAGCGTGAAGCGTCTGGCTGCGCATTAATCTATTGACAGAAATCACAGGAACAATGTCTGGAAATGAGTTTAAATTCCATAACCCAAAAGAAACCGCATCTATGGAGACATCTCTCGCAGCGTATGGCACGGGGAAGGCCTCCTCGTGCGTTTTGCATCTGTTTCTATCTTATCTGTTGATGTGGAGAGATGCGGATTAACACTGAAAGCCAGAGAGGCGGAGCGCGTCACGGCGCATCGCCAGGCTAAAAGAGGAGCGTTCTGGCAAATTTAACCCGAATAAATTACACCTTGAGGTGGAAGAGGGGTAAGTGTAGGGTGCAGCGTATACAAGCTGTGGCAGCGATGTATGTGTGTGTGTTTGTGCGTGTGCGTCAGTGTGTGCGTGTGTTTAGCTGACCGGCCAATAAATCTCTCCACTATGCGATGCTCTTATCTTGTAGCCACCGATATATTCCGTGCTAGGAGGCCATCAGCTCCGGCGCACACTCGGTTGCTCGTAAAGCCCCGATCCCTTGCACTCCCTGTCCTAAATGGGGATAATTAGCGTCACTTTATCACGCCTCTGCATATTTTCTCCACGTCTCCCCCCCTTTTCCTAAAAAAATTACCAGGCAGGCTGCTCTCGTCGCCCGCTCTGTCACAGAAGATTATGGAGACAGATTGCACAGAGCGAATGTGCCGGGCGAGATTAGCGCGGAATAGAGAAAGCAACTGGGCCAATGAATTCCTCGGAAGGGCCTTATCGTGCAATTACACGTTGACATGTTTAACAATCTTGCTGCCTCTTAATCCTGCAGTGCTGCTCTATCTACCCACAGCTACCACGCTATATGTCGGCACACAGACCTAATGCACCGAAACGCAGCACAAAATGTCCTGAAAGTTATGAGAAATTGCTTTATTTTCAAACTTTGTCCAGCATTCAAAACCGCCTTTTTTATTTTCTATTTTTTTTTATTTTTCAGATTTCTCCGTTGTTGGAATAGCATCTACACTGGGACATTTTGACAAGAGGTGAGATATTGAAATGAAAATGTATAATGTTGGTTTATTATTGCACTAAATCACTGTTTACCAAATCGAACAATGACAAAAACTCAAGAAATTATGTCCATTGAGAGTGGTGATATTACGCATAAAAGTGTCTATTTGGAGTTAAATGTAGACATTTTCATCTCTCTGCCCAACACACACACAGACACACTCACACGCGCACACACACACATACACACACACAAACACCCCACCACCCCCTCCCTGTCCCTCCTGCCTGGCGGTATATCGGGGCCTGTGTGGGAGTGATTGTGGAGCTCCACTGTAGGAATTTGGCAGCGGTGGAGGTTTGGAGAGCCGCCCCACGCTGAGCCCCATTCAGCGGGCAGCGCGCTGTGAGGTTGGGAAGTTTCAGTCAGCCGTACAACTCAATGGCCCTCACAAAGGCGATTACAAGCCCCAGCGCATTCCTGTAGGGACCTGGGAGCGGCGCAGGTGCGAGGGGGACCGGGGTAACCCGTCAGAGAAGTGATAAAAACGGGACAGTGCTGGGGCCACACAAAACCAGCCACTCCACGGGAACCGGGGAGTTTTGGGGAGGAAGGAGGAGAAAGGAAAGAATAAGTTTGAAGAAGATGGGAGTTTAGGGGGTGGGGGGTGCAGCATACTGAGTGGCCTGACTGTCCATCACTGATGAAAGGACGAGGAGACTCCAAAGTCCAAAAGCCCCCCCAGCACATATCTCATTTAAAAGCACAGAGACATTCACAAATTATTATTCAAGAGTCTAATTATATTTGCCATGAACTTTGTATGCTCTAAATGTGTATGAGCTTTCTTTTTACATGTCATTATACCTATTACTAAATCTATTATAATGTATGTTTTGACTTGTAATGTATTTGAATATCAAAACCCAACAAAGTTAATCACTGTTAATTCCTCTTGTTGTTGAATCCTCCAAATTCCCCAAAATGTTGAAGTGGGGGTGACCTCATAGATGTATAAAGAGAACTGGATATAGCACTAGAGGCTGATTGATAAAGATACCTGGTTTGGGCGATATTCCACATTAAGTGCACAAGTGTTTCCTTTAAACTCGTCCCAGTCACTCTGTCTTCTTCACGTGAATAAAGGAGGGTTTCTTACTCTGGATTCAGTTATCAGTAGCCTACTCTTTTCAGCCTCTAGTAATTTAGAAAGTGACACATTGTGATTATACTGAGAAGTTACCACTACAAATATTTCTCAGGCATCTCTTTCCCAATGTAAGCATGGGGAGAAAAACGTTTTGGGCCTGATGGCATCAAGTGATATACCTGGAAGTTGTCATTTAACTGTTTTGGCACAAAAAAATAATTGCCTCAAATCCTGGCACTCTTCCTGGGGGTTTGGGTGACCTCACTAGTGCCCGGTCAACAAAAGAAAAGAAAAGTGCTTCAACTGAAAAAGCTGCTGAAAATAAGCAGCCTCTGCGTTATGCAAGTTAAAATGGAATACGAAAACAAGTCAGCTTTTACCCTGTGTCTGATAGCAGTTTTGAAGTTGAAGAAAATCAGATCACTTTCCCTTTTCCTCAGAGCTACCTTACACATGACATGACACACTTCATTTTTAGCCAAACAATATTGCAAGTAAATCAATCTACTTATTGATCTATATCAACATGGTTACTGATAGCTGCCTGGCTTGTGATAATGTCGAGCAAGACTGAGTCAAAAGGGCTATTTGCAGTTTCCACTTTTCTTTTGTTGAGTTGCCAACGGTAACGTAGGAAGTAATGTATTTATCAAGGGTCTTTTATTGTGAAAGAAATGTAAATCAATCCTTCATTTTCCACCAGTTTAGTTATCAGCCAATTAAATGGGCATCGTTCAGTGGTTCTTCTCCCTGATAGATGTGGGTCAGAAGGGGCAAGAGACAGAGGTATTCTTATTTAGACTTAGGTTGGGACTTTTACTAAGAAGACAGGTGTTCGCCTCATGTGTGAAATCATCCATATGTCATCTTTGGGTTCACAACAACAATAAGTTCCACTTCCACTTTAAAAAAGTACTGATTAAAAGCCGGACCAACATTTTTTTCGAGAACTAACCAACTAACGTTTTGCTACAAAGTAATTCTGCTTAACAAGGTTTAACTTTCATTTATCACAATGTAGCAAGTGCAGCATTTCCCCGTCTAATTCATTAGAAAAGTAGACATAACCACTAATAGCAACCATTTAATCTGCTCAAAACTTTTAAATGGGTGCATTTTCCCAAGAGATTGTACCTGGTTGGAAATAGAAGTGCATATTGAAAGTGAGGCTTATAGGGAACCAATTTAAAGCGCAGATGTTGTTCATTATTCTACAGCCATTACGTTAGGCACTCTGCTTTATAATCATAAATTCAAGCAAAAAAAATCTCTATTTATAACTTAAATAAGTCCAAGCTGTACAGTTTTGTGAAGAAAACCATGACATTTTTCACATTCCTGCTTTAGAATAACTTATCAGGGTCAACCAATTTGCTTGAATTACACTTTTATTAATACTTTTATGACATATTCTGCAAACTGTTCAAAGTCCTCATCCTGAACTACAATTTCACTTCAATTATTATATGTTCTCTAAAATATTATAAGGTTACGTTTTTACGAATTATGAATTATGTCGAGGTTGAACAAATCAACCTGAACAACATTTACAGTAGGATCCACTTGGCCTTCCAAAACAACCCTTATGAATTACAAACATGTCATATTATATTTGTATCGACCGCTTCTGTGCCTCAGAATAGTTAATGCTGCACTAATGGACACAATACAAGTGGATCAAACATCTGTCTAAGGTTACTTAAGGACACGTGGTAACAAAACCATCAAAAGTGATCACTGGACTCTGAAGTTTACTTTACTAATTTTAAGCTAACATGTTCTGATACACATACAACCACTTCTCGTACAGTCCATGTCCAGCACCTGTAAGACTGAGTTTTTGAATAGTTGTATGTACAAAATAGAGTATTGTTTCCCCAAGGCAATAAGCAAACATATTTGAAACTGCTTTATGAGGTGATAGTATGTCAGTGTTGGCCACTTGGGGGCTTCCACTGCCCCCAAGTGGCCAAAAAGAAATGTGTGCCCAGGTTTATCTTTTGGATACCAATGTTGGCTGTTGCATTTGGAGGCTTGTGGTTAGGTGCGTTGAATGGGTTTCAGTGTCAAAGTTGTATGATTTATATGCCAAACCATCCACTGCAACTCCCATAACTTCTCAGGGACATACAAAGGTAACACCTCCTGGATTGGAGTTCTTTTTATTGAAATTCAGCAGCCAAACATACTAAGCAAAGTAAATCAGAAGTGTAGAGATCTTAGTGTAGACATGTTTTAATGGAGTTGCTTATAACATCAGTTACTGATAAAACTGGCTTTGTATTAGCCTCCCTATAATAAGTGGATTTGTGTGCCATTTAAAATGCTGTTTCACTGTTTGTGTTTGGTGCAGAGACAGCACATGGCATACAGGTGGAAAGAGAGGTGCAAACAAACTCATATTTTATTTTATTGAAATAAAGCACACAAAGCTAGTTGCTGGTGGAAATGAAGTCTTAGACATTGCATTGACAACAGACTCTCAGCTGTAAATTAAGCAATTCTGTCAACAAGAGCAAACTGAATAGTTGGAAGAAATGTGCCACAAGTACAGAAAAATGCTGAAAATATTAAGAAAAAAAAGACATTCCCGCAGACGCTTTTAAGGAAGCATTACATGTGAAATGTAATGTCTTTATTGATCCATGAAAACCTCTTTCAGTTACTTAAATCCCTGCTTCCAGCTGAGGGCAGCAAGACGAATGTATATGAAAAACGGCAGCCTCCACTTTAGGAGTGCCAAAAGCACAATGAGCCTCTGTGTTTAATCATGTGGGAGCTGCAAAATAACCCCACTCACCTCCACACACATCAGGCTGATGGATTACAATGTCGTATTCTGCACCGATACCTCCTCTTCATCCATTCTGGCAAAATGGCATTTTTATAATTGTAAAATGCAATTTAATCAGGATATGATGTGCTACAGAAAAATGAATGAATTGCATATTGTTGCTCTTTATTTATTTCAATTTTTCCTATTTGTATTGAATTGCAAAACAGAACCCAGCAATTGCACATAAAAGTCATTCCGTAGATATTTGTTTGCACAAAACATATAATCCAAATAATCCAGCTATCAAAAAATTGCGGTCAACACAAAAACAAAGACCAATGCCAAAATATAATCAATCAAAAATCTAAAACAGGATCCCCACTCTGACGTTCATGGCTCTTACACTTGGCCTGTGACAACATTTGCAATACAACTTTATTTTATTCCACAAACAGAACTCTTGCAAAAGCCACCATCTGTCTATGGCAGCAGATACATTGTAATATGTTTTTCGGGTGTCTGCAGCTTCCACACAACAGTAGTACTTTCTCAAGTCTCTCCATTTGGTGTGCCATATTAGCCATACCTGATTAGCACAGCTGTTTTAGTGGTTGAAGACCAGTAGCGTGGCGAGCTAAGAAGCTAGTGATTATTCGCCATGAACTCAAATCTTTTGTATACAGTGGGTATAAAAACTGGGCATTATTGCAACTTTTTTTTTAACTTATGTAGCATCAGTTCCATTAACATTGTACTGACAAACGTTATTGCTGAGAGTGCAGCTGCGTAGCTAAAAATAGGTCCAACAGGGCAAGATACACTAGCAGCGAGACAATCAGACAAGACCCCAAGGACGAGTAATCAGGAAATCTACAGTGAGCGTACCTCTCATTCCCCTGCAGAGTATCATAATGAAGGTGAAATGGATCGCATGAGAATGAGCCGCGGTAGTTGCATGTAGAGATGTGTTGGAGGGGCACTATAACCCTCACATCTCGTCTACATTGTTTGGCTTGTGTACATTTGCGGCATGTCACGTTAAAGGGCATACAAACGAAGAAGTCTCGGTTTTAAGACATTGGAAGTTTATAGTGTATTTTTTTAAAGGGATTAAAGGAGTGTGAATCTTGTAACTCCATTTTCCTTGGCTCCCATGTGTATTGTTTGGTCTGGACAAACACTTGTTAAACCAGTGGCCTGATAATCTGAGGCAAACAGAACAACAAGGAAAGGTCACACAACAACTTTTAGGTACCCTCTACAATCCTGCTCTTTTGTAAACTCGAAGGAAGTATATTTGTACTCACTGTTTATTTTTCACCATGAGTGGCTCCACATAGAGTCTCTTTCATGGAGAAAAACACACTTAGGGTTGTCCCCAGGAGCACAAGTGGGAATTAACAATAAAATGTAAATGAAAATGTCCAAAGTGGCTTCCTGTTTATTTTCCACTAGCCCGAGCAAACCTTTTTTTTTCTTTCAGACTACTTTAAAGCATGTGGTTTGTAATAACAGGGGTGAGAGTTGGGGTAGAATAGTTTGAGAGTAATGGCACCTCCTGCAGACTATTATTACTTTCTTTCTTACTTCACTGTTCTTTTATTCCTCCCATTTCAACAGGCTCTTGTACAAAATGTATCATTTCAGCAGGGGGAACGCTTTAATTCAGCCTCTCTGTGGCTGCACTGTTAGAGGCATGACTCTATGGATGGCAATGTTGGTTGGTCGATTCTCTGCTTTAGTTCAGGCTGAAATATCTGAGATACAATAATAACAATAACTAATCTAATGCCATGAAAGCAGATCCCCTTACTTTTACTCCAGCTCCATCAGCAGGGGTTCTACCTAGGCAGTAAAATATCTCTTTGTAGATTGAAAAAAATGCTGTACAGACATTCATGGTTCTCAGAGGATGTTTCTAAGTTCCTCTTGTGGTACTATGAAGTTGACGTTCTTGTTTTTTTGACTCTGTGCCGACACTAGCAGTGGCCAGAGGCAGTATGTTTCAGGTTGTCCGTCACTCCCACTCTCATTGCAACATCAAAGGAACACCTTGAGGGAAGCTCTCTAAATTTGGCTAAAACATCCACTCAGACCCAAAGATGAATTTATAATGTTTTAGTGGTCAGAGGTCAGGGTCACTGTTATCTCACATTACATAATTCTGGGCCATAAGATAAACACACCATTATTAAGTGAAGGTGGGGTAGGTAAGTTTGAGAAACCGGCTCGAGATACACTTTTTGTTATATTCCATGGAATGCTCTTAACATCCCGATAGCAATGAATATCTTAAGTGCTTTGACAAAAAATTCATAAAAAAATGTCATCTGTGGAAGCCGTAGTACTGTAAAAAGCACGACCAATCATTTTAGCCGGCCCGGCTAAAATAACTGGATGGCCTACCTGCCTGTCAGCCTTCCATCTGTGCACAAACTTATCTCGTGCCCTCATTGGTCATGTGCGCGTTCGTGTGTGTTGGAGGAGGGGCTCTGTAAGGAAGTGGCAGATTTTCTCCGGTTGTGTATTTTCAAATTCTAGCGCACTCGAGCTGGTTTCTCCAAAATGACATACCCCACCTTTAAGTGATGACATTTTGGACATACATTTAAACCGTTACCTGACTTCTTTGTTGAGACCACAGTAAATATACTTCATTGAATTGGCTCAAAAATATTTGATCGATTGCTTTGAAAATTGTTACCCAATTCATTTTTTACATCAGAATGAATTGTAATCACTTCGTCAATCATCTGACTTTTAATATAGTGTCATCACATCAAAATATAAATTATTCCGCTACTATGGTACATGAGTGATCACTGAGGGACAATTTCCAAACCAAAACTGGTGTGTCGGCCCACAAAAATAAGTGTTTATCACGATATGGTAGGTTACAAAGAATTATGTTGAAGATTTTCAACAACATAATTACTCTGTAGCTATGTCAGTTTGACAATAAAGAACCTTGAACCCTTGAATTACAAAAAATATATAATAAACCTTCTGCAAGTCTTAAAAAAAAGACTGGGAGGAAAAACTACACGTTTCAGAGACATATGGCTTAAATACACTTTAAAGTGCCAGTAGGGGGGGGGGGTTGTGAAAACAAAGAGAAGAAGAAGAAAAGGGTAGAACTTGTCATAAATCAGGAGAAATATGGCATATTTGTGACACTGAGAGGAAATCAGGAGATGGCAATGAAAAATGTGAGTCTCTTTGCAATTTCTAGTCCTGTTCTTATACACTTTGCAGGTCGCTGTTTGACTGAAAGTCTCTTACCCTCACTGACTCTCACTAACTCCACCATCCACTCAATAGAGAGCGCTGAACAACACACCTGCAGTGTCTCTCTATCACTGGCTTGCACACATGCGTACCCACCAGATGCTGTAAAGGATTTCTGCTCCTCGCTGGCAGGTGATAATTCTCCTTGTGGAAGAGAATGAGGTTAATGTGGGGTCAAAGAGTTCAAACCAGAAACAGCAGTTTTATGGTGCCTGCTGCACGCTGATAGCTGTTTGAACCGGGCTGACCTTTGGACCCTGCGGGGGTCAAGTGATCAACAAACCGGGTTGTTTAGATGCGTCAGATTGGAACAAGTGAAATATGTGTATGTCACAGCAGTATGTCCAAAAGGAGCAGATAAATTGTTCTTAATGATTATAACCCTACTCAATTTGTTTCCACGGCCATTAGATTGTTGTCAGCTATCAGACTCTTTAAGCAGCGGGATACATTTGAGTAATTTATGTGATAACCTGCTGGCTATTCAGTATTCTGACTGAACCATGTGCTTATGTGTTACATTTTTTCATCTGTTAATGTTATAATACACAATATATGTTTGTTATATAGACATATTTTTGAAACTACAGGGTTATATTTGCTCTGTTCTGCTTTATTTATTGACATTTGATCCCGCTACAAATCAATATCCTCTCTTTGTCCATCTCCCTCTTTTCTCTGTCTGTCTCTCTCTTGCAGCAAACTGTCCATCATGGCTATCACCAGTGGACATGGATCACTGTGGGCCTGTGATTAACAGATAGCGCCTTGTCTCCTCTGCTGGCAGCCCATCATTACGTGGAGCACTAGAAGATAGGTGCTGTGGGAGAAAAGACCTTTAGGAAAATGTCAGCGACAGTCAGAGCCCCAAATTTCCTCCATTCACTCTTTCCCATGTGATGCTACCTACTATAAACCCCTTAATTACACACATCCCTTTCTCCTATTGCCCCGTGTTTTATAGCTAAGTGCAGTGTTGGATTTCAGAGCATGTGGTGAGTTTATTTTATCTTATTTGAAAGACGAGCTGTAAAAAAGAAAAAAATAGATATTCAGAAACACCAGCCCATTTTTGCAACCAAAAGAAAAAGAAAACCCAGTTCCCCTTTCCCTTTCACTGGAGCCAGCTTCAGTGTCTTAATACTCTTAGTCCCTCAGTTGGCAAGAAGCCGCTGCATTTTCAGATTTGTAAAATCCGTCAAAATGCCTGTAATGAATATTTCTACAGCCTTGAGTGTATTTAATGTGTGACCGGCCCGAATAACAAACATACTGATCTGGAACAAGGGGAACAGAGAAGCTCCGTCAGTGGGAAACAGGTCATTCTCATTTAACTTCTTTTCTGTAGAGAAGCAGAATATAATCATTTATTATTCTCATTTCATCCTAGGTGTCGATTAACATATTTCTAGTGCATGAAGCTTTATGTTATGTATATTTATGTTTTAAATTTGAAAAAAATAATATTATTACATTTTTCTTCCTGGATTATCATATTGTGAGACAGGTCTTTGTTATGCGCTAACATTGTACACTTTGTTGTCTAGGCTTTTGCTGAAAAAACATATTAAATAAAACTTGCATCTTATTGCTGCCTAATAATAAAACATTGTGCTTCTCATCCTTTTTTTCACATTCAATTTGCGAGGTAAATTAATATTTCAAAGTGAGAAGTTATTGAAAAGTTTTAACTATGTATTAATTTCAAGGCCTTAATGCGCCCTCAATTATTTTACCATTGCCCCTAAGTAATTGATTTTAGGTAGAGAGAAAGAGAGAGGTGGGGGTGATCTGTGTTGATGTGTGAAAACTGCAAAAGCCAACAAATGAAAATAACTAACGGCATAATTGCTACGAGCGTTGTAACCTTGCTTTATTGATTTTCTTTCTTTTTTTCATCGAGGCATTTGGCAAACTTCAAAGTTTGGCTTATGATAACACAAGTTGTTTCACCGCTGTGTGTGTGTGTGTGTGTGTGTGTGTGTGTGTGTGTGTGTGTGTGTGTGTGTGTGTGTGTGTGTGTGTGTGTGTGTGTGTGTGTGTGTGTGTGTGTGTGTGTGTGTGTGTGTGTGTGTGTGTGTGTGTGTGTGTGTGTGTGTGTGTGTGTGTGTGTGTGTGTACACAACAGGGACTAGATAATGAGTATCTCAGGTGACTACATGCAGTGATTACCAGGTTGCTCGTGTTGTAGGAACTATATCCCATAAACATACATTTCCATTTTGTGCACACACGCATCCTGACACACACACACACACATGTACGCACACACACTCTTGAGAGATCCTCGGTTATCACACCCTTCCAGATTGTTCTGAACTACTTATGGAAAACACACACATCTCAAGATGTGGCCACTCTTGCCAATATGAGCCCAGTGTTAAGAACAGTTGTTGTCGTCGTGTGTTTTTTTTTAGCATCTCTAAATTCCTAGCGTTGCTAAGGTGCTTTGGGAGGGGATTAACAGAGGCTGGCGCCGATGAGCAAGCCTTGCAGATTTCCAACCAGCAGGAGAAAGACAAAGAACGAGGGGAAAGAAGGAGGAAAAACAGCAGAGGGTTAGACGACAGGGAAATGGCAGTAACAGCTTGTGTAAACATGATGACTTCAGAGAGGTAACAAATGAATGAGGGCTAAATAATAAGCATCCTAAAGAGGAGGCCTCAACTTTCACACAGAGACTCTTTCCTCTTCAACCTCTCAATCCAAAACATGTTTCTCTCTGCACATATCTTCCTCTCTTTACTTTCTTTTCATCTCCTCTCCTCTCTATATCTCTTTATTCCCCCAAGGGCAGTAGTTTGAGCTCCAGACACTTTTGTCTCTTTTTTTTCTTCTTTTCTCCTTCACAACTTCAAACAGCGCCGGCGTTCAGGTCACCCTGATGTGCCCGGAGCCTCGGTGACTGCGGCGTCTCAGGTGAATATCTCCCAGCGTGTCCTTGATGGCACTCTCTCCCTTTCTCCCATCTCGCTGCTTTTAATTAGTGTAGTGAGCGGTGGAGGCACATTTACCAATTATCAACCTGCTCCTAGGTATCTCTGCAACACCCATGCTTTTAATACTTCTGCAGCTGGGAGAGAGAGAGAAAACACAATTACTCATGAACTGACTGAAAAGAATGTCTTGATTTCCACCAAATCCCCAGAAATGTATTTTTCTTAGAGTGAAATCTCCATTAGCCGAAGGAGACGCACCAAAGGGAAGGAGCTCCACAAGCTTCTCTTTGAATCCTCTCCTCGGGCTCGGCGTCTCAGGTAGAGTGTAACTGGATGCGGCCTGTTTGTGGAATACAAGGCACTTGACCAAGGGCCAGCACTGCTCCTCCCTCCCCCCCCACCTGGCTCAGGTTTCCCCTCCACCTCCTCCTCCCTTCCTTGAGTGGTGTGTTTTCATAGTTGCATGGGTGTCTGTGGATGTAGAAAAAGCATGTCTGTGTGTTTGTAGTGGTGTTAAGTAACTAAGTACATTTACTCAAGTACTCTAATTAAGTACAATTTTGTGGTAGTTGAGCATTTCCATTTAATGCTACTTTATACTTCTTCACTACAATTCAATAGTGTTAGGACCTATTTCATACCTTTAGTTACTTTGCAGATTTGGGTTAATGATCTAAAATATAATCAACACTTCAATAAGACTTCATTTAAAATTACACAAGCTAGCCTACAGTATACAAAGTGATTAAACTAGCTGCACCTTTAACAGCTTTGATAACACTTGAATGCATCAATATTTATAATCAAAACATAAAATGTATTATTCTGGAATGGGTCAATCTGCCTAATGAGGACTTTTACTTTTGGTACTTTATGTATATGTTGATGCCTATACTTTTACCTGAGTAACATTCAGATTGCAGGACTTTACTTGTAACAGAGTATTCCAACACTCGGGTACCTTTACTTTTATTCAAGTACAGGATCTGATGACGTTTCCCACCTCTGTATGTCTGTCCTCTGCCTCACACAGGTGTTTGTGGCTCAGTTTGTCCCGGCAGCTGGGCTCCTGTCTCTGGGCTAATGTGACGGGGTTGGCCGGGGCTCGCGGGCGGCTGTCTTTCAACCAGCGATCCCTCAGAACTACTCATCTGATCGGCCCCTGGATCTTGCGCTTCACGGCTGCTAGGGTCACACAACCCAACCCCGGGGTCAGCCAGCTAATTACAGACCCCTGTGTCCTCCGTCTCTGTCACCGCCGGTGGAGATGGGGAAGGTGGGGTGGAGAGGGACGAAGGGGAAAAGAGAGAGTATTGACTTAGACATCAAAAGGTCAACAGTGAGTATAACCAAGCCGCACACATTGTCCCCGGTCCTTCAGGTGTGTGTGCGGCTCTGGTTTGTTCGCACCCTTCCCAGCCCTCAGGCAGCGATGAAGTTAAAACCCATGAGACCAGAGCTACGTCAGTGTGTGTGGATTTATGTGTCAGCCGGCAACTAACTTCACATGTGAGGGCTGAGCCAGTGTCTGTGTCTTTGTCTCCAAGATTTACTGTAGCAGGGATATAATCTCCTCGAACAGCACGGAAGAAACTGAAACGTTGACTCTAATTAAATGTATTATAGCAACAGATTTCACATAACTGTATTAGGTTAGTTGAAAGCAATAACATTACGTTTAAATAAAAAATATTAGGTATAACCTAATACAGTGATGGGAAATTGGTTGACATATTACATTTAATTAAAGTCAACGTTTCAGTTTTTTCAGTGAATGAGGCTTTTAAGACAATGACAGGAGATTTCCTTAAGCTTGAACTTGACCATACACACACACACACACACACACACACACACACACACACACACACACACACAAAACATCCACCGTTAAATTATATTAGGCTGCAGGTTCATTAATCATAAACGCGAGGGCTCCTCAGCCAGCGTAGGAAATTAATCAAAAAAAGGGGGACATTAATCACATGCATGAACAGCAGTAGTTACACCTGTGACAATGCCATCTGATTTAAACGTGTAACTCCAGGCGGTGTTAATGATGCCACCCAGGGCCAGGGGAAAGCAACCTCTCCGCGATCACTGAAACAATAATGCACTAACTATGAAGCAATTTTCCTACACGTAGTCACGGGTTTTGCAGATGCACGCTGCACCGGGGTCAGTGGGTGGAGCAGCAATTACCAGGTGCTGATTTTTCTGCACAGCTTGACCGCTGGGTTCTCACTTTGACTGTTGAAATTACAGCATATTAGTCATAGGCCTACTTCTTTTATTTTAATTTCTTCAGTCATTTTGTCTTGACAGATATATCATTTGGGGACAAAAAACAAGTTGCTGTTAAAGGTTTGATTTGCAATGATGGAGAGTGGAACTGAATAGACGCAAGTGAGGTTTATCCGTTGTAGCCTACATGTGAGAGATAGATGCTGAAATAGAGGAAAAGCCTGGAGCAAAGCCGCATGTGTGCTTACACTGCCCTCTTTTGAATGCTCTGCCGCGCATCCCTGATGTGATGCAGCAGAAGAAAACAGAAAATAGAAGCAGAGATTTAAAATTAAAGGTAGGGTAGGTAAGTTTGAGAAACCGGCTCGAGATACACTTTTTGTTATATTCCATGGAATGCTCTTAACATCCCCATAGCAATGAATATCTTAAGTGCTTTGACAACAAATCCATAAAAAAATGTCATCTGTGGAAGCCGTATAGACCAATCATTTTAGCCGGCCCGGCTAAAATAACTGGATGGCCTACCTGCCTGTCAGCCTTCCATCTGTGCACAAACTTATCTCGTGCCCTCATTGGTCATGTGCGCGTTCGTGTGTGTTGGAGGAGGGGCTCTATAAGGAAGTGGCAGATTTTCTCCGGTTGTGTATTTTCAAATTCTAAGCGCACTCGAGCTGGTTTCTCAAACTTACGTAGGTAAGCAGAAGTCCAATACAACAGTTGCTCATTTAAAATGTCCCATATTGAATTACAACATAGTAAATGCTGCACAAGAAAATACAATTGAAATCTATTGAAGCTAAAAGATGTTCAGTGTTGTTTATGTCCTTGAATATGATAGAGCAAAGTCGTAAAAGATTTAACATTATGAATATCTAATTTAATTTAACTTGACTGTGATGTTTAATTTATGAAACTCTTGACATTTTTCTACAGCAGCCATACATTTAAAACCTGTTTAGAAATCTGCTACAAAGACAGACTTTATGAAAGTATGTGGGAAGTTTGGAAGAGTTGGAAAGAACACACTCTATTATATGATACCAAGACGCATATCTTTTATTTAATTCAACAGCAACAATGCTCTAAAACTCACATATATTCCAGGCTATATGGTCACCTCATTGTGGGCATTGGTAAATATGTCACTCAATGCAATGCATGAGACAAAACGAAATATTTAAATAAAAATAAATATGTATATCTGTAAAAAGAAGGACATATTTGAGAAATACACATTCTCAAGTATCTATTCATATTCATTCAAATCTTTCTGATTGGAGAATAAAAACTACCAGTAAAAGAAAAAGTGAAGTTCAAGTGATCAGACTTCTTATAGTCAATTTTTTTGCTTGTTTTGTGTCACATTAAATAGAGAGTGGTTCAAATAGAAACAATAAAGACATTGTCAAATAAAATCAGGAATAAAACACTGTGAACATTGAGTTCGCAGGTAGTCACCCTCTTTTAGAAATGGGTCCTCAAACACAAAAAGTGCTCAGCAGAACATTTTCTATAAAAACCTGTGAAGTGTTTTTATTTAGTGTCACATCAAGTACAGCATTAGGGGACCTTCGGCTTTATTCACTTAACTTTTGAATGAAATAGTAGGCCAAGTGGTACTTGTTTACTGCTACAGTAGTGGTAATAATGAGGCGGTTACATACTGTACAGAAGCTGTAATATAATTGAGTCCTCCCATCATCACGTATTGTCTTCTGCTGAGCCTTTTAGCAGCTCCTGAGCGTAAAAACAAAACATATAGCATCTCTTTTAACTCTGATCCGTTAGCTAGTTAGCTCTTCTGTCATGGCTGAGTTTGTACGCGGCTCAGGCTGCTGTCTGGTCCGACTCCACCGCTCTGTGACCCCTGACAGGCCGCTCTGATAAACTCATATCACACATGACGGGGAAACCCAAGACCTGGCCTAATTAGCAGGCAGGACGAAAAGATGGAGGGAGGGAGAAAAGAAAGAGAGAAGATTGAAAATCAAAACGAGAAGACTTTATTAGCTGGTGACCCCTGCTTATTTATTCATGGGATTACTGAAGAGGACTTTGGAACAGAGTGCTCTGCCAGGTGCCCAACAAGCATGATGTCTATGAAGCACAACAGTATTTTATTTCTCTTCTCATTCATTTGTCTCCGCTGAACCTTGAACAACATGTCTGTAAGTACTCAGATATTTTTGTGTCAAATATTTCTGGAAATTTGAAATAATGACAATGCTAATCGCGTTAGCTTGTCAAGAGATAGCATTCATGCTAATCGTTACTAGAAATATGATGTTTGAGTGTTTTTTATGTACATTAATAATGATTCAGTGTTGGTTAATGAGACAACAAGGGTCAGACTCATTACACTTTGTAAATGTGTGTTTTTTCTGGAAATCAGTTTAACAAAAACTTCAGATAAACATCCTAAAGGTACTGTGTGTTTCCTGTATGTTTTTTGGAGAAACTGCTAGCTAACTGCCAAGGTAAAATCACGTCTCAGTTCGAATAAGAATATGCAGTTTTTCTCTAAACATCACAAACTCCCCTCTCTTTTCATCCTCCGCCCCATGTACAAACACATGCATGCACTTGACACCTTCCTCACTACCTGTCCAGGTATTCCTGTAATCCAGGCCAAGCCTTGTCAGGTGGAGGAAAGTCTATCCCAGGGTGGGGAGGAGGGGGAGGGGGGAGTCGCAGTAAGTCTAGCCGGTGGTGCGGTGCAGGAGGAGGGAGGGGGAGCACCACGAACAGGGGGGCAGGTAAAGAGGATCGTGTTCAGGCTCCTGGGGACAGGAGGCTTGGCGTGGCACCGCACTGCCCACCCAACATCAACACTCTCAGGTTCCCTGGCTCAGATGGGCCAGATAATCACCCTCTCTCCACAGGGACCATCTGGAGGCAGGGAGGGAGGAGAGGGCCATATTTAATTTCAATAAAACATAAATTCACTCAACTGCCGCCTGGAGAAAAAAAAAATCTTCTTTTTTTTTTAACCCTCCTCCTCCTCCCTCTACCTGACAGATGACTCACACAAAACATCCACATGTAACGCCCGGTCACACACACGTGTTCACAGCAGAGCTGCCTCTCGTCTCCTGAGTGTCTCCGGTGTGATTGACGCTGCTATCCCTGTAGAGATCAGAGGACAGCCACTGTGATTATCATCTCACCGTGGTAACTGAGACACCCTTAATCCCATAATAATCCTTCACAGTCAGTCAGCACAGTAGTGTTCTGACCTCCTGTGAGGAAAACAACATGCACACAATTACAGGTGCATACACACACATACAAGAGCTTTTTAACCACATTTTTAATGAAAACTAAAGCGAGAGTTTGGTATTATTTGTCAAATCTCCAGTACTACTATATTTCCCTATAACTGCAGACATTAAGCATCACCACCAATTATTTTTGTCTCATTTGATCTCTTTCATAAAAACACCTCCTATGGTCAAAGTTCATCCCAGTCCTGAAACAGACACCTGCCTGCTGCTGTTTTATTTCCAATGATAACATCTTCTGTATTAGCTGTAAGGTCTGAAAACACGTAAGAGATATACTGTTGACCCGTGAAAACAGACGCCAAAACATGATGTCTCGCAGGTAAAATAAATAATATATGTTATGAAACCTTTTTTTGACTTGGATTTGGAGAGAAAATGTTGAAGACAATTCATTTATCAGACATTTGTCTTTTGACAAAACACAGAAATAAGTAAATAGGACATCTTAAAAGAGCATAACCCTTATTCGGTCTAAAAGCTTCTAAGATACTGAAGTTGTTGACGTGATGTTGAGAGCTTTGGGTGTTAATGTGTGTCACCAACACTATACGCCTGTAACTTCATCAGCTTAATTGATGCAATCAGCTGGCACTTGTGATTTATTAGCTGCTGATTTATAAAACAATGGATCCAGGAAGAAGTCAATGAGCCTGAGCTACACAACCTCCTTGTAATATTAAAAATAGGACAAGATGCAAAGGAAATCATGATGGGTTTCATCACTGTTTTTATTTAGTGTCACATCAAGTACAGCATTAGATGATCTCCAGCTTTATTCACTTAACTTTTGAATAGGCTAAGTAGACAATAGGCTATACAATTAATAATAATGAAACTGTTTCATACTGTACAGACCGTAGCTTCAATATTATTTATTCGTAGTAGTAAAAACCAAAGACAGGATCTATATTTTCTACTTTAATTATTATCCGTTAGCCACTGCACACACTATACACCTGTAACTTCATCAGCTAAATTGATGCAATCAGCTGGCACTACATCTTAGCTAAATATGAAAACGAGAGATAAAGAAGGACAAAAGAGGACAAGACGCAAAGCTGAAGCACATCATTCTCACAGATAGAAGAACAGTGTTTCTCGTCTGAAGTCATGATGGGTTTCATGTCCGTAACAACAAAGGAACAGGTGGGTCAAACCATGTTTTCTCTCTTCTTTAATTACATGTTTTGACCTGTTTATGTATCCTTCTGCATTCACAGTACACATGCATGCTCTGTGAGGTGATGTAGCTTTTCTGAGGAAGTGGGGTGATGGCTGTCCGCTCTCATGAAGGCCTGGCTGCAGTGAGAGGTGCTCAGCGGGGGGGGGCTGGGAGTCAATGAATGTCACTGTTTAACAAGCTGTTTCTGCACTGTTCTGTAGACAAGAAAAACTGCAGAGAGCGGGCAGGACAAAGAAAGACCCTGCAAGTGTGTGTGTGAGTGGATATGGTAATAACACTATGGTTAGCACGTTTAAGGGGTGCACACGCTGTGGGGGGGCTAAATGGGTCATTATTTCACCTCTTAGGAAGAAATTAGTTGCCCTGCTTTAAATTTCTCTCATTCTTTCGGTGGCAAATTGAACCACAGTGGCACTCAACATATACCTGCGATTACTCATGACAATTATGATTACCTTACAATACTTGTGAATTGAATATCCCTGCTGTTCTTTTATTCCATCTCACACATTTTAAGCTGGCTTCATCTTCATAAAGTTTCATAGTATAGGACAAGTTCATGGTAAACACAGAGGAAACTATATAGGCTGGATTAGAGCGCTATGTTATTTCACATCTCAAGCACATGCAGAAGCATACTGTAATAAAGCAGATTAATGCCAAAATGATATGCGTTTAAAAGACAGTATGGCGAGCACTCACTTCTTTTCCTTCCTGAATTTCCCTATTTTTTTACTTCGATATAAATAAAAGTCCTCTTACACAAATATTGTATGATTCTGCTCCAATTTGCATAATCATAATTTCTGGAATCAGTGAAAGCGGTGTAGAACCGCCACTGGCTGTTCCATAATCAATTAGTCATTGTAATTGTTCAATACAACATTTATTAAACTATTTATAAAAAGCCAAAATCAGTTCCATTTTACAACAACTTGGATTTCCTGGACTTTTAAGCTTGGTCTTAATTCAATTCTTGGCACAAGTTAGCACATGGTTAAACAAATAAATACATGTAACATACCACATAACATTTTTACTGAATCATCTAATAATATTTGCCCTTTAAAACTTAATGTAATATGACCTTTTTGTAATTGAAGTAACTGAGTAAAACTTTTGAGTAACTTTAAAATAGCCTAACCTGAATGAATGAAAGCGTCCGACCTCCTGTATGTAAAGTCAATAACCCCTCCTGATCAAATGTTAAGAGGTTTGCCAAACTGAATTCCCTGAAACCTGTTGCTGTTGATTGAATATACTTTTTGCATTTGAATGAATTTGATCACAGTTGCAAAAGCAGTCCCCAGCGTGCTGTAATGGGCAGAGCACTTTGCAGGAGTCTGCAATAAAAAGTGTCAGAATGTGACATCTGTTAAACCAGAATAGAACAACTCGTTTTTTTCAGCATGACAAAAAACACAGAAATATATGAAATGATCAAATCTACTGTCCACTTGGGATATGATCTATTTTCTTTACATTAACAGATAGTATGTGATGCTCAATGTCTCTCTCTCTCTCTCTCTCTCTCCTCTCTCTCTCTCCTCTCTCTCTCTCTCTCTCTCTCTCTCCTCTCTCTCTCTCTCTCTCTCCTCTCTCTCTCTCTCTCTCTCTCGCTCACCTCTTCTTTCTCAAGCTCAGTAAACACACAAATATACAGAGACTACACTTTGAGGGAAATAGTGCACAACCTCACTAACACCACAGGATATCACATTTTTACGAGCGGTCTCAGTGGTGTAACTACAGTACACATCCATCTCTTCGGCATTAGCGTGATAGATGTATTTTTCACGCTGCCATTAGGGCTGAAGCAGTGTGCTATGCGAGGCTCGTGTATGCTAATGTGCTCTCTCACACCTGCAGTTTCCAATTACCCCTGAGGAATGGAGCCAGGACTCGGTTTGTAGCCACCAGTAATAATATGAGTAATGGCAAAATTGCACAAGTCCTTTGTGGAAAATTGAAAAAAAAATAAGAAGCAATCATTCAAGAAGGGTTTGTAGAGGGCATGGAACAAGAGGCAAGAAAATGGGAAGGAGAGGAAGAGGAAGTACGAGAAATACAGCAATGCAGGGGTTTAGATGTATCCTTGAAATGTTTGTCACCACACTCCAATGTCCATATTTGAACAACATCTACAGCTCAGAGGATATCAACTTTATGATTAGCTGCCTCCCTCAGATCAGACTTCAGCCCAGAGATAATACACGATGGGATCTGAGAAAATTGCCCAGAACAAATACATCCATCTTGCTTTTCTGAAACATCTCAGCTCCTCTGCGCTCGGGCTCCTAACTGATTTGTTTCCCTTTTTGCTCACTCAGCTACAGGCGAACCGAGCCAACTATGTTTTCCCTTTCTTCTACTCTCTGCGTGTAGACAGAGCCAACTATTCTGATTACATATTTGTTATGACCACGTGAGAGAGAGGCAAGGAGAGACAGATGATACTTGATAGGCCTGCATGTCTCTGAGTATTGAGCTGCTGATTGTGTGTGTGTGTGTGTGTGTGTGTGTGTGTGTGTGTGTGTGTGTGTGTGTGTGTGTGTGTGTGTGTGTCAGTATCAGACAGGGGGGTATTAGGGGTCCTGGTGGCTGCTGGCCTCGATAACAGGGGGCGGAAAATCAATCACCCTCTTTGACAGCCATGTGAGTAGTCCCGCCCCTCTGTTTCCCACCTCCTCCCTCCTGTTTCTGTTTCTTGTCAACCCCTGTCTGTCACTTAGAGAGGATGATCTACAACATAAGCACACTTATAAGCCCATACACACACACCTGGTGAAAGCCCTGGCAGGATTAGTGAGTTGTATGAGTTGGTGAGGAACACATGTTCAGGTCACCGTCTCTCTGACTGCACCTTGTTATTGCTCCAAACACTGTTGTTCTTAGTAAACTCCCCTCTTTGCTTTGCTCTTCCTCTCCAGCCACAATTCCCCTCTCTTTCTTTCTCTTTCTGCACATGTGTGTGTGTGTGAGTGTGTAGAGGCTGAATGTGTTTAAGGGGTGAGGAGGGGGGCATCAAATCCGTAGAGAGGACTTGGCAGTTGCTCTTCTCCCTCTCGCTTCATTGCTTCGGTCCTCCCTAAAATCCTATTTCACGGTGCCAAGCCTCCGCTCCCTGGGATCTCCACAGCTCCCATCTCCAGACGCAGGTTTAAGCCCCTCTCTTGGCACCCGGACTGGGCATGGAGAGAGGGAGCCATGTGACGCACACAGGCCCCGCCAGAGACAAAAACACACCTATTATCTTAGCTCTGGCGTCCTGCAGAGTTTGCAGTGCTTACTCACACAATCGGAGGCTCACAAGCGGTGTTAGCTGCACCTCCGACATGAGAGGAGAGGTCACACATGAACCTGTAAAGCTGCTTCACTCACATGCACATCAACTAAATCAGTCAAGCAATCATTAAACACACTCAGAAACTCATTCAGTGGAGTAACAACAAATCTGTTGAAGCTTCACAAATTAATAAACAGTAGACTGAACCCGTTAGGTCTAATTGTCACCTTCTGTTAATTTGTTCTCCCATGAGTAAACTCCTTTAATGGTACTCCAATTACAACTAATCAAAACAATTAATTAATTAGCTTCCAAATTACCTGAGTCTTCACCAACACAGCCACCATGCAGTATGGTGTATGAGCGTGTGGTATTTATGAGGACACTCATGTGATTTTGTGTAATGGCCACTAGATGGCACCAAATACCTGAGTTTACTTCTTTGAACTGCCTTCAGGTAAGGTCTTACTCTGACCAAATAATACATGATGACCAGCTGATCTGTGATAAGCCATAATTCATTATTCAAAACTCAACTATTTAGGTTTCTCCACTTTAAATTCTGATATTCTGCACATATTTTATTTTTCAGATTCAATTGTCTTATTTTTACTTACTATTTAATATGTATACTTCTTGTAAACATTTCTTCCCATTTTAAATGTTAATTTGTATTTATTTTTTAAATGTATTTGTTCTTGAAATTATAATAATAAGTAAAATAATCATAATAACAACAACAATAATATTGGTATTAATGACAATGATGATAATAATAATTATAACTACATTAATAATAATAATAATAATAATAATAATAATAATAATAATAATAATAATAATAATAATAATAATAATAATAATAATAATAATAATGATGGTATAATAATAATAATAATAATAGTATCATAATACTTATTATTATTAATCAAAATTAATTACATTTGAATAATAATACAATTACTAATCACAAACACATTCATTTGGTCAGGATTCATTCATTCATATTTTGTTTAATGAATATTACATAAATTAATATAATTTGGTTAAATACAAATATTCCTACCCCTTTTTGAAACCAGAAACTAAGTTATGGTCTGTTTGCACTTATTTAACATTAACAACAATTAATCACATTTCCAATGCATTAACAGACCTCTATTATGTTTATAAGCCAGGCACCACAAACAGATTTACATTTCTAAAATCCACTGTATTAAACTGTATGTAGCTTTTTTTTTACACTTATTTTTGAGATTTGAAAAACAAACATAGATCCTAAACCTGCAGTTATATCTGTTTATCCAAACTAACTGCAGTTGTTCCTCACATACCTCATCCCACGCCATATTCTTTATTTTCCGCAGCGCGTGAGTTGATACAGGGATACATTCAAATCTACAGCATAATAGAACCCAGTGTTTGTGCTGACAATCCTACAGAGTCAGCTGCTCCGCTGCAACCAGAGCAATGATTACATTACATGTCATTTGTTAGACGCTTTTATCCAAAGCGACTTACATACATTCAGTACTGTGGACAATCCCCACAGGAGCAATTTGGGGTGAAGTGTCTTGTCCAGGGACACAACGACATGCTGACTGCATGCAGTAGGACTCGAACTTGCTATCTGATTCGAAGTCCAGCACACTACCCACTGAGCCACAGCCTCCCTATGATTAAACATGAACAACATGATACCAAAAACCTGTTCTGCACTGGAAAACATCCACGCAAAGCATTTAGGTTTCTGCCAGGAAACAATATGTCAGCATACAGTATACTGCAGAGTGCCCGATTAATCTTTAAAAAAACAGCATTAACTATTTTTTTACTGTAGTTTTATTATTACAATATTACAAGAAATAATGATCTTCACGTATCCAGTATTTTAAGGTATCTTACTGTGTGTTTAATAAGATTGAAATACTTTGAAACACTTTTTTTGGAGTTTAAAGATACTATTTGCACTGCTTACATATTGTATATTAATATGTGTATTGTAGATGATATATTTGTCCCCTGGTAAAAGTGGTTTGTTGGGGCCCCTATTATCCCCAAATTAAACCGCCTTATGTTTCCCCGAATAAACAGTGTACTCATTAGACTGTACAAATAATTGTTATTATATGCCCCAACTCCCAGAATACAACTTCGTAATGTGGGATTAATTCGTGTAGTTTATTTCAGAGAATAAACAGTTCAAAATAATAAATACACATGGTTTAAAAAATGGCAGAATCAGCAAAAGACTATTTTTCTTCTGTAGTTCCACCGCCCAAGGCAGTGCAAAAGGCTTCCCAAAATATACCAAAACAAAAACAAAACAGGAAATGAAGTCTAAAAGGATTCCTTAAATATATCAAAACAAACAAGGCGTGCGGTTTAAAGAGGACACACAGTATGTATTTTTGTTGTTGCACTTTTATAGTCATTACACAGTACAGGTACTATGTAATGAAATGGTTTCTCTGCATTTGACCCATCCTAGTGTTAGGAGCAGTGGGCTGCCATTATGAACGGCGCCCGGGGAGCAGTGTAGGGAACGGTGCCTTGCTCAGGGACACCTCGGTAGCACTTGGTCTAGCACGTGACCTTCCAGTTGCCAAGCCAAGCCCCTATGGACTTCGCCACCACCCCCCATGTAGAAGCAGTAGTAAATATATATGGATGGATATTGCAAACAAGCAGGACATTAAAGCAGCAGCAAGAAGTGAGTTCAGTGCTGAATGTGCATTCATCATCCAGTGTTTTAATGGCTTACTGACAGATCTCTAAGAGCAGCTTTCTGATTTAGATTTGAATAATATTACACTCTCTAAAATCTCACAAAGACAGACCAGACTGACTGTCTAAAGGCAGTTTATCGCAAAGAGAATAGAGCAACTTCTTTTTGTTTTAGCAAGACAACTTGCACAATTGCCCTAACTTATCTTTGTGTCACACAGTTTGAGGTCTTTTATTCAACAAAATATGCACAATATGAGAACTAGCCTTTATAAACTTAGACAGTAAAGGTTTCAAACTAGACTCTGCCCTTCCAAGAAAAAGCCACAAGATTAGTCAGGATGCATCGTTAGTAATACATATCCTATGTTTTATCCTATGTGTTACCTGCTGTTGTTTTATGCCTTTTATTCTACATGTTATAGTTGTACTTTGAATTGTGTCCTGTGTACTACTGTAAAGCACTTTGTACATTCGTGTTGAGAAGGGTGTTATATAAATAAAGTTTTACTTACTTACTTACTTACTTAATACTTTACTCTTAATCAAATTAGCTAAATAAACTGACATACAGTGATTTTAAGGACTTTCCTGGGAATATCCATATATAAAAAAATGTGTGTCACGATATAACGATTTTGAAGATAATTAGCCCTCAATGATATACTTTAGTACAGTCATGAAAACCGATTCTCTCTATCCTTCTCTACAATGAGGCAACTGTTTCCAATAACTTTTTATGAGTTGTTTTGACTTACATTTTTTCGAGATTGTAAAACTCACTAAAGAGGTTTGCCTACACTTGTATTTTAAGAGTTATTATTTGCCAAAAATGAGACAAAACACCCATTTTATAGACTAGGACTAATAGAGAGTAGTTTATATTATTTAAAAACATTTCTAAAGATATTATGATCATATTTTTTATTGTGAATGCTTTTAGCCATGATAATGGTGTAGTGAAAAACGGATTTTGTGACAACCTTAGTAAAAGTTTAAGCTTTACTGCACCACAAATTAGCAGTTAAACCTGGCATGAAGAATATTATACAAAATAACAGTCACCCAAAGATATTGAAGTGACTGTTCTTTTGTATATATTGATTGCTGTGCTTGTGTCTTAATGTGTGCATATGTATAAATGTGTCTGTTGATTATGTAGGATATACATATTTTTATATATATTTTTTTATATATATTTGTATTTTGGTATTCGGGATTGTGGGAAACGGTATTTCGATCTCTCTGTCTGTACACACAAACTGAAAGATTGACAATAAAGTTGACTTTGACCTAAAGATTATAGTAGGATGTAAACATGCCTCATTTTGCCATATTCCAGTGTCTGTGGCCATGAGCGTACCCACATGTTTTTAAAGAATATTAGCACCCAAATCTATTTGTAAAGTATTTTGACATCACTTGATTAGCACCACTACATTCATTATGATGTGTTATTAACATGCAAAACAGTTTTTCCAGATATGCAGATGGCAGATTATTCCCACGCAGGACGTATGGCACCATGAGGAGAGTAACCCACTGCCCCATATGCAGCTCCGCCTCGCCCACACCCAGGACACAGAGCGGCACGAACAATGACCCTGTTCATCCACTCAGATGGAACAGAAATATTCAGTCAGCTGTGTGATTATCACAGCAGTGTAAACATCAACTTCTGATGAAAACTGAGAAGCAATTTAGATGCAGTTCATCTGTTTAAATCAACAACAGCTTCTCTTGGATGAACATTTTATGAGATACAATCATGTATGCTGATCAGTAAACTATCAGATATTTTTCTAATTTAGAGTCAGACAGTAAGAAATAATAATAATAATAATAATACAAATAATAAAGCTTTATTTATATAGCACTTTTCATACAACACATTCAGCTCAAAGTGCTTTACAAAATGACACATCACAAGTTAAAAACAAACAACAACATATTCCCCTCAGATTATTTGTTAAGAACTTTAAAAGGTACATGCAGCAAAATATAACATTTTATCAGGTTAATAGACACAAGGAGGTAAAATGTATGATAATACAAATCTAATAAAATAAAATAAATAATGGTTTCTCTCTGACAGGTAAGACACAAGACAACTGAGTCGATGCAACAATATAAAATATAATATAAAACCCCATAAAACAAAGTGAGAAAGAAAGTTACTGATGCCTAATTTCCAGGATGAAGGAGCCATTGCTGTGAGCTCATCATACAGTCTCTCTATCAATCACCACAAGACTTTGGATTACAAAAGATAAGATAAACCTTTATTAAAAGAGGCCCTATTATGCTTTTTGGAGTTTCCCTTCATGTTGTGTGTTATATGTTTTTGTGCATGTAAATGTTCTGCAAAGGCTCAAATCACAAATGCCTCCATTGGACTCCTTTATTTACTTACCATAAAGGACATCACTATGTAACACTTGAGCCTCTATTGGCTAGCGATCCAACACATTGTACGTGATAGGCTAAGGGGCGGGACAACTCTAATCACAACAGAGCCGGCCAACTAACCAATCATGGGCTCTGGTTTCAGACAGAGGGTGAGAAGAGGTGCTGCAGCACAGGCAATATGAGGAAAATAAAGACCTTTTTGAACATTAAAGCATGGAGACATGTCACAGTAGAGGCACTAAAAACTAATATGAACCTGAAAATTAGCTTTATAGGCCCAGCTAGCGGGGAACGTTCTCACAACTTTGGCTAATGTTACCTACAGGTTCTAATAATGTTTTAAAGAAACGTTTTAATCTGATGTTCAAAGAACCTTTTGAGGATGTTTATTATTTCAGATAATGTTCCAATAAGGTTTAAGGTTAACTAAGACATAACGTTTTAACTGCAACATTCAGAAAATGTTTTCAGGATTTTATTGAGGGCTGAGATGACAGAACGTTTTTTATAAAACATTCTGAGGATGTTTTTTGGACGTTGTTGGGGTAACATATTATAGATGTTCTTTTATGAAACATTCCCTCAATGTTACATGATAACAAAAGAAGAACATTTTCAAAGCAACATTCGGATAATGTTTTCAGGAGGTTATTCTTTTTTTATAAAACGTTCCTGTGATGCGAAATATTAACACGGTCATGGTCAACTTAAGATTTATTTGTAGAGCGCTTTAAAAAACAAACTTGTTGCATTTTTTTTTAAAAGGATGTTTTAAAAAATCTGAATATTTTCCTTTTGAAAAAGACAAACAAGTATGTAATTCATGATAAGCTGTAAGCAGATATTGCATGTTTGCGGTGGCATGTCTGAGTTCCCAGCTAGACATTTTTTGTTCTAAAAACAGTCTGAGAATATTACCATTCATTTTTCTAGGAATGTTTTCAGCGGGAAGTTTTATTTTGGTTCCCAGAACGTTCTTCTGAAAAGTAGGATAACGTTCTCTAAAAACATTCTTAAAATGTTTGGTGATAACCTTCTTAAGATGTCTTTGATAACATTGTTAGAACATTATGCCCTACTACTCTTAAAACGTTTTCAGCTGCAAGTGTTTTTGTTGTTAATGCACATGTCTCTATATTGTCATATTGATAGAATAACACTTTTTCATGACAAAAGACACTTTTAGTCGCCAATAATCACACTTTTTTTCTGACTATAAAAGTTGTGTCTCGTATGTAGGTTCCAACTGTTAGATAAGCTATCTGGCTGTGTGTGGTTTGTGAGGGCTGCATAGAAACAGTGTCCGCTGTTTATGCATAGTGGATCAAAAACGTCATTGCACCCTTTAGATTTGAGACCGACAGACATATAGAAGAACGGACCGACTGTCACTGCCCGTCCCTGAAACCCCTGTTAGTGTTTGTATGTGTTTGATTATATTGTGTGTCTCTCTCCCCCCCCTGCCTGCTGGTCTGCTCTAAACGGCTGGGAGCAATCTCCAATCAACCACACCCGCAACCTGCCCATCAGCCACTCTAATAAAGCCCTGCAGGATTGTTGCCGTGAACGGATTGTGGCTGTGAACGGTTTGTTGCGTGCCGCTGTAGCTTTTTGCCAGCAGATTTTTTGACAACTTTGCCTGCTTTTGCCTCCCACTGATTTTTGTGTCTCTCCCAGGAGGAATCCAAGGCCTTCCACACTCCCATGACCAGCCAGGCCTCTCCACCCTGGAACAACTGTTTCCCACTGCCGCCATAATCAACCTCCACTCCCAGCTCCCCTTTTCTAATAAACAAATGTTACGCTCACCAGCTGATTCCGATTCATCCTTTTACATGGGTTAATAGTCAAATTTCAATAGTTAAGTAAAACTATCAAAATCATCCTCAGTGGTCAGTCCAGTTACCCAGGAATTTTGAGTTGAAGAATTACAGGAATATCATGTCCTAATGTTCAAATAATGTTAAAATATTTTAGTAAATTGTTACCACAGAACATTTGCATAATGTTTTAAAAGTAAAGCACGTTATCCTTCTCTAAAATAATAACATTCTGGCAACATAAAAAAATCTAACTTGCAGCTGAAAACGTTTTAAGAATAGTAGGGCATAATGTTCTAACAATGTTATCAAAAACATGTAAAAAGGTTATTATCAAGCATTTTAAGAATGTTTTTAGAGAACGTTATCATACCTTTCAGAAGAACATTCTGGGATCAACAAAAACACTTGCAGCTGAAAACGTTTTAAGAATAGTAGGGCATAATGTTCGAACAATGTTATCAAAAACATTTGAAGAAGGTTATCACCAAACATTTTAAGAATGTTTTTAGAGAACGTTATCCTACCTTTCAGAAGAACATTCTGGGAACCAAACTAAAACTTCCCGCTGAAAACATTCCTAGAACTATGAATGGTAACATTCTCAGAATGTTTTTAGAACCAAACATTTCTAGCTGGGAGGGACCCTTTAATCCTCGTAGGGAAATTCAGCAACAGTAATAGGAGTTACACAGGATAGGACAGGTAAGAGTTCACAGAATAACAAAAGTTATATATATAAGATATAAATAAAAAAACTGTATTATAATATAAACACAGCGCATCTGGAGATAAACACATACAGTATGAATGAAAATAATTAGGAATATGAATAAATATATGTCTCTGTCTCTGAATATAATGAGTTATTTATAAGCCAGGGATTTGAGATGATTTTATTCCAATAAGTCAGCATTGTCTGCCTTATTATAGCACATTATGTTATTCTCATATCTGCTGTGTTGGCACTGCATGAGCTATTTAAAACTTTTGCCCACCATTGTGCTTTCTGTAGGTGTGACCAATAAGTGGGAAGGGAATAAGAGGCCCTCCTATCTCCACAACATGACAATGACATAAAACACAACATGCATGTAATTGTGACAGCACATAAACAAAGAGCGTGGTGTAATGTGTCCACTAAGGCGGACTCATCATTAGACTCTAAGTGCCCCATCTTCAGGGAGGTAAACAGCAGCGTAGAGCCTTAGTAGGTCACAGCTTAAAGTGCTGTATGCATTATTAATAAAGTCTGTGCTAATTGAAAGTCATAACGCCTTAAATGAATTTTCTGGGGCCGACATCACAACCTGTCCACCTGCAGACTGACGATCCCCTGAGATGGAGACAAATTTAGATTTTCTGTTTTTTTTTCTGTTGGGTTTTGTAAGGTTTCACATAATAAAAGGTATTCTGATTCTGATTCTGATTGAACAATGGCAGGATTACAGTTGCTGTTACATAACAAAGACTGTAAGCTTTGACTTGATCTTTGCTTATTTTGTTAACTCATCTGTTCTGTCTGAAGACTTGTTGTTTTCGGTCCTTTAACATGATAATTTAGATATTTCCTCGAAAAATATTGTTCGTTAAGAAAGCCATAATATAAAGTGATACCAAAGAGCATCCGAACACAGTGTGTTTACTGCAAGCTATTACTTTGAGTTGATGTCGTCGTGTAAGTTTGTGTGTGTGTGTGTGTGTGTGTGGTGTGTGTGTGTGTGTGTGTGTGTGTGTGTGTGTGTGTGTGTGTGTGTGTGTGTGTGTGTGTGTGTGTGTGTGTGTGTGTGTGTGTGTGTGTGTGTGTGTGTGTGGTCAGAGTATGTTATGGAAACATGCTGCTGGCATTTAGAGCATGTGAAATGTCTCTGCCTAAATATACTCAGAGGTTAAATATACTGTCATGTTGATTGGCCGATGTATATCATATTTATAGAAGTGTGACAGCGCAATCATTTCAAAGAGTTAGACCTGAAAGACATTGGGCACATTTGAACATTTCAGTTCTGTACTTTAGTACAATACTGAGGTGCTTGTACTTTACTTGAGTATCATTTTATTCCACCTGATCTCCACTTCATTTGAGCGGTAAACAGTGTACTTTCTACCCCTCCACTGTATTTATCTGACAACTAAAGATACAGCATTAGATTGAGATTCAGTATATAGAATATGTTGCATTGTTATGCAGTAAATCAAACCACCAGCAGTACATAAAACATGCAGAATCACCTCAACCTTTGCCAGATAGAGTATTAAATTGCTGCTTTCATGTTGATGCATCAGTATTAAAAATCAAATAATTGTTGTAGTACTTTTGCCTGTATTGTGGGGACTTTACCTTTACTTATTAAATATATTTGGCAGATATTATATCTGTACTTTTACTTATATGTCACTGCAATTTGAATGCAGGTATTCACCTTGTGATAGAATCGTTTGGTTTACTTTACTGAGGCCAGTGGTGTAAAGTAACTTAGTACATTTACTCAACTACTGCAAGTACAATTTTGAGGGACTTGTACTTTACTTGAGTATTTAAATGTACTTTTACTTGATGTCGTCGTGTAAGTGTGTATTTGTGTGTGTGTGTGTTTGTGCGTGTGCGTGCGTGCGTGCGTGTGTGTGTGTGTGTGTGTGTGTGGTGTGTGTGTGTGTGTGTGTGTGTGTGTGTGTGTGTGTGTGTGTGTGTGTGTGTGGAGATGTTTTCCATCTGCAGGATGAACATAATACACTCATACCCATTCATTTCCTATGGCGGTCAATTCTGACCGAAAACATCATGGGGGTTTCACTGTTGAATAAATCACTAAAAAATCAATGCAAGTGGTGATCATCAATTGTATATGTTCAGAGGCCTAGTGTGGAGGATAATATAAGGTCTTGAGGCAATTGGATGAAAAACACAATATTTATGATAAAAAAACAAAGTCACTCGGTCACTTTTGACCCGAAACGCAAGAGAAGGGTTAAGTACAAGATTTGAGTACTGCTCCCACCCACTGAATGAATTATCTCAATATTAGCTTACAGTATTTAAAATAAGAATATAAATAAACAACATTAAAGTCATATTATGACTTCTGTAGTTTTTCTCAGATCTTTTGACATGACTTTAGATGTTTAGATTGAAGCTTGTGTGTGTGATCATACAGTGCAGTATTCAGATGTACTCCAATCGAGGTGAGGGACAACCCCAGTGCGCATGCGCAGCGTAGTCATCTGACGGGTGAGTGTTGCCGCTACACCGACAGGGCCACCGCTGTAACACAGGACACACACAGCCTCCATGAGGGACCGTCTCCTGCCAGAATAACACAGTTAAACAACCGAGGAGTAACCGGGAGCACCGCCCAGACGTTTGGAGGTCGGTGAAATTCCCCCGGAGATGTAGCCAGCAGCGCGGCTGTGGGTCGGTGTGTTCGCTCGGTCTCTGCATGGCTCTTCCCAGGGATGCCATGAAAATCAGAAGAGCCGACTGAGAGCCCGCTGCTCCTCGCTATCTCAGACACAGTGGCGGCGGCAGAGGTGGAGAGCGATGGATCCTGGTGGAAAGATCCAAATTAGGTAGCGTTTACGAAGAGAACCGAGGAGAGGAGAGCGTCTCCGTTTTGCAGTTTAGTCGCCGCCGGAGCCGTCTTAAGGATGGATTTCACCCAGCTCCGGAACATCATCAGCAGATACGTAAGGGCCCCGTCTGTCAACACTGTCACAACTGTAGCTGTGTGTCTGCAGGTGCATGGATGTAGTGCATGATACATATTACATTTGTTTCGGTGCATTAACTTGCACCACACACAGGGCAGGGAGTGCACGCACAGGGTGATGGACACTCATCTGCAATGATACACATTTCACTGTGAAGCTTTGGCAGGCCATTGACTGTGAGCTTTACAATGTTTTTGTGGAGCTGAATGGGGAATGTGCCAGTGGCTACAGATGCAGGGATGGCCGGTGAATGTGCAGAATAGAAATTAACTTGGCTGGCCCAGTTAAATTGCTTTGGTGAGAGCTACAATATGCAATGCACACTATCAACAATCACATGGCTTCCCCTGGTTCTGCAGAGGAAATAAATCCCACTCAGGACTCACAGAGCTCAGCGGCCTGGCTGGGACTCAGCAGCACTCAGTTTTACTCTTGCTTTTACTCTTCTGCAGCCTGATAGAGAGATAAGTTGCTAGGTTAAACTAGAAGGGTTTTAAAGTTGTTACTCTCAGTATTTGGTTTATTATAAAGCACCAAGGGTGTCCTGGGGTCAACATTTGAAAACATGTAATAAACAGTGGAGATGGCCAACATAAGACATGAATAAGAGAAAAGCCTTTAATATGTATGTAAAAACCTACATGTACACTAATGACTTTCTCAACATAGTTCCAAGCAAACATACAAATCCTTATATTTATAGCATCCCTTATAAATGTTTTCATTTGAAACACTGATTTATTTTTTTATGTTAGGCAGTGTCAGAGGTAAAGAATTCCATATTTGCATCACTATATATACAACTTTGTGTTTTACGTAAATAATGTTTGCCTTGGGGAGATTAAACCAGCTTTTTTGTTTCTTTGTTGCCTGTTTGGTGGCATATGACTCTAAATCCTGTTTTTATATTTAATTGGACTATTTATGATTGAACTCTCCATCTTCAAAGTACAAGTGCAGCAATCATCCTGTCAACAACTTTTAACCAGTGCATACTATTGATAATAATCAGGGGAGGATGAAGTACTCAAATAGTTAATTCAAGTAAAAGTAGTTTTAATACAGTAGAAATGCTTTGTGCTGCTTTCAGATTTGAACGTTTTTTTTTTTAAAGTAAAAGTACAAGAGTATTTCAAAAGGCTTATTATTTACTATATACACTTTTGGGTAGCTTGTATTTCCCCAAGGTTTTAACATTTCATTTATCTATACCTATTCATGTTCAATTATTTGTTGTCTATATGTTATAATATTAAACTTAATCTGAATCTTCAAAGTAACTGAAACTTTCAGATAAAGTAGTACAAGTATATTTTGCTCTGAATTATAGTGAAGTTAAAGTAGCCTGAAACAGACATACATAAGTAAAGTACAAGTACCTCAAAGTTGTATTTATGTGCATTACTTGATTAATTGTACTTTTTTTTTTACCACTGATTAAGGTGCATTGGGAACACAAACTTCAAAGTACCTCAAGACATCAGGAAAATGAAGTAAAAACAATAATACAGTGTAGTAGCAATGTATTGGAGTAGAATTATAAAGTTGCAATAAATTGAAAAACTCAAGTACATGAACCTTTAAATTGTACTTCAGTAAATGTACTTAGTTACTGTCCACCACAGATATAAGTTAGCAGGGTGTGCCGCTTTGTTTTGAACTAGCTGCAGAAAACACAAGAGAAAACACGAGCGTCCTCATCATTATTTGTTATCAGATATCTGTCTAATAGCAGGAAATGTCCACATATTAACAGAGCAGATGATGGTGAGCTGTAACTACATTACTGGTTGTTCTGGTGTCACACACACACATCGCTGCCATCAGCAGTCTCTGCTCATCAGCCGGAGCAGGAAGCAGCTGCTGGCTGGGCAGCTGAATTAGAGAAGGAAGTGTCTGCAGGGAGACAAGGTGACAGGTCTGGTGATGATCATCAGAGTGGGCACCTCGAGGGTCCTCACATCTGCTACAAGTCTGAGACCCTTCACCTCACCTGCCTCAGGTGCTGGGAGATAACTATCAGCATCAGTGTGTGTGTGTGTGTGTGTGTGTGTGTGTGTGTGTGTGTGTGTGTGTGTGTGTGTGTGTGTGTGTGATGTGTGTGTGTGTGTGTGTGTGTGTGTGTGTGTGTGTGTGTGTGTGTGTGTGTGTGTGTGTGTGTGTGTGTGTGTGTGTGTGTGTGTGTGTGTGTGTGTGTGTGTGTGTGTGTGTGTGTGTGTGTGTGTGCGTGCGTGCGTGCGTGCGTGCGTGCGTGCGTGCGTGCGTGCGTGCGTGCGTGCGTGCGTGCGTGCGTGCGTGCGTGCGTGCGTGCGTGCGTGCGTGCGTGCGTGCGTTTTTCATGCCACATTTTACTGAATATCAATGGGTTTCAGTAAACAACACAAGATATGTAAACACATGAAACTTGACTTTGAGAAACTGGAATTTAAATCTTTCACTATTTTCGGACAATTACAGACCAAACGATTAATAAAGAAAATGATTTGCAGATTAGTCGATTATGAAAACAAGCGTTAGCTGCAGCCCTGGTGTATTTGCGTGTGGTGACAGTGTGTGTGGAGCCTGACGGATGCTCCAGCAGGACTAATGTCAGGGGAAATCAGATCCACGGGTGAAGAAGAGGAGAGGAGGGGAGGGTCAATGAACACGCCCCTTATTCCTCACCCTTCTTCATCCCTCTGCAACACTGTTAAGTAGACAAGGGATTAATCATTAATTCAATTATCCAGTTATTGATTCAGAATTTGAGGGATGTTTGATGTATATCTGGATGTCTTATTACTTGTATTACCCTCCATTAACCCCTCCATATTCTGAACAGCTGCTCCCTTAATGAGGCTACATAGAAGAACAAACATTACATCATGCAGGGTGATTAACATGTGATCAGCAAGAGGCCTTTTCTCCGGACAGAGAGAGCAATAAACTCCCTTCAAGGTCACTGCCCAAAAGAAGCCACCCTCACATACTTTAATTATTTTGCTATTTCAAAAAGTAAAGCTTCATCAGGCATGAAAGGATGTACTTCTGATAACTTTACTCCAGCAGACAAGTTTATGAGCCTTTCTCTTCTTATTTTGTTATTTTCTTAGAACTGTTTTGGGACTATTTTTGTGTGAAGGAAATAAGGCTTTTTCACTTGTGTTGCACAAGCTAGGCAAACTCTGCTTTGCTTGTAATTGGTTTTGTTTATTGAGTACATTTGTATATATTTCTTGATATTATTCTTTTTTGGGGATAGGATACTGTAATAAAGTTATTTCCAGTGTTGCCATTTGTGTCCTACAAATATTATGAATATGGAAACAGGCATTCAATGTTTGACACTAAAATAAGGAAATATTAAAAATAATTTTTTTTTTTTTAAATAATTTAATCACCTTTATTAGCCAAGTGTATACAAGGAGTTTTACTCGAGTGTATTGCTTTCCTCTAAATAAAGTTGCACAAAAATTGACAAAACAGCTAGGAACAAGGACAACAAGCTGGACAATTTCATTTAAAAAATAAAAAGGGCTTTAATGTACACAGGTTTGTGAAGAAATAGGTGTATACACATGTTTAAATGTAAAGAAACACTGTTTATCAAAAATGAAAGGCAATAAAAGAGAAAATCTAGTTAAGCATGAGTCTGGAAGTAAACTATACATTTTAGACATCCAAAAAATATTGGCGGTATGATACTTGAAGATGGTTTGCTAGGGCATCTGTTCAAACAAGATTTCTGTTTTTTATTTGAGATAATTTTATGATTTGTCTGATAGTCAAACCGTCATCTTGACCATCTGGTGCTTCAGCTGTCACTGTGAAGTGAGCGTAACCTTTTTTTATAAATTGTAATTATTCAGTTCCATTCAGTCCAGGACTTTATAATGAGAAGGAAAACGTATAAGCCTGTTTTCGGTTCCAAGAAAAGTTACCAGTGAATTGAGCCTGCACAGTTCACTAAATCGTTTTTGTGAAGAGAAATACGAAGTCATGGAGTTTTTCAACGCATGAAGTTTAAATGTAGTTTGTTTTGTCTTTTGGCATAAAATAATGGCTAAGCCTTCATGCAATAAGATATACAGTATAATAGGTGTGTGTGTAACTTTTGTTCTGCTATCTCAGCAGATACCTGGAACAGGACATAACAGGAAGACTTTATTTCCTAAATAGATTTATTTGAAAAATTATCTCATGTGGTTTGAACAGATCCTGTATGTGCCTTTGTGTGTGTGTGTGTGTGTGTGTGTGTGTGTGTGTGTGTGTGTGTGTGTGTGTGTGTGTGTGTGTGTGTGTGTGTGTGTGTGTGTGTGTGTGTGTGTGTGTGTGTGTGTGTGGTGTGTGTGTGTGTGTGTGTGTGTGTGTGTGTGTGTGTGTGTGTGTGTGTGTGTGTGTGTGTGTGTGTGTTTATGTGTGTGTTATGTGTGTTATATGGGTCCACTCCCTTGTCTCTGGTGCCTATCTGTCGCCTGATAATAATAATAGCCACGGCGTGATGCCTCAGACAGGCACAAAGCGTAAGTAATGCATGAGGTCAGGATCTGGATAAGGAAGATGCCGTTGGTCTTAATAAAGATACACATTATCTTATAGGGGCTTAAACATGTTCTCTTATTTATAAAGTTTACCTTATCACTTTCACAAAACAATATTAATATCTTCCACTGCTTCTCTTGTCTGCAGCTTGATTCACCCTTACCCCCCCCCTCAGTCCTCACCCTGCTTTGCATCTTATCTTTGAATGTATGACTGCTATTCTTGCGTAGACCTCTCACAACCTCAGCAGATAAAAGGGAAAAGCCAGCCGTGTCTCTCTTTGATCAAATGGCTGCCAGCAGAGTCCCGGCGTGCTGAAGGGCTTTGGAAAGGTTTCTAGCAACTTTACAGCTCTTTGAGTCCCCCGGCTGGTGTTGAAAGGCAGAACACAACCTGCTGGATCTCTGTTTGCCACATTAGCGGCTACCAACGGTTAAGGGCAGTCTATTCTTGGCAGCCCCCCTTAGAGACCAGGAGAAAGACAGGGGCTGTAGGTGACAAAAACACACATTATTTTGTGTTTGGGGAAAAGCTGATTTCAGAGAAACAGCAAAGCATCTGCATCAAAAGACTTATTTTTCTCCTGCAGCGCAACCCCGGACAAAGAGGTTTCATTATAAGACACAGTTTCAAGCCTGTGTTAGGATGTTGTCGGTGTTAAAAGCAGATAAAATGAGGAAGAGGTTTTTTTTTTTTAGGATTCAGATTACGGTGGCGGGAGAAAAAGGAGGGAGAGGAGAAGTAGCACAGCTGGATTAAAGACTTATGTAACAGTTGGATCACAGCAAGTCAAGTGGGAGCGGAAGCTGGGGCAACAACAGAATACAAATGTCGTCATTTTATAGTTATCTTTTCATGTTTTTTATCCTTGGATTTTGTTGCAGGTACTTCATTAATTGCGTCACTGGGGTCTGGTGGTTTTTGTCATTAAGCGTTTGAGGCGGTATCTGCCGTCTGAAGGTCACTACATCTCTATTTCCAACCAACATACTGTGATTTTTGTCTGCACCTTTGTGGCACTTTCCCCCAAATAATATCATTATAACAGCGACTGATGCTCCCTTTTCCCCCGTGAGCTACGTTCCCTCTCCTTGCTTCATTAGTTTCATCCTCACTGCTGCTTTTGATGTTTACTCTTTCATCCTGTTTTGTTCCAAAAAAAGGATCGTCCACAGAGAATACAGTCTAAAAAAGTCTAAGTTGAACCAAATAAAAGCCCAAGGATGATCTCGAGGACATTGTCTGGAACAGAAATACTTAATACATTAATAATACATAATACATTTCTCTTAAAGCTTTATAATCTCTTGTCAAATCCAGTTTTTCAGCTTTAAATCAGCAGTAAATCCCATACGTTTGATGATCTCCAGTCTTCACTTAATGATGCCTCTGTGTGGTCCTTTGCATTATGAACGTGCAGCGTTAGCTTAGCTGTCTGTTGCTTCGCACTGTGTTGCTATGGTGATTAATGGCAATGAGAAGCAGTGAGTGCATGTTGAACAGGTAGCCGACCTGCTTTCAGCTGATCAAGGTCTCACGGCTCCTTTTATCTTTGCTCAAAGCTACGACACACTCCACAGCTTCTATTAATAGATATATAGAAATATTTTTTAATTGGTCCTAACAACTGCCAAAAATAACAGTTTTAAGGCTTGCTAATGATATTGCATTTTAAATGTAACTCTTCAATTATTTGTAAAAGTAGTTATTATATAATCTTTTTGTAAATACATGGAGAACTATTTGTCTCAGAGTTCATACAGTAGGGTTTAGAATGAGTGGGAAATACCTGATTATGCTAACCTTACCAACTCTAATCAGCTAGGCGTTTTGCCATCGTTATTACCATGTTTTGTCATTTGAGTTATATTGATCAAATGTGACTTTCGAAACCTTTCCGTTTACCCCATAATTAAACAGCATTTTATATAGTGTCAGGTGAGATATATACTGTACACTATATTGAGGATGTTTTCAGATTTTAACCTCCACCCTGCTAGCTTTATATTAGCGAGCTAACATAAGCTTTGTAAGCTAGCCCAGTTAGCTACGTTACAGCTACACCTTACGATAGTTGTAAATATTTATCACTACTAATTTTTCATAAATAGTAGTTTGTGTACTGTAACTAATTTTTAGTGAAGTGTTCTCTAAAAATCAACCACTTAGTGAACACTAATATATCAGTTAAGGGTGAATTTGCAAAGAGCTTTAGCAACGAGCTTAATTTCTCTAACTTTCATGCATTCACTTTTTAAACGCTCTCAAAGCAGAAATATTTGTTCCCAATGTTATTTAATCTTCTCCCATAACATTGATACTCTATTGACTTAATTCTACCACATCCTGTTGTTGTGATATCATGGTTTGTATGTTTTCACTTCCTCTGTACAGTTAACATGAGTAGTTCATTAAGGAAGAGCTCAGTCAGAGACATTTGATCAGGGAGTTAATGAGCGATGCTGCTCAACATGCGCTGTGCTCCGGCAGCACAGCATGGCAGGACAGTCGAGCAGGGATGAGACATGACCATTCAATCAGACCAGTTAATGGTGTATACCTTTTATTACACCTCTGCAGCAAAAAGGAGCTGCACCATAGGGATAGATCATGGCAGCGTCAGCGTCAAGGGTCGCTTTCCCACAATGAAGATATTCACATCCATTATTCTGTAAAGTGCTACGGTAGAAACACAGTGGGGAAAGGTCACAACTACAGAGGTTGTGTGTGTCTCTAAACCTTAAAACTATCAGACCTGTTTCTTTTCTGTGGGGCTCGGTAATATATTGATATAATATGAATTTTGTGATATGTCAGTAGATACTGTGTAGTCTTTTCCTGGTTTTAAAGGTGGTAATATAGTAAAGTGATGAATTTGTTTTGAATATTACAGATTTGTCTTTACTAGGGCTGCATGATTGGGACGAAAATAACTAATTGCAATTATTTTGACTAATATTGCAATTGCAATAGGATTTTATTGGAGGGAACAATCCTTTGTGCATCATTATTCTCAATATCATTGAAAAATAAATAATAATATGATCAAAGTTTAATATTTTAGACATTATATATATATATATATAAATAAATATATATATACTGATGATTATTCAACATCTCATTCTGTACACATGTTAGGAAAGCACCAATAGTCAAGCCTACAATATTGTTGCAATATCGATATCGGGGTATTTGGTCAAACATATTTGATATAGTAAAAAATGTCCCCGCCCTAATCCAGAGTGTTTTTTTAAAAGATATTTTCGGGCCACCAATGCCTTTATTCAAGTGACACTGTTAAAGGGGGGAGACAGAAAGGATTACATGTGACAAATGATCCTAGGCCGGATCCGAACCCGGGTCATCCACTTGGGGAACCATCCCCAGTTCATGGGCCTCAAGTTCTACCAACTGAGCTTTATGACGGCCCAATTCCAGAGTTCAAACAGTTCAAAACTTAGATCACCAGAAACATGAAAGGAGAAGTTGCAGTGGTGGGATACTTGATGATGGAGTGTGATGTAAGACCAGCCTCGCTGCTCGGAGGCTTTTTCAGTGTTAATAAAGACAAAGCTTCCATGTCCCACAACCAACCAGCCAGCCACTTTGTCTGATGGAGCGGCGGAGTGAGGAGAGAACAGTGGACCAGGGGTTGATACGGATCAGTGAGGATTAATGATCAGATAACTACAAACCACAATGCAATCTCTCTGAGTCTTTCTCCCACTGTCACACTGTCAGAGTGTGGCACACACTGCCGGAGATGGAGGGAACAAAAGAGGGAAAACAGTGCAGATAGAAATATGACAGGACGGATCAGAGACTAGAGGATGAAGAAATGTTTGAAATAGAAGTCGTTGTGTAACACAGTAGATATGATGTATTGTTATCATGATAATAACAAGGACAGAAAAATGTCTCTGAATTCAGTTTTATAATCAATTAATCATCTCAGTTATTCATCAGGAAAATAAATGCGAAAAACTCTTAACTTTTGGCATATGTTTAATTTGAATTTGCACTTTACTCAACTGTGTTTTTGAACCCTTTTTATTATTGGATTAACCATTAAAAAGACAAATTATTGACAAATCATAAAGGTCTGTTGGTATAAAGATCACAATGTCCACAACAACCTCTAAACTAGACAAGTATGATCTGACTAACATATTGTTAAGCAGGGTAATTTATGTATTGGGAACAGAGCCGAGGAAGTTATTTTTGACACAGTTGTGAGACCTATGAGCATGACATTTACCAAAATAACTAGTGCTAAATCATCTAGTTTACGTATCTGAAATTTCTACAACCAAATCTTACTTTGTAACGCTTTCTTTTGTATCTCAACAAACGTTCCTTTCGCATCGTCTTCATTTCAGTCACTTGCTCTTGTTTCTCGCCCCTCTTCAATCAGCTGCACTTTTTCTGTCTGTCTTATTATCTTGCTCTCTTTCCATTTCACTGTATCTCTCCGGGTCATGTTTCTCCCCCTAATGTTTTGGAGGGGTCTCAAGTCCTGTTACTCTATTTATATCCGACTGCCAAGTGCCTGTTGATCATTGTGGATAAGTTTAGATGTGTGACTCAGAGCTTTTCACTCTTGCGATTCAACATCAAATACTCTCTTATTGCTTTGGAGTGTTAGTACATCATTTGTTTTGATTTCAAAGCAAAGTTTATTCCAGCTTTAAAAAAAACATGTTTGAATCTACAAGGTTGCTGAGGAGACTTGTGAACAATGAAAGATTTGGTCTTTGGCAGGGATTAACGACACCTCTGCCAAAATGTTGAGGACATTTTAAGCAGTGAAGCGCTGCTCCCCATGAAATGCTTGTTCCAGAACTTTTTGCTGATGGTCAACACTTCAGCTTCGCGCTGTGTCGGGCCGGCTGCTCTGCCAAAGGCTCACACTGCCCGCTCTGGCAAAAGCATTAGAGCCATGTAGGAAGCCAGATGGAAACAAACAGCTGAACGCCGTGCTCTCTTGACTCGTGTTTTTTCTTTTGAGAGCTCTATTTCCACAATATTGTTAAATGAAGGACACCTTGGGGTAAACTCCCAGAATGCACACTGTTATTCCCCCGGGGAGCTTCTTAGATGTATAGATGAGAGATGGACTGAGATGGAGGCTTGCATGCACCAGCCAATCTGCTTTCATACATTTTTGTCAAGGAATCATAGTAAAAACCAACAGTGTTGTTTTGTGTCTGTGTGTGAGAGTAATGCAGAGCGAAGAGTCCGGCAGGAAGGAGTAAACAGATACATCCACACTTGTGTGACTCAGAGCCGATCCAACGTACACACATCAACAAACACACACTCTTCCTTCTGTCGGCTGCTGTCGGCCAGGGTGTTTGTTAAAAGTCGTGTTGCACTCTTGTGTAACGTTTTGTTTCTTGACTGCACTTCTCATCCATGACAGTTAGGCTACTTCATAATACTTCATTCTTAATTAATACAAAATTAAAAAAATTACATATGTAAGGAATTTGATGAGATGTTGTTTTGGGCTCAACTTCTTATAAAACAATCACTATACATGTTTTAATTTTTTATTTAATTATAGAGTATTTGTAACCACAGATATGATGTATTTCCATCTCAGTTTTGATTGTTGTTGGTTTGTTTGACCAATAGCCCAAAATCTAATGTTTAAAATCTAAGTTTCTGTATGTCTTTCCTTCATATGTATCAACAACTGTACATTTTCACTCTACTCTCTTGGTGGGCATTGCTGAGGAGGACCCAAGGAAGTTCAGTGTCGGGTGTGAAATTGTTTGGATGAGCGGTTTAAGAGAAAGCTGCAAATAGAAATACCACAAGCCAAACAGTTGGCTATGCAGACACGGCACTGTACTTATATAATCATAATACAATATCTAAATAGGGTCTGAGAACTGAAACTAGGGAATTTTGGCTTTTCTGCTTGATAAATGACCTAATTTAACAAATCTGCTTGGTGATTTATTCATTAACTAATCAATTATTCCAGCATTAGTGTTGTTAGTGCTGAGAACGGTGACATCACTATGTAACACTCGCGTTTCTATTGGTTAGCACTCCAACACATTGTACGTGATAGGCTAAGCGGCGGGACATCTCTAAGCGGTTGACCAATCACAACAGAGCTGGCCAGCTAACCAATCAGAGCAGACTGGGCTCTGGTTTCAGACAGAGGGTGAAAAGAGGTGCTGCAGCACAGGCAGTATGAGAAAAATAAAGAGCTTTTTGAACATTAAAGCATGGAGACATGTCACAGTAGAGGAACAACATACTGATATGAAACCTGAAAATTATCATAATATGTCATCTTTTTAAAAAAAAACATCAACAAGCAACATCAGATAATTAAAAACTATAAATGTATATATTTTCACAGTACTCCATTGAACAAAAGCATGGTTTTGATTTATTGTAAGGTCTGAAATGATGGATGTCAACGTGTAATAACTATAAGTGCTGTTATATTCCATAATAATAATAGAAGTTGTAAGGAAACGCATCACCAAGGCGACACAGTGTGATTTAACCCCGTTTTTTTCTCTCTCCACCTGTATTGCTATTTATAACTCTACATATATCTCTCTCTCCGTCAGTGTGTGGGGGAGGAGATCTGGGTGGACAGTCGGACGGTGTACATCGGCCATAAAGAGCCTCCTCCGGGAGCTGAGGCCTACATCCCTCAGCGTTACCCCGACAACCGCATCGTCTCCTCCAAGGTGAGCGAGCCTCAGCCCCCCCCCCCCCCCCCGAGTCACAGCCGAAGCATTGTTCATCATCATGCCGCGCCTTCCTCTTATATTGAGACAACCATGTAATCTCTTTTGTGGCCATGTTTTTAAGGATGACACATTTCACTTCGCTAGTTTTTCGTCAAGCTGTGCGCCACCGTTTCTCTCGTGCTGTTGTTTTTCCTTTTTCTGTTTTTTTATATTATGTGCGTGAGAATAACTCTGTCGCTCTGTCCCACAGTACACCTTCTGGAACTTCATCCCCAAGAATTTATTCGAGCAGTTCAGAAGGATCGCTAACTTCTACTTCTTGGTTATATTTCTGGTCCAGGTGAGATTTCATTAAAACCAGTGATCATTTTTCCACCTCATTTTATTCAACCTTAGAACACAAAGGAAATACTCTCCCAGCTGTCCATTAGTTAAATACAAACTATCCAACAATGTATTACTAGTTCTATTTTATGCATTCATTTTCTGAATACCTACCTTTTTTAATGGCCTTACTTAAAAATGAAAGTGCATGGCTTAGCATCAGGATATATTAATGGCAGCTGGAGGCATTTGACAGCTGAACATAGCCCCATTTTTAATACGTTAATGTTCAAATATACATTAGGTTGCTGATGTTTTTGCAAGACTCTTCTCATAATTGAGAAGCTGGTTTCAATTTATTTGGCACAGAACTGCAAACTCTCTAGCTGGTGCACAGTGACTTACTTGTTATTGTTTCTGGGGAAACCAAAAAACCTGGTAAAAACATTTTTACACTGCAGATTATTTGGTGAAGTTTGCTTGAATTTACTTGGAACATCAATCTCTGTAGCAAAATTCATAGCAGTTCATCCAATAATACTACACCGTCATTTGTGAAGTCCGTTAGTGACATTTTATCATAGTTTCTCAAAGAAAGACATGTTTTTTCCTCACATACAACCACATTTAACCGGTTTCTTAGAGGGTTACAATCACTAATGACATGACATCAGTTCAAACCATGTTTTCATTGCTTTTTGATGACCAGTTAAATCCTGCACCAGTGTTTAAGGTTACAAATGATTACCAGAATAACTTGAAGTTGCTAACATCATATTATGCTGAAAATGAGTGCTGTACTACCCAGTGTGTGTCTTTCGAAATTACAATCAAAGAGAAGCAGCTTATTTCCTTGAGCCACTACAGTATATTGCACCAAATGCTGAATACAAGGACAAACTCATCACAGAGGAGAAGGATAGAACAATTTATTTACCAGCATCACCTTGATAAACCACACTGCAACACAGCCAGAGCTTAAGTCTTTGTTGCTGTGTGTTTTATCAGTAACATGTGAAATACTGCACTTTCCAAATGGGTCAAACTGGGCATGGCACATAGCAGCGATGTTTCTCTAAGTCGACTGAAAGCTGCTACTTTGCTTTTATTACTTTCTACAAATGTCTCTAAAAAGTAGTGGGAAAAAATGTACAAGTTAACTATCCCAGAATGGATATTTCTTGTAAGAACAGATGGAGCATATCAAGCAAGATTTGATTACTTGGAGACATAAACGTTGCCAGATTGGCGCTTGATTCCTTATTACAGAAGCGTTTATAAGTCCTGCTGTACTTCCTTACTCAATGTTGCATTACTTGGCGTCCTCTATGTTGTCCCCCCCTTCATCTTCATCCCCTGCACCTTCCTCACACTCTTCCTCTCTCTTTGCAGCTCATCATCGACACCCCCACCAGCCCAGTCACCAGCGGCCTGCCCCTCTTCTTCGTTATCACCGTCACCGCAATAAAACAGGTAGGACACACACCAACACGCTCACATTTCCAAGAAATATTTCCCGCACAGAACCCCGCTCACACACACCAACTTGCACACACACACACACACTCTACGAACCGGCTGCTCTATTATCTGTATATACACATTCCTCTCTCAGTGAAAGGACATGCCATTGAATGTGTCTGGTGATGTGAGAAATATGATAATGAATGGTCTCCTCTGTTAATCACTCGAGCCCCCAGGAGAAGCATCCTCTCTACCGCGCTCCGCTTCTGATGGGGAAGTATCAGTGATAGATAGAGCTGTTCTGGCTAAGGAAGCCTGAGCGTTACTTGGACATAAATCTAAAAAAACTTGACATTTGGCGAGAAATCCAGAAAACGGGTCAAGCTCAGGGAACACAATGCTAATTAATGACAGCGCATGACTTTCACCTCTTCCGCTCCGTCTCTTGATCTCATACTACGCACAATAATCTATACTCTCTGCTTCCCCCATTGCCAATGTGAAGCCGACAATTGAGCGGCCCGACTAAGCAAGGAGGCAGAGGCAGAACGTCCAAAAATATAACCCGGTGTGGGCATTTATTAAATTCGAGCACAGGACACAGCCTCAATCTTGCTGTTCCCGTGAGCACAGTCACCAGCCACAAGGATCTCACACACCCAACAAAACAGGAAACACAGAGCCACACTAATTAACCCAAGAAGACACAGGTGAGGGGGGAGGAGACAACACAGGGCACCAGGTGAACATAATCAGGAGCAACAGAAAAAACGGGAGGGGGAACACTTTTCAAAATAAAACACATGTGCAATATACAAGGCCTGAAGCCGTCAGTCCACAGTGACGAAGTTATCTTCGTCACAGCCAACAAACACTTTGGCTTTCTCTTCCTTTTTCCTTACGATCTACATTACGATTACATTAATGCACATCATGTGACCGTGATCTTTTAATACTGTGAGCCATGTTCATCTCCCTGAATATTTTGCACTTCTCTGCACACATTTCTGCACAGCCCTCCACTTTAAATTACAACACATTGCAGTTTGTCATATATTGTCATATATTCATTGTACTGAGTTTTTTTGGTGTAAATACTTGATTTTTATAATCGTTATATTTTTGACCTTCTGTTACAACCTATTTTCTTATGTTGTTCATGTTTGTACCGTCATAAACCAAAGACAATTCTTTGTATGTGTAAGCGTACCTGGCAATAAACTTGATTCTGATTCTGATCTCCCTCTCTCTCCCTCTGTCTCCCTCTGTCTCTCCCTCTCTCTCCCTCTGTCTCCCTCTGTCTCTCCCTCTCTCTCCCTCTCTCTCTCCCCTCTCTCTCTCCCTCTCTCTCTCCCTCTCTCTCTCTCAGGGCTACGAGGACTGGCTCCGACACAAGGCTGACTGCTCTATAAACGAGTGTCCGGTGGACGTGGTGCAGCAGGGGAAGGTGGTGAGGACTCAAAGTCACAAGCTACGGGTAAGAATGGCCTCATTAGAGCAGTGTAGCACCTGAGGCTAAAAAACAACGCTACAGTGCTGCTGCATAGCCCACTTTCTAAAAACTCTCAACTCCCCCCTTTCTCTTTCTAGCCGCAGCCCTCTCTAACTTTGTTTCCTTCCTCTCTGGCCTCTCGCTTGTCTTTCCCACCAATTAATTGCCATGAAACTGTAGTAGAGGAACAATTATAGTGTCCCCTTGTGCACCGTGCGGGAAGCCCCTTTGGCAGGTTCCCAGGACTGATGTATTTCATGAGAGAGGATATTCCTGTCATCATCCTGTGACGCTCTCTTATGTCAGTCTGATGCAACCGCAGATCACTCTTTGGTATCAGTCTCATTCTAGAAAGTGGCTTATAATCCATCAGACTTATATAATATCAAAACCCATGTTCGATTCTATTTAGGATCCGCATTTTCTGCAATAGCATCGACTATACCTTGCCGTATGTTGCTTTAAAATAGTACGTTTAAACGGTTTCCTATGTTTAATTGCATAGCCACGCATGACAGATTTGATGTAATACAGATATTTGATCCTGAGTTCAGTATTACTGTTTCAGGAGACACTGTTTAGTCTCCTTTATTCACACAAACGACCCCCCCGGCCTCCACATCTTTTGACTTCTCCTGCTTCTGACATGGAAATCGATCTCAACGCTCCAACTTATGATCCACTTCCTAAAATACACTTAGAGTAGTGTTGTCTTTGCGCCTCGTAAGACAACACTCTAGCCACGGTCATTGATGACATTTCATCTGGATACAACTTGTGTTTCTATCTTTACACATCATTCAATTGCTATGACTGTTACACGATGCTTTGCGCAAACAGCTGCTAACATAGGTATACAAAATATCCAACAGCAATAAACACATGATTAAAATGAGCACCACTTTTACCAGCTGCAATAAACACATTCATGGATTTATAATCATAATCCAGTAACTCGTATGATTCTAAATTGGGCCTATATGCTTACCGAATACTGTTGCTTTTGGTACTTTGTAGTTTATTTGATGCCTATACTTGTAATACTTGTGTACTTTTACTTAAGAAAGATTTTCAATGTTGTTATTCCCTCAATTTGGTGTTGCTACTTTAAGGAAAAGATCTGAGTTCTTAGCACCATGAATAGTGTGCTATAACAGAGTAAGACGCCCATTCATACTATTTTCTTAATTGAGTACTCCTACAGTATTTATGGAAGCAGATTAATATTTCTTGAGGAAAAACAGGAAGCAGCTTCACTGAGCTGCATATTAATCTGCAGATATGTATCTCATGTCAGCGCAGCGTGAATAAAGCGGAGGTGTCAGAGAACATGACGGGAGTGTCGAGCTCAGCAGCTCCTATGTAGATGTTTAGATACTACGCTGTATCTCAGTCTGCCTTCAGCATTGTGTGGAGGGTATTTAATGAGTGCAGGTACATGTAATTCTGCTGCGTCTGCTTCTCCTGTCAAGCGTGCACAGAGTGTGTGGGATGTTGAGGGTCAGAGTAGAATAAAGCGCCCTGCTTTAAAGGTTACAGAGTCTTATAGTATGTGTTGCCGTAGCAGCAGAGGTGGACGAATTAGTAATACAGTAGTGTAGGTCTCTATGACTTTGTTAGGATCCCTTTTAGCACTAGCATAAGCATGGGCTATTATTTCTGGGGTCCACTCACATACAGTCAAACACACAGCTGCACACTATAGCCACATACATACTACATAAACAAAGCAAATCATCTCATGTTATTAACAATCAAGTACGGAAGTGAAACACAAATGATCGTACTATTAACCATTATTAAGCCAAACACATCATTAACAATCCAGAACAAAAAAATAATTACTCATGGCAAAGTCCTTGTCTGAAATGATCTCACAAATAGATATACAAACATTATTTTAGTCCTGTTTAAGTTTAAGTCCTGCATTCATTTATTTATTTTACTTGTTTATTAATTTATGTATTTATTAATTAATTCATTTATTTATTTAAAGGTGGGGTAGGTAAGTTTGAGAAACCGGCTCGAGATACACTTTTTGTTATATTCCATGGAATGCTCTTAACATCCCGATAGCAATGAATATCTTAAGTGCTTTGACAACAAATCCATAAAGAAATGTCATCTGTGGAAGCCGTAGTACTGTAAAAAGCACGACCAATCATTTTAGCCGGCCCGGCTAAAATAACTGGATGGCCTACCTGCCTGTCAGCCTTCCATCTGTGCACAAACTCATCTCGTGCCCTCATCATCCTCATGTGTGCATTCGTGTGTGTTGGAGGAGGGGCTCTGTAAGGAAGTGGCAGATTCTTTCCGGCTGTGTTTTTTCTAATTCTAGCGCACTCGAGCTGGTTTCTCCAAAATTACCTACCCCACCTTTAAGTACAAAGTTATTAGCATTATTTTATAATTTGAGTAGCAGAACAAAAAACTCAAAAACTCATACTCATTATAAAGAATGGCCAGTAGGGATTCCTTTATGTGTACATTACTTTTATTTTGCAGCAGTAAAGCTGGAGATAACTTCAATGAGTTAGTTAGTCGCCAGGTATCTTAATCCATGAAAGCACATCATAATTCATTATTGGTTTATATTTTTGTATGAATAAAACTTACCTGCAAAGTAGCTAGTAGCTTTTGTTGACAAATGAATGTACAGGAGCCAAAAGTACAATATTTGCTTCCAAATTGAAGCAGAGTGGAGCATTACATAGAGATATACAAGAAAAAGTACCTCACATTTGTAATTAGGTAAAGTACTTGAGTAAGTGTACTGTGCTTAACAGCAGTGTTCACTTCATGCCATTAGTGGGGAAAGACATTTGTCATCAGAAAACAGAAACTCTCTCTCTCTCTCTCTCTCTCTCTCTCTCTCTCTCTCTCTCTCTCTCTCTCTCTCTCTCTCTCTCTCTCTCTCGCTCTGTCTCGCTCTCTCTGTCTCCCTTTGTGTGTCTTGCAGCGTTCTCCGTACCAAGGTTCCTCTCTCCTGTAGATCAAACAGAGAGGATTAGAGTGTGAATCGGGAGCAGGAATAATGATGAATATATTAATCATGCAAAATCAGAGAGCGTGTGTCATGTGTATGGTCACCGTGGAGATGGGATTTATCAGAGTTTAAGCTGCTCCACTCGCATAATCCGTTATGCAACTTCTCAATCCTTTGGGGAAAAAAAAAATGAGCAGACGTTTCCCCTCAGGTCTGTCTGTCTGTCTTTCACTGTGTTTATCCGAGGCTCTCATCATAATACTCATTTATTATTTATGTGAAAGCCATTAATGTGTGTCCTGTGTGTGTGTCCTGCTGTCAGGTGGGGGACATCGTGGTGGTGAGGGAGGACGAGACTTTCCCCTGCGACCTCATCCTGCTCTCCTCCAGCCGCCATGACGGGACCTGCTACGTCACCACCGCCAGTCTGGACGGGGAGTCGAGTCACAAGGTGCTCCCATCAGGGGGGGATTTATATATGATGCTACTTGATTCAAAACTTTATCTCAAAACAGGAAAGCATTGGGATTTAGTAGGTCTTTAAAACATGTGTTTGCTAATTTAAAAGCCATTTGGTGGCCTATGTACTGGGATTAGTCTCTGCTGCAGAGGACCATGGTTCGAATCCAAGCCAGTAACCAATCCACACGTTATCCAGTCTTTTCCCCCCCCTTTCAACTCTGGCCCAAAAATTAATCTCAAATAAAAATGTCCAATTCCCTTTCCAGTTTGTCACATCTGAGAATTCAATGATTTTCTTTGCCGTACATTATTGATTGATTACATTTATTTGATGTGTTTGATGATTTAAACAACTAATATAGCACTGCAGTCAGTATATTGCATAAACTGAATATCTCTGATTTTTGTCAGAATCTCGTCACAAAGTGTAAAGAGTAGTTCAGGATTTTTGATTTTCTAATATTTTACTGGATTTGAAACTGAGTATCTTTGATCCCAAAACAGGATCATTGGGATTCAGTAGGTCTTTAGGTGATATGTAAGCCAAATTGAGCAAGTGAAATAAATATCAAACACTTCCCGTTTCTCAAAATCTAAGAATTTGGTGATTGATTGAAAAAACACAAATAACTATCTTTGTTTTTTCATCTTGTCGTCTCAGACAATTTGAAGCCATTGCTTGATGGCTTTTTTCAGTCATTTCTGACACTTTTTTGAGAACAATCATTCAAGATGATCATGCGCAGATTTATTGATTTGAAAAATAATCAACACATGAACACAGACACAGAGATGCACAATGATATACAGTAAGTGACACACATGTGGCATTTCATATTTGCGCTTCTACTCTGATGTTCATCGCTGTCACTCACACGCATGGCTTAGCACACACACACACACACACACACACACACACACACACACACACACACACACACACACACACACACACACACACACACATATATTAGTATCCCAGAGCGTATGGTGGAGTACTACAGCCTCTCTCCTCACACTCACCCTCGGGCCGACCCCCTGATGAGCGCCCCCCCCCCCCCCCCCCCCCCCCCGCCATGCTGTTCTATGCTCACCACCCCGCCTCGCTCAGTCGTTTAGAAAATCTGCCAGAAGCCGTACTGCGGTCGCCAGATGAACCCTGCTCTCATTAGTGGCTGCGGGTGACATTTCCCTCTGTTGTCTTCTTCTTCCCCCTTCCTCCACCCTCCTATCTCAGACCTATTATGCTGTACAAGATACCCTGGCCTTTAGAACGGAGCAGGAGGTGGACTCGCTACACGCCACCATCGAATGTGAACAACCACAGCCTGACCTCTACAAGTGAGTGTGACACCAATCACTGATGCATCTTCGTTCACATGACTCTGTCTGGTCTTTGAAATCACTTACCTTTCATGTGATTTACTTTCTTTTGTATTACTTTTTGTTTGCATTACTCTCTGGGTTTTATTATGTGTTTGGTTGCTTTCTTTATTTTCTGTGTGTATTGAATGTGTTCTGTTTTAATGGAAAGCACTTTGTTATTATGTTTGAAAGGTGCTATATAAATAAGGATTATTCTTATTCTTAGTGGTATTAAAGTAGTAGTATTTATTTAATATTATTTTTCTATAATGCACAACTGTTTCTTGTCTGACTTTCATTGTGCTGTGATTTTCTTTCCTCTTGCAGATTTGTGGGACGCATTAATATTTACAAGGACAAAGAAGAGCCAGTGGCTAGGTGAGTGTACTTTTTATCCTAGAAAGGTTATTAATTGTATTTGTTAGTGTAACGTTTATTGACAAGGCCAACTGTCTTTCTCAATTCATCAAATGCATTTATTGTTTTTTCTCAATGAAAACATTCTGTTTCTTTCCTGCAGACCACTTGGGGCGGAGAATTTGCTCCTCAGAGGAGCCACACTGAAGAACACACAACATATTTATGGTAACAAGCAGATTCACTGTTTAATATCTCTTGAATGTTTGAGCTATGAGGCTGATATCAATCGTTTCTTGATAACCTCTTTGTTATCTCCCCTCAGCTGTTGCAGTCTACACTGGTATGGAGACTAAGATGGCGCTTAATTATCAGTCTAAATCTCAGAAGCGCTCCGCTGTAGAAAAGTATGATCCACGTCCACACTCTTCAATTTAATAGTATGGTTTATACATTCCCTGTTCCCTCCTCCTGATCTGTGCCCTCTCTCTCTGCAGGTCGATGAATGCCTTCCTCATAGTGTACCTGTTCATCTTGATCAGTAAAGCGGTCATCAACACGGTTCTGAAATACGCCTGGCAGTGGTCTCCAGACAGAGACGAGCCCTGGTACAACCACAGGACGGAGAACGAGCGCCAGCGACATGTGGTCCGTACACCAACATCATGTATTTTTTATTTATTTAAATGTTGTACAGGCAAGAGATAAACATATATTGTAAATTACACAACAGTATGATGAGAGGACAATATCTACTCACACAAAATACAAGTAAATAAATAAATTAATGAGACAAAACTAAGTTAACAGGATATCTTCAACATTTCAAATTACTAGGTCGACAGTACAAGAATCAAAAACTCATGACATGCAGAACATATTTATTCTTCAATATTATCACACTCTCTCTTAAAGGTGGGGTAGGTAATTTTGAGAAACCGGCTCGAGTGTGCTAGAATTTGAAAAAACACAACCGGAGAAAATCTGCCACTTCCTTACAGAGCCCCTCCTCCAACACACGAACGCGCACATGACCAATGAGGGCACGAGATAAGTTTGTGCCCCGATGGAAGGCTGACAGGCAGGTAGGCCATCCAGTTATTTTAGCCGGGCCGGCTAAAATGATTGGTTGTGCTTTTTACAGTATTACGGCTTCCACAGATGACATTTATTAGGAATGATATTCATTGCTATCGGGATGTTAAGAGCATTCCATGGAATATAACAAAAAGTGTATCTCGAGCCGGTTTCTCAAACTTACCTACCCCACCTTTAAAGCTAATTGTGTACCATTTCATGTTGTGTTGTGTCACCTTTTAATAGTCTGAAAAAATGTTTGTATTGTAGTGCCAAAAAATGGTCTCTACAATGAATTATAACAAAGTAATTTCCCCCTTTCCCTCCTTACTCCAGGTGATCCGAGCCTTCACAGACTTCCTGGCCTTCATGGTCTTATTTAACTACATCATCCCAGTGTCTATGTACGTGACGGTGGAGATGCAAAAATTCCTGGGCTCCTATTTCATCACATGGGATGAGGAAATGTTCGACGAGGAGCTGGGAGAGGGGGCTCAGGTCAACACCTCGGATCTGAACGAGGAGCTGGGACAGGTACATGAGACGCAGACGTTTACACACAGTATCTGCATGTAAACTATTTAAAGACACACTCTTATCCTACCCTCTTCCTTCCCTCCCAGGTGGAGTATGTGTTCACTGATAAGACAGGCACTCTCACGGAGAACAACATGGAGTTTATTGAGTGCTGCGTCGATGGGAACGTCTACATCCCACATGCCATCTGCAACGGCCAAATCCTCAGCGCTGCCTCCAGTATAGACATGATTGACTCCTCACCCGGAGGATATAGGAGAGTAAGTGTGTGTGTGTGTGTGTGTGTGTGTGTGACAAAGTAAACAGGCTTCTTAATCCAGCCTGAATAGACTCTTGGCTGAGCTAACTCAAATAGAGATGGAGAGTAAAGAAAAAGCTTCACATATAAGTGAGTAAGACGGTTGTAGATTAACTAACATGTCACATTTTCAGGCAGGAGGAGCATTAAAGTAATTATATCTGACATTTTCATACAAACAAATGTCTGTTTTGCTGATAAACACAGAAGGGATGCGGCGTGCACATCCAGTTTATAACCTCTTTGTAAACCGTAAGTGTTTGCTGTGTCTTACATGGAGAAGAAGTCCTCTGGTGCACAGAAAAGTGATGAGCCTTGCATTTCTGCCTGTAGCAACAGTGATTTGTTTAGATTTAATAGGAGCAGAATTGTGTAGTCAGCACGAGCAGCAGAAGCCACCACAGATGACCAGAGAGAGAGAAAAGAGCGCCCTGCGAAAATTAAAATGTGCAGAAAACTTGAAAGAAAATGGATATGCTGCTTTATTGCTCTGTGATTCTGGCTGATGACAGTGATGACTTTATAGCACCAACAATGTATATTTAATTGCAAGACACTGCAGAATTAGTTCATACAAAATGGAGGAAACCACAGACTAATAATAACTTATAACACTCCTTGTTGTTAACCACCAACTATGTGCAATATGTGCAATATATATATATGCCGTTAATAACTGTGCAATATATACCTGGCTGCTAAATCCTCAGAACTGTTACAGGATGTGTTTTTTGTAAATTGTGTAACTTTTTTGTAATCTTTAATATATATATATATTATTTTTATTATTTATTTTTATTGTTATGCATGCTACTTAGGTAACATTAAGCTGTCTTTGGCTCTTTTCTGCTGTAACAATGTAACTTTCCCCTCTGGTATCAGGTATTCTGTTTCGTATTATTCTCATACTGATATTCTGAACAAACTGTGCTGTTGTATTAGCTGTAAAATGTCTTTACTGTAGGGTATTTTATTATTTGTACAGCACTTTGCTCGACCAAAAATAGTTATAAATGTGCTATATAAATAAAACTTGATTTGATTTGATTTTGATTTGATTTGCAATTTTATATTTTTTTTTAATAATGCATCTTAGACTGAAGCCTTGGATTCCTAAAAGTAAAAAAGCTGCAGTGGATTACTGTTTAATGTACGGCTTTGTGTCTGCAGGAACACGAGGATCTGTTTTTCCGGGCGCTGTGTCTGTGTCACACGGTGCAGGTGAAGGAGGAGGAGACGGTGGAGAGCATCAAGAGGGGCATCCACCAGGGCCGGCCCACCTCCTTCTACATCTCCTCCTCTCCGGATGAGGTGGCGTTGGTGGAGGGAATGAAAAGGTAAACACACTAAAACAATTTTTTGCTTCACAAGCTATTTCTGGTCAGGATGTGACCCGAGGCACATGTATAGTAAGACACGCGGTGCAACATGTCATATCACAGTTTGTTGATCTGCCCTATTGCTTTCACAGATGTAGTAAGTGTATGAGCTGTGATCAGGTTACACTCAATGCGTCACAACACCTTTGAATGTGAGTAAAGTGTATATTGATACTCAGATCTAAATGAATAATTTCTCCCTTTCCCCTCACTCTTGTTGCCAGGCTGGGTTACACCTATCTGAGACTGAAAGACAACTACATGGAGATCCTGAACAAAGAAGATGAGATTGAAAGGTTGGTCCTTTAAAGGTCTGCTGTGGTTACACCGCAGGAGATGAAGTGGGAGTAATTCATTTGATGGAGTTGTGGTCATACATCAGCCGCCTGGAGAGAAAGGGCTCTCGGATTGTGTTACATGTTCAACAGAGCTCACAGAAAAGAAAGTACAACCATCAAAGAGTGAGCAGACGGTTGTTTTTAGAAACTGCTCAATCAGATCAAAATGCTCCGACTGATGTTGAAGAATGAAAGGCAGCGAGATCCCATTAGAGAGTGGTTTTGTGGGAAGTGTGTTTTGATCCATAGGGAGTGCTCATGTAAGCAGCTCTCTCTCCATCACTCTCTGCAGTGGCCTGTCAATACTGAGCTATTTTAAGGAAGCAGGGGAGCTGAGAGGGGAGAGGGGTGGGTGGGGGGGGGGGGGGCACCCAGCAGATGTGAAGACTTTGGCAAAAGGTTACATTCTCACATGTGCTGTTTTTAAGCAATTCAAAGGAAATGTACATTTTTTTGGACCTTTTATACAAACTGGGCAAGACATGTTTTAAACAGCAGGGTCATGTGATGTGCTTTAAAGGGAGATAAAGGTGCAGCAAAGGTAAAAGAGTTATCATTAAAAGTACAGGCAAGTGAAACAAGTTTTCAAAGTAAACAATTGCAGTTAAAATAGGAATCATACAAAAAAGACCACAGAAAATACTCCTACATTTAGAACCACAATTAAATAAGATTGAATAAATACGATTTTTGTGTCCAAAAAAGTGACCTAACTGACAACTGAGGAACAGACAAATCATAGAGAGTAGGAACTTACCAAAAATGTACAACCTGTGTGCGAGGACATCAAAGCTGCCCTGAAGTGGATTTATCCAATTCTATTCACAAGACGTTGAAGAAACCCAAAAAAGAAGATGAATACAAATCTGAAAAGATATTACAAAGGTCACAGAGAGTACCCCATGTCATGCCAACACTGTCTCTCCTTCAGGTTTGAGCTGCTCCATGTGCTGAACTTTGACTCTGTCAGGAGGAGAATGAGCGTCATAGTCAAGTCCAGCGCAGGTGAAATACACTCTTTCTACTTACATTTTATAAATCCATGATTGGACACTTGAATTCTTTTGCAGTTATTTGAACCTGTTTTTTGTGTGTGTTGGATCTCAGGAGAATACCTGCTGTTTTGTAAGGGGGCAGACTCGTCCATTTTCCCCCGAATCGTGTCTGGGAAGGTGGAGCAGGTGAAAGCCCGGGTGGAGCTGAATGCTGTCGTAAGTGCACAGTTTAACCAATACAGTATATAATGGGATTTATGACGCATTGTTTCAGGCCTAGTTATTAGAATCAGAATCAACCTTTATTAGTCTCACAGCGGGGACATTTACAGTGTTACAGCAAAAGTGGCATAGCAGGTAAAAAACATGCAATATACATTTTCTTTAAAAAGCACATATTATTATCAGAATCAGAAACAGTTTTATTACCAGGTTTACACATACGAGGAATTTGACTTGACGTCATGGTGCGTACATAAAACATGAATTAAAAACACAGGTGGGGAACTAGAAACAAATATTAAAAATAATTAAAAATATAATACAAATATAGTCAAATATAACAGTATTTACATTGCAATGGAATGGAATGAAAAAAGGAATGAAATATGATTATTAGTAATAAAGTCCAAATAAAGACAAATAAGTACACAACCATGGCAAAAAAATTAGTAACAGCAATTTAAGTAAAACTAAGTGACATAAATGACAAAATAAAGTAGCATGAATGCATCCTTATATACAGTAAAGACCCTCCATCTTTTTCTTCTTCTCTGTAACGCAGGAGGGTCTGCGGACTCTGTGTGTCGCCTATCGAAAGCTCTCAGAGTCCGACTACCAGGAGGCGTGTCTTCACCTGAACGAAGCCAAGCTGGCCCTGCAGGACAGGGAGCAGAGGCTGGCGCAGGCCTATGACATCATCGAGAGGGACTTTGTGCTTCTGGGCGCTACAGCAGTGGAGGACAGGTTGGTCGCCCGAGAGAAAAAGAGAGGGAGGTGGGAGAGAGAGATGGAAATGGAAGGGGGAGGAGGGGGAAGATTGAAAAACAGTGCAGCAGCAGGGGAACAGAAGGGGAAGATTAATGAGTCATGAAGCCGTCTTCAAAGTATAGTAATGACTCATGAGGGCAAAAAAAGATCAAGGCAGTGTTGAATGTAGACGCGTTTTGGCTCTTACAAGGTAGACTTCAGGGTAGTGTTCCCTAGCTGATCGATCAGCTGCCTGACAGTTTGACTCCCTCCTAGATACACTGTTGATGGGCAGGAACAGGGGTGGTCGTGCATCGATGAGTTATCACCAGTTTGTAATTAATTGATTGAGGTTCTGATGGATGCTTTAACCTTCGCCACTGGAGGCGGCTGAAACACTTATTGACTTATTGACGCGCAGGCTCCAGGAGAAAGCAGCAGACACCATCGAGTCACTGCACAAGGCTGGGATGAAGGTTTGGGTCCTGACAGGCGACAAGATGGAGACGGCGGCGGCTACATGCTACGCCAGCAAGCTGTTCCGCCGCAGCACCCAGATCCTGGAGCTGACCAAGAAACGCACGGAGGAGCAGAGTCTGCACGACGTCCTGTTCGAGCTAAACAGGACTGTTCTCAGACAACGCTCTATTTCTGGGTAAGGGATAAAGCATGTTTATATATCTACAGAGCTGTTTTTCTTCTTTTGGAACATTTAAAAACATTGGAATTTTGTAAAACATATCCATCACAAATGTAAGGCTTTGACAATGCTTACATGACTTGTGTTTATCCAAACAACAGTCTTAAACCCAAAGGTATTCAATTTACAAAAAACTAAAACATTTAAGAAACTGGAAACATCCAACTTTCTCACCACAACTGTAAGAAATGAATTAACATGTTTGATCTAATACCAAATCATATCAGTGTTTATATCAATTTGAACTGTAATGATGTGCATACACTTATCACATAATCACAAATGATATTTCCTTTCCTTTAACACCTGGACAAAATAGGGGAATATCTGCAGATGGATCTATGATGTGTTGTGTGAAAAGCTCCCTGTTGATCCGCCTGTGATATTCTCTCCCAGGTTGTCAATGGACTGCCTGGACTTCGGTCTGATCATCGACGGGGCCACGCTGTCTGCAATCCTGAAGGCGAACCAGGAGGGCGCCGGCTGTGGAAACTACAAAGAGATCTTTCTGGAGATCTCTCGCAACTGTAGCGCCGTGCTCTGCTGCCGCATGGCGCCGCTGCAGAAAGCCCAGGTGAGAGCGCTGCACTTCAGTATACAAATATCACCTAAATGAAAAACAGTGGTAATGACTGAAGTTTTTTCCCGCAGATTGTGAAGCTAATTAAAGCTTCCAAGGAGCATCCCATAACCCTCGCTGTTGGAGATGGTGCCAACGATGTCAGCATGATCCTGGAAGCACATGTGGGCATCGGTGAGCTCATTTTAACACTGTTATAAGGAGTGCTGCTTCTATTAGAGAGCAAGATGATTTCTAAATCCTACTGATATTGATATCTGAGAGTAAAGCAAATTTAATAAAGATCTATTTATGTTTTTTGACACACACAAACATTATGCATCTTTTCTCATTAAAGATTAGTTTTTACTCATTTCATTGGAACAGTAAAACTTTAATAATTATAATCAGTAAAACATACTTAAACATAATTCAGTTAATAAAACATGTATACAATAGATATATTGTTGGATGTTCTGCTTGTGTACTGAAAACAATCAAATATTTGTTTATTTTGACCTATATTATAGTCGGGTTTTGGGCGGTTAGTTGGGATCTCGTCTCTATTTTTATAAAACCACCTTCTCATGCCTAAGTTAGATTCCTGCTCATATTCTATGTCCTTTTTTCCTCAAGGCATCATGGGTAAAGAAGGCCGACAGGCGGCGAGGAACAGTGACTACGCCATCCCGAAGTTCAAACACCTGAAGAAGATGCTGCTTGTTCACGGCCACTACTACTACATCCGGATTGCAGAGCTCGTTCAGTACTTCTTCTACAAGGTACGCGCTCCACACCGGCTCTCACACTTTAATCACTTTATCCTAATTCCCAGTGAGACACTGAGTTACAAAGAGCCAGATTTTGCAGCTACTCTTGACAGATTACTGGATTCATGAATCCCCGGTGTGACGTTCTCTCCTGGATCCACGGCTGTGATGATCGCGTGGGCGGCTTCACAGCGAGCAGCGCCCTGCCAACTGATTCATTTTTTTCTTTGGCAGGCCGGCTCTCTGCAGCCCACTCAGTCAGCTTATAGCACACAATCTCTGCAGAAACAGAAATGTGTAGATACTAGCATTTTTAGATTCTTTAAATCTCCTCACGTGTACTTGTCACAAGCTTATCACTCTCTCTGTGTGTTGTTGTTTTTCCCTCTTCTTAAATCTTTCCAGAATGTATGCTTCATCTTCCCTCAGTTCCTGTACCAGTTCTTCTGCGGGTTCTCCCAGCAGGTAAGTACTTTAGTTAGGGCTACAGTCAGTGTCATGATTTAAACTAGTTTCACACAGAAATTAATGCTTTTTAAATGTGAACTTTTAAAGCTGCAATAATTAGTGTCGCTTGTTGAAAAACCTACAGAGAATTATCACCCTACTCTGCAGTTCCCTGACAGCTTTACTGAATATTTTCCCCTTCTTTCTTTTGATTTTACGGCCCACAAACTCCATTCTCATCAGCTCAGTTCAGTTTATTCACCAAACCGACATAATCGAGACATGTGCTCCCGAATAAGCTTTCTAAAATGTGAGCATTTGGGCCCAGAAATCAAAAAGTTAGTATTTAAAAAGTTATGTTTAATAAGACATTGAGTAGATGTTAGTGCATTTATCATACAGTAACACTTACAACCTACAGTACAAAGCCCCTAAGACCAACCAAAGACCACAAGTAAATGGTCCCAAAACATAAAAGGTATCAGGAATCAATGTAGAATGGCATTGATAAAAGGATCTGATAGATCGATTAAATCTCAACAATTAAAAAAAGCGTATTCTGAAACCCTCCTTTAGTTCCAGATGTCTGATACCGCCTGTATTCCTGTCTTTATTGTAATGATTATATGGTCTTCCTCCTCTGCAGCCTCTGTACGACACGGCGTATTTGACGTTGTACAACATCAGCTTCACCTCGCTCCCCATCCTCCTCTACAGCCTGGTGGAGCAACACGTCACCATGGATACGCTAAAGAGGGACCCCTCGTTGTACAGGTCGGCATAAAAAAAACCCCACTATGTATACTTTTTCTGTAACTTTTCTGAGGTTTTTTGCATTTGCTCATCCGTTCTTTTTCCTGCCTGTGTTTTCTTTAGGGACATAGCGAAGAACTCGCTCCTCCGATGGCCCGTCTTCCTCTACTGGACGTGCCTGGGTCTGTTTGACGCTGTTATCTTCTTCTTTGGTGCCTACTTCCTGTTTGACAACACCACCTTTACTAGCAACGGCCAGGTGAGCCTCTCTCTCCATGTCAACAGAGGCACTGAGATATATCATTTAATGGAAAAGAGTAGAACACACAGTCATGAGTTATTTTGGCCCTTTGTGGGGTGTTCCAGGGAAATTAAAAGAGAATAATGGACACAAAGTCAGTGCTTCATCCATCTCCATTGGATTGTCATGACAGAGGAGTTAAGTGTTGCAAGATGACTCGTGTTTTTTGTTTATTGTGGATGTGTAACAGTAAGGTTTCTGTCCCAGGCCCATCTGTAGGTCAGCAACATTGGATCTCCATTCATATCGACTACGCAATAGCATCTGTCTCTGTATTGTTAATTTGTATCATGTCAACTGTTTTTCGATTGTCCTGTTTTTTAAGTTGAAAGTTGATTCTCTTTTCTCCCCCCCCTCCTTCTCTCTGCTTCCTCTCTCTTTATTTTGCTCCTTCTCTCTACTCTTCTTCTTCTTCTACCTGTTCTTCTTCCTCCTCAGCTTATGACCACCAACACACAGATGGTAAGCCTGTCCCCCTCCCTGTCAGCTCTCTCTGTCTTTCACGCTTTTTTAGTTCCTGTCGTACTGTTTAAGCTTTCAGTTTGACCGTTTCATCCAATTTCATCCCTTCGCATCATCCATGCACCTTCATTTGAATGTGTAGTTTTCTAGTGCTCCATTATTCCCCTAATCTCTGTAAAGCCCTGAATCCTACACAGTACCCGATCTTAACAACCTCCACTGACATAGTAGAAACCTTAAGGCCGCTACACACCCACCTGAGACCAAAGAACGCGTACCGAAGGCGTCCCGACTTTTATGTCAGCTACGTCGCCTGCATCGCCTACGAACACACCGCAAATACTTCAGTCGACGAGTGGCAATAACTGTCCTTACCAGCAGGCAGCGGTAGTGTGAACAGACAATCAGAGTGATTGCTTGGGCCGACTTTCTCTGACCTCCCGCGGCCGATTCAACATGTTGAATCGGCGTCGGGAGGCGTCGGGAGGTGTGAAAAGGTGCCGTAAAGAGACGACGGTGCGGGACACACCAACCTGAGTAGGGCGCCGCGAATGCCCGACTGCCTCTGACGGCCTCTGACTCCCAAAATCGGGTTGGTGTGTAGCCAGCTTTAGATGCTCCCCCACGTTTTCCTTGTGTTTCCTTGTGATAGCAAATCGAGTAATGCTAGTATGTGCTATAGATCAAGATCCTACATCTGTTTGTTGTTCTGTGTTTGTGCATCTGTGTGTGTTTGTATGTCCATGTATTTGTGATTTGGGGTTTATTGAAATCACTGCTCAATCATCCAGGGCTTGGCTGCACTTTTCATTCGGTACTATTTGTGTCTACGGGTGACAAACAAACCATAATAAAGCAGCTTTCAAACGGAAATTCTCAGAAATGGATTAATGAATGAAGGAGTTTTCTAGCGAATATAGGTACCAACAAACAGCTGTGGTTATTATATCAATTCCCAGCTTTCTTCGTCTTGATCTGTCTCTCCCGCCTTTCATTTCCTCCCTCTCAACGCTCATCCCATCTGCTCGCTCCGGATGTCTGCTTAAACCTTTTCTAGGATTTCAGCAGGTAGATTTAGATGCAAAGACGTGAAGTGAAAATAGTCTCAGTATTTTGGCACAGAAGCCTAAAAGAGTACCCTTTCTGAAACATCACCTCTCACTGCTTTGTGCTCATATATGCACTGTCAATAATTCGGTTCACTAATCCATGGATGCAGGGTGATTGGGATGTGGTATTGATGTGGCCGCTAACTAGCTTCTTCCACTTTTCCCTCGCAGATGTTTGGGAACTGGACCTTCGGGACTCTGGTCTTTACTGTGCTGGTGTTCACCGTAACGCTCAAGGTGGGTTTCTAGGAAATACATTTTTATGGAAAGAGAAACTCCATTCAATTGCATAATCCCTCCATTTAATAGAGTTATTCACCATTACATATGTGCGTCATCGTATGCGAGAAAAAGCTTGCGGCACACATGTTACGTCAATGATGGACTCCAGTTTGCACAGCAGTAAACCCTGAAGGCAGAGTTATTGACTCCATTGACGTGCCGAGTGTTTATTATGTGTGTATTCTGTTTGTTTCAGCTTGCCTTGGACACACACCACTGGACCTGGATCAATCACTTTGTCGTCTGGGGGTCGCTACTTTTCTACGTTATTTTCTCTCTTCTGTGGGGAGGAATCATTTGGTATAACAATCTTCGGTTTTCTTTCCAAGCATACGTCATCTTAATTGTAATTATTAGGACATTTCTGAAACCCTTTTGTGTCCTTCCTGTTGCTGCGCAGGCCCTTCCTGAACTACCAGAGGATGTACTACGTGTTCATGCAGATGCTGTCCAGCGGCCCCGCCTGGCTCAGCATCATCCTGCTCATCACGGTCAGCCTGCTGCCAGATGTCATAAAGAAAGTCCTCTGCAGGGCCTTGTGTCCCACAGCCATCGAACGCGCACAGGTAAGATCTTTGCACCAACACCACAGTGAAAGGGAAGCTTTAAATTGTTCCCGTGTTAGGTTTCCCTTTTAGAGGCTTCTGCTTTGCTAAAATCATTAACCAATTAATACATTTTTAGGAGCGTTAAAGTGTGCCTTTTAGCGTAATTACAGTGTAGAAAATGACCTGATATAGTAGGTAGAATAATCTCCTATGCTAGCTGATGCATAATATTTGGACTTTAGGAGACCGTATGAGTAAGCTGCACATCTTTCACACTCAATTAATCATCCAGAAAGACCATTAGGATCCCTAATAGCTTCGAGCAACAGCGTGATTTAGAATGACTTCCTGTTCCCCATGGCCTAGCCTCACCTTCAAAAGAAAGCTTCGTGGAGAAATGAATGAAAGGTCTGACAGATTTCTGACAGATTTCTCCCTGCTGTGCTTTTTCTTCTCTTTTCTCCCCTTCTCACTGCAACCTGATGGACCACAAATCACACCATCTTGCATCGCTCCCCTCTCCCTTTCCCTTTCACTCACCTGCCTCATCCTGCTTCTTTTTCCTCCCCCTTCATTACGTTTCCTCTCTTGTTTCCCCCACTGCTCCTGTGTGCCTGTGCCTCTGCACTCACCCGGCAGTCCTCTCGCCCGTGCCTTACCGTGGAGCCGTCCACCATCTTCATGCTTTCTCAGTCCTCCAGCAGAATGAGTTTCTGATTGGCCCAGAGAGACGAGAGAGGAGCAGGAAGAGGAGGTGACTCTCTCTTTTAAGCCCTCTGTATGCATGCTGGCATGTCCCAGTTTAAACCACTGATCACTGTCTCAACACACTAACTCCTAGCGCTGATCAAATACAGAGGGTTTGGTTTGTAAGGTTAGAATGTCTCCTGACCTTTATGAAGTTACATTTTACATTATTATAAAGTTAGCTTTTTGTGTTATATTTTGTGTTTAAGATATTTAGATTTCCTGCCATGTTATTGTGTCTTTCTTATTGGTACCTTATTGTGTTTTTGTATTATTATTTTGACATTAAGAGTAAGTTAGACTTACTGTTGGATCTGCTGACATCATTTCACAGGTTTTAATTTCTTTCTTTAGAAGTGTTGTTGTTGATCAATGTCGATTGACATTTAGTGTGGATACACTGACACATCTCTAATGTAAATGTAGCTTCAGTTTATCGGTTTAAGCTAACCAACCGCTACATATCGATAATATGAAACTAAAAGCAACACCAATCTTTTTCTCTAGCTGCATGGATGAGATAACTAAAAAACACTGTCCTTTAAATCAATATTTAAGCAACCTAACCCTCTTATTTTCATACACTTTAAGTACATGAAAACTAATGAGAATTTTGTCTTTTTTGAGGAATCAGATTATATTGAACATTTCAGTCAATCCATCCAATCGAAAGTATTACTGTACCTGGTTTCTTTCTCCTGAGCACTTGTTACTTTTAACTCAAACTTGAGTCTTTCTGACTTTGCTCATTGTGTGCTGCTGCTTTAGTCCTGATATGAATTATTTTCAGTCTATAATATTGTATTGCTGGTCAACAAAAGAATGATTGTGGTCACTTTAATAGTTTTATGTACCTTTAAAGGTGGGGTAGGTAAGTTTGAGAAACCGGCTCGAGATACACTTTTTGTTATATTCCATGGAATGCTCTTAACATCCCGATAGCAATGAATATCTTAAGTGCTTTGACAAAAAATCCATAAAAAATGTCATCTGTGGAAGCCGTAGTACTGTAAAAAGCACGACCAATCATTTTAGCCGGCCCGGCTAAAATAACTGGATGGCCTACCTGCCTGTCAGCCTTCCATCTGTGCACAAACTTATCTCGTGCCCTCATTGGTCATGTGCGCGTTCGTGTGTGTTGGAGGAGGGGCTCTGTAAGGAAGTGGCAGATTTTTTCCGGTTGTGTATTTTCAAATTCTAGCGCACTCGAGCTGGTTTCTCAAACTTACCTACCCCACCTTTAAGTATTTTTTCGAAGAGTATGTTTCGATATAGTAGTTTGATATTGTGGCTGTCTCGTCTTAGTCATGGAAAATGTTGTGGAGCACCGTTAGCCATGAAATTAACGCTGCTTTAACGTCACCCACAGAAGGTTAGGACAGCAGGGGCCCTGGAGGTCTGTGCTGGTGGAGGGGGGAGTGATGAGAGGAGCCCACTCCGCCCTGATAGGACCAGTGAGGGAGACAGTGGAGTTAAAGCTGCTAGGACCTATGACTCCATGATGTCACGCAGCCACAGCACCCCTCTCAGCAAACCCTACAGTACACCCCTTTAGGTGGGCTAGGGTCACCATGGTAACAGCACACAGAGGGAGCCGGGTGTTAATGCTGCTGCCGTGATGCTTCCTGCTGCTCTGCTCTGCATGGGGCCTGCTGTACGACTGTGGCTGTTGGAAGGGGGGGGGGGGGGGGGGGGGGGGGGGGGGGGGGTGCCTGTATAACTGCATCAACATGAGAATTATTTTCTCTCCGTCAAGCTTACTTTCAGGAATCTCAATCTCCAATTAACTCTGCAGCGCTGGATGCAAAGTGTGCTGTGCTGCTCACTGCATGTGGGATGGGAATGAACTTGATCTGGGTAGCAGCCAAATGAGAATTTGATCCTGGCTTGATCCTTTATTAGTCCCAGGCTACTTTAAAGACCCATTGCCACCTGTCATGTGTGGACCGCAACAAGTGTGAGACTGTTGTGACTCCTCTTTGGTCCTGGACTGTAGCTTAAGTGATGAGAAAGTAAGCTCAAGCTCATACTGAAGGTTCTTGGTCAGAGGAGGTTTAGTTGTGATGTTTCAGGTGACTGTCAGGTTTTAGAGGTTCAAACAGATGTGATTAGTATTTAGGTAGTTACTGAGGTGATGTTTAAGTCATTACTATTAACCTAATTAAGGTTGCCCAAGCAGCTTGTATCTGAAAAGTATTTTCTTGTCGCAGGAAAACTGATGACATCTGGTGTCGAAAGATGGAATAGCAAATTTGAATTTTGTCTTGATTTCATATGCATGTTTAATCTAACAAAACTACCAATCATAATGAACATTTTCAGAGGGTTTCTCATCATGGATCAGTCAATTTTGTCCAGTTTTACACTTAATGCATTTTCTTTTTTTACTGTTTGTTCAGTAAATGTGTTTCAAGAGTCCATAACAGGGAGTCATTAATACTCTTTAACTAAGCATCTGGATATTAAGCTGCAACAATTAGTCTACTTATTGATTAATTGAGCACACGAAAAATAATTGAGGCAGTTTTCAGCCTCTTACTTAAGAAGATTTCCTGTTTTTTTCAGTCTTAAAATACATATAATTTGGAGTGACAAAACAAGTTATTAAAAGATACCTTGACATGTATCTAGAAAGTAATCTACAGTTAAAACAATAATAAAATAAAATAATGAAGTTGCAGTTGTATCTGGATGAATAAGACATTAACATTTCTAAATGCAAGCCTGCTGTTAGATAGAAGGCATTGAGCCGTCTCACATCTGATGTTACTCATATTTTCTCTGATATAATCTGCATGAAGCAATTCTTTCTTTTGATGTCCTTTTCCAATTATTCATGTGTTTTGAATGACCTTGTACTAACCGTGTCCTCAATCTCTCTGCAGGATCATGAGAAGCTGTCGGTGGCTGTCGTGGCCGAGTCGACTCCACTGTCCTCTCGTCGGTCCTGCAAAGGCGCGAGCACAGACTCATCCCGCCTCCACCTGGCCGCTGCAGAGGTGCTGTCGCTGCGCAGGTCTGATCCCCTTCCCCAGAAACTACTGGTGCACTTGACAGAGGGTGGAGGGGCAGACCTGCGCCCTCTCAGCCCCTACATTCTCCGTCTATCAGGGGCGGGATTCGCCTACTACGCTCCAGGGCCGGAGACCTCCGTGTGAACCAGGCTCTGAAACTGTGTGTGTGTGGATCTGATGGGCTGAAACGTAGCAGGATGTGCGACCAAGGTCTGTGTCTCAAGGATCGAGGATTTATTGAGCAAAACATAAACATGTTCACACACACGTCAACCTCCATGCTGAGTTCACCATGTGTATTTTCTGGGCTACACCTGAGTGAACAACCCTTTATATATTACAGCCCTGACGCCTCATCTTCATACTTTGTTAACTATTTTTTTATTCAGTGTCATCCCCAAGTCGTATCAAAGTTCCTACCCAAAATCTTACTTGAAAAAGTCTAAGAACAAAAGGGGAACTTGTGCAGAGGTGCATTGTTTCATGCACTTAGGAACTGTCCTGTTTTAACATGTCAACAGGCCTTTTTATATTCCTCGTTCTTATTTTCAGTTCTTGCCTGTTCCTCCACTTTTGTGTCCTTTTTGCTTCTTTGTGAATGTTTGTTTAAAAAACATATGTACAGTAGTCTGGCCAAGTCAGGGGCAGCCGTCAAGCTCAGCCCTTTAGGTGTGCGTGAGTGTGCATGTGCGCGAGTGTATGCATGATATTTGCCTGTTACCGTATGTTTGTACGTGACACACCTTTGCCTTACAGGTAGCCACACAGCAGCAGGCTAGGAGCCAAAGGAGAAAGGTGTTAAAAAAACAAAAAATAAGTGGTGTATTACAAAGCCTTACCCACACACACACACACACACACACACACACACACACACACACACACACACACACAAACACACACATCAGCTAAAGGGAGAGAAACTGGGGAAATCTGAAGAGGGATGTGCAGTATTCTCGCCGCCCTGCCTTAATTCATACATTTTTTGTGGATTATATTTATAGTTTGTTTTGTGAGTGGTTAGGGTTAGGGTATAGAGGGCATACATGTCTGGTACAGTGTGTCCGTTATTGTTTTTCTTTTTCTCTCACAATTGTGTCCACTTTCTTATCTACCAGTGTAGCATGTCGGATCTCCCTGCTGCATGCTGATCTGCTCTTCTTCTTCTCTGTTTTTCCTTTATCTTCCTTCGTCCCAAACAACATTCATCATAAACCATATCTCAACATTCTTTTCTTTCTCCCAAGAATGAGCACACTGTACCCACTCCTGCCCTCATGTGGCCGTTAAGGGTAACAACAGCAGCCCAATACTTTATTTATGGATGTCTATTCCTCTATGTTGCATTGTGCTTGTGTGTTTGCTGCCATGTTATTTGTTAAGAAAAATGTACTGTAAGAATGCTAATGTCATGTTGTCACCTTATAAGGGTTTTATCTCTGTGTTGCATTATCCATGAGTCTATTTTTTCTGTATTCTAAAATTATTGATGGCGTTCACTGTTGATGTATGGATGTAACTTAAAGAAAAACCTTTTGATATATTATTATAGTGAGATGGGGTGTTATATTAGACTGTTGTGAGTAGGAGGGAGACTTGAATCGGCGATGTCACAATCAAATCACTAGAATGTCGAACTGATTTATCCATCATGTCCTCCAGCTGACGATTGTAGCTCATAATGGATGAACCCCTTTTCTGCATTTCTAACATCCTCTAAAGTCCTCTTTGTCCAAAGCATATCTGTCGTGTTGCACAGCAAGTGACGGACTCGGGAAGTCTTGAATGTCAGATTACGAAGCATTTTTGTATGTTTATACAGTTTATTTTCATACACATCACCATCTGCCAACATGTATAGATTTAAAAAACAATTGTTCAGTATTTTTTTACTGGGGCACAGATAATATATCAGTTTGATTGGAGGTCTGGATTTGTCTCAGTTTTCATTTAAAGCCCACAAGCCTCTACAAGTGTTTGAACTTGGGGGGGCTCAACGTCCTGACCTCAGTAGATTATTAGAAGGGCCTTGGTGCTTGTTATGCAGTGTCCCACCTCACTGTGTTGTTGCCATACTGTTTCAGACGTTTTCTACATGTCACACATACCAATCCTACCACTATATTGCTACAGTATAAGGTCTATATTACTTTATTTTATTTAATGGGGAATTCTTTGGAGTCATTCTTTAAACACAGTTTATCTGAGTCCTCCACAGCTCAGTTTTTCTCTTCTACTTGTCATTTTTGTTTTGTCCATTGTGAATATTTATTTTGTTACTTTTGTATCCCAGAGAGAAGACTATATTTGAACTCTGTTAGAATGTGTGTTCAAGTTTGTAACCAAAATTAGAGCAACATATACGTTATATGATTCATTAGAGATTTACTTATAGGTCTACACACTGCACTTTGTTCTACAACAGATCAGTTTCTCCCTAAAAGAAAAAAGGTCTTATCTGTGGACTGGGGTTTATAAGTGTTCACTCTTCCTCACAAGTTATTTTTCTAAGAAGAATGTAGTGGGTGAGAAAAAAAAGTGACCAAATAACTTGACTAGGAACGGACTGTCTGTAGCCTCTGTCTCAAATGGGTTTTATCGCACCAGCCTTTTACTGCTGATCAGAATGTCAAACTGCTTTTTCTAAGTCCATCAGCAGGACAGCAGGTGCTCATCTCGTCACTCCTGAGCCTGGCAAATGTCTGAAATGTCGACTTATGTGCTCTGAGCAGCACGCCTCATATCATACCTTCAGTACAGCACTGTTTGTATTACTAAACAGGTTTTGAGAATTTACTTTTTTTTTTGGATAAAGATTTTAAAAGTTCACCTGTTCACTTTTTGCCAGCCTGTCTGTAGCAAACGAAGGCAAAGCACTGTATTGTCATTATGCTTGTAATAAAGAAAGATTGAAAATACTTCTCCTCCTTGTTAATGTTCTATATAGGCCTAATTATTGTCATATTCTGTATTCTTTCAGACACAACAGATGGGATGAGATAGGATTTTATCATGGATCACAACAAATATCTCACAATAAGTTGGTCATTGGGAATTTCCTGTAACTGGATCACATAAGTGATTTGTTAGAAAGAACAGACTCGCACAGTTATGCATTTCTATTTTTTTATTTATGCACAAGGGACCTTATGATTTATCATTACCATATTATTCATTTCTTAGTTGTTGTTAAATGTTAAAAATATGTTCTATTTGGAATGCAGTACAAATATGTGTTTCTTAAGATGTAATGTAAGCAAAGCAGACAGGTATACCGGAAGTAAAAGTTAACATTTCAAAATGAAAGTCAAGAGGATAGAATGGTCAATTTGGGAAACCATTGTTCTGACGAATATATGCACAAATATATTTATAAAGAGATTAATAAAAGTGTAACATTATGCAAGATGTGTGCACAACAGCAGTCCCCTCTCTTCAGACTTCCGGTTTCCAACATGTCGGTAATGAGAGTTTCTAGAATGTCAACAAAAATGTCAACTTACCTTTACACCAGCTCCCACCAGAAAAGGGGAGAAATCTTTCAGGTTACACATTTACTGGGTGAGAAAATACTATTTTGATGTAGCTCACGCAATGTTTGGTAACATTTTATGGTTGTGTTATTTAGTTACATTCCGTTTGCCAATATTGTTTAGCCTGCGAGATCTAGCTTATGCTAACTAACTCATAGTTAATACACTTCCTTCGATAACATTTCATTTACATTTCTAAAAAACGTTTTAATAATAAACTAGCAATAATGCCAGAAGTGGAGTATGTGATGCTATCCCAACACACTATTGGTACACTTTAGTGACTCTCCTCACCATTTGCTAGCTTTCCATTTAAATTCAGATGTTATGGGGGTTGCATCTTTGTTGAAAAGGGTGCTTTACTCTCTTTGTGTGTCTGTGTTGTGTAGGTGTTGTGTAGGTGTGAGAGTTTGTTGTGTGCTGTGATGTGAATCTTTGGCAAAAACATTAATTAAAAATATGTGTAAATACTAGCGTTTGGACCATAGACTGTATATATAGTGCTGACTGGGACAGTTACAGCAACAGACAGTGCTGATTTGTTTTTATACAGATTATATTTTCATATATTCCCATGGAAATTGCATACGGTTAGGCTAATCATGTGGATTGTCTGTTGAGCTGTGTTGTGTTGGCACTGATTCTGATATTTTTTATAAATGCTATGATAATCACAAACCAAAAACCAATAATCTACATATAGATAACCTGCAATAATACAATAATTGTTTAAACAATACAATCTTATCAAGTTTCATTTACTACTGTCATTTGTTCGGGCAAATAACTTAGCAACTATATAACATCTGGTACTTTTATACCTTATATTCTTAACAGTGCCCTTTTAGGTTGACACATCCGCCAGAATGTGTTAGTCTGTGTAAAGTGGTGTAATTTAGAAAACCTTAATAATGTAATGTAAACCTTAAAAGTGATACCCAAAAGAGCTTGAACCTTCATTCATTGAAAAATAAACAGTCATTGCAGTTTAGTAAAAATGCATCATGTATTTGGCCTTTTGGGAAGTTACCCAACTGTAATGACCAAGTGTTGTCACATGGTGGCAACGCAGCACCAGCAATTGTACATGACTAGCAGCACTGTATATCTCTACATAAGTAAATGTTCCATCCACACAGCTGTGATGCCTTGTCTCCACACTGGGTGTCGCTATTGGATCAGCTATGTGTGTGAAACTGCATCGATGACCTTCACTTCCCCTCCCCCTCTGTGTCTATCAGGTCTGTACAGGTTCGCACCATCATGTGTGCTGACGCTGAGGCATGCATGTGCGAATGAGGCTGCCCTCTGCTCCACCTCCTCCCCATCTCCATCACCGGCGTCCTGAGCTCTGCATCCCTCTGCTGAGGACTCGTCACTGCAGCCGGGGCTGTGACAGCAGCTTCAGCATCATCCCCTCACCCGCCTCTGATGCATCCTCGAAAGCATCGTTTTCTCACAAGCATCCCAGCACCTCTGAGCTGCACACACCCCCTCTCTCGCCCATCTCTCTCCTCCAGCATCCGTGTATCGCCAAAGACAACCAGGCAGTTAAATCCCGGGCTAGATTACCCTGCTGCATCCCCCTCTTCCCTTCTGCTCGGCTGGGCTTGCCATCGCAACAGTCTCCCCTCTCCCTTCCTCTTCAGCATCATCCGCTCTCCTCTTCACCATTCAGTGAAAAAAGCAGGCAAGCTGTCTCTTTTTCCTGCAAATGTGTCCATTGGGTGGGCAGCTGGGTTACCGCTGTCCCTTTGGAGGATGATCCTGTGGATGAAGACAGAAGAGATGGCCGTTGGGGAGCTGCTGGAGAGACTGAGGACTGTCACTCGGAGCATAGGTGGGTGACAACACACTCAACACCAACTATAGTACCTAGTCATTTATTCTTGATTGCAGACATTGATATCAAGCATAGATACAGCTGAAATCATAATCTGGATTCAGCTACAATAAGAGATGATATTGTATCTCTTTTTTTGATTGATTTTAGGCCAAATAAAGGGTGAAACATGGGTTTGTAAAGGAAAATGCTGGATCATCGTGTCAATTAGCAAAACATTTTGTGTCTCTGCTGCTGTTCATGCTGTGTCTGCCTCAAGCTAGGGAGGCGTTTGGCCTGTAAGCTGTGTGTTTGTCGCATGTTATGATTGAACAGTTTATGTCTGCAAGGAAAATGTGATATTGAGTCGTATAATATAAATGATATAATAATAACACAAATTATTTGTAATGCTGCCAGATTCAAAATGTTTGATTGCATTGAATCTGATGTGTAATCTGAGGATGACAGCCAGATGTACCAACACACAGGCTGCAGACAGGATGATTTGTGTTGTGATACTCTCCCTCATGGGCCTCATGGATACTCTTCCTCAGTACTCCACCCATCGGTTTCAGTATTGTTTGATGGAGAGAGATTAAGGGTAGAAATGGGACACTGTGACCTTTCACATATCGTCCTTTCCCTACTGTAACCCTTGACTGTTACTTAACATGTACACGCCACTCCAGGTTGTCACATCACCTCTTAAATGTTGCTGTCAGGGCCTTGCTATTGCGTTTTTTGCAAAGCTCATGTGTGTGTGTGTTCCTGTCCTTTCATATTCTCTCTGTGCGGTCAAAGTGGCTTCAGGAAAACATTTTAGGCTTTTTTTTATATCTGACTGCAGTAAAAATTCATTACACAGTCATGTAAGAAGAAAGCTTTTTCTGACCCTGACACTAGAACCCATTTCCAGACTGCAGATATGATGTCCTGACGTTTCTCCTGCAGCCTTGTGATTTAACAGATTTTTCTCCTTTATCAAACTAATGCCACTTAGATTAGAAATTGAGTGATATGAGTCATATCACTGGTGTTTGCTTCCCTTCTCCTTTGATCCATTTATAGAAATCTCATTTAATCCACTCACTGCCTGCACACAACTACATTTAACAAGCATGCATGCACACACGCAGACGCACACGCATACACACACATACACACACACACATACACCTTGACCTTGTTTCATTGGATATCAGTGATGATGGTTGCATTTAGAGAACACACAGCTGCTCATGTATTGCCATGTGACATTGTAGTTTGCATCTCATTATTTATTTTCTGTATTTGTAGCAACTGTATGGAGAGAGAAAAGTAAAAAGGTCTTTAATAGGCTTATACTGTCAACGACTGTCCATTTTACTTATGCATATATTTTTTATGTCGATGATGGCGAGGCTCATGCTGCAATCATAAATTCAGCACGGTGGACTGCAGTTGCCTCTCCTTCTTCACCAGATAGTGAAAGTATGGCTGCAGTGAGTGGGTGGAGAAGGTTATGGCTATGCCAAAGCAAGAGGAATACAACTGAAAGAAATTCAGATATGAATGATAATTCTTAGCTGAATCTCTCTACTACAAGCATGATTTAAAAAGTTCATATTTTTCACTTTACATGTACAGGAATGAAGTGCCTGGCATTATACTTTATATTTTCAGACATTGCAATCAGTGGCAGCTATGCGTTTGTGAGGAAATGTGAGGAGAATGTGCTGCGACAGGAGGACGAGAGCAGTAATCGGCTCAGAGTAGAGACTAACACTGATCATAGTAGACAGCAAAGAGGAAGGGAGAGTGAGGAAAAGAGAGATTCAGGGAAACAAAGTTAACTGAGGATGAAAATAATTTAGCTTTGACTAATATGACAAACTGCTTCTCCTGAGCTGAAAAGGAGGTGTTTCTGCAGGAAACAGAAAACTCTTGTTGTTTTTATTTCCCCCAGAGAATACTTTGCGAAAATATCTTTAGCTCCTGGTTTCAGACTGACAGTGATGTGCTATAAACATAACTGTACATGCAATATCCTCAAACTGATATAAAATCGGCAAGATCTATTTCTATCCCACACTGTAGCTGACTGTATCCTCTTTTTGGGTGAATATTGTACATGGCAGCGATCAAAACCATCCATCTATCAGTGGGGTCATCTGTCAGCAGTGAGTGGGCAGAACTGTGAAGCCAATCTTATCTTTGCTCAGTCAAAAATAATGTGCATTTCCTTATTTCACATAAATAAATAACTAGCACATGTAATATTTACAATCAATTTACTAATTTTAACATCTTAGCATGCTAACATTGGCTAATTATCACTAAAGGAGTACAGCTGAGGTTCATGGGAATTACATTTTAAACATGTTTTAAGGATTAAACATTAGTATTGGAGAAAACGATTTGATCCTGATAATGGGGCTAGATGACAAGTCAAGGGACTCCAAAATCTTAGGGGATTATAAAAATGTGTACCAAATGTAATTCAATAAATAGCTGTTTACAAAAACCTCCCAGTGGTGCTAAGGAAATGTCTAAACATAATAATTTCCTGGTCCCTGTAGTAGGTTTTAGAAAGTTTCCCTTGAAAAGCAAAAATTGACCTGCTAGTGGCGCTACAGGAAAAGACAGGGGATCACCAACCAGTATGCTTCATCTTCTGGGAACAAAATATATCCATACAAAAGTGCATGTTAATCGTTCTAATAGTTGCTGAGATATTTCAGCTTGAACCAAAAAAGTGAACCACATGACCAACATTGCCAGCCGTAAGCGACAGTGTATGTGTGGCTAAAAAATATGATACAAGCGAAGCTCTGGAGTGAGAAAAAATACTTTTTAACTTAGATTGCAGATTAATCAGTGAAATGTATCTATTTATGTATTAACTTATTGTACTTGCAGCCCTTCTCACGGGCAGTTTCTCCTCTCCCCGACTAACTGGGCATTTGACCTACTTCCAGTTGATTTAAACAGACACATCCAGTTCAGGCAGTCACAGGTCTCAGCTTTTCCAGAAGGAATGTGTTTAACTGATGCCAGAAGCGGTTATTTTATTTATCAGTCAGTAATGGTGAACTAGCATATTATGTGTTGTAGTTTGTATGTTTTTTGATATGCTGCGTACTGTATGGTTAGTATGTGTTCACACCTCTCTGCTTGTGTGTGAGAGTATAGTGCTGTATTAGCAGAAGATGAGGTTAATGGAAGTGCTGTGGCTCGGTGGCTAGTGTGCTGGACTTTGAATCAGGGGATAGCAAGTTCAAGTCCCACTGCAGTCAGCATGTCGTTGTATCCCTGGGCAAGACACTTCACCCCAAATTGCTCCTGTGGGGATTGTCCACAGTACTCAATGTACTGTATGTAAGTCGCTTTGGATAAAAGCGTCTAACAAATGACATGTAATGTAATGTAATAAAAGTGTCTGAGCTTCAGGCATCCCAGCTGTCTCATGACTTTATGTTTGCTATTTGATCTCAGTCATTGGTTATTGATCATAAGCTTCCCTGTTGCATTGTTTTTGAAAGAAAGCAGAACACTGAAGGCTACTTATAAATCAGATCTTTGTAAGACTTTTTTGTTACCATAATGTGAGTGTCAGGTTTCTTTTTCACTTGAGGTCAGGGGTTCATTCAGTCAGCTGTGGCCTGAGACACCAGCAGCGAAGCCTGCTCAAGTAATGCGATAATAAAGGATTTTTTATTGCATTTTAGGGAGGATAGACTATATGCATTTTATATTTTTGATTTGTTCTAATTTCAAAGCTTTGTTTTAAATGCCTCCAGTTATATAATTTCACTTCTTATACAGTGGATCATACTGTATATAGCTTATGGATGTCACAATACCAGAAATAACATTATCATTTACGTTTGCACAACACACAATTTCACAGAATACAGCATTTGGTCAATATGAGGGCAAACACTGACCAAATAGGTACATACTATTGCCTTTATCTGCCTTAGCTTTATTCATTTACAAATGTCTGCATGCTAACAAAATGCTATGATAGTAATTATTATACATCAGTTTATTATTTGTCACTGTGTGAACACCCTCACAGCATCACTACTGACTCAGCTGTAGATTCTTAGTCATGGTCTTTGTGGATTTCAGCAGTTTTGGACAGGCAGAACGAATACACTTTTGTGCACTTGCATATATTTGTGTCTTCCTAGGCTGGTACACTTGCATTTGAAGTCAGTGTACAAGCAAACAGAAATGTAGTAAGTCACAGCCACAGGAGATAGGTGATTCCACAAACGAGGGATCAGACCTGATTAACAGGGCAACAGTAGAGAGGGGGGGGGACGACACAGTGAGATGAAGGGTTAAGGGTAGAAGGCTGATGGTGTGTGTCTCGTCCCCCTGCAGTCTCCTCATCAGTATGTGTGAGAGTCCACTCCTCTCATCTCTATTCTAAGCAAATAAACTGCAAGCAGCCTTTTGCTCGCCAGCTTTGACCACACAGACGCATCCAAACAAACACACATTTAAAAGCCTACCACCAAACTCTTCCACTCTCCATGTTTGTTCCTCCACCTCCGTCTCTGACACACCCTGAGCTGTTTATGTCCACCACTAAGTTTAAGTGTTGGAAGTTTTTTTAACGTTTTCCCGGGAATGAATGCATGAAAGAATCCATGGAGATAGGAGGGAGGGAAAAGGCAGATTAGTTAAGGAGTAGGGGAATATAATTAGCCTGAGCAGCAGAAGGGGATTTGTGCTCCACCGGCTGCCCTCTGCTCCAGCCCCCCCTCACCCTCCTCCCCTCCTACCTTCCTATCCTTCCTTGGAATCCTATGCTACTCTGAGCCGTCAATAGATGCACTTGCGACAGGCTATGCATCAGAGTGTGTGTTTGAGCAGAGCTGGGCCCATTCTCACCTCCAGTTTTTGTTTTAGAGGTTGTGCAGACCGTGACTCAGCTCTTTCTCTCTGAGTTTTTTTTTTTTTTCTCGAGTCCCCAATGTGGCACTGCAGCAGAGACACCTTGTGTGTAGTTAATGCTGACATCTCCTCACAGGATGCATGTGAGAACATCTCGGCGTGATTCTGCGTGACCCGGCACGTTACAACAAAAGAAGGTTCTTCCCATGCCTGCACTTAGAGGCTGCGATTTGGAGTCTATTAGTGTGTGCAGCGGAGCTTTGCAGGTGCAGCGAGGGGTCTCTCTGGATGACAGAGTTTGTTTGAGTGTGTGAGACCAGCGGCCGGCTCTCATGTCTCTGCATGAGTTTCTGAGGGAGGGGGGTGAGGCATCGTACCGGATCGTAAACCGCCTCAGTCATCTGATCCAGAACCTGGACATCTCTGGACTCGGATCTCCTTTCCCTTTCAACCCTGCCAGCCGCAGGAACTCCTGGAGAGACTGGGATGGTAAGATCGAGAGAGGAAGAGTGTGTTTCTGGGTGCAACTTCATAATGTTCAGAAGACTTAATGCCTATATGTTTGTGTGAAATGTATTCCTTAGTTAAGCTCTGGCCAGAGTTCTGCAGGGCATCACGCCCAGAGCCTCACACACAGTGTTTCCTGTGGGCTTCCCTTGTTCCCCACTGGCCTGTTTCTGTGTCTTTGTGCAGCTTGTGTCTGTCTGTGTGTGTCTGTGTGAGAGAGTGCGTGACTGAGCAGCTTAAACTGCCACTTCAGTTTCCAACATACAGATCTCTGCAGCTGCGGTTATATTTATTTCCGTAGCAGCTACAGATTCTTCGGAAAATGCCGAAATTGCAGCACACAGCAGCTTCCAAGCACACGAGCTGGTGCAAAGGAGTGGGAACTGCTGATTACAGCTGCTAAATTGGCTTCCTGTCAGCCCGATCGTTGCCACTTCGAGACCTTGGTTTTTTCCACTGCATAAAAAAGGACATTTGCAAGGTTTTACTAACAGTCAAGGGGGAAAGGCATGGTGAGGAAGGCCAGGATGAGTGCTCCTCAATGGGATAGCGGGATGCCGATGGTCCCTCTTAAGCCACGTGAGTCGGGAGATGTATGGATGGTATTTCTTGTGGCTCTCGGTGTGGGTAGACTGCATGTGTATTTTTGTAGGTGCATGAAAATCTGACCTTGTATCCGTCTGTGTAAGCTATTTTCCTATAGCTTGCTGACACAATGTATGTGAAAGCCTCCTATATTTGTCTCCCAGTGGGGTTGTACATGCAGCCTATGTTTGTTTTGTCCCTGGATGAAGGTCGCTACATGTTCAGATCTATAGCTGTGCCTGGCATTATGGATTATTTGTGTGTGTGTCTGCAGATATGAACATATGTGTACTTTTCTTATCTGCTTCGCTCGTCTGTACCTCTGGCTGCTTGGTTTCAGGCTCTGTGTTCATGTCTCCCAGCTCTGTTAAAGTCATTAGCCATGAGGAGAATTCATTTAAGAGGAACTATGTTTTTGTGCTAAGCGTTTTTTGTTTTTGCAGGCTGAGGCTACCTTGAACTGATAGTGATACCATAAGAAAATCTGTAAGAGAAGGAATCTTTTGGTAATGTAATAAGTATTTTCAGAATATGTTTTGTGTGTTTGCTTGCATTGTAGGTTATGCACACAATGATATTGATCTGCAAGTTATTCTACGTACAGCTGATTCTTTAGTGATTAGTGATAAGTGATTTTAGAAGAAGCCCAAATGAAACTCTGTTGTTTTCAAAATAACCTCCTGTAGGATGTCTCGAAACATTTCAGTCATTCAAGTGTTTCTTTTATATGCACTTGTACCAATTTGTGGTCATTTTGCTATGTTTAGACAGTTGGACTTCTCTCTGTTGCAATGGTGGGTTACGTTTAATTAACGATACAAACGTAGAGTCCGGCAGTGGCTCAGTCAGTAGGGGCTTGGACTGTGAGCCGTAGGGTCGTCGGTTCAAGTCCCCGACCAGACCTAAATATGGAGTGTGGACTTCTACTTGGAGAGGTCCCAGTTCACCTCCTGCCCTGCCGTGGTGCCCTTGAGCAAGGCACCGGACCTCCCCCTTCCCCCCCCTCACTCCCATTGCTCCCCGGGCGCTGTACAATAGCTGCCCACTGCTCCTAGTACTAGACTCCTGGTACTAGGATGGGTTAAAAGCAGAGAACACATTTCACTGTGTGTGCTGTGTGCTCTGCATGTGTGACCATTAAAAGAGGGTTTCATCCCTCCCAATTCTATCAATTCTATTCTAGAGAGTGTTGTAAGTTCTACAGAGAGTGACAAACTCGCTTTTAGGGGCTATATAAACAAAATTAATTTAGGACCAGGGGATCAATTTTTAGATATTAACTTAGATCCCAGCAGCTCCTATTGGATCAACAAAAGGCTTTAAAAACTGGATTTCGCCCTTTTAACTGGGCGGACATCATGAATCAAACTATAATATGGCAATCATCTGGCAGAGAGTTAAATCATTGTTTTTTTTTGTTATGTTAAACATATTTTTCTTTTGCACTGACTGAATATTGTTATTGACTTGTATAGTTACGAGTCAATAAGTTCGAGTAAAAGTACATTTGATACACTCGTTGCTTTCAGTCTTGGCAATCCCCCTGGCTTAATGGGACAACACAATGAATCAGTGTGTCTAAATTAGGCTCAGACTGCGAGTTGATCAGCGATCTGTCTCTTTGTTCGACCCTCTTGTTCACTTTGCGCTGCGCAGTTCAAACCCTAATGGCTCTTGTGTTTATCTCTCAAGGTTTATGACACTGATAACCTCGTGCTTGCCCTTGCGTATAAAGCAAACGCGTGTTAAACACAACCCCCACCAACACACACACGCAAATTAAAGCCTTGATACCCAAGCACACACACATGCATCCAGATATACATGTACACACAATCAACATCTCTTTCCATAACATTTCACCACACTTAACTTGTAATTGTAGATAATGGAGAAGTATGAGGCAGAATGGTGTCTATTAGCTTGTTTTGACTGAAATATATATTTTACATAACTCATTGAAATTGAGTTCAAATTGCCACATTCTGTGAAGAAACAGTGTCGTTCTTTGAGAGCCCTCATCAGAATTAAGTCTTTCAGTAAAGTTGTAAGAATGGGCTCTTTTGTAAACAAGAATAGGGGCTGTGAATGGATACAGTCTGTGAATGGTTAAATGGGGACGCAGGCAGTGTGTGAATGGGCTGGTCAGAATGGAGGCTTTGTACTTGTGGTCCACATCTCCTGAGATAAGGCAGACGAGTGTTGTTGGCCTAGGTAAATCAGCGCCGGGCAGAGGACTGGGAGCTGCAGTTTTACCACTGTGACACAACATGACAGAACTAAGCATGCTTTACTTTTTCCTGTTTCTCTCTTATTGTCAAAACTGGATCCCTTGTTTTTAGGTCAGACTAAGTCATTCATTCGCAGGTTGGAGACATTGCTATTCAAACGGGAGGGGTCAGGTAATTGTCTTTTTTTAGGGGAGGGGAAAGGGTCGCTGGGTGAACAAGGAAGGTGGGGTTGAGTGCTACACTGTCGCTTTTGTCTACAGGGAAAGTAACCTGAGGTTGCAGTAGGAAGTCCACACGGTTACTGAGTGACGTCCTGCAGCCTGTAGAGCGGGAGGATGGATCTGCAGTCTGGTGACAGGTGGAGTCAGAATGAGAGGGATGTAGTGACAGTGATATCTTTTTTGCAAAGCTGCATGGAAGTGGAGAAGAGGAGTGAGCAAGACGTAGACTTGGACATCAGGATGGGGGGAGAGAAGAGAGAAGATTCAGGCTTCTTGATGGAAGAGGATGTCGAGGAAGACTCTGGGATTGGCTTTAAAGTGGACGGGAGTCCTGCTGTAAGTGCAGGCTCAGCTGAACACTCTGAAATAGAGGAGTTGGACTGGATTGTAACTAAAGGACACACAGATGTTGTGTTAAAAAACTTTGAACAAAAAGAGGGAAGTAAAGGAGGAGATGGAGGAAGTCAACCTTCAGAGGATGGTGAGACGGAGGCTGATTCAGGGTCAACGGAGAATGAAGAGACTGAAGCAGAGAAAAGAGATGAGATTGATGATCAGAATGAAGACATGAAGAAAGAAGAGATGGAGGGATCGTTGGATGTGTGTTTGTGGCCGGTAGAGGAGGGTGGGGGTCATGTACGCATCTCTCTGGAGGAGGTGGAAAGATACTACAGATTTTCTCGCTGCTGCCACTGGCTGTGTGGTAGGTGTCAAATTATTGATCATTTTCTCTTATCTTTTCTGTTGATGTGGCACACTGCTATTGACGCAGTCTTTAGTTACACTATTTGTTTGCAGTCTATCCCTGTTTTATATTGAAACCACAATTTGGTTCTGTTATCTTTACCGACATTGTCTACCTGCGCTCTACTGTTTGTTTTCACCTGCCCTCTGCCCGTGTTCTCAGCAAGAGTAAGGATTGGGAAAACATAGTAGTTGCTTTCTTTGTCATCATTGAAATTGTCACCCTATTTTACTGTGCAGTTTCACGTGAAGTCTGTCTTTTCTTCTTCTTTGATGTCCATTTGTTATGACTTTTTTAAAAGCTACAAAAAGTGGAAGAAGTAACTCAATAGATTCTGTAAATCAGAGATGCTTCATCTTTGTCATGCTGTGTGTACGTATGTGGGGGTCTTGCACATATTTCAATCAAGAATAACGCATTTAGGCCAGCCACCTCTTAGTTGATAAGTCGTTTTGGTCCTTTCAAGATTTGAATGACAGGAAAAGGATTAGCCCATCTCTGGTAAACACAAGAATTAAAGTGGTGCTATTGCATGATCATTTCTGAGAAACTTGGTTTGACAGTTCTGTCGATTAAATCAACTAATCAAGCACTTACAATTGTGTTAGTTGACTTAGAATGTATGTCGAGGACAACCCTATGTATTACTGCACTATATTTAGACAGAGCAATGGGTAGAGGAATTTCTGTTATTGAACAGGATTTGATTAGCTGAAAAAAAAACTCTTATTTGTTTTTTAGATATATATTTTTGGAAGGATTTATTTATTAGTTTGTTGGCTATACATATTTCATTCAATTTCCACGTGGTGATTTTCTGTTTTACAACTTTTATAGTTTGTTTTTCCTGATCACAAACCAAATCCTGCTGCACAATTGTTAACCCACTGTCTTAACCATTGCCCCTTGTAACCCCCATCCCTGATATTATAAGCACTCATCTGCCACTGCTCAGTCCTATTTAGTGCGTTGTTGTTGTCATCCCCCTCCATGACCATGACTGTAAGCCCCTTACTCCAACTTGCTGCCCTCCCCCCTCTCTCTGTTTATGGGAGACCTTTCTGTCCCGTCCTTTTGCACTGAAACTCGGACCTGTCTAATACATAAACTAAGTATAGGATATTATCTGAATACCTTCAGATAAGGACAGTAAACAAACTTTTGCTGACGGAGTTATCTTGATGGAACAAGCTAAACAGCAGCTGGTTAAACAATTTATACTTTTTGTTTTGTTAGGGAATTGTTGGCCTGTTGCACCAAAGTGTTCGGCTTCTGCTGTAGTCCAGTGTAATCTGTGTCAGTAGAGGCAGGCAGTCCAGGTGTGTGACTGTGACCCACTAACGTTTGACTCTTCGCCCACAAACGTGAGCGTGAGTGCACACTAATCCCCACCGATAAGCCTTATAAAGAAGATTAGCTTCTCAACCAGCGGGAGCTGTGTGTATGTTTACGTGCGTGTATCTAGGGAATGGTGGAATAATGTGAGTGTTTGTCCATGGTGTGTAAGTGTTGTATTATCTTAGTTTGTAAACAAGAAAATAGGTCACATTTTTACGTCATCTTTATTTCAAGGTTAAAACAGCAAATATCTTCTAAAACAAATGCAGACACATGAATAAATAAACCAAAAGTAATGTGAGACCCCATCAACAAGCTTCATACTTGTTGTTTTCCTGTTGAGAGGAAGTAACCTGTGTGTATCAATAAACACAGACTGATTTTCATATTGGCCACTTCCTAGACAATAATGCATTGATTAAATAAACATTTTGAACCTATACCTCCCTGTCCTTTATAAGATTCTTGTGACATCATCGATACTTGCTGATTGTCCGGTTTCTTATCTTAGAGAAACAATAGTATCTGCCTCTTTTGCCCTCATTCTATTGGCTGAGGGCTGTTAACAATTGTATTCTACTGCGAGAACAGTGAGTGGAGAGACAGAAAAGTGACCAAAATGTGACTGAAACTGGATTCCTACATCTTCCACGAGGGGATTTTCAGTAACAGAATAGCCTCACTCTGGAAACAAAGTACAGCTATTGCTGACCTGGGTGGGGGGTGGGTTTGATACGTGTGGGAGTTGCTTGGGGCAAGGTGTGGCTGTCTGAGTGAGTGAGGCTGGGTCAAAACGTGGAAACTGATGGAGGTTTCTGTGTGAACTTGCGTCCATGAGGAGCGTGTGAGCGCTCTGCAGATGGCTAGACAGTTGCAGTTTAGTGTCCTCAGGCTGTTAGTGGTCATTATTAAAATGGCAACATCAAAGATACGTTGGTCATTTATCAAGTCTCAATTACACTTGTTTTGTTCTGGTCTCACACGCCCTTGGTTGAGGTTGAATTGAAAGAAAAGAAGAATAGGAAATGGTCTCAAGTAGCATCCAATATCAGTCAAACAGTTGTCCATGATCAATATCTGTTCACTGTGACATAGGAAAAAGTTCAAAGAGAAAGAGTCAAATGAGTTACCATTTTACCTATAGGTCTATAAATTAACACGACTGCTTTGCTTCTAAAGTCAAATAATGTTTCTCAAGTAAATAATGATAATAGAAACTGGCACAGTGCATGAGGCTGCGCGATCAATAATGCTTGCAGCAACTGGTGGGCTATTAATTTATAATAGATGAGCCATTTGCCATATACAAACATAGGCATTCCAGTTGAAGAGAGTTTAATTGAATAGCACTTCAGGACACCATTAGTTAACTAGATTTAAATCCAATTTGATAATCAGCCTGTCTATTTGTAACATTCACGATGCATAACGTGTGTACGTGTCTGTCAGTGTGTGTCTGTGTTCCTTGGCGTGGTAGAAAAGTGTAATCTGTGCGTCCAACTGAGAGGTCTCCTGCTGCCCTGCAGGATTTAAAACCACCTGCTTCAGTGAGCAGAAGCTGCAGAGAGACGAGGTTGTGTTGTTGTGAAGTTCTTTACTAACTCATTATTACCTACTGCTGTATATGTAGTACTCTACCTATAAACAATTCATCCATTATCAGGTAGTTTCTGACTTGTTCCTCATTAGTTGTTTACTCACAGTTTCCTATTTCCACTTCCTGTTCTGGATATTGAGCTCTTGTTTCTATAAATGCACTTTTTAGAAATTGCTTTAGACAATAGCATCTGCCCAATCTGAAGGCACAGGGAGTAGGATTTTCCTAGAAGAAAATGGATACATTCATAGAAAAATAATCCCTGTCAATCATCATACTTAAAGTTTCTAGGGATTGAGCTCTATAAAACGTACTGACCAGGTGCCAGATTGTAAGCACGCACCCAAAAGGAAGATAAGAAAATGGGAAAACGCAAATAGAGAGAGGCAAAACGCCAACCGGATAAAGCTCCTTCCAAGTTGAGAGTGAATCCGGGGATAGCTTTCACCCGCTGGCGTGCACCATAACCCTCTTTGAGACGGGGGGAGGTAGAGCCAATTCAATGTTGTGTTTACAAATCAAAACCTACTCATTGTACATTCAATGTAATGTTACTTAATGTGAGTATTGTGCAACAATCTTGAAGTTTAATGGTAGTTTGGAAATCAATCTAACATTATATGGCATGCTCTTTGAAATGTGTCACAGCAATGAAATGTGTCAGAAAGTTGTAGTAAATGGGCTTACACTGGCTAAGACACTGGAGTGGTCCTTTAAGTCCCCTGAGCAGCTAAAACCTTTGATTGATGCTGTTTTGACACAACAGACATGGCACCAGCTGGTCTCAGGTTTAAAGGAAGTAGGAGATTGGAAATGGCCATAGCAAGAAAGACACACATGAATGAATCCTGTCCTTAAACTGTTTGTGTTTGTGTGTGTTGTGGTTTCGTGTGTAAAAGAGAGAGAGAGAGAGAGAGAGAGAGAGAGAGGGATAGATAGAAAGCAAGCAATGAATGTCAGTGTACTAACACCCTGAGGCAAGTCACCTGATAGGGCTCGTTGTCAAACAAAGAGTTAACAGCGAGACTCGTTGGTTTGTTTAAACTGGAGTCAGAGGAGGGTTTCGAGTAAAAGGGCTGTGCCTGTGAAGAAGCAGTCAGTCATAATAACATAAAGTATAAAGACGACAACAACAGTCATAACGGTAATGGATATTATGTTAAACTACAAGATGGATTGAGCTCCAGTTAATATGAGAGAGGATTAAGTGGGGACGAATTTGCCTGGTGTCACAGGGCAGGTGTTCTGTCAAACAGGTAGAGTTGTACTGTGTATTTATCAAATGTAAAGCTGGGACGAGTTACTTTATGCTAAGAAGCCGTATGAAGGATGAGAAAGTAGTATTTCCTGAATTCTTCTTATCTTAATTGTTGCTTTTAAAGAGTATAATGACATGAAATATAACAGCCAATCAGATGACAATGATATATTCAGACAGTGTCGCAAGCTGTGTGGAAGCTAGTAAGCATTCAGCATGTGTTTGGTAACTGTGAAGTTAGCTTTGAAGTAGTGGCACACGATTTTGAAAAAAAAAAAGAATTGCAATTGCTTTTTACTGATCTGCAATCGCGATATGATTCACGATATTAATGGGAATGAGCATTATTACATCATTGTTATAATACAAAATTGACATATAATGATAATAGTGGGATTACGTTTTTTAAAAGGATCTCTACTGTACCAACAAGATTTGTATTGACTCGAAGGCGAGACCTATCTGAAAGACCGCAATACTTCATTCAGATATTTTACCATATTTTGCTTCAACCAAATACTGCGCCTCCTGCAATTTGGATACTGCAGTTGCCTACAGTATATTGAGATTTGGATTAAACTTTGATTAACTGTGCAGCCCTACCTTAAAGCATTGTGTACCCCACTATATACGGCCTTCTTTTGGTGTGGAAAAAGCAACGTTGCTTACGACGAAACTTGCTCCATAGCGTAGTGGTAGCTAAATGTACGTTTATGTATTATCGCTACTAGCTCCGTCATAATCAGTATTATTGTTTCAGAAAATAGTGGCCTCGGTCAATGAGCTCATTCATAATTAGGGATGTCCCGATCACCTTTTTTTGCTCCCGATCCGATTCCGATCATTTGATTTTGACAATCTGCCGATACCGATTTTTCCCGATCCGATCTTTATGCAATGCATTAAGAGAAAAAAAAGGAGAAAAGCATTCAAGTCGTCCCTTAAACCCCACGTTCTCCACCACAGATAACGGCTGGTCATCCAACGCGATGAATTCAGCTATCTTGGCTGTTATTCTTTTGGCCTTTTCACTGTTCTGGAGCAGTTTCTCTTTCCTTTTAAAAGTCTCTGAAAGTGTCGGTTGTTTCAGTGCCGTTACCTGAGTGGCCGCTGTGTACTCGTCGTGTTGTTGTTGGTGTTTGTTTCTCAGGTGGCGTATTAGATTGGTCGTGTTGAACGTAGCTCTGTTCTTTCCACCACGCGGAACCTCCGCCTTGCAAACATTGCATCTGGCTGTTACACTGCCTTCGCTTTCAATTTTATAATACTTCCAAACTCCTGACATTTTCTCTGTCCCGACTCCCGAGTCACCAGCTGAACGTAGCCTCTCGTTACACCAGCTGAACGTAGCCTCTTGTTACACCAGCTGAACGTAGCCTCTCGTTACACCAGCTGAACGTAGCCTCTCGTTACACCAGCTGAACGTAGCCTCTCGTTAGCTTACTGCTACTATTAGACACTGCGCCCACTCTGTTGCCAGATTTGAGAGAAATAAGCAACCAGGTCTATGAAAACAAGCCCAAAAGAAGCAACACATACATGATGTTGTGTCATTTTAAACCAAAACTAAGGCCTCATGATGACTTTAAGACGTGAACATGGTCATTTTTGTTTTGTAACATTAAATTAAAAAAAAAAAATTATAAAAAAAAAAAAAAAAGAATTCCCGATCCCCGATTTTTTTCTCCCGATTCCGATCTTTTGAAAATCACGTGATCGGCTCCGATCCCCGATCACGTGATCGGATCGGGACATCTCTATTCATAATGTTTACCCACTAGCGCTCCAGTGTGGGTTCAGTCTGCTGATATCTGACTTATGACAAAGCTGCATTTTTAGAACTATATATTCTTTAAATATTGCATTTTATTTATTTTAATTATATCATTTATTTCTATTATTATAATTATTATTTATTTTAGAAATGATATTTGTTTATGATTATCATTAATCTAGGTGCCTGACAGTGTAGTTCGTGATTTCCTCGAGACTTGTTATCTTTACATTATGAATAAACCGTACACTAAAGTTCTGTAGCCAAGAGAAAAAGTCCAATGATTTCATATTTAGTTATAAGGACAGAAACATCTTTGTAAAAGGGCTTTTTAGTAATGGTATTATAAATTAAAGAGCACTTGCTCTAAAGTTACATTACAAACATAAAACGTTTTGAACACTAATGGTTATGAGCGCTACAAATAAAACTAGAAAGACCTTTAATCCACACAGAACAACTCTACACAGCGTGGGAATGTATTGTTGTTTATCTGTATAATGTGTGTAAGGAAAACGGAGCAAATAAAGTAAGGGTGGGATGAAAAGTCAATATTGTCCTCTACTACTTTGCCTTACCTGTCTTAGCTGTACCATTGCAGCCCGTTTACAGTCACTGCGAGAAACTCCCTTCCTGTAATCCGCTGGCTTTTCTGGTCCCTGGATGACCCTGCATGGTTGTTGTTCCTCCATCATTTCCACCTGTATTTTATGCATTCAGCCCTTTCAAACTGAAGTACATTGAATTCAATTATGCAGATGCGAAAGCTCTCCAGCCCTGGGCATTTTGGTGGAGTGGAAGTGCTTTTATTCAGAAGATGGAAAAGTAATGAAAAGCTGAAGAGGCCACGCTTCATGTTTTTATGGCTCTAAACTATATGTGTTCTTTTAGCTTTAATTACAGGGCTACTTTTGGCTGGATATGTCATTCGTAGCACGTTTAAACATCCGCTGGGCAGATGTGGCCAGTAACTGAGGAATTGTTTTTCAGGTTGCCTTGATAGAAGCCATCTTCACACAAATGTTTGCACACCAAAATGCCCCAAGGATTGATACTGAAAACTACTTCACCTTCCAGCAGCTTCTCACGACAGTATCTGACCCCAATGAGCCGGATATCTTTCATTTCCCTCAGGCCTCTCGCGGTTCAGTTCAAAGAGACATGAAGCAGATAATGTTGTCTTTAGGGATTTAAAGAGCCTTGTGAAACGTGTTTTGTTAATATATTTTGGGTTAGGCAGTGTGAATCCAGTGAAAGACGTGTGTTTTGATGTGTTTTATTTGATGTTTTAAGCTTGAGTACACTGTATATATGCCAGAGATGTTACACAGAGACACATAGCGAAGCAGTAGTAGTAGTAGTAACTGTACTCGTGCCAATGTTTCTGTATTGATCTGTTTTGCCCCTCACTCCACAGATCTAATTTCAAGTTGAAATGTTGCCCAATTTCATTCAGGAAACAAAGCTGAACAGTTCCTCATATTTACATCAGTGCATATGCTACATATTGTAGGAAGGCTGTTTATGTTTTCTGCATATTCATGAGGCTCAGCAGCTGGCAGAGACAGCTGTTTTCAGTGTAACCTACTTTTCCACATTCATTTTGTCTGACTAAATATCTCTCTTTGTGCTCTGTATTACCATTTAAAGCACACTGGAAAGATACTTCTGTGTTCAATGTTCATCGTTTAATGCTATTTATATGATTTATAGAGGTATACAGTCTGTTAGCTCGACTTCTAATGCCATCTCCATCTCCTACTGGGGCAGTGAACCTTAAATCTGATTATTTTAATCCTCATGAAGGGGAGACTTAGGGGGGATGGAGAGCTGCTGAAGGTGGAGTGGGGGGACCACAAAGACTGTTAATGTATCAATACTGTATGCAAGTCCCCAGTAATCACAACTCCCCTTTGTATTTAGTTTGAATGCTGTCTTTCTACAGAATGAATGGCAAAGCAGTTTTTTGATATGGCCTGTAGTTTTGGTCACGTCACGTCACTGGGTTTTGTTTCTTTCTTTAGTTTTGTGCTGTATTGTAATGTATTGCATTTTATGTTATTGATTGTACCATTTGTTTAATAAATTTAAAAAATGTGATCACAAAAAAAAGCAATAAATAATAAACCTACTAATACATTTAAGTACAATTATTTCCAAAGTAATTTTACATGAAAAAATGATCTAGATTTCCTGCTTTTCTCTGTTTTATTTCATAATTAACTGAATATATAGGTTTGGGACTGACAAAACAACGTCATTTATATAAAGACATCACCCTGGACTTTAAGGGATGGACTGTTTTCACTATTTTCAGACATATCAACCAAACCCATAAGCTATAAAACATCTGGCAGATTCATCGATAATGGAAATAATAGTAAGCCGCATCTACCCTTTCCATACTGTACATATTCAGCTCTGATGTCCCTAATATTATCCTTTCTCTGTTTCCTCCAGATGAGATCATGCAGCTGGACAGCAGTCCCATCCGAGCTGCGGACATCACCCCCGACCTCAAGAAGCAGTTTGCCATCCTTTCAGGTGAAACTTATTCATATCTTCTCTATATTTCTGTCTGACATGTCTGTATGTGTGTTTGGGGATTTGTGTTTCCCATCTCAGCTCCTGTCTGTCATTTTATTTCTTAATTAGCACACACCACTTATCATCCGTCATCTCTGCCACCTGAGGAATCATTTATATGTAACCTCTCCGCTTGATATTTGCATAGTTAATGTGAACAGTTTGCTCCTGGCAGTTATGCTTTGCTATTCAAATGTAACCTTCTTCCTTTTCCTCTTCGCTGTTAGTCTGTCTTCTTGCTGCTGTTTCTTAATCCATATTTCTCTCACTGCCTTTGTATCTATCAAGCTTACGATAAAATACATTTGTGTTTTATTCCCAGATATTTGAGGCATGTTTCACAGCCAGACATTTGTCGCAGTTATGATCCAGTCCTACAGTATTATTAAAGCGCTGTGTGTCTGAGGTGACCTTGTGGCTGCAGCAGACTCAGGGAACCATTTTGCAGACAAACATCCAAGCAGACGCTGAAACCATGACCATGCACTTGCTGTTGCTATAGCGATGAGACAAGTAAAGGCTGTTTATATTCCAGACACATGCGCTGACAGAGCAACTGTTTCACACAGGGAGTGTGTTTGTGTGTGTATGTCAAACGTGAGATTGAACATGTCAATATTTCAAAATAAGAAATGCATCTGTATTGGAAGAAAATAATTGTATCTCAAACTACAGGCTTCTTATGTTTGCTTTAATATAGAAGCGTTTAAGATGAAATCCTTTTTAGATGATAGACATTGCAGTTTCCTTTCTGTTCAGTTTCCAGACTTAAGCATCAGCGCCCCCATGTGGCCACAGTGTCCTTCCAAGAGACCTCTCCTTGGCGGTTTGATTAACAGAGCCCCTGACACGGCGACTGACAGCATGAAAGTTATTATCAGCTCAAATGGTTTTATTGTTGCCTCAGTTATTATACCGTCATATCTTTTGAGCACTGTACTGAAATGCAACATCCCCAAGGACTCAAAACATTGTTATGTAATTTTGTATATTCACGCAAAAGGTATCAATGTTTCTGTTGTTTTCTAGGAGGAAGAGGGGATACCGGCAGCCCCATCATTGTATTCCCAGAATTCCCTGCGTTTGGAGAGATCACGGACGGAGAGTTTCACAACGTGCTGACCTACCTGACCAGCGTGCCCAGGTAAAGTCTGACACTGGCTGAATGTCACACACACAGATCTGAGATGTTGAATGTGCATTAACCACAAGCCTGTCTTTTTTTCTTACCTCTTGTATCATCGCTGATTTCTATTGATACATTTCCTTATACTTTTTTTGTTTTAACTACCAAATTCACCTGCCACAACCTGCCCAGTTGATGCTGATGAAATTGCTTGGGTTTATAGTTAAACTGCGAGCAACAGCCATTATTAAATACAGGGGTCTCAAACTCAAGGCCCGGGGGCCAAATCCGGCCCGCGACTTCGTTTTATGTGGCCCCGCAAGAGCTTGCAAAGAATATAATACGTTTATTATATGGTTACATGCCACTTTACAGAAGCAGGTTGCCCATAAACTACATGTCCCACAATGCATCTCGTTTTGTGACATGTGCACTGAAGAGACTTGCAATTATTTGCCCTGGACTTCTGCTTTCTGACGTAGTTAATTACTAAGTTATTATCCTATCCGATAATAATCCAATTCAGAGGCAATAATGTAATATAATACATTATTTTATATATATATTATATATTTATATAGTTACAACCGGCCCTTTGAGTGCAACCTTTATGCGAATGTGGCCCGCGATGAAATTGAGTTTGACACCCCTGTACTAAGACATCGATTAATAAAGGTAGAAGTGATGTTTTTGGGTGCGAACTGAAAATAGATGGATGGGGGAATAGATAGAAATTACTTGGAGAGAGGCAATATAGATAACGGTGTTGTTCCCATAGACTGTATATATAAAGGTTGTTCCTGAAGATTCTTTTGTTTATGATGTCTGCCAGTAGGTGGCAGCGGGGGCCTCATCACAGTTTAACTGCTAAAAGGTTTACTGTATGCTGCAGAGGATTTGTGCAGTGGATGAGACAGTCAGTGTATTGCATATATGTATTTAGGGGGAGAGTGATTCCTTGTATTAATAAGATGGCCAATTAATCATCCAGGGTCTTTATCAGTCCTCTGCAGACAGTCTTTGTACACATGGTAGACCAGACGAGACATGGGGGGAGGGGCAATGTACAAAACCCTCCCTTTCTTACAACTATTCCTCAAGAAAACCATCCCCCGTCCCATTTTCCTCTTCAATTTCATAATTGTACCTAACTATTGAGTCCTGTGTTGTCATGTTTTAGCTCTCCCTCTGGCTGTCCCACCCTTCTTTCGTCAGTCCCAGAATGGCAAAGTGCTTAAAAATAGAGACTGCAGCGATGCTGACGTTTTGAATCTGAATAATACATACAGACAGCTGAGCAGAGCTGAGTCACGGAGTGTGTGTGTGCTCTTTTGGGTGTGTGTGATAATTCACATGAAACCTGTTCAAACTAATATGTCTATATATGAAGGCAGACATGTGCTTCTTTTCTAGGCCTTTAAAACATCAATATCAATTCAGCCTGTTTTGTGTCACTTACTTTAACACGTTTTTAGTCAGGATTAAAAAATGTTAAGCAAACAGTATTATGTTTCAACATCTGGAACATCATTTCAAGTTTTTGTTTCAAATCCAAGCTAAAAAACAGGTAACAGGCTCGTAGACAGATACAATTTGCATTTATCATAACTTGACCTTCTTCGTGATCTGAGCCTTGAGGTTTCCAGTCATGTGACGGCAGGTCGTCCACAGGAGTGAGACTGCGTTGAGCCTCGAGCTGATCTGAGTTCAGCGGCAGATGGCTGCAGCTACCTGAGGGAGCGACTCCCCGACAGGACACACAGCAGGGAACAGCTGCTGCGTGTGTGAAACAAATACCTTCAGATCAATATTAACGGCAGACATAGTTTCATCATGACCTTCTTGTATAGATGAGAGTAACACCTACGTCACTTCCGGGCGAAATGTACGGCCCCGCCCACTTTTGGTGGAAAACAACACTGTCATTTGAATGGCGGTCAATACAAATTCTGAAGTTTTTGCCAATCCGATCAAAAGTTTAAGAAAACCGTGGATTTTTGGATCTTCAAAGAGCCCGATTAAGATGGCCAGTCAGGCAAACAATTACATTAAATCATTTGAAATTGACGATCGGGCTTGTTTTCATCTTGTTTATTAACTTACAAACATTTAGATTTTTAAAGCCAAGTTGTGTTAAGTATTTAATTACTTCCAGAATCCTAATTTATTTATATGTGCATATACAGAATAAAGAAACCAAAGAAATGTAGTAATAACTAAATCCTCCGACCATGTCCCCAGCCCTCCCTTCTCTCGTTATCCCCCCTTCGTTTTGCATATGATTGCACTCATGAATATAATAATGCCAGATGGTTTTATGTTGAAAATATACAGTGGACACTAATATATTATCCCAGATTTGAAACGCATTCTGCACTCGTGGCTTATTTATTTAATCTGTCTTTGATTTGACATACCATTGCTCTTGTATTGATCAGTCAGAGTGCAGGAACATGTGAGTTGCTACCTCTGCACATGCATCCATGCAGCACATTTCCCTCATCGCTGCATCGCCACTAACCTTTCTCAAAACTCACAGCTTAACACTTTGTCCGGAGGAATCCAATTATTATTAGGACACTCATGCATGTGCAGCAGAAACACCACCAGACGGTTTCTATGAATATTTGAATTTAATCATTTATATGTGAAACAGTGTCTGTTTACAGTACAATAAGTTAACTATACTCAATATACTCATTGTTGTGCATATAAACTAAACACATGTTAAACAGATAAAAACATGATATTATACGACAACAACTTCGACTTTGTCTAGGATGGTGATTTTTAACTATTTTATTTTTTATAAGACCAAAGGATTAATCAATGTTTGGAGAAAAACGATTAATAATAATAATTTTTGTTTCTTTTTTGTCTTGAACCTACACTTTATGTAGAAAACATGAGCTTGTATTTTGAGAAAGGTGCCTCTGTTAACAAACTAAATCAATAAATAAAAAGGATAACAAAAGAAAAAAAACTCTTAGTCCCAACGAAATTAAAGGTGGGGTAGGTAAGTTTGAGAAACCGGCTCGAGATACACTTTTTGTTATATTCCATGGAATGCTCTTAACATCCCGATAGCAATGAATATCTTAAGTGCTTTGACAAAAAATACATAAAAAAAATGTCATCTGTGGAAGCCGTAGTACTGTAAAAAGCACGACCAATCATTTTAGCCGGCCCGGCTAAAATAACTGGATGGCCTACCTGCCTGTCAGCCTTCCATCTGTGCACAAACTTATCTCGTGCCCTCATTGGTCATGTGCGCGTTCGTGTGTGTTGGAGGAGGGGCTCTATAAGGAAGTGGCAGATTTTCTCCGGTTGTGTATTTTCAAATTCTAGCGCACTCGAGCCGGTTTCTCCAAAATGACCTACCCCACCTTTAAGAACAAGAACAGATTCATATTTTTTATATTATTTTATTATTGTGGAATGGAAACTTAAACAAAAAATCAAATAGGACACAAGCAATAGAAAGTAATCTGCCAGACATGATAGGATTATAGCAGAGACTCATTTCACCGTGCTCTCACCATAAACCATCCTCTCATCTCAGCAATGTGTAAATGTGTTAAAGGCAGTAAAAGCTCTTGTCCCACTCGCCCTCTGTCCTCCTCCTCCTCCTCCTCCTCTTCCTCCTCTGCGTCTGAGATGTAAAGCAGTTTGGTCTCTGAGTGGCTGAGAGTGTCTGTGTGGATGACTGAGCGAGAAGGAAAAGCTCCAAGTGCAGAAAAAAGGATAAGAAATGCCGCAACCTACGTTACTGTAAAGGAGAGTGAAAAAGGAGCCATGGATAAACAGTCTGTATGTTCTTAGGTAAAGCGTACAGTGGCCTCACTTCGAGCCTGTCCCCTCCCCCACATATGTTAAGATCTGCTGACTGGCTTCCAGATCCGCTCATCACTCTGCAATAGGCTTGTGCTTGAGCAGCTCCTGGTGTATGATTGGACGGCTGATAGATGCAGTGTGTGGGGTGGGGGGGGGGGGCAAGTGTGGATGCTGTGGTGGTTCGAAGCATTTGGCTCCCTCTTATTCAAACAGCACTGGATCTACCTCTGAGACACATCCTTGGATCTGTGTTTTTATTCTGGCTCCATTATCTCAAGGACTGCATTTCTTTATCTGTGTGTGCAGAATGATGGACCTGAAAACAGATACTTGAGGACTGCTGGATTATTATATGTCAGTGATGCACCTGTGCTGTAGGTGCAGCATGTTTTTAACAGGGGGGTCTGCCGGTGTGATGCACATGCGGTTGTCATTGATTGTTGGTGCTGTGTAAAGCTCAGCCCTCATCTCTCCGGGGAACAAAGGGGGGGTGCAGGGGGAGAACTGGGGGCTGATGGCCAAGAAATCTGGAGGTACTTCAGCGCATCTCCTTTTATAGACTGCACCAGCTGTCTAAGAAGATAAAGAGCAGCAGAACAAAACAAGAAGCTGTGAACGAGCACTTCAGTTCTCCACTGTCTCACTGTGCACACGGCAAAGGAAAACTACGTTTTGTTATCTCTCCTCTTCAAACTCTTGCATTTTCTGAAGACTAACTACTTTTCAGTCCTTTAAAAGTCTCTGCTGCACAGACTGTCTCTGTGGCAGTGTGTGGATTTACTTATTCTTTGTAAGTGTGAGTTAAAAGTTGGTTTCTCTCACCATTCATCGTGCTGTTATATAAAGATCTGCTCACAAGTTAGTGTGTATAATTAGTCCACTGTTTGGTTTGAGTTGAACATTTTCCCTCTTTGTGTGTTTTAGTTTGTCTTCGACGGGAGTGGGTTTCATTCTGGTTATTGATCGCCGGCAAGACCGATGGGCAGCCGTGAAGGGGACCCTGCTTCGAATCGCAGTAAGTCTCTCTTTGTGTGTGTGTGTACATGTGGAGGAGCACCTACTTCCTGTCTGTCCGAAACACTATAGGTCAAATTTGAGGGTTTAAACTATTTTGCTTCCACGGCATGTCGTCCTTCAGAATAATGGAATGGAAACATCAAAATAATAATTTTTTGGTTTTTCTGTTTATACTTTACTTTGTTCATGATTGTTTTTAAAGATCTCCAAATTCACCAAAAAGTTGGCATTAGATAATGACTTATTTAAAAATTAAAACATAACATTTCACAAAAGTTCAAATATGTATTATTTACGTCAATAAAGATAATATTTTGGGAAGTGTATTTAACTATACATGTCTTCAAACTAAATAGAAATGTTCCTTCTCTGAGCCAAATATCTCCTCTTGAGTAGCACAAACATTATTCAAACTTTTCATTTTTTATTCCTATCTATATTCTGAAGATTTATTTTAAGGACTTCTTAAGATAATGCCTCATTTGCACATTTAAACTACATTATTTTGCCATTCGAAGACATATCATCTTAAAATATGTGATCAGCCAGGTAAGTTTCATGGTGATTTCTAGTTCAAATCCTTAGCCTATTCACCTGTAGTCTCTTTGTGTCTGTGTTGGAAGAGAAACAGCCCTTTTTAATCTAAATGAGAGGAACCATTTCTTTAGAGTGCAGGTCCTTCACCCTCACCCACAGAGAGGGGAGGGGGGGTCTGTCCGCCCAGAGGAAGGTGTTTGGAGCGTCTCCATCTCTCTCCCTCTCACAGCTCCAACCCTAATATCACCCCCGCCCTGGGGGGTTGATATGAGCCAACCTCGTCCTTGAACTCCATCCCACCACCATCACAGCCTGCCATGTGTTTCCATAGTTACAGTGACAAATAAACAGTCACATGCCAAAAAAAAGGAAACAGAAGGAGAAAATGTTTCTGTTGTTCGTTCATTCACAAGATGGCACTAAACATCTTAAGTCCAAGGCTCCTCCAACATGGCAACATACTATAAACTAATGACATACATGTATATTAGTGCAATAGAGTAGATACTGATGTTATGGATGCCTCATATTCAGCCTGGTTATAGACTTCCCTGCTGTGTTTCAGGAGATGTTCTACATATCTTAATCAGTTGCGTGCTCCTGCAGGCAGAGAAGCTGTTGTATAAACTCTCATTTGCACATCATTTGTTTTCCTATCACCTCTCTCATTGCTTCATCACACCTTGTTTTGAGACACATAACTGATACTACTCATGTCATTTTATTGTGGCTGGATACAATGCAGCAGTGGAGCATCCCCCCCGCTCGTTTCTCATGTCCCAGTGTTCTCCTCTGGGAGCTGAAATGCTTATCTGTTCATCTGTGTTTCATGTGTTGTGTGTAGAGGTGATGAAGCACTGGCAGCGCTCCTTAAAACGTGTGGGGGAGAATTACACTCATCGCACTATATTGCTTTTTGGGGCTCAAACAATGTCGACACAAGTTTTTAACAGCTTTACCACCTTCACTTATATCAACATTAACCTTTATTTCCTGTCAGTGCAGTACATAAATGTTTATTGTTGTTGATATACAGGAAACAGGGGAGCGTTTGTTTTGGGCAGATCTATCATTAACACTGAAGGCAGCACAGCAATAAGTCAACACAGAGAGGGATATACGAGAAAATGAAATGTCTGAGAGAGAGAATGAGAGATGAATATCAGCTCCCATGTCTCCTGAGACCACATGGGAGACCACATCGCTCATTTCAAATTAAATCAAGCTTTATTAATCCCACAAGGGGGAGTTTTATTGGCTGACAAGCTGCTAATAGGCAGCGTTCACTGATCTCTGCAATAATGTCCTGTTGAGGTGATTCAACCGTGCTGCTAAATGGATTATAATGAAAACTGGCACTTCTGTATCTATAGCAGCGTATATTTGTAGTCGAGTAGAGCTTCAAAGAATTGACGACCAGAAAAACAATTGCCAGTTATTTGTTCACGCTAAAATGTCACACAAATTTTATTTTAGACCAAAAATGTCCTGCTTTTCGTGGTATAAATAATTTCATACTAAACTGTATTTCTGGGTAATAAACTGACAGAACTATACATTTAAATACATAACCTTGGAAAGGAGGAACTGAGGCAGACATTTACTTCTGTTTTCTGACTATTTATAGACCAAACGTAAGAGTTAGTTGCAGCCCCATAGATTCAAGGCTTTATTGTCTAGCGGAGACTAGTTCATATTGTATTCAGCTGACACTCTGATGTGTTCACTCTGCCAGGTTATTCAGTCTGTGTTTACATGTTGTGTTTGCTCTGTGTGAGAGAGACAGGATAAGCGAGTATATTGGATGTTTACGCTGTCAATGGATTCCCCTTTGTCTTCCTGTGTGTCTGTATATGAGCACACTTGTGTATACATCTGCTAGTGTGAATGTGGGTCAGTGTGTTTCAAGGAAAAGCTGTCTGCTGCTGTGCATGGCTGAGTTTGATCTGATGACAGACAGGAAGTGTGTCTGCAGACCGAGCCTAATTAAGTCTGCTGAGTTACTGTCAATCCTAAAGCAAACCAAATATACCATGTAATTTATTGTTGTGTGTGTGTGTGTGTGTGTGTGTGTGTGTGTGTGTGTGTGTGTGTGTGTGTGTTGTGTGTGTGTGTGTGTGTGTGTGTGTGTGTGTGTGTGTGTGTGTGTTGTGTGTGTGTTGTGTGTGTGTGTGTGTGTGTGTGGTGTGTGTGTGTGTGTGTTGTGTGTGTGTGTGTGTGTGTGTGTGTGTGTGTGTGTGTGTGTGTGTGTGTGATGTGTGTGTGTGTGTGTGTGATGTGTGTGTGTGTGTGTGTGTTGTGTGTGTGTGTGTGTGTGTGTGTTGTGTGTGTGTGGTGTGTGTGTGTGTGTGTGTGTGTGTGTGTGTGTGTGTGTGTGTGTGTGTGTGTGTGTGTGTGTGTGTGCTGTGTGGTGTGTGTGTGTGTGTGTGTGTGTGTGTGTGTGTGTGTGTGTGTGTGTGTGTGTGTGTGTGTGTGTGTGTGTGTGTGTGTGTGTGTGTGTGTGTGTGTGTGTGTGTGTGTGTGTGTGTGTGTGTGTGTGTGTGTGGACGTGTAAAGAACAAAGGACAAGTAGACCATGACCATGACTGTCGGCAAACACACATCCAGGCAGCACGGTTGAATAGTTAGGAGCTGCCACATACATTCAAAGGTCAAGACTGGAGAATTAATATAGTGTTTCTGTTGTTGAAAAACGCCATAACAAGATAAAAAAAAAACGTTTATTTTGAGCATCTCTCAATACCTTCGGCTTATTTTACCCAGTGTGTTGCCTAAAACCATTCATACTTACCAAATAACTAAATATTTTACTATCAACAGTAGTTTTTTATACAAATAGGGTATTAAACCGCGACTTTCTTCCCACCACAAATACTCTGGTGGTTGCTGAGGATTCACAGAATGGTACTGGATGTTTGTGAGATGGACTCAAAAATAAACTAGTGAACATGTCCAATGTGATTAAGGCTCAAATGACCCAGTTAGAAAATGTTGCTCATGAATATATTTTTTAATAGTTAATTGGACAGACCTATATGCCACTGAGGAATAACATTTTGAATGGTTTTGGCTATGGCTGCACAGTTTTACATTTGGATCTTTTAGTGGGATTTGTTGACTATAAGTCAAATATAAACCCTTGCCAGACTTATTAGGAAGGTAGCCAGTTTCCGAGCTGCACAACGTATTTAACCCCATTAACCTTCAATATATTATAGCTCTTTGTTTTATGGTATAACCGTCGTATCCGCACAATAATTTCCATTCCTCCAGATGGTTGAATGACTTTGTTTCCCAGTGCTCCTCCTGGTTTTGGCAGGTCAACCAGGACAAACACAGCATTGATTTATTTATTCCATTAGCAGTGCCTATCCCTTGTGGTTTTTATAAATGATGTATTCATTGTCATTTTTGCTTAGGCCAGCATTCCCCAACTCACATGGGAAGGGCAGCCAATCAGGCGAAGCAGCCGTTTAGGTCATTAGCTAATTAAAGTAGCATTAACAATCGCATAGCCTCAGGCGGGGAGATCAGTGTCCAGACTCAACCATCATCCGACTGCTTCCACAGCAGTACTAATGTCGGCAGTCGGTGTCAACCATGACATTTTAATTAGCTTTTTATTGAGTCCTATGGCTGAGCAGAATGGGTGGTAGCTACACAATGTGATGAATATGAAAAAGATGTCCCGACAGCATCTAATAAACCTTTTTTCTGCTTAGGTAGGATATCTTTGCTTTATGCTGAGTATGTTTGTTAGCAAAGAAATCTCTACTTGTTCCAAAGTCAAGGGCATATATTTGGAAAAACTACTCAACCACAAACAGTGAAATTAAAAAAACTCAATCAATTTTTTGTAGGCAGCTTAAGTCAGAAAACATGGGTCAAGCAATTCAGATTTGGCTCCCTTTTTGTCAAATGCATAATTGGAAAATAATGTTCTCTATCTCAGTATTTTCACCCACGGCTTGAGAACTACCTTTGTGAAAGTGCTCCATGTTTTACTTGGAAGTCACTCTTAAATCAACGAAACAATGGGCCTTTTTCAGGGGGCTTAAAGAAACAGCCACTAAAAAGAAACACCAGGTTGTACTTCTATTTTGTACCCAAAATAGAAGTACAACCTTAGAAATGTGTTCACTGTATCTCAACGATAACAGAAAACCCTGAATACATGAGGCTGAACACATGTAGGAGTTGGTGTCTGCCTCATTATTCATGCCGAAGCGTCTCAGGGACATGAAGATTAATGTCCCTGCCACAGGAGGGTGTCCGACATCCCCCACGTCTTTCCCCTTCTCTTGTTCTCAACACACTCCACACACGTGCTTTAATGTGTTTGAGTGAGGGTTTTCACAGGGGATACAAAGGCAGGGAGTAATATAAAGGAAGTGCAGGCTGTCAGCAGAAAGAACAGAGACTCTCCTGGTGAAAAGTGATGTATAATGGACTCGGGGTTCAGGATGCTCTCTGCTGTGTAAATGAAAGTCTGAGTCTTTGTCCTCTCTCTCGTCGCAGGGCTCCTTCCCAGGGAACCTCCAGCTGGTTCTGGTTCTGAGGCCCACCGCCCTCCTGCAGCGAACACTCTCAGACATCCTCTTCAAGTTCAACAAGGATGAGTTCAAGATGAAGGTGCCGGTGCGTACACTCACTCTCACCTCCAGAAAACTGCATCAGTGACTTGTTATATCCCTCTGTAATATAGAAATGAGACTCATAAGAAGTGAATAGTGTCCATTGCCGGTCATATGATTATTATAAAGTGGAGCTTAACCAAGTCCTTTTTTAATTCACATTAAAAACTCATTAGGATTGACCAATTGATGTATGTAATAATCTTCTGGTTCAGGTGATCATGCTGAGCTCCATCACTGATCTGCACACCTACATCGACCGCTCTCAGTTGACCCTGGAGCTCGGAGGAACGCAGCACTACTGCCATGAGAAGTGGATATCTCACCGCACTGTATGTACACTGGTCAACATCACTGTGTTGTAGCACAATACAATGAGAGGGATAAATGATAAAAACATGGTAAAGTTAATAACAAAATTGTTTAATTTGAGATGCTCTAGCTACATTTGACTGGCTGTGTTTTTTGCATTTATGTCAACAGTCTTTATTAGTATATAGACAAAGGTTACATCCTCAAAACATGGTTATTTTACTATGTAACCCTCTATTTAAAATGTGAAAATAAATCAAGAAGAAGTGCAACGGCATTCAAACTAAAAGTATTATTTATAAGCCTCATCTGAATCTAAAAACTGAACTCACTGTACAAATGACATTTTCTTGATTTCCAAAAAGAGAGTTGCATGCTGATAATGCTGTTTGTGTCTTGCTTGCATCAGGCTATAGAAGGCTTTGCGTTGATGGTAAAGAAAACAGCTCAGATCCTGCAGTCGTTTGGGACCGAGCTGGCTGAAACTGAACTCCCCAATGAAATCCAGGCCACAACCGTCCTGCTGAGCACACACACCAACAAGAAAGACAAAATGAAGGTAACACTGTTAATACACACATACATTATTCACGGGTAAACAATATATTCGGCATGCATGAGAGTTATGTATTTGGATAACATCTCCGAATCTGTCTGTGTGTGTCTGCAGGGGGATCTGCTGGTGGCTCTGGGTCAGGGTCGCAGGCTGCTGGAGAGCATCAATGAACCGGTGGTGCGAGACCCCGACCACAACATGAACCAGGACGAACTGGAGAACCTGGCTACAGTGCAACGGTGAGAACCACTAGATATACATGTCGCTGCAGGATGACTACTAAAAAACGATGCTACGTTGCAAAAATCACCTTATGTTGCAATATATTTCTCTGAGCTGAGCCTGGCATAAAAACCTCTCAGTTTGTCTCCTGGCCTCAGTGTTTAACAGTGTCTTTCGTCATATTTACTGTTCTAGTACAGCACAAATGTTCCTAAATTGCCTTCGCACTGAATCATCATCCATGCAACAAAGAGTACACCCAGAAGACTTCTTTGTTGGTTTGTTGTTTTGAAAGCATGTGATTTGCTTACTGCTGTCTCAGCTCTGCCATCCTTAGATATATATAAAAGTAGTTGGCAAGGCAGTTTGCTTTGAGGTCAGTCAGTTCAGTATTTTAAGCAACACTGAAGGCAACGACTGACATGTCAACGTGCATAAGCTTTACATAACATTCCTAAAAACTGAAAATATATCCAAATACCTCACTCACTATTCCCATTGCATTTCTCCTCTATTCATTTCTCTCTTGACTTTTTTTGTTACATTTAACTCAATTTTTTTTTAACATTCAATCTTTTGCTGTCTCCCTCTCTTTCAGACTGTTGTCTCAGCTGGACGAGACAGAAAGGGCTTTCGATGAGTTCTGGGTGAGGCATCAAACCAAACTGGAGCAGTGTCTCCAACTGCGCCACTTTGAGCACAACTACAGAGAGGTGAGCCGGTTAGCTCAGGTTAAATCGTCCGTGAAAGACTTGAACAGAGTCCACATGATCCTGTTTACACCTGAACACTGACTGTGGTTCTGCTGCTTCAGGTCAGGGCTCTGCTGGATCAGGTGTCTGAGAAACTCTCAACCTTCTCTGAGGTGGGGATCAGCCCGGCCCACGCTGAACACATCTTCTGTGAACTCACCACGTATGAGGAGAGAGTCTGTGTAAGTGACACCCCTCACAATCAAAGCTTTGTTGGACCATGCCATGAATAGATGAGTGATATATTCTATAAGGTGGGTTTGTTTGTTGTTGAGCCAGTCAGTGTTACAAAATAGTTTGTTAATCTCGTAGTCGTAAAAAAACGTACAAAAATCAAAGTATACAGGTGCGTTATTGAAAAAGGTCTTACTGAGCATCATTTCACGAATGCAAAGGAAGCATTTAAGTTCAATTCAAAGTCAACTTTATTGTCAAATCTGCAATATGTACAGAATATTTAGAGGGTTGAAAAGCTGTTTCCACAGTGTTGACATATACATCAATTAAAAACTAAGAGGGTTTTAAAATACAGGATAGAAACACATCTAACAAATATAAGATGCGATTATGTACTCCTATATGGTATCTTCCAAATCTGTTAAATCCTCTACATTTACTTAGAAGAGATTTAAAAATGTTTTCAATCTAATATGGACCCAGATCCACTTCAAAATGCACATTTCAGTCACTTTCATTGGCTGAATATGGCCATGATTTTGTAGTGGTAATTAAATACTGCCCAAGAATATTATGGCTTTGTACAAAAAGAGATTTTACAAAATGTCTCATAACCAATCCTGATTTGCTATCAAATAATTTTGCTCTACACTGCCATCTAGGGGAAAAGGGCCGTCATTTTTGTTTCAGTTTGACTTGATGCATGTTTGCTTTGCATTTTGGTTGACATTAAAAATCGATTCAATATTTTTGGCAGTATATCTGTTATATGATATGGCTATACAAAAAAGCATCACAACCAGTGCTGAGCAACTGTATGAAATATGTCTAAAAATAGACTCATCCAGATATGAAGGATTTAGGGAAAATGAATAATAATAATTGTATGTTTATGACTCCACTCAGGACGGGTTGAACAGAGCCTCGTCGTTGGCCCGTGAGGGAGATGAGCTGATCCAGAACTCACACTACGCCGAGGACTCCATTCAGCCCAAATGCAGCGAGCTCAGAGCGATCAGTGAGAATGTGAGCAGCAGCCTGAGGGACAGGAAGGAGCACCTCGTCAAAGCCATGGAGCTGCACCGCAGTTTGGAGAGAGTAAGAAAAACACACATGGTTTAGTTTCTTTGTCCTGTTTGTTGTTGTTGCTTTGACTGACTCTTTTTCTTCTGCTGTCCTCCTCAGGCGTCTAAATGGGTCGATGATGGTATTTACATGCTGGCGTCTCAGCCTGTGGACAAGTGTCAATCACACGAGGGGGCAGAGTTAGCCCTGAAGGAGCTGGAGCGTTACCTTGACGATGCAGGCCAGAACCAACTGACGGAACTCGGTAACATCTGGACCGAGTTCGAGGCGGTGCTGAACCCGCAGTTTAAAGTAAGACGACCGAAAAAAACATCTTTGATCAACATCGCTCTGTCTCTGTCAAATGGATTGGGAATGTTTGGGTCAACTATTAAAAATAGATAAAAAATGTCCAGATTATTATTGTTGTTATTGTTCTAGTTATAATTATAATCCTTTGTCTCACATCAGTGTGGTATGATTTTTGCCAGAGTTGATCAAAATGTGTAAGTCTATTTATCATTTAAAAAGCTGTTTTATTATTTACAACACGGACAAGGATGATCTTTTATAAGTAATTAAGTAATTTTCCCTTTTTGTTTTCAATTATCTGATTAGATATCTTGAATCTAAGCCTATAGCATACAGTGTCACTGATATAAATTGTTGTATAGTATGTCTCAAAATGAATAAGAAACAGTAGACCCAACACATTAATGTTAATTTCAAAAAAATTCTATTAGAACAAAAACTTAAATGTGTAGCACATGTCCTTATTGACTCTCCTCTCATACCTTTCTGTGCATCAGGACCAAGTGGAGAAGGTTTTCCAGAAGCAGACGTCCATGCAGGAGATGTTTGACAAGAGGAGGGTCAGCCTGAAGAAGCTCGCAGCCAAACAGACCCGGCCGGTGCAGCCGGTGGCCCCCAGACCCGAAGCCTTCATCAAATCCCCTCTCAGCTCCCCCGGTCAGTCTCCAACATGCTGACAGTCATCAAGATATGTCATGGCTTAATTAAGGGCTACTGTATACTAGTCATATTTAGATATTTTAATATTCATTTAAAAAGTATTTAAATACTAACTGTAATATAATACATTTTATTTACATGTTTTTTTCATAACAATTTTGGCAAAACCTCAAGGTGTGATTTCAACATTATTTAGGTAAAGACAGTCATAGACCGGACATAAGCAGTAAATATGTTCTCTGGTACAAATGCTTATTTTCTCATATTGTACTTTCAGGTAATATCCCATAACACAAAATTAAAAATTTATTTATTTGACTATACCTTTGACTTGTTCTAAATCTAGTGTAAATACAATTAAAATACTTGAGATTTAACCAAAATGTCTACAATATGTGTCAATTAAAAATGTAAAAAAGCCTAAATATATATATATATACTATCAATCATGTTATGCCTTAAATATTATGTTGAATGACCAACCAACTTGTTGTAATAATATACTTCCTCTGTACAGGAGTTCAACATAATTTGTTTCCAAACATGAACTTTCCTGTTTCCCTTCCTCAGCACACAGAGCTCCGCAGGAGAAAAAGTGTTCAGAGACAGACTCTGAGAACATCTGTGAGAAAGTGAGTGTGGTATTGTCCCGTCTACACACTGTCTGTCTCTAAACTTTGTATTGTCTGTCTCTTATCACGGTAACCCGATGTTTTTTCTTCCCAGGAAAACGACCAACTGCAGAACGGAGACGGTAACATCAGACATGCCTCTCTATCGGAGGAGGAGGAGAACCTGGCGGTGCTCAGGAGGTGAGGGGAGCCGCTCTTTCATCTGTAATCGAATTACACAGCAGATGGACTGTGTGGCGGTTATCTCATTATCTACAGAGTCAAATCCTTCATTTGATCCCTTTCTCTTTCCTTTCTACCTATTCCCCTCCTCATGTCTGCAGGCACGTTATGAACGAGCTGCTGGAAACTGAGAGAGCCTACGTTGAGGAGCTGCTCTGTGTCTTACAGGTGTTTATTTATATATAAGTTTATTGTTTATGTTGTTATCAGTGGCGACTGGTCATTAGGGGAAGGTGGGGCACAGCCCCACCTAGTGTCAGCAGAAAGTATTACAAATAATGATTACAAAAATGCAAAAAAAAAAATAAAAAAATATATAAAATATATTTTAAGATCATGTTTAATCATCTGATTCGTCTGTACATTGCTGTTTTAGTCTGTGTTCTTCTAATTAGTGTGTCTACAGTCACAGTGTGTGCCTATTGAGCTGTTTAGAGCCATGTGGGACAAAACCTGATTATGCCCCTTCCTCTCGCTGTGAAGTGAACGTGACTGTAAAAACTTCACTGCGCATGCTCAGAGTATTTTGTAATGAAATGTGTGTGGCAAAAAAATAATGACCAGAGGGGCATGGAGCTACCATCCCCACCATACGTGATCTCAAATCATTCAGAGCTGATTGGCTGTAAGTACGTGTGCCGCGAAAAGTGTGCTGTGTGAAGAGGAGACGAGAGAGCTGCAGTGGCGCGTCCTAAAACCAGGAAGTAAGCACAAAAAAGCAATGAGATTTCTCCAGAGGATTTTAGAAAATAGCTCGAAATAAGATCTGTGGGAAACGTAAATGCACGTTTTGATTAGCCGGATAACATCCACATGTCTACCCTACTTATATAATTTTTTTATCATAAATCTATGGATTAGATTTATGATAGACTTTTGAAACTACAAGAACATAAGGAGGACTTTTACAAAAAAGTAATAGAAATGTTTGTCCAGAAGGATAGGCAAATGGACTTCATCTTCAAGTCAAGGTAAGACCGCCATTTTATTGAAAATGGGATCTTACTAAGAGAGAACAATTCAATATTTAAATGATAAAATGACATTTTTTGGGTATCCTTTTGTTGAACTGTCTGTTTAAAATTAATCGAAGCATCAGACAAAAAAAGCTTTTGAAAATAATATTATATTTTGGTTTAGGTCAAAATATAATATTTGTAAACCTGAAGAGTCAGTGCCAGTGCCTCACCAGCCATGAACCTCACTGCACGTCACTGCAGAAGCTTATATATAGACATCTAAGTTTTTTGTGCCCCACCACTTTTGTACATATAAAAACGCCACTGGTTGTTATTGTATTCATGTTTCTGTGGTCTTAACTTGAACTTTTGTTCTTTCTTGTGGAGCACTTTGTGAATTCAATTTCTGTGAAAGGTTAAAGGTGGGGTAGGTCATTTTGGAGAAACCAGCTCGAGTGCGCTAGAATTTGAAAATACACAACCGGAAAAAATCTGCCACTTCCTTACAGAGCCCCTCCTCCAACACACACGAACGCGCACATGACAATGAGGGCACGAGATAAGTTTGTGCACAGATGGAAGGCTGACAGGCAGGTAGGCCATCCAGTTATTTTAGCCGGGCCGGCTAAAATGATTGGTCGTGCTTTTTACAGTATTACGGCTTCCACAGATGACATTTTTTATGGATTTGTTGTCAAAGCACTTAAGATATTCATTGCTATCGGGATGTTAAGAGCATTCCATGGAATATAACAAAAAGTGTATCTCGAGCCGGTTTCTCAAACTTACCTACCCCACCTTTAAAGGTGCTATACGAAATAAACGTATTATTATTATTATTCTCTCCAAAAAATGTTTCTTCTTCTCAGTTTTTTGCTCGGGTTAAGACTTTGTTTTGTGTGTTTCAGGGATATGCCTCAGAGATGGATAATGCAGCCATGGCTCCCCTCATCCCCGCTCCTTTGCAGAACAAGAAGGATGTTCTGTTTGGCAACATGCCAGAAATCTACCAATTCCACAAGAGGTGAAGGAGCGCCACCTGCCTGTCATTAATGATTCAAGGATTCAAGGCTTTTATTGTCATATGTACATCAGTGTAGTTATGACAATGACATTCTTAGGTCACAGGCTCCTCCAACAGTGCAACACAATAAAACAGATAATAGTAAATCAAATCAAATATAATATAATAGAAATTGTGCAGAATAGTCTATATACAAGTAATTGGAATATATATATATATATATATAAGTTACAACCAGATGAATGTTATGGATGTTCTTTCAAATACTTACATGTCCCAGCCATCAAGCTCATTCTATAAAATGGTCAACTCTTTCTTCCCTTTTCATCAACACAATGATTTTGTTGTTTCCAGGACGTTTCTGAGGGAGTTGGAGCAGTACACCGACTGCCCAGAGTTGGTTGGAAGATGTTTTCTTGAAAGGGTAAGTGAATTATGACATTTCAGCATATAAATGTAAATCCAACTGTGCTGAAGAGGTTTCCTGAATGCAAATGTTCTCACCGCCTTCCTCTAGATGACAGACCTGCAGATCTATGAGAAGTACTGCCACAACAAGCCTCGCTCTGAGAGCCTGTGGAGGCAGTGCTCAGACTGTGCCTTCTTCCAGGTGAGCAGTCACCTCTGTCAGGATTTTAAAGTAAATATTAGCTTGTTTGTTTTATTTAATACAATCCTTTTCTTTTATGTATTTCCCTCAGGAGTGTCAGAAGAAGCTGGAGCATAAACTTGGATTAGATTCCTACCTGCTGAAGCCTGTTCAGAGGATTACCAAATATCAGCTGCTCCTGAAGGTAAGATCTAGATTCTATATGATAATACTTTAATGGCATAGGCGGATTTTGCGGGGGGGCAGGGGGGGGGTTCCAATACAAATATTTCGTATATCAATATTTGAATAAGGTAGGACACTGGTTAATAATATTGTAGCGTGTTCAAGTAACCAAGGGATATAGTAGTTATCAAATAAGTATAAGATGTGCAGAGTTATGATACGTTTTACAGTTATGTAATGCACTGTTGTTGGGGGGAGAGACCGCCCCTTCCATATGAGTGTGTGTGTACGGCGGGCATGAGGCGTGCATGACGGGACGAGTTGTGTTCTTATGTGGAAAAGCCATACTCAGTGCGGTGAGCGCTGGCTTTATTGCTACTGTATCCGTAGCACCCCACGCAATAGTTGGGACTGTGTACTGACGTCAGTGAAAAAGGTTTGCCCCCCCAAGCGCAAATGTCAAACTCCGCCTATGTTTAATGGTCAGATCAAGTCTGACATTTGACTTGCATCACAGCAGCTCCATGTGTAACATCAACATGGACAAATGTCAAGACACAATACATGAACAACAAACCTTTAACATAACAGCACAATCACTGAGAGAACACCTTTTCAAAGAGCCTTTAGCGTGCATTTGACTGATGCACAAAGTAGTCTGACTTTATTGAATCGCGGGACCCTGTATCTCCGATTAGATGGTAGCAGTTCCTATTCGCTGATGTCTTTACAGTCGTATTTTCTGCTCTTCAGTTATTGAAACAAGTTTAATGTGTACTGTTTCTGACTACAGGAAATGCTGAAGTACAGTAAGAGCTGTGAGGGGGCTGACGACCTGCAGGCGGCGCTCACCTCCATCCTCGGCATCCTGAAGGCCGTCAATGACTCCATGCACCTCATCGCCATCACAGGATATGAGGTGAGACATGAAACACACGCAGAACAAAGCTTTGAATAGATCTCTGGAACAAACTGGAAGACAGAGACATGCTGAGTGTAGCGTTTGAATATGAAGTAGTGAAAAGCCACACTGATCTGTGGTGGAGTGTGATGTTCTGGGACTGTACCAAGCACATTGGATTTCTTGCATGGTTGTCTGTGTGATTTAATAAAACCCAACTAAGAAGGGGGGGATACAAAAAGTGAGAAATGAAAAATATGACATGAAGAAAAGGAGAAGGCGAAAACACAAATTATGAAATGATATACAATAAAAAGAAAAAAATTGATTTACAATGTGTGTTTTCAGATTAGTGATCCTCCAGATGGACACCGGCCTATAACACAAAGCTAGACAGAAAACAGGGAAGGAGAAACATTCATTTAAAAAACAAAAAAACAACAACGATTGTTTAATGCAACTGAAATGCATAAAAAATACAAAATTAACTGTTCACGTTTAGTACAAATATGAAAAAAACATGCTAAGTCAACAATACAAATGTAATTTATAAAAAACAATATACAGTGCCCTTGGTGTTTAGTGGTAAAGTGCCAGTAAACACACATAAAGTGCCTCACTGGTTCACATCCCAGAACAGAGACTGGACAGAAAACAGATGCATTAAATGGAACAGAGATTGAGTTGTTTTAAAAATCTAATGATGGCCTCTTTACAGCATTTCAGTACAAAGCAGTAGGCGGTCATTGGCTCTGTCTTACAGCACCTGTCTTTTCTCAGGGGAACAAGAGTGAGCTGGGGAAGCTGCTGATGCAGGGATCATTCAGCGTGTGGACGGAGCACAAGAAAGGTCACGCCAAGGTCAAGGATCTGGCCCGTTTCAAGCCCATGCAGAGGCACCTCTTCCTCCACCAGAAGACGCTGCTCTTCTGCAAGAGGAGGGAGGAGAACGGGGAGGGCTACGAGAAGGCCCCCTCATACAGCTTCAAACAGTCCCTCAATGTGAGGCTGCATTGGGTGTTGCTGTGTTTGTCTCCTATACTGCCATTTACATTATATTTATATATCTATAACAAACATTTGTATTGATTGGTTGATATCTTTGATTACAGATGAGTGCGGTCGGCATTACTGAGAATGCAAAGGGAGACAACAAGAAGTTTGAAATCTGGTGCAACTCCAGAGAAGAGGTGTATATTGTTCAGGTACGGTGACGTAACCGTGTTGATATGCTATGTTTTATTCTAATTGTAAACAAAACCCATGAAGTAGTAGAACTGGAGCCCAAGCCTGATAAAACCCTCTCTGCTATAGAGTTTATTCAATCCCTCATCTACATCCTGGTGCTGCAAATTCTCACTTGCTCTTAATAATGTGATGCTAATATTGAAGCCAAACGTTCTGTTGTTTTAAAAATAATTTCTAAAACAACAGAACGTTTTCAGTGCCTCGCTGTTTAGGAAATTGCTTAGCCTTTTGACAAATGAAATATGTCATCGGCACTGACGGTGGGAAGGAGGAACATTTCTGTGTTTTATTTTATGGAATTTGTTGAGAATTATACATTTAAAATGACAGGATTTATCCTTAATGTACAATGTTCTGTCTTTGACCAATACGCATGCAAATGGATATCTTCCTCCAGAATACACCAAGCTTTTCTATATAGGTTTTATTTAAATAATTTACCTTCCTGTTTCAGGCTCCGACGGCAGAAGTAAAAACCACCTGGGTGAATGAGATCAGGAAGGTGCTGACCACCCAGCTGGAAGCATGCAGAGGTACACAATCGGTTTTATTACCAAGTAGGTTTACACATACGAGAGAGAGGATGTTATCATAAAACGTTTTTCTAAATGAAATGTTCTCACTGATATCCCTGTTCAACCAGAAGCTGACACGCTTGCTTTCTTGCAGTAATGACTGTGAAAGAAAACGGTGCATAATGGATGTTTATTCAGTCGTTGTCCTCTCTATTTGTGTTTCAAAGCGAGCCAGCAGAGGGCGCCAGATCAGGTTGTACAGTCTCCTGCTCTCAGTGGATCAGTAAATCTCAGGTAAGTCGGTTTTTCCCAACATCTTATTATAAAAAGGACTTTTTAAAATGAATCTTCAGCTGATCAGTAACGATCCGGCTTCTTATTCTCCACTTGGTCCTTGGTCTTGGAATGACCTTCAATCACGCCTTAAACTGACGGCACTTGTCCCTATAGCCTGCTTTAAATTGAAGTTGTCTGAGGTCCTTACCACCAGCTGCTCTTGCAGTAATAAGTAGTGTACCTTTCTTACTGTCCGAAATGTGCACAATGTAGGGACTGCTTTTCGTTTTTTTTTGTTTACTTAGTTGTGTTCTCTGTATTTTATATGTCTGTGTTATGTGTAAAAATGTGTAACGTTGCTGCCTTCTTGGCCAGGTCAGCATTGTAAATTAGATTTTATCTCAATGCTTTTTATCTGGTTAAATAAAGGTTAAAAAAAAATAATAAAAAAAAAAAAAACTTCTGTCCAAACACAGTCCATTCAAGTCCGGTCAGAAGAGCTTAAAGAGAGGAGAGGAGAAGAAAGCTGAGCCCTGCAGCCTGGAGGCAAACTGTTCCTCCTCACCAAAGCCTACAGGAAAAGGTGAATAGAGTGACAGCCAACTAAACAGAGAAAACTCTTATTCATCTGTATTTCTTAACACATGTACTAGCATTTGTAGAGCTTGTCTTGTCCAAACGGCTACATGTAATGTGTGCCTCTTTGTGATTAACCCATGTCTTTGCTGTTTCCTGTCTTTTCTACTGAATCATATAATCAAATCATATCTCCTTTACATCTGTATTCTCTTTTCTTCCTCCGTACTCGCTAAACTGACCCTCTTGCTTGCTTCTGTTTGTCTGTCCTGTCTTACTCTCTGGATCAGAAGAGGCTGTGACAAGCCCGACCTCAGACCGAGCTGCTGTGGCTAAAAAGCGCTTTACTTTACAGGGCTTCAGTAACCTCAAAGCTCAGAAAGGTAACTGCAGGCCAATTCAGACAAACACATATCCAACATACCACCTCATCTTATGTATCAGTGCAATAAGAACATGTATGTCCAGTTAGTCAAAGGCAAAGAGTCCTGTTTGGCAGATATTGGCTTTCTTTAGATGTCTGTAAAGTAACAACAAGTTACTGAAAGTCAGTAAATCAGAGAGACATCCCTGATCCCTGCCAAGAATTAGACAGAAATAGTATAATACCTTCCTATAAAAATAAATAAGTTTATGTTTGAACACTTAGCTGGAGAGCTATAGCCGTTCTGGTATGTTTAGAAGAAACAGACTAGATGTTTCCTTTGTTGCCAATACAATATGCCAGTGATACTCAAATGATGCCGCAGGGTTGCTCTTTTTTTAAATAACAATGTATTATACTGCAAAGACGATTGGTCAGAAGGTCAAAAACTGCATGCTTCCCTCCTCAGAGCCTTCTGATGATAAAAGCTTTACGTTACCATCCATGATGATCTTCCTGTCCTCAGGTATCACTCAGCTTTCCCCCAGTTTGATTCAGTCCAGCAAAATGTCTTTTCACAGCCCTGGCTTTTCCTAGTAGAAAAAGCACATGTTACTTATAGCATTAAACCGTGACAGTGTGATTCTGAGCAATATCAGGACCATGAAACTGACGCTACTAAATGGAGTTTAGTCACCATTTATTTTATTAGTGACACCTGTGCTACTGTGACAAATGGTCTCTCTGGAAAATGTCTGTTGCTGGACTCTGTGTTTTGCTTTGCGCTTCCCATCTTAGAAATAGTTGTCGGCCTTTTGTGTTAGCTGTCAGGATGTGCCTTCCTAATGTCTATATCTTAGTTGTGATGTATTTCTTGACTCAACCCACATCTTAAAATCGATCTTTCTTCCTTTACAGCAGGTTCTCCTACGAGCCCCGATCACAAGACGAAACGGCAGAGCGACCCGACGCCATTCGGCTTCAAAGGTAGTTAGTTTGTTCATCAACATCTGCACTCTCCTCCTGTCTGCTTCCTGTCTCAGAGTCTCTAACATCTCATTGGCTGTAGCTGCTGCTGGTGAATGACTAGCTGTGTTTCTGTCGCTTCCTGTCCCTCAGATGCAGGTCCTCCCCCGCTCCACCTCAACAGGGTCAGGTGGAGCAGCTCCTCTAGTCTCTTACAGACAAAGTTGAGAGGTACACAGTGTTGGGCCCACTGTCTCACCACTATAACCCCTTATAGACACCCTCTCTCAGTTGAATGCTTTGCTGTAACACGTCACCACGCTCCTTTCAGGCTTAAAGTCATAGAAATACGCACTAATATAGAGAAGTTCTGCCTGCCACTTTTCCTTAGTTTGAGTCACAGGGTTTAATATTTGAAGATGCATGCCTGTCCTCCTAATCTTGACGTTTTTTAGAAATAAAATGCTGCATGAATGAGTTCTTGAACCTGAGAATGAGTAAGGAATGTTACACTTCTGGTTCACTCCCTTGATGGGTCATTTGAATGGGTTTTTTTGGTGAGATGCCGGAAATAAGGTCTGTGGCGAACACAAGCATACGAGATTATTATAAAATACTTCAACCTGTACCCCAATCTCCTCGGTTTCATATGTCTTTTAAAAAAGTGGTTGCCAAGACTACCGAATGTCATTATGCTGAACACTTAGTAGTGGGGACATTAAAATCATGCAACGAGGTTGTAGTTAGTTTTTATTGCCTAATTTGACTTATTTGACTGTTAGGATATGCAATTACGCTTATAAAATCACTAAAGTAGGGTTCCTTTATGAAAATGATATTGCTGAACTAAACATGTGATTTATAAACTTTTGTTTTGCCACAGAGTTTATTTTCTGCAACAACAAAAAATGAAAAAATACCATTGGCTTTGTATACAGGGATTCAGGGTGCTGCTGACTTCAGAGTCAAGCCTTTTTCTTTTTGTAGCTGTGGAACTGAAAGCTTCCTCCTGGGATTACCTGCATTTTCTCTCTCTTCTCAATAGAGCTTTTTAAAGTTCCTCCTCTCACTTCTTCACACTTCGTAGACTCCTCACTCCACTTCACGCACGTTTTTAGACGGCAGCAGAAGATGAGTGTTGCTGTGAACTAAACACTTGTCTTCATCCTCTCTTCAGGCTGGAACAAAACCTCCCTGTCGCTGGACGCCTCAGAGGAGCGTGACGGATACTCCAGCGCTGAGGAGCCTCTGAACTCTGACCCAGAGGAGGACACCGGCAAGAAGCTGGTGAGTGTCTTTGTGTCACAGTCATGTCACATTGTGGGGACCGTTTACACATTTAAATTATGGGGACTTGCCTCCAATTGTCCCCAAATAGGAAGCTGAATATGTCAGGAACATAAGTCACATATTGACTCTCCGAGCAGACACAGAGCAACATTAGCTATCATTAGGAGTCAGATGAGTATTTCATTTGACATTTGATTTGCCTCCGCCACTCCAAATGGAAATATCTGGCTCTAAATGCTAACATGTGTTTCATTTGGTGCGAGGCACTTAGCATATAGTGGGTTTATCAGAGCTCATTCACTCGAAATAAGTTATATAAGAGAAACTGAACCAATAGTGAAGAAAACCAAAGCAATGACCCCCGTAGTAGAGATGCACCCTATTTTTTTTGTAGTTGACCTGACCTAATTCGGATTGAAGCAGACAGCTGATAAGTACACAGTCTGTCTACATGACATAACAGAAGTGCATATTTAATGTAATCAGTGTGCACCATCTCATTGAAAACTTGCCACTGACATCATTAAGCCTATATGTGTACATTTGACAAGTGAAGATTGAATAGACTGCATTAGCTTGATAATATTCAACAAGTGGCTAATTGATCAATGCATCTGTAGCTTAAAAAGACCTAAATGCCCCGTAGTGCTGTGAGCATCACAGATGATTTTTCTCTGTGGGTTCATTTTGGACATACAAATATTGATTAGTGCGGCTGAAATTATGTTGATTTATTTGTCAAATTGACATGTCGTGCATTATAAAGTTATTCTTGATGAATTTGACTTTGATTTGAATATCTTTTTTCTTTTTCCTTCTCTCCACTGCAAACAGACTGCTGGCAAATATACAGTGACTGCTGACTATGAGCAGGGCGGCGCTGAAGAGCTCTCATTGAAGAGCGGAGACATGGTGGAGCTGGTCAAGGAGGGGGAAGACGGACAGTGGTGAGAACACAGCCTTACTGCTACCTATCAGAAACTATATTTATATCGGAAATGATTATTTTAGTGTTTGTGTGGTCATTCAGGTTGGTGCGTAACCTGAGCAGCTCCACAGAGGGCTGGATCGCTGCTGCTAGTCTCATCACACTCATTGGAAAGTCCAAGTCCTGCCAGTCTCTCACCAGCTCAGGTATTCATACAAACAATCCCAAATAAAGATTAAGTCACATGAACAGATTTTAAGCAACAGTACCTCAATATGTGTGTGTCTCCCAGAAGGCAGTGGCTCTGGAAACCTCAGCACGTCGTCCAGCTGCAGTGAAACCTACACAAGCTTCCCGGACATCAAACCCTGAACTCCTGCACTTCCTCCTCACCAGACTGCCCTCGTGAATGCTTGCATCTGTGCTGTGTTGCCAACATCAGAAGAATTCTTGTAATTTGTTTCCACAGAAAGCTGTATATTTTTTTTAAACATCATGCACACACCAATTCTTAAGATAATGTTGTACATGTGCACATGTTAGGGACGTGAATTGTGTGGTGAAGAAACTGAATATATCAAAACATCACAGACACAGTAAGTATAGTCAAAGGATCTTCCTCCAGTCATACACTTCCTGTCTGTTTTTTTCGAATGAAGAACCCTCTGTTCATAATGTAATGATGTATGAATGGGCCAGCAGGACTGATCTCAGTTAATGCATCCATGTGTGTTCCCAAGTGGGGAAAGATGTGTGATTATATGCAGATGACAGAGTTGTCTTTGTGTAATCTGCAGTAATTCACCCAGGCAGGAGTATATAAATCCACTGTTAAATAAAACAGGAGAGAGATAAATGCAGCTGGTTTAGCTTGAATGGATGTTTTCTCAGTGTCTACTCACCCTCTCCTCTGCTTTGCCCTTTAATATATGTTTATTTATTTTTACGAAACAACAAAGCCCACTTGTATTTAGTCACTTTATAATTTTCCTGCTTCTCTTACTGTCTTTTTACTCTGTTGGCTGTCCCTCTGTTGTCATTAGAAACCTGTTCTGCCACCAGCTGCCCAGACTTTGTGTTTTTGGGGTCTCTTACGGCCTCATGGTCTAACTCTGTGAGTTTTCATGTACGCTACAGTTTAAAAAAAAGCTTCTCCATGTGGATAATCAGAGGTCACTGTAAAGCGCTAACTTATTCCCCGTGGAGGGATCACGTTCTGAATGTAGATATTGTTCATTACTTTCCGTCTGTCATGAAATGTTTGTTATTTGAGATGCTATATTGTACATTAAGTATGGTGCGTCACTTTGTGACTTGTCAATTTTTTTTTTACATAAACGACTTATGATGAATCAGTCACTGTCTCTTGGACTTCCTTTCAGTCTTTTATTTTCATACAAAACATACAAAGAGCATGTTGAATGTCACGTTTTCTTATAAACTAATCTACCCAACAGTAAATACTAGCAGCACTAAAACTATTAGTCGATTTATCAATTAGTGGATTGACTAATTGATTTATCAGATACTATTTTGATCATTGTCAAGTCACTCTAAATGTGAATATGACAATCATTTTATGGTCACTGTTTTTCAAATATAAGGATTTGCCAATTTTCCTTTTTTTTATTATTTAAATGCATATTTAATAATTTAGTGAGACGCATTTCTCAAACCAAACAAAGGATCTGCAGTCCTGTAGAAAATGGTTAAAATTACACTCACTGCAACAAACTTCACTTCTGCTTTTAAATAAATAAAAGGATAATGATATGATAATTGTGTAATATGTTATAGTAAAAATAAATAAATTAAATACATTTCCCCCATTGATTACTTTTAAAACTTTAAGTACTTTTTCCTGATTATACTTAGAACCTAAATGCAGGACTTTCACTCTAACACAGTATTTCTTCATCGTGATAGTACTTACTTTTACTATATATGGGAGGAGAAAATCTAAATTCCATTACCACGTGACGTGTCATTATTGCTCATTATGAACGCATATCCGTTGTTCTATAGCTATACAGTGAATTATGACTCACAAAGGACTGACACAGTTGGAGAGGAAACGTCTATAGGACCAGAAATGATACTGAAACTGTTCAACTGGGTTGCCAAGTTTGATCGTTTTACTTGTTTGTAACCTGAAAGTCAACTTTATTGTCAATCTTTCAGTTTGTGTGTACAGACGGTACAGACAGAGAGATCGAAATACCGTTTCCCACAAATGCAAATATGTATACAAATATGTATAAAATATGTATATCCTATATAGACAATTAACAGCCTGAGTATTAAACTGAAATCAGTGGTTCCATGTAATGAAGTACCCTACTGTACATCAATAACATTTAGAATTGTTGCCAAATTGTGATGATAATACGTATGAAACCTACTTCGAAGTTAGAATTAAAATGCACCACTCTTACTAGTAGCAGAGTATTAGAACATACTTCTTTGGTACTTCTTTCATACTAAAATCCTCACTACGGTCCATTATCATGTGTTATCAGTATGTTGTTATGCTCAGTGATACTACTCAGATCCTTGACTCAAGTATAAGTAGAAACACTTTGGTCTGAATACTCCATTTCAAGTAAAACTTCTGAATTGAAAATTCTACTCTACTCGGGTAGAAAGTAAGAACACAATCAGCTAAATGTAGTTCAAGTATGATAGGTGGTCATGGTGATAGGTGGGCCTCTTTTCACAAAACTAAATGAATAACTCTAGCATGGCTTAAAACACATGATTATATAAAACAGATTATACAGTATAGTACTAAATCATATCATGTATGCAGATCATGTGTTTTAATATGCAAAAGGAAGCTTGTAGCTATAGAAGCTATGATTAGACTTACTATCTCATTAATTAGACTTATATCCCATTATTATGACTTATTATCTCATTGATTAGACTTATATCTCATTAATTAGACTTATATCTCAGTAATTAGACTTATATCTCATTATTATGACTTACTATGTCATTAGTATATCAGTATATACTGTTATTTTGTATATATTGATTGTAGTTTTTTTTATCTAGGTCTTAATGTGTGCACATGTAAAAACGTGTCTTTGACTGTGTATACAGTATATAGCCTATACATATTTGCACAAATATTTTACATATTTTGATATACCTTTGTTTTTATATTCGGGATTGTGGGAAACGGTATTTCAATCTCTCTGTCTGTACACACAAATTGGAAGATTGACAAAAAAGTTGACTTTGATTTTGACTTATTTAGACTTACCATCTCATTGTATAGACTTACTATTTAGACTTTCTATCTCTCTCATTCATTAGACTTTCTATCTCATTCATTAGACCTACTATCTCGTTATTTCTAACTAACATAATAAAGAGATTGAATTTGGGGGCTTTAGGCACATCGTTGAGGGGGATATTTCGAACAATACCTGGCAACCCTCCACTACATTTGACTGGCGGGCGACAGAGGAGAGGGAGTAGCTTTGAGCAACGGTTATGAACTAACGTGTGTTAAAACCTGCCTAAACATTAATAAACATTTACTTTAAACAATCAACGAGTTTATTAGCAGTGAGTCTGGAGACATGCACGAGGATGACAGGCTGCTCTGTGTACTTTGTCAGCGGTCCGAACAGACGAAGATCACAGGAGCGTTATCCACCAAAGATGACGTCACGGCCCACCAGAACTGTTTGGTAAATATTCAAAAATATGTATGCTTTAATTTTCTTTTACTACTTCTAAAGAGATTTATGTTAGCTAGAGAGGTAAAAGTGGTAAGCTATGTTATAGGTAGTGATGGCAAAATGAAGCTTTGAATGAAGCATCGAACCACTTGGACAGGTTCATTTCTCGAAGCTTCAGTTACAGCGACCTCTCCTGGCGAAGTGCAAGGCTGCAGTGGGTTTAACGTATCTTTGCCTTGAAAAATATTCGATGTACACACACACAAGACTGAATATCATGTTCTATTTGCAATTAAAGATTGATAATTGTGCGTATTGCGAGTGCTGGAATTTTGTTTGGGCGGAGAGGGCCTTTTATCAGTTAATAAAGTATTAAAGTTGAAAAGGAATGATTCAAAGTTAATCTGTTCCGGGCTTTGAACCAGCTGCGCGGAGGACATCGTCGCTTCGGGCCGCCGGCTCTATCCACTGGACTATCTATACCTTAAGTTAGTAACATGGTTTTCATATTAGTCTTAAGTGTCTTTTTGTTCACAAGTTCTCCACATTTCGAAGTGTTTCCCGAGCCAGAACGACCTATCTTTCTTCCTGGCTTGCTCTATAATGATCCAATTAAAATGCAATACCAACAACAACTCAACAGCAACAACGCAAACTACGACAACAACCCACACATTGCGCATTGTTTAGAGCGGTTATAAGTGTCGAAGCGCTCAAATTCGAAACTGTTTCAACCTGTCACCTGTCAGAATAGAGACGAGGCAGTGCATTGAATCGCGTGATTGGACCGTGAACCAGTCAAGTGATTCATTCAGGAAATGATGCAATTGGTGCTTCGGACGTCATATGTCACGTGATTTGAAGCAGTTGCTGGGTTGCATTCGAATAGTCCATTTAGCTTAGGAACCTTCCTAACGGAGTGAAATGACCCGGAAGTCCCTCAGTGGCAGCCATGATAAGTGCCGTTCGAATTCTCTAAATTAAAAGGAAAGGAGGTTTCAAACTTCCTTTATAACCTCCTTTAGCTTAGGAACCACTGGACCTCCCTAACCGAAAGGAGAGGAGAAAATGCTGCCCCACAATGCCTTGCGGCCGCAGCATTTGCCATCACACAACAGTCGGCCGTTCACGGAAACAACCGATTATGAACGAGAAATGATATCATGAAAGTTACGGTGCTTATTAAGCATTTTAAAACGTATGTGGTAAGTTGCCAAAGTGCTTTGTTTTGAACGTTCATCAGTATTATAATCAAAAAGAGAAATATGAACGTTAGTTTTTACTGAAATGATCAAATAAAGTCAACATTTCACAGTCTTTACTGAGCTGTGTGGGGTTTGTTCAACTTTTAAAAGATGTTTGAATGGTGATATACACAGTGATAGATGTTAAGGACTAACCGTTATAATAAATACATTTGTATTGATTTTAAGATCTTTTCATACAATCATACGTATTGGGATCATTTGTATTAATGTGGACCGGAGGGAGAGGGTGACAGTTTCACTTTCCTTTTTTATTTCAATTCCAACTTTGGTCATGAAGAATATGTTTCTCTGTTGTCCCCGTTCATAAAGCATAAAACAACAGCATCAGAGCACGGTGCAGAGTCTCTAGATGAGTTTACAGTAGTCCCTCGTTCTTATTAAACATCCATGTTGTAGTCCGCTGTATAGAAAACTGTAGTTTCCATAGTTTCCCCACAGCAGCAGGCGCACATTTATGACCTCTGCTGGCGCATCATAAACACGTCGGATAGTGAAAGTGCAGTCGGATTCTCTAAAGTGCCGCAGTCTCTTCTCCTAAATCCTTTTGAATTCTCCTATCCACTATCCCTTAACCCCATGACGTTTCACTCCGAGGTCAAGGAATAGACGATAGGGTTAGAACTTAGGAGCTGTTTTTTTGGAGTATTCGAACGCAACCCTGGTTCGGACGTCATATGTCACGTGATTTGAAGCAAGCTTCGAATCACTGCTTCTATAGAGTGGCGAAGTCCCTCCCCTTCCGGTGGACCTCCATGGGACCTTATTTCGGAAAAATTATGTATTGAAGTCAATGGAGAGAGAAAGATTATCTTTCGATCCCGTTTGAATTGTGCCACGAATTACACATATGTTGTTTGTCAATTTAAAAGATAATTTTGCAAGTCAAAAAAAAAAAAATGTGTCGTAAAACTGTGAAGTAACACATTTGTTTGTGTGAAACGCTCAATGAACTACATCTCTGGTCTCGCACAACAACACACGTCACCAAGATGGCCGTCACTACTGTCTTGTCAACACAACGATTGACTACTCACTATCACCACAATGAAACACGTCCTGAAGAATGTCATGCAAAGCTGCCTGCCTGCCTTCCTTTGATTCTCTCTGAACTGCCTGGTCGTTTTAATGTTTAATGTCAACCATTTGTGCAGATAGCATGAAGTAGAGAAGATCGCTAGCGTTAGCGTTAGCATTTCTCCCCCGGGCTTAAATTGTGTATTATAGAATGATCACACCGGTGACAGTACTCTTCAAAGGGTTCACGAAATATGACTACTACTCTTACTGTTTAAAGCTCCCATGTCATGCTTTTCCGGTTATTACCCGTCCCCTTGTGTGTTATGAAGGTTTTTATGCATGTAAACGGTGTGCAGAGTCAAAACCCTCAAAGTACACCCTGTAGCGAGTAAAACTCTAACACAGAAAATACCTCCCCAAAACGCCTCGTTGGAGATACGTCACTGCCCATTTGAGTCTTCCATTTCGTTCCGGGTACCGCCTGATGTCATGCGGTACCCGGAACGAAATGGACCAATCCCGAAGAGCTATGGCCACACCAGCAGCGGCGTGTTCCTCCTCCAGAGGTTCGAAGAACCGGCATTTCACAGACGAAAGCTTCCAAAACATTGCCCAGTTTGAGGCCGGATATGCACAGCTTGTTTGGACCGTTTGGAGCAGGGGAAGATCTGGGTATACAACCTGTAAGTTTGCATTGTTATTTGTGTATTTATCAAACAAGACTGTTTAAATGTGTAAACTGTGTTGGACTGCTAAGCCATTGACACAGTGCTAACTGTGCTAACTAAGTTGCTAGAGTTTCCATATATCAACTCTAATATCAGCAGATGGCCTTGCATACATGTATCTCATAGCAGGAGAATGTCTGCATGCACACACACGGAATACTCATACAGTATACTGTACTGTTATTTACCGTACATTGTGACCGTACATATACTGCATGTAGCTAACGAGGCTAGCTGTATGCTAGCGCAAAACAATGTATTCATGCAAGTTACATTGTATGGTAGCAGAATACCCGTATACGATTGCAATTATAAACACGTTATTGCTAGCCTAATATGAACCACTAGCTTTTGTTCATAGTGGTTTTATTACACTGCATTATAGTTGCCTTTCCTCCAAGCTAACGTTCATATCGTGTTAGCTACCAAGGTAAACAAAGCTAGGTTAGCATATTAGCAGGCAAGCTGTTCATTACACAACTACTACTAACGAATCTAAAACAACTAAGTTTCTCTAATATTTTGTGATTTGCATTTGATTTCGTCCAGCCAGATCCTGGCGGACAATCCATGACGTGCTAAAAGGCACTTCTACTACTACTGAGGCGTCGTGCTAAAAGGCACCGCACCGACTGTGCGCAGGCAAGATGCAAGGAGAAGGAATGGATGATATACCGTGTATATATGTATATTTATGTTCATTTTGTACATTTCTAAAAATAAAGTTTAATGGAAATACTTAGTAGGCCTATCCTTTCTTCCCTGAATTCATATATAGCAAACCATGATTTGATTTCTCATCAAACAGTAGTAGTTTATAACGGGTAAAAATAACTTACTCTTTGTTATGAGCGGCTCGTAGGCCACAAAGACAAGGAGACATACACGAGTTTACAAAACCACGGCACATTTATTGTGGTAAATGGAGAGATAGGTGGTTGAGAGGATCGCAGAGTTAGTCCTCCTGCAGCCGCTTTGGAGAGAGACTGGGGCCGTAGTGTCCGGAGGTGTCCGTGATCGTGCTGATTAGCCTCTTCAGCTCCACCCCATCGTAAGACAAAGGCCCTGGGGCCGTCACACTCTTCTATAACAACAGTTAAAAATATATATGTATATAAAATATACGGCTGTGCCGACGCCATGATAAGACTGATGTTACGCTGAGAGCAGCCGGGAAAAGCACTGTTAGACATGGGCGCAGCCTCTCTGGTGGTTGACTAATCAGAACGAGTGGCCGAGCTGACCAATCGGAGCACACTAGGCTCACAGGGAGGGGGGGGCAAGAGCTCCAACGAGTCGTTTAGTGGAGAAAGTGAATACTGCTGAATACACATGCTTGACAGAGATGCTGTATGCGAAACCAATGTGAGTTTGGAAAATTGCACAGTATAAATCTATTTTAGTATACCTCAACAATGTAATTATGATCAGTGGAAATGGCCATGACATGGGACCTTTAACATTGTGGGTTACTTAATGTTACTTCATGTTAAGGCTAATAAAAATGACAAGGCTGTAATGCTAACTAACGTGCTAGCTACTAGCTAGCTTGATCCACACACTCCTCTTTCATCAGACGGGAAGCAAAAGAACGAGCAAGACCCATTGCTGGTATAATAACAACCTGGTACTAAGCACACAGGCATCTTGTGAAAGTTATCTTATCTTAGCCAGCGCCATATAGATAGATTCTATCTATATGGCGCTGATCGTATATATACGGTATTATACGTATATCGTAGTGTCTCAATTGTGACATCACTTACGCGACTCTGGGATTTGTAGTCTTTCTAGTTACGTATTTTTCATAGTCTTATATTTCAACAGTTTTACGACAAACTGTGACTTTTTTGACATGGAAATGATTTTTTAAGATTTTTTAAGATTTACGACAAACTGTGACTTTTTTGACATGGAAATGATTTTTTAAGATTTTTTAAGATTGACAAACATCATATGTGTGGCACAATTCAAATGGCACAATTCAAACGGGATCGAAAGATAAGTTTTCTCTCCCCATTGACTTCAATGCATAATTTTTCCGAAATAAGGTCCCATTACCCGGAAGTAAGTGGGCGTGACTTCGCCACTCTATGGAATAGGAAGTCCAGGGTTGAAGCCTCGTTCGAAGCTTCAGTGTCAAACTGCCATCACTAGTTATAGGTTTAATATACGGCTTTTATGGAGATGCTAAAAGGATAAACAGGCAGGACGCAGATGTGGGAGAAGTACTCAGATCTTGTAAAAGTACAAGTACAAGTCCTGCATTCAAAATGTTACTCAAGTAAAAGTACAAAAGTATTAGCATCATAATATACTTTAAGTACCAAAAGTAAAAATACTCATTCTGCAATTTGGTTCATTTCTGAATTAGATATATTATATGTTTTGATTTTAATGATTGAAACATTAAAGTGTTATCAAAGCTGGTAAAGGTGCAGCTAGTTTTAATGACTTTGTATACTGCAGGGTAGCTTGTACATTTTGTCCAGGAGTCACTTAAGTCTTATTTAAGTGTTGATTATATTTGTTCAGTTTAATTTTCAAAGTCTCATGTTTTTTATTTGCACAATCAATCAATCAATCAAGTTTTATTTATATAACACATTTTTAAACAATTTTTGGTCGAGTCAAAGTGCTGTACATATAATAAAAATACCCTACAGTAAAGACACTTTACAGCAAATACAACAGCACAGTTCAGAATATCAGTATGAGAAAAACGACACCCTCTGTCCTTAGACCCTCACATCGTACAAGGAAAAACTTCCAGAGAAAAACCCACATTTCAAAGGGGAAAATGGGAGAAACCTCGGGGAGAGCAACAGAGGAGGGATCCCTCTCCCAGGATGGACAGAAGTGTAATAGATGCCGTGTGTAAATCGAAGAGATAATACATTTTACAGCGTAGGTAGACCGAATGTTTGGAAATGCATGTGTCTATAATAAGAAGATGAATCCACGAAGATTTCAACAACAATCCTGTGGGAGCCATCAGGGAAGCAGCATGACGAGAGCCAGGCAGGACCGCAGAGACAGGCCCAGCCACGACCCGAAGTCCACGACTTAATCCAGAACTCAGGATAGAGGATCCAGGGCACAGGACCACAGCAAGAGGATCAGCCTCGACTCCGGATCCCGGCGTCGATATAGACACAAAACAAAAAAAATGTGGCTGGGTTAATCGAAACATGAGAGTTCACAGACACAGACAGACAGAAGGAAGAACAAGCACTCCCTTAGGATAGGTTAAGGGAAAAGGGTAGCAAGTAAGAGAGTAAGAAACAGACGCGGAGAGGCACACGCAGGGAACTAATGGCGCGTTTCCACTACAGCGCGGAGCACGGTTTAAGAGGGCTGTGACGTCAGCGGCCCGTCTTTGGTTGCGTTTCCACTTGGCCTAGTACCGGCCGGCGGGTCCTAATTCACAGTTTTTCTGGCCTCATAAAATCGTGGGTCTAGGGCCAGAGACAACGAGGCTGAGTCGGGCTGAGTATGCTAAACTAGAGAGAGCATCGCTGGCAAGGGGGCTACAACTACAACAAGATGGACATATTTGACCGTGATTTAATTGTAATACACGTTTCAAAATGATGCCGAAGTAACAACATACTGATACCGGTTAGTAAAAACCATGAATTAATGCTTTGTCAAGTCTGCAGACAGACGGCAGGCGAAAAACCTTTTAAAATGCGTGTTTTCTAAATGGAGATTGGCTAAGCTAACGCAGTATATGCTCCGACCGTCCACACTCACAACAACGGCCTATACAGACATAAATAAAGCAGCGACTGTATTCGCCATTGAATGGAATGACCTTCAATCACGCCTTAAACTGAGGGCACTTGTCTCTATATCATGTTTTAAATTGAAGTTGTCTGAAGTCCTCACCACCAGCTGCTCTTGCAGTAACAAGTAGTGTACTTTTTTATTGTCCTGTAGTGACTGCTTTTTCGTCTTTTGTTTTCTTTGTTATGTTCTCTGTATTTTATATGTTTGTGTTATGTGTTATGTGTAACGTTGCTGCCTTCTTGGCCAGGTCAGCATTGAAAATTAGATTTTATCTCAATGTTTTTATCTGGTTAAATAAAGGTTAAATAAAATAAAAATTACACAGGCAGTCTGTGGTGTGTACTTGTTTAACTTTTGTCTAGTTTCTGAACATATATGAGGAGCTGTGAGCTCTGAGTGCTAACAGGTAACGGCTGTATTGTTTTTCTGGGGTTCTCATTGAAGATGACGTCACGGCTCCGCCTACACTGCGTTACTATAGATACTACCCCAGTTCCTAAACTGTAATGGAAATGCGCCATAAAGTGAGCTGGTCCTAACGAGGCCGGGCGCGGCCAAAGGAGGCCGAGCGGGGCCGAGCGAGGCCGTGTAGTGGAAACGCGCCATAAGGCCCCACTGGAGCCTAGTGGCGCATTTCCACTACACGGCCACGCTCGGTATGGCTAGGCCTCGTTAGGACTGGCTCACTTAATGGCACATTTCCATTACAGTTTAGGAACTGGGGTAGTATCTATAGTAACGCAGTGTAGGCGGAGCCGTGACGTCATCTTCAATGAGAACCCCAGAAAAACAACACAGCCGTTAGCTGTTAGCACTCAGAGCTCACAGCTCCTCATATATGTTCAGAAACTAGACAAAAGTTAAACAAGTACAAACCACAGACTGCCTGTGTCATGGCGAATACAGTCGCTGCTTTATTTATGTCTGTATAGGCCGTTGTTGTGAGTGTGGACGGTCGGAGCATATACTGCGTTAGCTTAGCCAATCTCCATTTAGAAAACACGCATTTTAAAAGGTTTTTCGCCTGCCGTCTGTCTGCAGACTTGACAAAGCATTAATTCATGGTTTTTACTAACCGGTATCAGTATGTTGTTACTTCGGCATCATTTTGAAACGTGTATTACAATTAAATCACGGTCAAATATGTCCATCTTGTTGTAGTTGTAGCCCCCTTGCCAGCGATTCTCTCTCTAGTTTAGCATACTCAGCCCGACTCAGCCTCGTTGTCTCTGGCCCTAGACCCACGATTTTATGAGGCCAGAAAAACTGTGAATTAGGACCCGCCGGCCGGTACTAGGCCAAGTGGAAACGCAACCAAAGACGGGCCGCTGACGTCACAGCCCTCTCAAACCGTGCTCCGCGCTGTAGTGGAAACGCGCCATTAGTTGGAATTGAGCAGAGGTAGGGAGGAAGCTGTGAATACGGTCATAACACTCCCCTGCCTGGATAAGCTTCTCTGCAAACCTGTTTCCCTCTAATAAAACCTTGAAAGGTCAGAGAGGGAAAAGGTTTTTGGATAAAGAGAGGATAGAAATAATCGATTACAGGAGTAGAGAATATGAGAAGTAGAGAGAGAAAAGATTTAGAAGAATGAGTAGTAGTAATAACCTTATTTTTCAATATAAGATCCACATTTTTAGGATTTAAGTGAAGGCCAGAGAGAAGAAGTGAGTTTTAAGTGTTGATTTAAAAACCCCTAGGGTCTGGGCCGACCTCACATGGAGGGGCAAAATGTTCCAGAGCCTGGGGCCCGCTGCTGCGAATGCTCGGTGCCCTCGGGTTTTAAGCCTAGTCTTGGGCACTATCAGCAGCAGCTGGTCAGCCGACCTTAAGGCTCTGGCTGGGGTGTAGCGATGGAGGTGTTCGGCTATGTAGGCCGGAGCCAGCCCATTTAGGGCTTTGAAAACAAATAAAAGGAGTTTAAAATCTATTCTGAACCGAACTGGAAGCCAGTGCAATGAGGCCAGAATTGGGGTGATGTGGTCACGCTTTTTATGGCCAGTGAGAAGACGTGCAGCTGCATTCTGAACTAGCTGCAGGCGTCTAATTGAGGCCTGGTCCATACCCACATACAGAGCGTTGCAGTAATCCAGTCTCGAGGTAACAAAGGCGTTAATAACCCTTTCCAGGTCTTTAAAAGATAAAAACGACTTGGTCTTAACCAATAGTCGTATTTTTAAAAAGCAGGTCTTGACTACGGTGCTGACCTGCTTATCAAATGTAAAAGCGCTATTAAAGGTCACTCCAAGGTTCATGACAGAGGGGAGGATGTTTTTATTGAGGGAGCCCAGAATGTCAACCGGAGAGGCTGGAGGTTGGGGTCCAAAAAAGATAACCTCGGTCTTGCTCTCATTGAGGGTGAGGAAGTTTGGGCTCAACCAGGATTTGTTCTCTGTTAAGCAGTCCATCCGCTGCTGTAGTGAGTTGGCATTTTGATTGAGTGGCAGATAGATCTGTACATCATCAGCGTAACAATGGAAGGAGATATTGTGTTTTGTGAGAATTGAACCTAGGGGCAGTATGTACAGTAGAAAAAGGATGGGGCCCAGGATCGAGCCTTGGGGAACCCCACAGGTAAGAGGGGCTTTAGCAGAGGAGAAGATACCCAACTGCACTGAGAAGCTACGGTCAGTCAGGTAAGACCTGAACCATGCAAGGGCAGAGCCTGTAATGCCTGCGGACTATTCAAGCCGTGACAACAAGATGAACAACAATGAATTAGTTGTTTGTTCTCAGACTCCCTGCAACAAAGCTACTACAATATGAATAAAAAAACACAAACGTAAACATTTGAATCTACTAATATTACAATTATGGAATTAATTACAAATGTAAAAATACAGTACAATAAAAAAAACAATTGAAGTGATGCACATGTCTTCTTTTGGGTCTTCTAAAGTCCCTCCACTTTTACTTCTCACATGATAGTCTCTTGTACAGTATATGTGTTGAACTTTGTCCACCCAGTATTCAGTTTGCATGTATGCTTTAAATGTATAATTCTCCAATAAGGCCTTTGTTTACAGCTGATGTTTATTCCTGCTCCTCCAGTGAAACCCTTATGTTTCCATGATTTACAGTTTCACTGTATTAAACATTTGTTCTCACTCGTGCTGTTTCTTTGTTTTTCTCCAGTTATTTGCCTCTGCACTCTTTTGTCGTAACACTCCGCAGTTCGACGATCTGTTTGGTTTCTCTGTGGAGGATGTGTTGAACGAGGTGAAACGAGGACGACAACTGGTAAAGATTCTTGATTGTTTTCTGTCATGAATTGGCCTAATCCAATGTTTGTGTGTTTAGTTGTTTAAAGGTCCCCTATCATACTGTTTTTCATCAATATATTATAGGTCTCAGATATTTACAAACATGTCTCTGAAGTGTTTGGCTCTAAACACCAAACAGATCATTGCAGCATCCCATAATCCCCTCTGTTTCAGCCCTGTTTCAAAAGTGCTGATTCTGTGCCAGTTACTTCAGATGAAAATAAGGAGCCACTCCCCACGCCCCTCTGAGAGATATTTGGTTAAAAAGAACACAATGGTGGTCTAGGAGGAGATTCAGGTGATAAGGTGGGGGGGGGGGGTTACCTTGGTTGGTGATTGGCTAATGGTTACACAAGCCAAAAAATCGTTATGACATCATAAAGTGGCCAAAATCTGATCAGCTCATTTTCAGACTGGTTTTTATATAAATGGATCAGGACAAAAAGAGAGGGGGTCTTTGTTCCTGAAACTTTCAGAATCTCTTTACACAGAGGGGACACATGTTGATGTATAAAAGACATGAAAAAGTGGATTTTGCATAATAGGTGACCTTTAACTAATTTGTTTGTGTAAGATCTGTAACAAATGTAAGAAGAGGGGAGCCACGGTTGGGTGTGAAGTCGTACGCTGCAAGAAGTCCTACCACTACCCGTGTGCTGTGGAAGAAAGAGCCAAGATCGTTGAGGATGTAACCAAGGAGGAATATGTGTAAGTCCAATATCAACGTTTTCTGTGTGTCTGGGTTATCCATTACCCTGTCCTGCAGTATGAACAAAGTGAAGTGTAAATTGGTTTTGATGTAAAACAACTTTGTGTTCTGCTTCAGGCTGTACTGCTACAAACACTATCCAAAAACACAAGGTAGGTGTGGCTTTTTTTTACCTTCTTCCTGTCAAAACATATTTTCAGTTTATGACAATGTATTTCCCGTTTCCAGAAAACAACCCCTCCGAAAACGGATCTCTCTCTTTATCCTCAAAGTCCAGAGCTTACGGACATCCTGAAGAAGCTGGAACATCTAAGGTTTGATTTATGAAACTGTCTTCTACCTAAATGTATAGCAAACCACCAATAAATAATTACCTTAAAGTGGACCTATCATGCTATATTTGAATAATATATTGTAGGGCCATACCTATATAAAACATGTCTATGAAGTTTTTTTTTCAAAATACCAAACAGATCATGTATTTTAGCCATGCCTCATTTCGCTCTATTTGCTGTATTTGAGCACTATTTTTGCAAGGGCTGATTCTGTGGCAAATGAGCTGCAGCTGACCACGCCCCCCTGCAAAGGAGGCATGAGCGTCATGTTACCATGCTGTTACCATGCCACGGCAACCTCTCATTCCCCTGATAGGTGGAGAGTTGCCCATATAGGCGGAGCACCCTGTTTCTGACGTCAGAACAATTTCAAATCTGTATCAGTTTTTATCAGCTCCGTTGCAGCCCCGTTTTTAGAGATTTGGGTATGGATGAAAAGAGAGAGGGTTGTGTTTTCTGACACTTAGTGAGTTCCCTGGAACACCGGGGACACATATTCATGTATAAAAGACGTACAAAAGTGCATTTTGCATGATAGGTCCCCTTTAAAGAGTTGGGCTCTGTACATTTCAACAAATGCCACTTAAAATAAAATAAACTGTTCCTGATGCAGTTATTTTGTTATTTATTTATTTCTGTTAGTGCAATCATATTTATCGAAGACACACATTTGTTTTTATTTCATGAGGTTTATTGCCTTACCTGTGAGAAGTCAGAAGGAAACATCAGCTTGGAAAGTTTGTCTTATAGCATTGTTATGTAAGTATGTTCACATTTTGCAAAGCTCTTTCTTTATAAGGCTAAAACTAAACATTTTTATGCTCTGAACATTGATATCTGATCCCTTTCTAACATCCACTCGTGTGTTTTTAGGTCATATTGTGACAAACATGCTCCTGGTTCACACAAGAAGAATGCCAGTGGTATGTCACACTCACAGCAACTCTGTCTTGTGTTTTAAATCGTTTTTATTCTTAATGTTACAGATAAAATGATTATTCTTCTCGACAGGTGACTCTACTGACCAACGGCCGACTGTGTACAGCAGTGACTCAAACTCCTCCAGCAGTAGGAAGCCTTCATCTATCAAGGTACACATACTGTTCATGATTAATACTTTAATCTCACCATGTTATAGTGATTTTAATCATTCTGATTTTGCTTTTGAAACAGAGACAGTTGAGTTTCAGAGACAAGTAAGTGTGTGATTATTTTCATGCTCGCTTTGCTGTTTTTCCTTAAAAGTCTTGAAAAAAAATTGTAAAGTTAGTAGCACATCAACACTTATTATTTGTATGTTAAAATCTATTATAGTCTGGTCACAATAACGAAACACTTCTTGCAAAATAAAGCTTTATGAGAGGTGTGTAGGATCAAAAACTCGATCCTGCCCACTCGTCCTCACTGTGGGTTCAAATACTTTTATCAGGCAAAGTAAATATATATAACCATGACCATGCGTATAGCGACAGCAGGAACAAACAAAGTTGCTGAGAGGCTGAGGCCGGGCCTGTTTGCTATTGTATGACACGCTATCAAAAAAGTACTTGCTGAGATCAAGATTGAAGTGAATGTAGTTTAATGAAAAATGAGATGATCAACTTATTTTACATAGACATAGACATTGTAATAATGATCACAGCAATCCTAAAGCTTGCGATCAACAAACAATACAACAACCCTGTGTCACCCTCTCTTCCACACACACACACACACACACACACACACACACACACACACACACACACACACACACACCTCACGCAGTTGAACAGGATTATAATTCCCATGAGTGCCGCCCATATCCATATGACCCAAACCAACCAACCCATTGCGATCAAACAAATATCTTATAATTATACAAACCATTACCCAAATATGAACCAGTACAAAACTAATTTGTATTCAAACAAAAGGCATTACTTTGTACGTTTCATGGCTCCTACAATGCGTATAAAGGCTAAAAGACTTCCCAGGGGAAAATCCACCAATTAGAGTATGACAGTAACATGCATTCAATTTAAGGTTTAACATTAAGTAAGAACTTATTTATGTTACAAACAGCGTCATATTAGACTAAATATAGAAACATACACTAACGGTTATATAAAATCAAACTGGTCTAATAATCACAATACACCAAATTAATGAAATACTGTATATGCGGTGTTAAAGGGGACCTGTGGGAAATTCAAGACTCAAATCCCGTTCCTGTCTACATACTGTAAAGGCTCATAGCTGACAATGATATCAGTGCAAAAAGCATACTTTGAATGCACTTTATATAAAAAAAGGAAAAAGATCACCTTTTAATGCACCGAACCATCAACACCAAGACTATAACACCAGCGACTTGTTCTGTATCTATTGTGTATTTATGAAGCTTAAGTTGATATTAGATGTGAACTTACTTAAGACCAGAATACTGGGGTGTTTAGGTTTCAGGTTTTTGTCAATTACCGATTTAGGGTGGACAGAAACACCCTGCTTCCAAACAAATATAAACTACCAAACTTAATATCAGATGTTCACTAGTTAAATCTGCTGTATTCTGTAAGTACTTTAAACTACAAAAAGAAAAATGTATAGACTCAATTTACCTATAATATTTATTATTCTGTGAAAAAAACAAATTAAAACCCTTTTAAAATAAAGAAAAATGACCTTCAAAATAATATTAGACAACATGGGGTTTTGTCTTCCTTTGCCTGATGAACATCTGAGAGACACAGTGTGAATTATTTTCATGTTTAAAGTCACTTCTTTTTATTTTGACTTAAAATCAAGCTACTTGTTTATCCGAACACTTTACAGTGACAGTGTTTATAATAACTGACTCTCTCCTCACAGACAGAACGGGACCCCTTCTAAACGTAGATCTAAAGTCTCATGGGCTTCACTGACGGATGATTCTTCAAATTCAGGTTAACACACTTACAACGCATGAGAGAAAATAACCTATTTAACACTGAACAAAGGTTTAATGTGTTTTCCCTTCTCTTACAGGCGATAATGAACTGGATTCAATAACGGCCCCTTTAGATACTGATATAGATGATAGTGAACACCTGGTTCGTGAGCCTCTCGTAAGTCTCTTATTTGATTCAGTAACAGAAACATCATCAATAGAGGTTGAAGAAGATCAATAATCTCATATTTATGTTCCTTCTCTTTCATTTATTCACCCTTTTGGCTGTTCGTCAGACGAGGTAGGCTCAAGTCTCTGTGATTCACTGAAAATAACTTTATTTCATTTTATGATATTTACAATGTGAAATGTACAATCATTTTTGCATCGTGCTGTGCATTGTGGGAACTTGTTGAAGCTACTGTTTTATTTGTATTATTAGGGAGACTCATTTCTGTCTGGAGGAAGAGAGCAGAGACGGAGCTACAGATGAAAATGAAACGGTGGGTTACGTATTGTAACCCTAGTTATATAAGCACAGGCGGAGCCCTCTACTGGACTCTATGGGTACTACCTCTCAACCATACTATGCGAGCATTCATCAACTGAAATATCTATAACCGTAGCCGGCACCCTGGGGTGGGCCTACCTGAATGCGCGCGCAAGCCCACCGTATATAAGGCGGCCTCGCCTCCTTGCTGTCATCCTACACTTCTCTTCAGCGAGCAGCATAGGACAGACAGGGCCCCGAGTAGAGGGCTCCGCCTGTGCTTATATAACTAGGGTTACAATACGTAACCCACCGTTATATCTCACACAGGCTCCGCCTGTATGGGGCTTACTGCGCACCACGTTTCCCGGGTCCCTAAGGAGCATGGGAAAACATAAGTGCACTATGTCCAGGAGGGGGGGGTCAGATACCTGCTGACCCACAGCCCCCCCCTCACCAGCCCTGTGATGCCTCAGCAAGCACAGATGATGAGAAGGAGCCAGACATGTCCAAGAGATAAAACCTTATGAAGGGGCCTGGCGTGGACCAAGATGCCGCCGCACATATGTCCTCCACACTCACTCCGTTAAATAAGGCTGTTGACACAGCCATACCCCGTGTAGAGTGTGCACGGACCCCCGTGGGGAAGGCTCTCCCCGCCTGTCCGTAGGCATGTGAGATGCACTCGCAGAGCCATCCCGCCAGGCGTTTCTTGGACAGAGCTTTACCGGCCACGCCGCCCCCAAAGCACACAAACAGTTGTTCAGTGCGCCTAGTGGCAGCCGTGCGCTCCACATAACATGCTAGCCCACGCACCGGGCAGAGGAGGTGCAATTTAGCCTCCGTGGCCCCACTATGGGGTGGAAGATTAAAGCCCCCTAAATAGCCCTTGACCTGAACGAGCTCCTTAGATTCTTGGGAACAAAGGAGGGGTTCGGTCTGAGTATCGGTCTGAGTATCGGTCTGAGTATCGCCCCGCTACAGTCACCCCGGATCACTAAGCAACTTGGGTGCACCGACAGAGCGGTCAGCTCCGACACTCTCTTGGCCGAAGTTAAGGCAAGGGCCCGCCTCTTGACATGAGGTCAGCCCCCCTGTTCTCCAGTCCCGGGATGTGGAGGGCCCTCAGAGACAACACAATCTCTGAAGCCCACAACCACAGGTTCTCTGCTGTGGTCAACAAGGTGGTGGAGCAGACTCCGCCCTGCCTGTTGATGTACGCCACTGTGGTGCTGTTGTCGCTCCTCACCAGCACATGTTTGCCCTGTATTAAGGGTTTGAAATGCTGGAGGACTAACACCACTGCCCGCAGCTCTAGAAGGTTGCTTTGCCGTGTCTCTGTCAGAGACCAGCGACCCCCTATAGCTCTTCCTAGGCAGGTCCCCCCCCAACCTGTCACGGATGCGTCTGTGAACACCGTGACGCAGGAGGTTACCCGCGCCAGTGGAGTTCCCCTCCGGAGGCGCTCTGGGGACCCCCAGTAACGGAGGTTGCCCTCCACTGAGGGGGGGATGGTCACCAGGCGTAGTTTGTGCCTCTTGGGATCTAAACTAAGTCTGGCAAACCACCTCTGCAGGCGGCGCATATGCAGCAAGCCCAGCGGTACCACGAAGTGAGCAGCTGCCATGAGACCCAGAGTCTGCATAATGGTAAGCGCTGTCACCGTTACCCCCACGTCGCAGTCTGCAAACTGCCCGAAGCAAGGATGCCTGTCTGCTCTCTGACAGGGTGGCGCGTAGGCTGCCTGCATCGAGCAACATCCCATGATACTGCACCTGCTAGTGAGGTATGGGGGAGCTCTTCTTCCAATTGACCGCGAAACCCAACTTGGTTAGGTGTAGGATCAATTGGGCTGTGTGAAACATTGCCCATTCCCTGGACCTGGCCATGACTATGAGGTCGTCTAGATAAAAGAACACCCTCATGCCACGGTCGCGCAGCGGCTGAAGCGCTGTGGCCACACATTTGCTGAACGTGCGTGGGGATAGGGAGTAGCCGAACGGTAGTCTGTGGTACTCGTAGGCTACACTCTGGAAGGCAAAACGCAAATACTCTCTGTGCTTTGGAGCAATTTTGACATGAAAGTAAGCGTCCTTCAGGTCGATGGTTGTGAACCAATCGCCTGGCTGCACCAGTCCCAGCAACTGTTTTACAGTTAACATATGGAATTTTCTGCGTACAATGTGGAGGATAACAGCCAGGAGGCGAGGCCGCTTTATATACGGTGGGCTTGCGCGCGCATTCAGGTAGGCCCGTCCCAGGGGGCCGGCTACGGTTATAGATATTTCAGTTGATGAATGCTCCCATAGTATGGTTGAGAGGTAGTACCCATAGAGTCCAGTAGAGGGCGGAGCCTGTGTGAGATATAACAATCGATTCAGTGAGTCATTACATATTAGATCAAAGTCTAAGCTATACATTTCTCCTTTTAGCAACATTTCATAAACTCTATTTATCATGTTCTCAATCTCATTCAGTCCTGTAGTAGAATTGGTGATGTTAACTCGTGGTTTCTTAAAGGTCCCCTATTATACTGTTTTTCATCAATATATAATAGGTCTCAGATATATACAAAACATGTCTCTGAAGTGTTTGGCTCGAAATACCAAACAGATCATTGCAGCATCCCATAATCCCCTCTGTTTCAGCCCTGTTCCAAAAGTGCTGATTCTCTGTCTGTTACTTCAGATGAAAATAAGGAGCCCCTCCCCACGCCCCTCTGAGAGATATTTGGTTAAAAATAACTCAATGGTGCTCTAGGAGGAGATTCAGGTGATAAGGTGGGGGGGGGTTATCTTGGTTGGTGATTGGCTAATGGTTACGCAAGCCAAAAAATCGTTATGACATCATAAAGTGGCCAAAATCTGATCAGCTCATTTTCAGACAGGTTTTTATATAAATGGATCAGGACAAAAAGTGAGAGCATTTTTTTGGACACATGTTGATGTATAAAAGACATGAACAAGTGGATTTTGCATAATAGGTGACCTTTAAAGAGAATCTGATATTTAATCCCAGAATCTATATATTTATTTAAATATTGGATCCATAAATGGGATAGTGGTGGTCTAATGGATAGTGAGGTGGGCTGAAGATTGGAAGGTTGTGAGTTCAAATCCCGCCAGGAACGCCACCACTAGTGTGCCCTTGAGTAAGGCACTTAGTCCTTAGTTACTCCAGGGAGAATGTTCCTGTAATTGGAATTGTAAGTCGCTTTGGATAAAAAGCATCAGCTAAATGAAATGTAATGTAATGTATATTGAGGGTTCTTCATCTGACATGATTTGGGTTTGCTCCTGTCAGGATGAGTCAGAGAGTCTGCTGCCTCCTTTTCTCTCCACTCGGACGTCTCCTCATTCCCCTCCCACTGAAGTTCAGTGTAAGACGGAGACACAGACAGACGATGGAGGTACGTTTTCACACCATGATGAGATTAACCTTTTTAGTGTTGAAAATACAGTCAAATTCACTATATTAAAGGTGGGGTAGGTAAGTTTGAGAAACCGGCTCGAGATACACTTTTTGTTATATTCCATGGAATGCTCTTCACATCCCGATAGCAATGAATATCTTAAGTGCTTTGACAAAAAATCCATAAAAAATTTCATCTGTGGAAGCCGTAGTACTGTAAAAAGTACGACCAATCATTTTAGCCGACCCGGCTAAAATGACTGGATGGCCTACCTGCCTGTCAGCCTTCCATCTGTGCACAAACTTATCTCGTGCCCTCATTGGTCATGTGCGCGTTCGTGTGTGTTGGCAACCCAGTCTCACGGCATTTCGTGTTCTAGTCACGAAATTAATTTAATCTATTGATTCGTGTTCACCAACACGATTTTCGCATTTTTTTCGTGTCACACAGAACGATTTTAAAAGCAATGTATTTCTATTGGTAGTATGTTTCGTGCCTGCACCACGTCTTTTTGTCCGGTCGGGTCTTGGAAGACCAGAGCTGTGTGGTTCATAAACACATTTTCTTACTCAATATCTTACCCTAAGCCTAACCCTATCCCTTTTATTTTAAATTGTATAATGTCTGAGTTTTTTTTTGCCGTCCGCGAGGAAATAAATGGGGCAAAGAGCCTCAGAATACTGAAATCTGTATTTTTTGTCATCTTGTTTTTCCTTCTAATTTGTTATTATTTGGTGCAGGCACGAAACATACTACCAATATAAATGCATTGCTTCTAAAATCGTTCTGTGTCAGAATACTGAAATCTGTATTTTTTAAAATCTGTTTTTCCTTCTAATTTGTTATTATTTACATTGCTTTTAAAAATCGTTCTGTGTGACACGAAAAAAATGGCGAAATCGTGTTGGTGAACACGAATCAATAGATTAATTTCGTGACTATAACACGAAATGCCGTGAGACTGTGTTGGTGTTGGAGGAGGGGCTCTATAAGGAAGTGGCAGATTTTCTCCGGTTGTGTATTTTCAAATTCTAGCGATCTTGAGCCGGTTTCTCAAACTTACCTGCCCCACCTTTAACATATACCAGAATAAAGTCTTAACATTCATTGAGTTTATAAAGTGAGCAAGTAAGCAAGAAATACATCTGAGGACTTTTAACAACATTACATAAAGCACTTAATTCTTTGCTCTGGAGCACTGTTACTTGCTGACATGAGACCAGGTTCTTATTCTATGCCTAATGCTGCCTAAGTTAGGACACTTTGGCATGAATTAATGGCACTTAATTATTAATTTGGCTAGGATTTTTGTAGTACAGTTTTTTAAAATATTGTTCACATCCCTACAAGATTAAAAACACTAGCCAGGGGCCGCCAGATAGATCAGTGGTTAGTGCTGGTGCCCGTTATGCGTAAACTGCTGCCGAGTAAGCCGGCCTAACATTCAGGCAATGTCTTCCCCTCCATCTCCCCCTTTCAACTCTATAGAATCTCTAATAGAGCCCTCTATGGCCCCAAAAAATACCTTTAAAAAAACACTAACCAGTTCAGTTAATGAGCAAAAAAACTAATCGTGAACCAAGTAGTGCATTTGTCCATTTAGACCTTTTTCCACTTACAAATTAAATGCATATTTTGCAGCAAAAATCTTTAATATTAGAATATTGTGTATAATTACCTGCATAAAATGTTTGCAAAGAAAGTTGGCCAGCATAGCATCCCAGAATATGGCAGTTCACACTTTTGTTAACACTTGCATTGAATGTCGAATTATTATTATTATTTCTTGTGTGATATAATACATGCTTGATAAGCTTTCAACTTTACAAAGCAAACATCCAAATGAATGAGATTAACCTCTCGCACTAGATTTAGTTTGTTAATGTCAACTGTTATACTGCTTGCCGGTCAAAGAGTCAATGAGACTTTTTTTTTTGGTTAATACTATGTGTAAAACAGTATAGGACATGTCTAGTGACCGGAGGAAGGTGCTGTTGTTGCAGGAAGTCTGCACATGAATCAGGAACTGGAGTTGTGTTGCTGTGTAATGTGTGCCGTCAGTCCTGAGTGGAGTCCTGTCGACAGTCCATCTGATCCACACACCGCTGGACCCTCTCCCTCTGCTCTCACTGATGCTGGCAGCTCAGCCTGTGTGACCCTCCCCACTTCCTGTTCCCCTCCTGTGGCCCCTCCCTCTCTCGTGGCCCCTCCCCCTCCAGTGGCCCCTCCCCCTCCGGATGCCCCTCCTCCTGACCCCTCCCCCAGCGGGGCCTCCAGCAGGTTCTGGAGGAGCTGTAACGCTGCCGGCTGCACGAAGAACATCTTCAGAGGTTTCTATAAGGAGATGAGCGACGTCTGCGAAAGGATTCAGGCAGAGCAGGCCAGCCAGGAGGGTGAGAGACACGGGACACTCTGCAGGTGTTGTTTATGTCTCAAACACTTTTATTAAGGTCTCTCTCTTCTTCCTACAGATTATGATCTGGCGTTAACAGTGATGAGGGCTTCTGGGAAACTGTTAGAGCTTGTGGGCAATCAGCAGGAAGGTGAAATACTAACCTTACTTGAAAATACTATTCCAGAACTTTTATGTGTATTTTTTTAACATTCTATACTTTTCTTCCGGTATTTTAGACATACACATATTACTTTTCTTTTTAGACAAACTTTATTTATGCTATACGTTTTTTCATACATTTTTAACATGCTATACTATGACATTCTTTTAAATACTACACTATAACCTTTTTTTCTACATACTTTACTTTTGCGTTTTTTTTCATAGTATGACATTTTTTGGAAATAGTATACTATGACTTTTTGTGCCTTTTTTACTATGATGTTTTTTATGATATTTCCCACATAGTCTACTATAACATTTCCTTCAACATACCATACTATAACTTTTTTTTTTATATTTTCATCATACCATGCTATGATTTCTTTTGACATTATACTACACTGGGCTTTTTTCCATCATACAAGACTATGACCTCTAATTTCTTGTAGACAGGTGTGTGGGAGGAAATGAAGATCAAATCAAGGTTTATTTATATAGCACATTTTTAAACGATTTTTGGTCGAGCCAAAGTGCTGTACATATAATAAAAAATACCCTACAGTAAAGAAGACACTTTACAGCAAATACAACAGCACAGTTTGTGCAGACAATTACGCACACTGCTTATTTACAAATAACTTAATTGAAAATATACTGTTTAGATCCTTAGACATCCCGTAAAGCAGAGGGACAATAATCACAGTTATAGACCTCGCCATGAGACGGACCATGAGCTGTCTGTCAGTCATTCAGTCTGTAAGAAGGCACTTCCCAAGGACTTTCTGATGGCGTAGATCAGAGATGGAGTACTCGAGTCCTGGACTCGGACTCGAGTGCCGATTTTCGGGACTCGTCACTCGACTCGAACTCGCGCACTGATTGACGCGACTCGGACTTGGACTCGTGAATTCTCGCGCACGATGACTTGGACTCGGACTCGGACTCGTGAATTATCGCGTACGCTGACTTGGACTTGGACTCAGACTCGGACTCGTGAATTTTCCCCCCCACGATGACTCGGACTCCACTTGTACATTGACGCTCCGACTTGGACTCGGACTCGAGCAAGTTTTCTATGGAGTCTGATGTCCTCTATCCTGGCGTGTGCACCGGCTGCGAGGCGAGTTCACGTACTGGGCCCCGCTATTCCAGTCTAAAGATGTCTAGAGACACACCCCGCATCTTGCTGTATGCTTTCACACATTCTGCTTCCACATTGGAAAAGAGCAGCGCAAAATGCTCTATGTGGAAACAATATTGAAGAGAAGGCTCCGTAACACATTACTCTAAACATCGAGTTCAGACATATAGGCTGTCTTGAACACTATCATCAGAGTAACGTGATCTAATCAATAAATAAAGATTCAGCCGATAACACGAAAGCACATGGCTACTTAACATGCAGAATGACGTCATTTTGCATGCTAAGTAGCCATGTGCTTTCTGGGGCTAAATCTTTATCAGTAAACCGATTTAACCGGTAAAAGTTCCTTCAAAATAATGGCGCATTTCCACCACACGGTCGGCCTCGGCCACGCTCGGTACTGCTTGGCCGTGTTGGGCCTTAACAGGGCCGGCTCACTTCATGCTGCGCTTCCATTACAGTTTAGGAACTGGGGTAGTTACTATAGTAACGCAGTGTAGGCGGAGCCGTGACGTCATCTTCAATGAGAACCCCAGAAAAACAACACAGCCATTAGCTGTTAGCACTCAGAGCTCACAGCTCCTTATATATGTTCAGAAACTCGACAAAAGTTAAACAAGTACAAACCACAGACTGCCTGTGTCATGGTGAATACAGTCGCTGCTTTATTTATGTCTGTATAGGCCGTTGTTGTGAGTGTGGACGGTCGGAGCATATACTGCGTTAGCTTAGCCAATCTCCATTTAGAAAACACGCATTTCAAAAGGTTTTTCGCCTGCCGTCTGTCTGCAGACTTGACAAAGCATTAATTCATGGTTTTTACTAACCGGTATCAGTATGTTGTTACTTCGGCATCATTTTGAAACGTGTATTACAATTAAATCACGGTCAAATATGTCCATCTTGTTGTAGTTGTAGCCCCCTTGCCAGCGATGCTCTCTCTAGTTTAGCATACTCAGCCCGACTCAGCCCTGTTTGTTGGCCCCGATAGAACCACAATTTTGTCGGGCCAGAAAAGAGGTGAAAAAGTGGCCCCGGGCCGGGCCGGGCCGTAACTAGGCCTAGTGGAAGCGCAACCAAAAACGGGCACGACACGGCACGCTTAAACCGCGCTCCGCGCCATGGTGGAAATGCGCCATTAGAGTCCCGATCTTATTACTATCAAAATAAAAGTGCAAAACGAAAACTTTACCATAGGAAAATATTGGCATACAAATATAATCACTTCTCTAAAAGGTAACTAATTTTAAACATAGTTTATTTATATATAATAATAATAATATTAATATTAGTAATAAGCTTTATATTTGTATAGCACCTATTACAAGAATTGTAGCCAAACTGGCTCAACAGTTCAATAGACAGATTAGTATAACATGACAGGATAAAAGCAATGTAGAGGAGCAGCTACATTTCAACACATATATCCACGAAGATTAATACATGAAGACTTGTGACTCGGACTTCACTTGGACTCTTCTTAGGTGACTCGGACTTGGACTCGGACTCGAACACAGGTAATGATGACTCGGACTCAGACTCGACTCGGACACTCCTTGGGTGACTCGGACTCGGACTCGAACACAGGTAATGATGACTCGGACTCGACTCGGACACTCCTTGGGTGACTTGGACTTGGGCTCGGACTCGGACACAGGTAATGATGACTCGGACTCGGACTCGACTCGGACACTCCTTGGGTGACTTGGACTCGGACTCGACTACGACTCTCCCTTGGTGACTCGGACTTGGACTCGGACTCGAAGAGTGGTGACTCGAGAGTGACTTGGACTCGTGAATTGGTGACTTGACTACAACACTGGCGTAGATCCCCTTTTTCTGTGGCATAATATGAAAAGATAACATGTTGTTTTTCCAGAGTTACAAGGGAAGCAAAGGGAGCTTAAGGAGGCAGCGGCAGCGATGGAGGAGGCCGTCTCAGCGCTGAAGAGAGATGAGGAGCAGCTGTCACAGTCACACACACATCACAGTTAACTGTAGACAATGGTAAAGGGCTGGATGTGGAACTACAAAACTGCATCAATATAAGCATCGATAAATTCACAAAATAGTAACAAATTCGATTTTTTACAAAAACACGTTACACAGAAATTCATTCTACCCAAATACATTTTTATTGAACCAAATAATGGGTTTCATTTTAAAACCTTTTATTAAAATGGAAAAAAAAATGATCATAAAGAAGTTCCACATCCAACACGAGCAACTGACCCAAGTTTGCAAGAGTTTTGAAATTGTAAAAATAACTATTTTGCAAAGAAATGTGCACTTAAGTTTGATCCTTTTTATGACGTGAAGCTGACATATATTAGACATACGATATTATGAATGTCCGAGGTTGTTGAATTTGAATAAGAAGTTGCTTCTCAAAAGGTACACGAAGAAGAGAAGTAGTCCAAAGATGTTTTTTATATAACTCTATGTGTAAGTTTTGGAGTTTTTACCTCTAATAATGTCATTGCTGTGAAAAGGATGGATGCATTTATCTTAGATTAGATATTGTTCAAACTGTTGTTCAAACGCAGAAGTGCTGGAATAGTTCTACAGTTAGAGGTTGAGTATTTGTGGAGTCAGACATGTTTACATTATTGATGTTCAATCAGTCGTCTTGTTCAGGGTTACATTCATCAACTGTTGCAGAGTAAAGCTGATCGTCTTCATGACACGTGTTGAGTATTTCTTTTTTAAACCCTTTGAGAAAGTTTGCTCAAGTCAAACATTGTAAGTTAAATAACTCATGACCCGAGTCGATATTAATCGACATACTACACCAAGACTTTTTCTGATCGTATTTTCTACATACAAATTTGCCGAGCTCCGCTGCTTCCAGTAGTGAGCCAGGGCTTGGATTCTTCATGACATGGTTGGTATAAGTCATCCAGTGCTAAAAGCATGAATTTCTTTTGACATCCTATATTATGAGCTTTTATACTACCCTATGACTGAAGTGATAACAGTGATGAGGGCTTCTGGGAAACTTGAGGCCGGGCAGCAGGATGTAAACTCTTGTGTGGCTCAAGGAAGGAAGTGTTGGTTGCTACCTTGAGTGCACACTTAATAAATGTAAAACAAATGCACCATATTGATAACTTTTCAACATGTTTTTTATGATATTTTCAACATTAAGTAAATTGTTCCATTGTTAACTTTTCTTACAGTTATTGATTAAATATGGCCCTTTAGTTTAAAACAAAAAAACTCACTGTACTGGATCTTTCTGTGAAGATAGTTTAATCTCTGGTTTATCAATAATAATAATAGATTTATTTTGTAAGCGCTTTTACAGGTGCTCAAAGTCGCTTTACAGAAATAGCAAAAAATATATATATATTGTCACATTAAAATCGAGCAATACAATGAACAAAAGAGATTAGTTCCTTAAAAATCAAATGTCTCAATTCTCTTAACGCATTATGATACATAAGAAAAACGTATTTTTCCTTTTGGTTTATTGCAATATATTTATTAATATTAAAAAATACTTGTTTACAGGAAACCAACTTTTTTGTAGTCATTTGTTTGGGAAAAGGTCACAACATTGTAATGGCATTTCATAATACGCAGCATCAATTATAGTTTCTGATATGAGCAAACATTTTCTTTCACATTCGCACAGCATGTCGTTTAGCTTAGTGTTAACACTGTAAAGTGCACATGTTAGGGACGTGAATTGTGTGGTGAAGAAACTGAATATATCAAAACATCACAGACACAGTAAGTATAGTCAAAGGATCTTCCTCCAGTCATACACTTCCTGTCTGTTTTTTTCGAATGAAGAACCCTCTGTTCATAATGTAATGATGTATGAATGGGCCAGCAGGACTGATCTCAGTTAATGCATCCATGTGTGTTCCCAAGTGAGGAAAGATGTGTGATTATATGCAGATGACAGAGTTGTCTTTGTGTAATCTGCAGTAATTCACCCAGGCAGGAGTATATAAATCCACTGTTAAATAAAACAGGAGAGAGATAAATGCAGCTGGTTTAGCTTGAATGGATGTTTTCTCAGTGTCTACTCACCCTCTCCTCTGCTTTGCCCTTTAATATATGTTTATTTATTTTTACGAAACAACAAAGCCCACTTGTATTTAGTCACTTTATAATTTTCCTGCTTCTCTTACTGTCTTTTTACTCTGTTGGCTGTCCCTCTGTTGTCATTAGAAACCTGTTCTGCCACCAGCTGCCCAGACTTTGTGTTTTTGGGGTCTCTTACGGCCTCATGGTCTAACTCTGTGAGTTTTCATGTACGCTACAGTTTAAAAAAAGCTTCTCCATGTGGATAATCAGAGGTCACTGTAAAGCGCTAACTTATTCCCCGTGGAGGGATCACGTTCTGAATGTAGATATTGTTCATTACTTTCCATCTGTCATGAAATGTTTGTTATTTGAGATGCTATATTGTACATTAAGTATGGTGCGTCACTTTGTGACTTGTCTAATTTTTTTTACATAAACGACATGATGAATCAGTCACTGTCTCTTGGACTTCCTTTCAGTCTTTTATTTTCATACAAAACATAAAAAGAGCATGTTGAATGTTACGTTTTCTTATCAATTAAACTACCCAACAGTAAATACTAGCAGCACTAAAACTATTAGTCGATTTATCAATTAGTGGATTGACTGTAATTGATTTATCAGATACTATTTTGATCATTGTCAAGTCACTCTAAATGTGAATATGACAATCATTTTATGATCACTGTTTTTCAAATATAAGGATTTGCCAATTTTCCATTTTTTTATTATTTAAATTCATATTTAATAATTTTGTGAGACGCATTTCTCAAACCAAACAAAGGATCTGCAGTCCTGTAGAAAATGGTTAAAATTACACTCACTGCAACAAACTTCACTTCTGCTTTTAAATAAATAAATGGATAATGATATGATTGTGTAATATGTTATAGTAAAACAGTCACAAAGGCCATTTCCCCCATTGATTACTTTTAAAACGTTAAGTATATTTTCCTGATTATACTTATAACCTAAATGCAGGACTTTCACTTCTGTCTTCATCGTGGTAGTACTTACTTTTACTGAAATGGGAGGAGAAAATCTAAATTACACCACCATGTCTCATTATTGCTCCTCATAGCAGAACAGTTATCTGTTCTATGGCTGAAGTTAATTATGACTCACAAAGGACTCTCACAGCTGCGGGAAAAGTCTTTAGGACCAGAAATGAAACTGAAACTGTTCAACAGGGTTGCCAAGTTTGATCGTTTTACTTGTTTGTAACCTGAGTATTCAACTGTAATCTGTGGTTCCATGTAATGAAGTACCCTACATTAATAAAATGTAGTATTTTTGCCATTAAGTGATGATAATACGTATGAAACTTCTACGTTAGAATTAAAATACACCACTCTTACTAGCAGAGTATTTTGACACCGTATTGGCATTTCCACATGAAGAATCTGAGTACTTCTTTCAACATATACTAAAATCCTCACTACGCTACATTATTTAGACTTACTATCTCATTAATTAGACTTATATCTCAGTAAATAGGCGTCATACCCTACCAGGCGCGTTTCAGAAGCATTTAAGAAGCGGAGCGTCTTGCCTGCCGGCTCGCAGTTTTTGTTGATTTGGGCATATTTCCTGGACAGGCTACTTTGTACAGACAAAGTTAATAATAACTGTAATATTCCAGTTATAAACTACATGAATCAAAGATGTGTTGCTGTATTTTAGTGGTAAAAAAATGCATTCATCATCATAATTATTCTATATATATAATTTACACAGTGCCTGTAAACCGGAGGAGAACGCTGGAATTTCTCCTCCTACTTGAAAGACTACGGAGGGATAGGGTCTGCACAATTAGTTTGTGTGTGTGTATATATATATATATATATATATGTGCTATATATGCTCTGAAGGTTCCACTTCCTGCCTGCCCGACCTTACGTTACGGCTGCGCCGCGACAAAAATAGGATTCGATCCTAATTTTAGAGGAGCCCTGCGCCGAGCCGCTTCTGGGACGCTTCTGAGCCGTAACGCGCCGCGTGTGGTGGAATAGCACCCATTGACTAGAGTGGCCGCGATCGCCGTGAGCACCGCGGCGCAGCCGTAACGCGCCCGTAACGCGCCGCAGACGGACCCGGTGGAATCTAGGGGTAAGTCGCTTTGGATAAAGCATCTAACAAATGACATGTAATGTAATTTTATAGGCTTTCTATCTCATTTATTAGAGTTTCTATCTCATTAATTAGACTGACTATCTAATTATTATGACTTAGTATTTCATTATCATGACTTACTATATCATTATTTAGACTTACTATAACATTATTTAGACTTACTATTCTGTATCATTATTTAGACTTACCATCTCATTGTATAGACTTACTATTTAATTAATTAGGCTTTCTATCTAATTTATTAGACTTTCTATATCATTATTTAGACTTACTATCTCATTATTATGACCTACTATCTCATTATTTCTAACTAATATTTAAAGAGATTGAACTGAACTGCGGACTTTAGGCACATCGATGAGGGGGATATTTCGAACAATACCTGGCAACCCTCTACTACAGGGACGGGCGGGCGACAGAGGAGAGGAAGTAGCTTTGAACAACGGTTGTGAACTAACGTGTGTTAAAGTTAAAACCTGCCTAAACATTAATACACATTTACTTTAAACAAACAACGACTTTATTAGCAGTGAGTCTGGAGACATGCACGAGGATGACACGCTGCTCTGTGTACTTTGTCAGCGGTCCGAACAGACGAAGATCACAGGACCGTTATCCACCAACGATGGCGTCACGGCCCACCAGAACTGTTTGGTAAATATTCAAAAATATTTATGTTTTAATTGTAATGGTAGCTAGAGAGGTAAAAGTGGTAAGCTATGTTATGGGTTTAATAAACGGCCTTTATGGAGATGCTAACAGGAGAAACAGGCAGGAAGCAGAGGTGGGAGAAGTACTCAGATCTTGTACTTGAGTAAAAGTACAAGTACCAGAGTGTAGGAATACTCTGTTACAAGTTAAAGTCCTGCAATCAAAATGTTACTCAAGTAAACGTACAAAACTACTCATTCTGCAACTTGGTCCATTTCTGAATTAGATATATTATATGTTTTGATTTTAATGATTGAAGCATTAAAGTGTTATCAAAGCTGGTAAAGGTGCAGCTAGTTTATTGGCTTTGTATGCTGCAGGGTAGCTTGTGAATTTAGTTCAGGAGTCACTTAAAGGTGGGGTAGGTAAACTTGAGGCCGGGCAGCAGGATGTAAACTCTTGTGTGGCTCAGGGAGGGAAGTGTTGGTTGCTACCTTGAGTACACACTTAAAGGTGGGGTAGGTAAGTTTGAGAAACCAGCTCGAGTGCGCTAGAATTTGAAAATACACAGCCGGAACAAATCTGCCACTTCCTTACAGAGCCCCTCCTCCAACACACACGAACGCGCACATGACCAATGAGGGCACGAGATAAGTTTGTGCACAGATGGAAGGCTGACAGGCAGGTAGGCCATCCAGTTATTTTAGCCGGGCCGGCTAAAATGATTGTTCGTACTTTTTACAGTATTACGGCTTCCACAGATGAATTTTTTTTATGGATTTTTTGTCAAAGCACTTAAGATATTCATTGCTATCGGGATGTTAAGAGCATTCCATGGAATATAACAAAAAGTGTATCTCGAGCAGGTTTCTCAAACTTACCTACCCTCCCTTTAAGTCTTATAACTTTACTTGCTGCACCTAGTTGACCACTGAGATCATAATCAAAATGTCATCCTGTTTGATAACATTATTAATTTCCTCTTCTCGTCTGGAGTCCAACTCCTCAACATATTCTGAGCTTTCTCCTCTGTTCTCTGAGACCTCTGACAGATCAGTGAAATTTGACCCGCTCCTCTCCTCCTTCCCTTTGTCTCTCTGCTGCCGTGTTTGCATTCTCATGTTTACGAAACACACCTTTGCTTACTCACACAAACACTACCTCTCTAAAATCCCATGGTGTCTTCAGTAAAATACTGTACATTGCCATGCCAGTTTATATTACCTCGATCCAATGACTGTTTTAGTGAATAAAAAACAATAAAATACCTAAAACGCAAATGTTTCATGACATTACTGCATGGACATTACTCTATGAACCATAGTTGTTGTTCGTCACTGTCTTACCTAACCCCCCGTCCTTAAAGGTCACCTATCATGCTATTTTTAGGCAATAGCATAGGTCTCAGATATATAAAAAATATATAAAAAACATGAAGCCATGCCTCATATCCCTCTATTTCTCTTCCTGTTCCAAAAGTGCAGATTCTGGGTATAAACAGGTCTCTCTTGAGAATGAGACCCTGTGTCTCAATCAAGCGGCAAACTCTGGGGAAGAGCCGGGACGCCAATACGGAAGTGCCACAAACTGCAGTTCATATATTGGCCGATAGGCGATGACTGCAGAAAGGAGCAATTTCCATAGACCCCAATGTTAAAATGCCCAATTTCACAGCAGAAAAAAAACGTTTCTAGCCCTGGCTCCAATACATTTTATTATGTATATAGTTAGATTCCACCTTCGTGATTATGAATCTGTGAGTGAATTGTTTTCTAACGCGACCCTTTTATTTATATTAGGTCTTAAAGTTTTTGCATAAATTAGGGCGTGGTCACTTTGATGGACAGGTACGTGCCTCACTGTCAGCTAACAGCAATTTGTCCACTCTGCTAGGCTACAACGTTAGTTAGTTGTAGTTGCTGTACTTGACCCTTTAGCCGTGTTCGTGGTGATTGTGCCTTTTAGGGAATATTGTTACAAATACCAGACAATTAAAATGTCGTGCTGTGCGCTTGAATGTACTAACAGACCTTCCAAGAAGTCTACTCTCAGCTTTTTTCGGTGAGTAAAATGATAATATTATACATGTTAATCCCGTTAGCAGGTGTTTGTGTGCTTGTTAGCTTAGCTTGTTATGTAGCTTATTATGTAGCTTATTAGCCAGCTAAGGACGTAACCCTTTATACATGTGTATATATACAGTTTAGTTTATGATTCAGCCTTTTATAGTATATGGCTGTGACGCCCATAATGCTAAACGGGAGCAAACGTTAAAAGGGGACCCAATTATCCCAGTGGTGGCCGCCGGAGTCCACGCCGGCCGAAGCTAACGGAGCCGCAGGGGGCTAGCTCGCTAGCGCGTCCCGGCTGCTCCGTTAGCTTCGGCCGGCGGCGGAGTCCGGCATTATAACTGGAGATCAAGGAATGCAGCGAAACGCAGACTTGGTTCGCCTGCAGCCCGCTGTAGTATTAGCTAAATAAATTATGTTGAATAAGGCTTATTAAGCTGAACATCGCCACAATTGTTCTGCTATGTATCGGTACTTATTTTATTTTATTAACGTGTGAATGACAAGCATTAAAAATAACAACAAATAGCTCATTATCTTGCAGATTGTCTCGTTTGATTATGAATGTAACGTTTATATAGTGGAACTACACTGTTTTATCAAAACCAAAGTGCCACGCAGTAACTTGGTATGCATGTATTTCAGCAGGAAATGTGCAACCTAGATGACATTTACCAACACAGACTATATAGAAATATTTGTAAAAGTTGTTCATGTGTTATTAAGTGAATATGGCATTAACCCTCCTGTTGTCTTCGGGTCAAATCTGACCGATTGACTACTTTCATCAATCATAACTTTTTTGTTTTACATTCGATTGCATTAAGGATTTATGATATCCTTCACAGTAGACATTTGAACATATAAAATTGCTGATCACCACTTTCATTGAATTTTGGATGATTTAGTCAACTTTGTAACACCTCCCTCCATGTCCCTCTGCAATTTCCTCCATCTTAGTTTAGCTGTCTGTCTCTCTCACACACACACACACACACACACACACACACACACACACACACACACACACACACACACACACACACACACACACACACACAAGATGTGTTCCCCCCCCATTATGTGCCCATCCCCCCCTGACCTACACCTTGTCGTGGTGAGTGGGCTTTAAACTAAGACGGGTCATACTGAATAGTCTGTGCACACATTTTTAACATGTGATCTTTCTTTCATGTAGGACGCTTGAGGGAAGTTGCAACGCCTCGGCCAATGTGATGTCTTCCCCACGTGAAAGAGATTGAAGGCATAATTTATAACTTGAGACAATTTTCCAAAAATTATGACTTTTATTGGCTTAGGTAGTAATGGATTATATCTAACACGAATCAAGATCGTATAGAAAAAAAGGAAAGTGTAATCCTTAGTTACATAGGAAAAGATGTAATCGGATTAGTTTGACTTTTTTTAATAATAGGGAAACTCAGGATTACAATCTTATTCAAAACCTGAAAAGAGCATATAGTGTTTGTTGTAAAATGATCAGATGTTCTCTCTTCTCTGGAAGCGGTACTGTTCTGTAGGCTAATACTTTAATTGTGAATCTATACACCTACTGCCTGAATCAGCTTTATGTATATTATACATTTAAGTAAAAAAATCATATTAATATTTCTTCTCTCCTGTGTTTATTTGCATTGCATTTGATATTGAGGTAATCCAAAAGAAAAATAAAGTTATCAGGTTACAGTACATTACTTTTATATCTTGATACTCACATTAAGTTACTGGTTGCGTTTTTGGCAAGTAGCCCTCCCAACCCTGTACATAAGTTATATCATTTTAATTACTGATACAGTTGTTGCACATCTTTAATTTATTTTCTAGTGTACTTAAGTCGTACATTTTCAATGTGAAATAGATCGGATTAAATATAGAGTAAAAGCACAATCTTAAATTATACATTTATAATTTTCCTATGCTTATTGTTAATGTAGTGGTGTTATAAACAAAATGTTGTCGTAAAGGAAATTAAGATGTTTTTTATTTGTTGACAAAAGATTTAAAGTTGATGCTCACAACATGTGGGAACATTTATTGAGAAAAATGTTTCTATTGTAAAACAAATAATTATCTGCATACTGAACAATTTAGAAACTCTCTAAAAGGTATTATTTTCTGTGATGTTACGACCCTGTAGGGATTGTGGGTATTGCATTTCATAATTACATTCTATGGTATGCTTATGACATATTTGATGCCAAAATACATGGGATTAGGGGAGACCTTCTTGGTGTTTGCATTGTCACTGATAAATGACAAGGTAGTATTCATTGTCAAGATTTTGTGTTTTTAAACTTGGGACTCTTTTCAGACTGCTATGGCTTGGGAAAAGATTTGAGCCTTAATGTGTAATGTTTTCTGTATTGTATGGTTAGCTTATCCTTTCATTTGATAGTCAGATTTGGATGTGATAGCTAACATTTTCAGTAAGCAGTAGACAAAAGAAGTGAAAATATGAATGTGATTTATTTTAAATATTTACAGAATTATTTTAACAAATAAAATAACAAAAAACATAATAACAAATTAAAAAAAAAAGTTTGACAGACAGCCATGCCCAGCATGGGCCTGGAGAGCTACAGAGTCCATTGGGGGGAAGAGGGGGGGGGGTGGGGAAGAGGAAGAGCAGCCATGTTAACAGTGTTATGGCTACAGATGTAATATCTAACTCAACATTAGCCATGACAGTCTGGGCTTAGCAAGGGCCTTAGAAAACATACTCTAAAGGCCAAATCCAAAACAGTGATACTGACATTTTAGCAGTTCACAGTCTTTGGAGATGGTCTTTCAGGCAATTGGCTAGTGACTTTAAAAAAATATCATTTCCCCTAGGGGTGAAATGAACTCTATCTCGCAAAAAAAGCCCAGGACTGTCATGTCTAATGTTGGAGTGGTCAACAATGGCACCATTTAGGCTATGAACAAAAGTAGCCATAGCACTGTTAACAAACTTCCGGGCCTTGTCAATTTTGACAGGATTTGCACCAGCCCTCCATCGGCACCTCTGGTTGATCTGGGAGAGCATGATCTTCATGCCAGGGTGCCGATGGTGAAGCTGGTGCAGGTCCTCCTTCATCTGATTCACCAAGTGAACACTGGGCACATCCCCCAAGTCGTTGCCGCCACAGTGGATGAGGAGGACATCCGGGGCTGCTCTTCCTCGCAGGGAGTTGGAAAAGAAGGGGAGGAGACCTCTCCAGCGCAGTCCACCCCAACCGAACCAGCAGGCGCGAAGGTCGAGGCCAAGGTTGCTGCCGATGGTCTCTGTAGCTCTCTGGGCTCCACGCCGGACATAGCTGTCTCCGATTATCCATACAGTCACTATGGGAGGAAAATAAATGAGAGTAACAAATGCTTCAGATAATGAGGAATATCAAATTAAGTATAAAGGGTTGCTCATTTTGTTCCTTTGACAATAACATACAACATAACATATGAAATCACACCTGACGTATATATATATATATATGTATATAGATATAGATATAGTATGTTTGTGTGTAATGTCAACCATCTGAAGTCATGTAAAGTAAGCCAGGACCATCAACTTACAGGTTGTGGAGGAGGTTGCCATCTTTTTTTCTTAATGCTGAAAGAAATAAAAATGGTTTAATCAATATAAAAGCGCCTTTCTTTTTCTACAGTCATATTTAATTTATACTCTCACAGCGCTGTTGAAACAGTAACGTTGGATTAAATGTATATACAATTGATGGTCAAAAAGTATAAATATGCAAATTTTGCATTTGTTAGCCCATGCATATTACACTGTTTATATTTGAATCATGGAGAAGCGTTTTTAAACTTGTATAGTGTAATATCAAGAACAGTTAAATCATAGGGAAAAGCTTTGTTTAATTCACAATACGCTAATTCCTTTACATACTGTATAGGCCACAGTTTATGGCTAATTCCATAGGCTAATTCACGCAACACTGGCCATATCTCTGCTAGTTTACAAAGTTGTTACAAATGACATTTATATTTGAAAAACGGTGAAGCACTTAAAAAACAATTGTATAGTGTAGGTTCAAGAACATTTAAATCAAAAGGACAAGTTTTGTAAAGTTACAGGGGATCTTACCTTCAGAACGCCGGGAACGAGGAGCAGTGACCGCAAGCTGGGTTGTTAGCTTAATACTGTGAACATGTTAGCTTAGCTTCTTAGCCTGAGCTAGGTCTGGAACTTGACGGCCGTTGGCAGAAGGTCCCGCCCTGTCCCGCCTCGTCTCCGCCACGGCTCCGCCTCTTTGCCCTTATTTGGATCAGGATGTAGCAGGCGGGAGTTAGACTCTGACGCCACTGTCGAGCCGTTAGTGGCCGACTCCGCCTACTAAGGGCTTCTCGGCAACTCTGCAGAATCCTATGGGTGACGTCACGGACCCTACGTCCATTTATATATACAGTCTATGGTCTCAATAGGCGCATTCACACCGCAGTACTTTTCCCACAAAGGTTCATGAGAACTTAGTTCATGAGAACTCTTTAGTTCTCATGAACTAAGTACAGATCGCGTTCACACCGGAATAAGTCCCTGGGGGTGGATTAGGCAAATTAAGCCGCTGACGTCACTTCTTCTTCTTCTGCTTTGGGTTTACTGGCAGGCCGCAAACAACTTCACGGCGTATACTGCCACCTGAAGTCCCCGGCCGGAAGTCCCCAGAGTTGGGGACTGGCTTCAGTAGAAGCTGCTGGGACTCCCAGCAGCTTCTACATAAAACAAGCAGTAGCGCTGAGCAAAGTGACTAGAAGGCAACCACACACTTGTAAAAAAAAAACACACTTTATAAAGTCAGGCAACACTAACCAGGCTTCGTGTGATTCTGTTTATTTGTACCTTACTTTGACCATCCGTTCGCTGTTATTGATCATTGTGGAGAGCAGGCAGACGTTTTGTTTTGTATTATAGCAGCTATCGGATGGTATCAATACATGGGCTGCACAGGTTGCCATGTCCGACCATCACAAGTATAATCATAATGAAAAATACGCCGGCAAAATTTGCCTGTAGAAAACGACAAGTAGTCAAGATAGTCAGTTTAGCTTCGGTTGCTATGCTAACATCACCCATTTTATACCAAAGAAACTTTCATAACAGCGTTGTGATGCCAAACAGCGGGCAGCACTGCAGCGGTCGGTAAATGGCGCTGAAACACATTAATAAACAATGAACCACGGCAATGTTTTATCATGCCAAAAAGCTGCTGTGTCGTTTATTACACCTCAAACATTAAAACAAATCCAGAGTTCAGTGTTTCTGTACTTTCTCTGAGAAAAAAGGACAGTAAAAGAAGAGCTCTGTGGCTTCAGGCTTGATCGCCATTCAAATGATAGCGTTGGTTTCCCCCAAAAGTGGGCGGGGCCGTAAAGTGACGTAGATGTTACGGCCCGTCCACACAGCAGCGTTAAAAAAATCTTGGAGGTGGGCGTATCTGAAGCTTGGGGATTTTTTGCGAGCAAGGCACCAACAACCAATCACATGAATCTCCCGCCCCCGACATACGAAGCAAAAAAGTTTGAAGTAAACTGGATATAAACTCCCCAAACAGGCGAAAACATACCACTGTCTCTGCCACCTCCCTCCATGCCTGGCTCCTCCGGTTTATATCCCGGTAGGTAAATAGGGACTGGTCATAAAGCACCGGGTGATTCCCTACCGCTAATTTCTCCTCAATTTTTTGGAATATGAGGAAATGACCTGCGGTATGTCTCTCCCAGCATACACGCGGTTTGATTGGCTAGCGCTTGAACTGTCAGATTTGCATACACGGGATTTGATTGGCTGACGCTTCCACCTCAGCTTCAAAAGTTGAACATTGCTCAACTTTGAATCCTGAAAATCCTGAAAATCTCTGCTCGCCTGCCCACAATGCAGTTCGGTGAAAAGTGAGGCAAAGTGACTGTGAGCCTCTCTGCTCACACAGGGTTCAAAGAGGGACGGAAAGAGCAGGGTTTGGGTTTAACACAGGCGTTTATTAGCACCAAAACAAAGTGTACAACACGGGTTGCAAAACGTTGCCCGTGTGGGATCCTTCACAGGTCCTTCGGCGACCTCCCAGGATCCTGCCTACTGCAAGACAGACCAGAACCAGGTTACCACATGCTTTTATTCAGTGATTGATTACCTGATTCCGATCAGCTGTCTGGCCTCCGGCCGAGCCACTCCCTTCACACCAGCAGCCGGCGCCCTAACCACACCCCGCTGCCACATACCCCCACCGCCCGACTCAGGCCGGGATCCCGCCGGCCGCAAGCTGACTTCCCCCCCCCCCCTCCGCCGAGCGAGAGAGGAAATCAGCCACGACCATCTGGTTACCCGGCCTGTGGATCACCTTGAAGTTGAAAGGCTGTAGCGCCAGATACCACCGAGTGATCCGGGCGTTGGCATCCTTCATGCGGTGGAGCCACTGGAGCGGGGCATGGTCCGACCAGAGGGTGAAAGGGCGCCCCAGGAGGTAGTACCGCAGGGCGCCGACCGCCCACCGTATGGCGAGGCACTCCTTTTCCACCGTACTGTAGTTTACCTCCCTCTGGGCGAGCTTACGGCTAATGTACAGTACGGGGCGGTCGACCCCCTCCACCTGCTGGGACAAAACGGCCCCCACCCCACTGTTCGAGGCGTCGGTCTGCAACACAAAAGGGAGAGAGAAGTCAGGAGAATACAGAAGCGGCTTACCACAGAGGGCTTTTTTAACCCTCTCAAACGCCAGCTGACACCGCTCCGTCCACTGGACCGGATCTGAAGCACCTTTTCGGGTCAGGTCGGTCAGGGGACTGGTCAGCTCCGTAAAGGACGGGATGAACCGCCTGTAGTAGCCGGCCAGCCCCATGAACCTCCTGACCTCTTTTTTCGTCTTGGGCGCCAGACAGGCTGAAATGGCGGTTGTTTTCTCTATCTGTGGCCGCACCTGCCCGCCGCCCAAGTGGTACCCCAGATACCGTACCTCCCTCCGTCCAACCGCACACTTCTTCGGGTTGGCCGTGAGCCCCGCCTGCCTCAGGGACTCGAGCACTGCCCCCACCTGCTGCATATGCTGCTCCCATGTCTCACTGTGAATGATGACATCATCCAAGTAAGCAGCAGCATATGCAGAGTGGGGACGCAGCACCCGGTCCATGAGCCGCTGGAAAGTGGCTGGAGCTCCGAACAACCCGAAAGGAAGTGTGACAAATTGGTATAAGCCATACGGAGTGGAGAAGGCCGTTTTTCCCTTAGACTCTGGAGAAAGGGGAATCTGCCAATAGCCCTTGGTTAAATCCAGCGTCGTGTAAAAGCGAGCAGTGCCTAGCCGATCCAGGAGTTCGTCGACCCGGGGCATTGGATAAGCATCGAATTTGGACACCTCGTTCACCCTGCGGTAGTCCACACAGAACCGGATTGACCCGTCGAACTTACGTACCAGCACGACGGGGCAACACCAGTCACTGGTGGACTCTTCTATCACTCCCAGTGAAAATTGTCTCAGTTTCGACCCTCTGTTGTACAGGCGCTGCTGACGTTCCTGAGCCTGGAGCAAATTCTCCCGTGATATCTGCCCCAGTGAGTGGAGTTTTGCTCGCAGGTCCATAACGTACTGTATTTCGTTTTTACTGGTGCTTGGATCCTCCTCCCAGTTTTCCTTAACTAGGTCCAAAACACCCCGGGGCTTCCTGCCAAATAAGAGCTCAAAGGGAGAAAATCCCGTGGAGGACTGGGGCACCTCCCGCACTGCAAACAACAGAGGATCTAGCCATTTATCCCAATTACGACTATCTTCGTGAACGAACTTACGAACCATGTTCTTTAGTGTTTTATTAAACCGTTCCACCAGGCCGTCGGTCTGAGGATGGTAAACACTAGTCCGTATTGAATGGACGCCCAATAGTTCATACAGCTCGCGTAGTGTGCGTGACATAAACTGTGTGCCCTGGTCAGTCAGGATCTCTTTCGGGATCCCGACTCGGGAGATAATGTGAAACAGTGCCTGTGCGACGCTCTTTGCAGAGATATTACGCAGCGGCACTGCCTCGGGATATCGCGTGGCATAATCCACTAGGACCAGTACAAAGCGATATCCCCGTGCACTCCGGTCTAATGGCCCGATGAGGTCCATACCAACTCTCTCAAAAGGCACCTCAATCAATGGTAACGGGCGCAAAGGCGCCCTGGGGGTGGCCGGCGGGTTAACCAGCTGACATTCACGGCAAGATGCACACCACCGCTTCACATCTGCGCGAATGCCCGGCCAATAAAATCGGGCCATTATCCGGTGTAGTGATTTGTCGTACCCTAGGTGACCTGACATGGGGTTATAATGAGCCGCCTGGAAAACCATTTCCCGACGGCTTTTTGGCACCAACAACTGGGTATTTATATCTCCTGTCTGTGTGTCACGGCTCACACGATACAGCCTGTCCCTAACCACCGTAAAGTGTGGGTGAGTGAGTGCTGCGTTTGGGTGTAGCTGGGAGCCATCAATACTCACCACCTGGTCGAAGGCGTGCTGAAGGGTCTCGTCCCTCGACTGTTCGAGGGGGAAATCCTCCAAGGGAAACACCAGCGGGGCCAGAGGGACCTCCGCGGCCCCCTCCGTGTCCGTTTCCCCCTCGACGTCGTCAGCCGCCTCCGACTCTCCACTAAACACAGCACACAACTCACATTTCCCTGCCGTCCGTGAACGCACCCCCATAGCCCCCGCTAGCTTAGCAAACCCCGGCCAATTCGTTCCCAAAATCAGAGGGTGCGTAAGGCGAGTGCTAACTCCAGCCCTGACTCTATGCTTTTTTCCCTTATAAGAAATTTCCAGCGTCACCTCCGGGTACTGGTGAATATCCCCATGCACACACCTCACCTTCACCCACGATGCTTCAATCAATGCCCCAGGCCGAACCAAGCGCTGATGGATCATCGTCTGATTACAGCCCGTGTCCATCAGAGCCTGGTGTGTACCCCCCTGTATACATACTGGTATACGGTACGTCCCTTCCAAATCGGGGGAGGCAACTGGCGGTCCCGCAACCCGGACCAGCTGTCCGACCTCCATGAGAGGACACTCCCGTCGGAAGTGGCCGGGCTGCCCGCACCGCCAGCAATCCAGCCCTGGCGTCTGAGGAGCCCCCCGTGGTGCCGGACGACCAGAAGCGTAGGCCGGACCCTGGGGAGAGATAAAAACAGGAGGGTAAGGTAGGGCTTGGGGGTGAAGTGTCGGGGCTGCGGGGTTGGGCCCGTGTGGTGGTGGTAGAGGAAGGGCAGCTGCTCCAGGAAATCTCCTCCTCGGGGCTGGGATGGGTCTGCCCGCTGAGACAGCCGGTGGTCGGGGCTCCTCTTTCATGCTCCGCCGAGGAAGCGAGAGGTGGTCCTCCGCGAGGACGACGGCTGCTTCCAGGTTGGCGGGGCGATGGCATACCGGGTTGGTCGCGGGATCGGCCTCCCGGGTGGCCGGACGCTGCAGCAGTTCCCGTAGGAGGGCCCGGTCCTCGCGCTGGCTCGAGGCGATCCCGAGCAGAGCCTCGCTCTGCTGTCGCTGCAATGCTGTGGTGGTCTCCTGCATGTGGGCTAGACGTTGGAGGGCCTGACCCAGCGGGGTTTCTCCTTCCGACATGATTGTCCCTGTTCAGGCGCCACTGTGAGCCTCTCTGCTCACACAGGGTTCAAAGAGGGACGGAAAGAGCAGGGTTTGGGTTTAACACAGGCGTTTATTAGCACCAAAACAAAGTGTACAACACGGGTTGCAAAACGTTGCCCGTGTGGGATCCTTCACAGGTCCTTCGGCGACCTCCCAGGATCCTGCCTACTGCAAGACAGACCAGAACCAGGTTACCACATGCTTTTATTCAGTGATTGATTACCTGATTCCGATCAGCTGTCTGGCCTCCGGCCGAGCCACTCCCTTCACACCAGCAGCCGGCGCCCTAACCACACCCCGCTGCCACAGTGACGTCACCCCATTCAAAGTGAATGGGCAGAAGCGTTTCAAGATTTTTTAACGCTGCTGTGTGGACGGTCCGTTACTCTCATCTATGGACATCGATCGCCTACTGCTATATTTAACCATATATCGAGCCCGATCGTCGATTTCCAATGATTTAATGTAATTGTTTGCCTTTCTGGCCATTGTAATCGGGCTCTTTGAATATCCAAAAATCCACGGTTTTCTTACATTTCTGATCGGATTGGCAAAAACTTCAGAATTTGTATTGACCGCCATTCAAATTACAGCTTTGTTTTCCCCCAAAAGTGGGCGGAGCCGTACTTTTTGCCCGGAAGTGACGCATGTGTTACTCTCATGTATATTGCACACGTGCATGTGTGTGTTCAGGTTAAAGTGTTAGTGTACATTTGTGAAAGGTGGAGTTTCCGTGGGGGGAGGGGGGCCAGAGAGAGGGGAGACCAGGTGCATGTTGCAAACAAATTATTGTTACAGTGGATGAAGGGGGTGGGGGTGGGGTGTCTAAAGTCAAACATTAATCTTGATTGAGCCAAATTTGACCCCGAGTCACCCAAAACAATGCTGCTGGGTCTTCCCAGACCCGAACACCAAATTATACACTTTTTTCTTTAGAGACCTTCAGACTTGGCTAAAATGGTCAAAATCCATTTTGTAGTGTTTATATAGCTGTTGTGGAGGATATCATGAAGCCTTGTTCCGATAAAAAAAACTAGAGCGTAGTTATTATATAATTGTAACTAGGGATGCTCCGATCGCCAATTTTGGGGCCGATCGCCGATCGCCGGAATCAGTATCGGCCGATACCGATCGCCAATCGCCGATCGAGGGGGCGGGGCCTAGGGGATCTTCCATTTAAAGTAATGCTTAAAACTCAGTTAATGGGGCTCATTCACTGGCGCTTCCACAAACAACAACCAACATAATTATTACATTCAAATGAAGTACATTATTCAAGTTTACATTAACTTTGGATAATAACCATAGACTGTATATATAAATATAATAATAACACCGGAGAAATTAGCGGAAGCGCTCTCGTTTCCTCTCTCCCCCTCTCTCTCTCTCCTGACAGCCTGTCAGTATCTCATGCAGCTCGCTGATTCAGTAATATTAATGAGTGACCCGACAGTGAAGAATACATATATTTATAACTAGTTTAGCTTGTTCCAGAGGTAGATAAAATAGCTAAGTGTGTTAGGATCTAACTTGAAGTGTGTGTCACCTGTCAGTCACCGCGGGCGGAGATCCGGGAGAGCTTTCTAACGGAAACTCTGTTGTGTACATTATATATTTATTTACTATTTAGAGCAATAAAAGTAACTATTCTTAACATATAACATATAAACAAACAAATAGCGTGTGCCGTTCCATTTTCACTCTCGTCCATCGAAAACATGTTTTAGAATATAAAAATACATGAATGATGAAATGAGCACATAAAGTGCAGACATACTATAAAATCACAGTTAATAGACCTGCATCTGATGATCGCAGTGTTCTGGCGGGTGTGTAGTTTATTGAGTCAGCAATGTAATAATGGCCACTTCTTGCTAAATTTACGATGAGATGAAAAACCGGACTTGACCAAACAAATCACGGAGCTCTCAGCAGAGGACAGCCGGCGACGCTCCCGCCGATATCAGAGATGTCCCTGCTATGTGTGGGAGGTAAGAGAGGACATTTAAGGGCTATGTTTGATGTCTTTAAGTATCACCTGCTGGTGTTTAGCTGCTGTCCTGTGCCTTAAATCGTTTGTTTACGTCCCTCACTTCCGTTTCGCTTCTCATTTGCTAGCTGAACAGCTGATCAGAGTGGTTTCTTGGCCCGATAGCTTGTGTCCGACACCCGGCCGATTCAACATGTTGAATCGGCCGGGTGTCGACCGTGAAAGGCCAAATAAGGCGTGTCACGGCCGAGGGTTCGGGACACACCAAATTGACTTTGGGCGACAAGGAACCCGTTTTCGCCAGACAACGCAAGACGGCCGATATCGGCCTAGTGTGTAGGGGCCTTTAGAAGAGCAGACTCCCGTCGGGGAGAGCAGAATCTTCAGCCGCTGCAACTCTTGCTGTGAATCCATGCAGGCAGGGGCGGGACTTTATTTTGCTGAGCCACCATGCGGCCAATCATATGCGAGGACACACTAGGATCATACCATTATGTGAAAGAAGGGTGGGGGGCAGACGCTCCAAAGACAGCAGGTGTAGTGGTACAGGCCAGCTACAGAGCCACGGGGAGACGGGGAGCCGGATTTAAATGCAAGCGCGTCGGAAAAAGTCAAGAAATTTGCGAAAACCGAAAAAAGAAGCAGCATCTGGCTGCATTTCAATGATATTGGAGAAAGCAAAGCTGAGTGCAGGATTTGTAAAATGAAAATAGCCTTCAGAGCAGGGTTTTTTTTTGGTAACCACTCAGGATTTATTGCCAGAGGTGGGAGAAGTTCAGATCTTGTACTTGAGTAAAAGTACCTGTGTGTAGGAATACTCGGTTACAATAAAAAGTCCTGCATTCAAAATGTTACTCAAGTAAAAGTAGAAAAGTATTATCATCAAAATATACTTAAAGTACCACCTGCAGAGGGATGTAGATTCAGGTTTTTTTCCGCATAAAGACCGCCTCGCTGCACATTATCCCTTGCATAAAGATAGATTGTGGGTCCCTTATAACATGTTGTACAGTGGAAATAAACATTCTGGATACCTTAACATCAGGGATCTTATACATTAAACTCCTTCTGAATCAAACCGTCACGGTAGCCTTACCTTACTGATCCCTCTTAAAATAGAAGAAAACACGTTACTTTACCAGCAGAGAGAAAATGGATTATTAAATGATTAATGTGACTAATAAAGAGCAGTTTGATTATTAAGTATTATTCTGATCGATGTCATTACATTTGTGGAAAAGCACATAATGACTTGTTTAAGACTCGTTTTGTCAAAGTTTAGGACTTGGACTTGACTTGAACTTGCCCATCCTGACTTGAGACTTGACTTGGACTTGAGCGCAAAGACTTGAGACTTGACTCGGACTTGAGCGCAAAGACTTGAGACTTGACTCGGACTTGCAAAACAATGACTTGGTCCCACCTCTGCTGTTTGGTATAACTGCGGCAGACATACGTCTGTGAAATATTTACGCCCTGGAAGGATATAGCGTGGATCCAAGGTGGTAATAAGTCGTCGGAACCCGTTATCCTCCACTACAGAAAGAGGCTGCTGATCAAGTCCAATGAATTCCATTACCTTTGCTGTTATTTCTTTTGACTTCTTGCTGTCCCTGCTATAGGGTTCCTGCCGTTTAAATGTCTCACTAACTGTCAACTGAGTGGATGACGGAGTTTTTACTGACGCGCTGGCTTGCCTTTCATACTCGCTGTATACTTTGAGGTGATGAACTCTCAAATGTTGAAATAAATTTGTGGTATTAAATTGTCGTTTTTGCGTTCCACCACGGGGGATTTCTGCTTCACACTCCTTGCATACCGCTATTTTAATGTCTGTTTCGGACACCTTGAAATATTGCCAGACTGGTGAAGCCATTTTGTCAGCTTGTTTTGCCGCGCACAGAGAAAAGTGTATGTATTTTACGTCATGCGATCGGCGCTCGCGATCGGCATGTTTAGAGAGCGCCGATCGATCGGTCGAGAGTGAGTATCGGCCGATCTCGATCGGTGACCGATCGATCGGAGCATCCCTAATTGTAACTTGAAACGGGTCACGGGAGACCCGAACACAACATAAGGGACTTGATAATATTTCAGTCAAGTCCAACTAGGGTTGCAAAATTCCGGGAATTTTCAAAGATGGAAACTTTCCACGGGAATAAACGGGAATTTATGGAAATAAACTGGGAATTTTCCAAATTGAAGGTTGGCTCTTCATAGGGAACTTATAGTTGGGGAAAGTAGATTTTAGCATAATCTTGACTAAAACAAACAGATGCCATTCAAGTACACTTGAATATCCATGCCATAGCACACTGCTTACTGCATGGCTATTGAGACCACACAAAGGTTCGCAACAGGCTCACAAATGTGAGAGTGGAAAAACTGGTTGGCATTCGGGCAAACCTAAGGCTCTTTGAGCCTGACACAGAGCCATCCTCAACAAGGCTGGACAGTGACACTGAAGAGGAAGACTCATGCGGCTTTCACACCAGCGCTTTTCCCTTTCTAGCTCCTAGCTAGAGCTTTTCTGGTTCAGCTCCGGTTTCCCTTTTCGGCTCCCGCTCTGTTCACACCGCCCAGCTGCCGCTGCTGCGTCATGACGTCACCGTTTACATCGCTGATTTTCTCCCCAACGGAGCTCACAACAACAACGGGGGGGGGGACTGCGTCGGGTCGATGATCGTGTTGCTTTTAATCATACGAAGCCAGATTAAATTAAATAACGACTTCTCCAACCTTATACTTTTCTCCAGAGTGCCGTGGTTCATTGTTTATTAATGTGTTTCAGCGGCATTTACCGACCGCTGCAGTGCTGGCTGCTCTTCAACAGGAGTGTATTCTCCCGTTAGCTCCGGGTTAGCTCACACGGCTCTAAAGTATTCACTGTCTGACTGTCACACAAGCAGCTGATACATATCCCCAGTTCCCCTTAAGTGAATGTGTGTCAGTCTGAATTGACGCTGTTTGGCATCACAACGCTGTTATGAAAGTTTCTCTGGTATAACATGGGTGATGTTAGCATAGCAACCGAAGCTAAACTGACTAAGCTAAGCCGTTTTCTACAGGCACATTTTACCGGCGTATTTTTCATTATGATTCTACTTGTGATAGTCGGACATGACAACCTGTGCAGCCCATGTATTGATTCCATCCGATAGCTGCTATAATAACAAACAAAACGTCTGCCTGCTCTCCACAATGATCAATAACAGCGAACGGATGGTCAAAGTAAGGTACAAATAAACAGAATCACACGAAGCCTGGTTAGTGTTGCCTGACTTTATAAAGTGTGTTTTTGTTTATAAGTGTGTGGTTGCCTTCTAGTCACTTTGCTCAGCGCTACTCCTTGTAGGCAGGCATGACGAGACTCTTCAGTCGACCCATGTTCAGGGGAGGTTTCCTGCACGCCTCGACGTAAGAGAGACGTAAGCGACGCCGCGTCATAGCTCCGAAGCTCTTGCCTCTAGACCGACAATTTTTTGGAGCTGGAAGTGAACCGCATTCCGGAGCTATGACGCGGCGCCGCTGCGGTGTGAACAGGAAAAACCGGCGCTTTTCCAGCTCCACCTCCGAGCCGGAGCTGGAAAAGCGCCGGTGTGAAAGGGGCATGATGTTGGATGTTGATGAGGCCCAGGAAGAGCCCATTGACTGAAAGGGTTTAGCAAAAATGCAGAGGATTGCTTGAAAGAAGATTTGCATGTTTAATGGGACTTGGAGGGAGAAGGGCTCTTTTCATTTAACATTTTGAACGGGACTTTGTGGGGATTTTTGGATGGGGGGTGCATTTTTGTTCATTTTTTAATGAGTGGGGTTGGGGGGGATGAGTAACTTAATTTAACTCAACATTCCTGTTTTCGTTCTTCAATGAAACAAATAATTGTTCAATAAAATAATTAAAACTTGTTCTGTTATACTTGAGAAAAAAAAAGATTTAAAAAAAAAATCTGTTGAAATGTCATGTTTTTTTGTTTAATTTTGCATCGAATATTTCCAAAATTCCCCAGCTTAACTTCCATGGAAACTTTCCGGAAACTTTCCGCCCCTTTGCAACCCTAAATCCAACAGATTACTCTTCAAAGTGTCGTGTTTTGTATTTGCACAATGAATTAGTTGTGTGTTCTCAGACTCCCTGCAACTAAAAAATGAGAATCTACTAATAATGGAATTAACTACAAATGTATAAAATGTAATAAATATAGTACAATAAAAAAAAGTCCCTCCACTTTTACTTCACATATATCAGTCTCTTGTACAGTATATGTGCTGAACTTCCAAGATTCAGTTTGCATGTATGATATAAATGTATAATTCTCCAATAAGGCCTTTGTGTACAGCTGATGTTTAATTCTGCTCCTCCAGTGAAACCCTTATGTTTCCATGATTTACAGTTTCACTGTATTAAACATTTGTTCTCACTCGTGCTGTTTCTTTGTTTTTCTCCAGTTATTTGCCTCTGCACTCATTTGTCGTAACACTCCGCAGTTCGACGATCTGTTTGGTTTCTCTGTGGAGGATGTGTTGAACGAGGTGAAACGAGGACGACAACTGGTAAAGATTCTTGATTGTTTTCTGTCATGAATTGGCCTAATCCAATGTTTGTGTGTTTAGTTGTTTAAAGGTCCCCTATCATACTGTTTTTCATCAATATATTATAGGTCTCAGATATTTACAAACATGTCTCTGAAGTGTTTGGCTCTAAACACCAAACAGATCATTGCAGCATCCCATAAACCCCTCTGTTTCAGCCCTGCTTCAAAAGTGCTGAAACATCAGGGGTGTCAAACTCAAGGCCCGGGGGCCAAATCCGGCCCGTGACTTCATTTTCTGTGGCCCCACAAGAGCTTGCAAATAATATTATATGTTTATTATACGGTTACATGATGATTTACAGAAGCACGTTGCCCATAAACTACATGTCCCACAATGCATCTCAAATTTGACTTTTTTTCTTCAAAATATGCATTTTTTTTCTCCGAATTTGATTCTTTTTTTTTTTAAATGTTACTTTTTTTTCAAAATGTTACTTTTTTTTTTAATGTCACTTCCCTTTTTTTTGACTTTTTTTTATTTTGTGACATTCTCACTGAAGAGACTTGCAATTATTTGCCCCAGACTTCTGCTTTCAGACGTAGTTAATTATGAAGTTATTACCCTATCCGGGTGTGACGTTGACATACACCGAGCAAAACCACACACACACAGTGCATAACAACGGACTCCAGTGCACGCTATTATAACAATGTGGAATTTACATTAGTTGAAGTAGGCTATCAAGGCATTGCTAATTCCTGGCTACATATGACACAGATTCTGCGTAATAATGCCCTGCCCCTGCATCTTTTATTTCAATCTTTTTAGCAGATTTAGCGTTTTTAGTGAGAAAGAATTCCGAGATACGTTTTAGCGCCATGTCAGTTACACGCACTTTTTTTCCACATCTTTTTTATTTTTCTTCCCTGAAGCTAAATAATGTATTATATAGTTTAAAATAATAATTTGAATAATAATATAAAATATATCTCAGGCACAATGAAATGAAATAAAAATATTATATAAAAAAATAAATGTGCAGGCAGAGGAGCTCCGCCTGCCTGCCGCTAGGGGGTGCTGCAGCGCCCTTAGCACCCCCCTTCCCGCGCCCCTGAACACAATAGCCGCGTTCACACCGGAGTACTTTTCCCTGTACTTTTCGCGTTTAGTTCCATTAGTACCCCTTATGTCGCGTTCACACCAAAAAGAGTACTTCAAGCCGGGAACTTTTACCCCCATTTTTAGTGCCTGCTGAGAGATGGTACTTTCCTGGGGGAAAAAAGTGCCCCAGTTCTGATTGGCTGGGCGAATTGCAAACCATGCCCCGTAAAACTCTGAAATGTTTTGTAGAGCCGCCATTTTATTATCCTTGCATTAGCAGGGAGTCCCAGCAGCTTCTACTGAAGCCAGTCCCCAACTCCGGGGACTTCCGGCCGGGGACTTCGGCCGGCAGTATACACCATGAAGTGGTTTGCGGCCTGCCAGTAAACCCAAAGCAGAAGAAGACGAAGTGACGTCAGCGGCTCATTTGCGTAATCTTCCCTCAGGGAACTTATTCCGGTGTGACCGCGATCTGTACTAAGTGCCCTGGGGTAATAAGTGCCGGGGCACTAAGTACAGCAAAGTACTTGGTGTGAACGCGGCTAATGGTGCTCTAGGAAGAGATTCAGGTGATAAGGTGGGGGGGGGGTTACCTTGGTTGGTGATTGGCTAATGGTTACACGAGCCAAAAAATCGTTATGACATCATAAAGTGGCCAAAATCTGATCAGCTGAGTTCCAGACAGGTTTTTATATAAATGGATCAGGACAAAAAGTGAGCGAATCTTACTTCCTGAAACTTTCAGAATCTCTTTACGCAGAGGGGACACATGTTGATGTATAAAAGACATGAAAAAGTGGATTTTGCATAATAGGTGACCTTTAACTCATTTGTTTGTGTAAGATCTGTAACAAATGTAAGAAGAGGGGAGCCACGGCTGGGTGTGAAGTCGGACGCTGCAAGAAATCCTACCACTACCCGTGTGCTGTGGAAGAAAGAGCCGAGATCGTTGAGGATGTAACAAAGGAGAAATATGTGTAAGTCCAATATCAACGTTTTCTGTGTGTCTGGGTTATCCATTACCCTGTCCTGCAGTATGAACAAAGTGAAGTGTAAATTGGTTTTGATGTCAAACAACTTTGTGTTCTGCTTCAGGCTGTACTGCTACAAACACTATCCAAAAACACAAGGTAGGTGTGGAATTTCTTGACCTTCTTCCTGTCAAAACATATTTTCAGTTTATGACATATTATGTGTTAAAAATGTATTTTTAACACATAATACTCACCAAGTGTCAGAAAACACAACCCTCTCTATTTTCCTCCATACCCAAATCTCTAAAAAAGGGGCTGCAACGGATCTGATAAAAACTGATGCAGATTTGAACACTGTCCTGACGTCAGGAAAGTGGCGCTACGGCAATTGGACCAACTCTCCACCTATCAGGGGAATGTGGGGTTGGGCCACGGCCGGCCATTGCCGCTCGAAAGCGCTGTAGTATATATGCCAGGCCTGTAAGTGGCGATGTAGTCTGCCACAAAAGCAGCGAAGAAGACTCTCCGCTGTGGCTTTTTTTCTCCCTCCCCGAGGCAAGCGTTTGCTCCCGCTGCTTTAATTCAATGCAATCCCTCCCCGTCGAGGCAAGCACTGTAATTCTCTCCGGTTAGTCCACCAGCAGATGACAAACACCCACCTCTCCGCCTCTTCCAAGGAACGAGGGGACCGTGCGGCAGAGTTTCAGTTAGGTTTTCTTTCGCCGGTCAAGATGTCCGTTAAAGTTTAAATCTTCCGGTCAAAGGTCTTCTTTGTTATTTATTGAGCTTTAAAACAAATGAATAAAACAAATTAATAAAACAAATGAATAACGACAATATAATAAAACACGGAGGACGGAGATCTTTTTTTCTCCCCCTCTTGACTTGATCAGAGCACGGCTCCCCTCTCCTGCAGGGGGGCGTGGTCAGCTGCAGCTCATAGAATCAGCCCCGTAGACAGCAAACAGCACATAGAGCGAAATCAGGCATGGCTAAAATGCATGATCTGTTTGGTATTTTGAAAACAGAAACGTATTAATATACCTTATATAGGTATGGCCCTACAATATATCATTTAAATATAGCATGATAGGTGTCCTTTAAGATATCGATTCATGTTATCACAAAAGGGGCTTGGCTAAATATTGTGAATTACTTTATTATTCTTATTAGCAAATCGCAGTAGGGTAACAACAATGTGTCCAATTGAAAGATGACGACTGTGTTTGTCTATACAATCTGTTTCAGGTCACAATGAGCTAACAACACCAGAGAGTCTGATGCAGATGGGCTTCGACAGAAACAGAGCGTGAGTGATACCAAACCCCAAAATATATCCTGGCTAATTTAAGTCTTAGATTTGAGACGACTTTCAAGGAAGTGAAAGTGAAACCGGCTACGTTTTATGCATTTGATTGGACTTTTTTATTTTGTATTAATCTAATGTCTTAATTACTCCCTAAATGTTAAAATTACAACCTTAAATATTAAGGACTATGGGAACTTGGTAGGTACCCACTTTGTGTTGCTGTTAAAAATACATGACTGATTGAATGTTAGGAAAGAGTATCTGTTGTATAAGAAACAATAGGTCAAATACAGGCAGGCTATTTGTAACTTAAGAGCAAACAACACCAGATTCCCAATGGAAGATATGAAGGGCTGGATAGAAACCGGAGTGTCACAACCTTTGTATTGCCAATCGCTTGACATACAACTATCATATTCTCTTACAATGTAAGAAAGAAAGCATAATAAATGTTAAAAAAAGGTTCACCAAAGTATTATTTCAAACCGTCCATTCTTTTTTTTTAAAATACGTTTTGTTAATGCAATCAGGTAAGCCAACATTTATTTAAAGATAAGGGCGTTTTTCATTTAATTCTTTATGTAAAATGTGTTGTATTGTAGGCGCGCCGTGTTCCATCTTTTGTTATTATCGTATGGCCACATTGTGCTACATACCATGGGATCCTTAGCTATTTATTTCAATAAAACTGTGTGACATTATAATAAACCTGTCTGTCCTGTTTTCAGGGAGATGGCGGTAGCCATCACAGGGAACCAGGGAATAGAACTAGCCATGGACTGGTGAGTGACACACACACAAAACATATCAGTGTTGAACTGACGTGTGGACACGGTCCTCTATCATCACTGAAGGTCCCACTCTCACGTCTCTCTCCTAAAACCCTCCTGTGCTACTCTTTCCCAAGGTTCAAGGTTCTTTATTGTCAAACTGACATAGCTACAGAGTAATTATGTTGTTGGAAATCTTATGTCACAGGCTTCTCCAACAATGCAACATAATAATAATACAGATAGTAAGAGTAATACAAAAAGAAAAATAGTTATAAAATAAAGTGAGTATGTGGAATAGTGCAGTACGAGTCTATATACAAGTTATTGGAATGATATATATTAGATATTAGATATATATTACTGAGTAGCAGATGAATGTTTTGAAATTGTTTCAGCAGTTCAATTGTTTAACAGTCTCACTGCCCGCGGGAAGCAACTGTCTCCGAATCTTTTTGTTTTTGCCAGGATGCTGCGGTAACGTCTGCCAGACGGCAACAGAAAGAACAGTTTGTGGCTGGGGTGATGGGGGTCTTTGATAATCCGTAGTGATTTCTTCCTGAGCCGCTGGGAGTAAAGGTCCTCCATGGATGGCAGCTCCGTCCTGGTGATGTGCTGTGCAGTTTTCACCACCCTCTGTAAAGCCTTACGATTGAGGTCGGTGCAGCTGCCGTACCAGGCCGTGATGCTGCCAGTTAGGATACTCTCTATGGTGCACCTGTAGAAGTTGCAGAGTATCCTGGAATCCATTTTGAACCTCCTCAGCCTGCGGAGGAAGAAGAGCCGCTGTCGAGCTTTCTTGGTGATGGTGGTGGTGTGAAGAGTCCATGTTAGGTCCTCAGTGATGTGGACCCCAAGGAACCTGAAGCTGCTGACTCTCTCCACCGTAGTCCCATTGATGGCGATGGGGGCGTGTCCCTCTCCCTGCTGCTTCCTGTAGTCCACAATCAGCTCGTTTGTTTTGCTGATGTTGAGATGGAGGTTGTTATCCTGGCACCAAGATGTCAGGTTTTCGACCTCCTCTCTGTATGCCGTCTCGTCGTCGTCTGTGATCTGGCCGATGACGGTCGTGTCATCAACAAACTTCACGATGGTGTTGGAGCTGTGTGTGGCCACGCAGTCGTGAGTGAACAGGGAGTAGAGGAGAGGGCTGAGCACGCAGCCTTGAGGGGCACTGGTGTTGAGAATCAGGGTGGAGGATGTGATGTTTCCCACCCGCACTGCCTGGGGTCTGCCCGTCAAGAAGTTCAGGATCCAGTCACAGAGGGCGCTGTTGAGCCCGAGCTCTCTGAGCTTGATGGCCAGCTTGGAGGGCACAATGGTATTGAATGCTGAACTGTAGTCAATGAACAGCATTCTCACATATGTGTTCCTGTTCTTCGGGTCCAGGTGTGAGAGGGCAGTGTGGATGGTGAGGGATATGGCGTCGTCTGTGGACCTGTTTGCTCTGTAGGCAAACTGCAGGGGGTCCAGAGAGTCAGGGAGGGAGGAGGTGATGAATGATTTGACTAACCGCTCAAAGCACTTCATTATGATGGAGGTGAGTGCTACTGGGCGGTAGTCGTTGGGGCAGGTGATTATTGTCTTTTTCGGGACAGGAACGATAGTGGAGTGTTTGAAGCATGTGGGGACTACAGACTGCAACAGGGACCTGTTGAAGATGTCTGTGAACACCTCTGCCAGCTGAACTGCACACACCCTGAGAACACGGCCAGGGATGCCATCAGGTCCAGGAGCCTTGTGTGGGTTAACCCTTTTAAAGGATTTACACACATCTGCCCTGTTTAAAACAAAAGGGCATGGTAGCTCCTGGTCAGGGGCGGACTGGGACTACAAATCAGCCCGGGACTCTCAACCGGCCCACTTCGGTACCGCCGGCCCACCTCGTAAATTATCAACGGGTGGGGGGGGTGCTAGTGAGTTATCTAGTGAGTTATCCGAGCGGCCCACCTCGGTGCCGCAAGTAAATACCGCGAGGAAATTGTCGACGGGGGGGGGGGGTAGGGGTAGTGACTTATCCGACCGGCCCACATCGTCCGACCGGCCCACTTCAGTACCGGCCCATCGGGATTCGTCCTGATGGGCCGGCGGCCAGTCCGCCCCTGCTCCTGGTCCCTCTGTACCTCCTCAGCCTGGCTGCTCTCAAAGCGTGCAAAAAAACTGTTCAGCTCATCTGGGAGAGATGCGCACGCAGACACTCCCGCAGCACCCCCCGCTGCTCCTTTGTAGTCTGTCATTGTTCTTAGTCCCGCCCACATATTCCTGGTGTTACAGCCTTTGAAGTCAGATTCCACCTTCACTTTGTACTGTCTCTTTGCATTGTTAATTGCTCTCCGGAGATCATACCTAGATTTCCTGTACTCCTCCAAATCTCCAGCTCTGTGCGCGATAGTGCGCGCTTTCAGCTTGCCGCGCACCTCGCAGTTTATCCAGGGCTTTTGATTTGGGAATGTTCGTACAGAAACCTTCGGTACCACGTCATCGATGCATTTCCCAATGTAGCAGATGACAGTGTCCGTGTGTGTGTTGATGTTATTGTCCTCAAACACACTCCAATCCGTAGATGCAAAGCAATCCTGCAGTGCTGAATCTGAGTCCTCGCTCCATCGCTGTACTGTCCTTATTACCGGTCTGTCCCTTTTAAGTTTCTGCTTGTAAGCAGGCAGCAGCAGCAGTGAGATGTGGTCTGATTTGCCGAAGGGAGGGCGAGGGAGAGCCTTATATCCATCTCGAAAAGGGGAATAAACATGGTCCAGTATGTTTCCCCCGCGCGTCGGGCAGCTGATGTGTTGGTAATATTTTGGCAAGACCTTCTTCATGTTGGCGGTGTTGAAATCTCCGGCCACAACGAACGCCGCATCTGGCCGTGAAGTCTCGGTCTTATCAATAATCCCAAACAGCTGATCGAGTGCCGTGTTGTTGTCGGCGAGCGACTGCGGCGGGATATACACCATATTCACAGATGTGAATTCCCTCGGCAGATGAAAGGCCCGGGATGTGATCATGAGGTGCTCTAGATGAGCGGAACAGTCCGGAGAAATAATCTTCACATCTGTGCACCAGTTGTTGTTAGTCATTACACACACACCGCCTCCCTTACTTTTCCCCGAGTTAGCAGTCCGGTCCTGACGAAAAATTGTGAATCCGACAGGAACAATGGCGGAGTCCGGGATAGCGGGGTTGAGCCAAGTCTCAGTGAGAATTAACACGTTACAGTTCTTAATGTCCCGTTGAAAAGCAATCCGGCTTCTGAGTTCATCTAGCTTATTTTCAATGGATTGAACATTAGCCAGAAGAATACTCGGAAGAGGGGGTCGGTTCTCTCGTTTCCTCAGTCTGACCAGCAGCCCGGCCCGGCATCCTCGCTTGGTCTTCCTCCTGCGTCTCTCAGGTAGGACAGCAACAGGTAGCCATGGCAAATCTCCATTGTCTGTCGGAGGGTTATTATTGTCCACGAAGTTTCGAATGTGAAGAAGTTCCTCTCTGCTATATTGTGTGGCAGAGTAGGTGCGGTCATCTTGCATGTTGCGAACCATGTTAAAAGTAAAACGGCAAAAGTAAAATAAATACGCACAAAATACGAAAAGGGGCAAAGTTGGAGAGGAGCCCAAAGACGATGCGGCCATCTTCACCGGCGCATCATAAAGGGCCCCGGCATACTATGGACTCTTGTCATCTTTACTGTTTGTTTTCTCCTCAGGTTAATGGTACATCAGAACGACCCAGGCACCGATGAGCCTGTAGGGAACGTGGTGGGGGGAGCAGCCGTCACCCAGTCCCCCACAGATGAGCCGTCAATAGCAGACCCCGCAGAAGGTAAGGAAGAAGCAGACACTACCATTAAAGCCATCTAGGCATGCACAAAATGACACTATACACCTTCAATTTGTAAATGTAAGGTATATAGTGTCATTTTGTGCATCAGGTTGACGCATGGATTAAAGGCAAAAACATTATAGTTAACAATGAGTTATTTATAGCAGGATATGATATTATCCATGCTGCCCATAGCCAAACCTGTTCAATAGCATGTTTTTCCATCTATTCCCGTTTCCAGAAAACAACCCCTCCGAAAATGGACGTCTCCCTTTATCCTCACAGTCTAGAGCTTACAGAAATCCTGAAGAAGCTGGAACATCTAAGGTTTGATTTATGAAACTGTCTTCTACATAAATGTATAGCAAACCACTTAAAACTGTAATAAATAATTACCTTAAAGGGGACCTATCATGCAAAATGCACTTTTGTACGTCTTTTATAGATGAATATGTGTCCCCGGTGTTCCAAGGAACTCACCAACTGTCAGAAAACACAACCCTCTCTATTTTCCTCCATACCCAAATCTCTAAAAACGGGGCTGCAACGGATCTGATAAAAACTGATCCAGATTTGAAATTGTTCTGACGTCAGAAACGGGGTGCTCCGCCTATATGGGCAACTCTCCACCTATCAGGGGAATGAGAGGTTGCCGTGGCATGGTAACAGCATGGTAACAGCATGGTAACAGCATGGTAACAGCATGGTAACATGACGCTCGTGCCTCGCCCCCCTCCTTTGCAGGGGGGCGTGGTCAGCTGCAGCTCATTTGCCACAGAATCAGCCCTTGTGAAGACAGGGCTGGAATAGAGCAAATAGAGTGAAATGAGGCATGGCTAAAATGCATGATCTGTTTGGTATTTTGAAAAAAAAACTTCACAGACATGTTTTATATAGGTATGGCCCTACAATATATTATTCAAATATAGCATGATAGGTCCACTTTAAAGAGTTGGGCTCTGTAGATTTCAACAAATGCCACTCGAGCAGGAGAAATTAGTGCATCATTTGGGGTTAGTTTGAGGGGCGGAGTAATACACTTTTTTTGCAGTTTTGCAGCTGCAAGATGACTTAAAATAAATGCAGTTCAAATTTCTGTATTAATGTCTATAAGTACAATCATGTTTATCGAAGACACACATTTGTTTTTATTTCATGAGGTTTATTGCCTTACCTGTGAGAAGTCAGAAGGAAACATCGACTTGGAAAGTTTGTCTTATTATGTAAGTATGTTCACATTTTGCAAAGCTCTTTCTTTATAAGGCTAAAACTAAACATTTTTATGCTCTGAACATTGATATCTGATCCCTTTCTAACATCCACTCGTGTGTTTTTAGGTCATATTGTGACAAACATGCTCCTGGTTCACACAAGAAGAATGCCAGTGGTATGTCACACTCACAGCAACTCTGTCTTGTGTTTTTATTCTTAATGTTACAGATCCCTAAAATGATTATTCTTCTCGACAGGTGACTCTACTGACCAACGGCCGACTGTGTACAGCAGTGACTCAAACTCCTCCAGCAGTAGGAAGCCTTCATCTATCAAGGTACACATACTGTTCATGATCACATAAATACAGCTTTTTAATACTTTAATCTCACCATGTTATAGTGATTTTAATCATTCTGATTTTGCTTTTGAAACAGAGACGGTTGAGTTTTAGAGACAAGTAAGTGTGTGATTATTTTCATGCTCGCTTTGCTATTTTTTAAGGTTTAAAGTTGTTCCCTAAAAGTCTTGAAATGTTTTTGTAAAGTTGGTAGCATATCAACCCTTATTATTTGTATTTAAAAATCAATTATGTAGCTCCTTCTGTTAACAATTTCAAAACACTTCTTGCACAATAAAGCTTTATGAGAGATGTGTAGGATCAAAAACTCTGACTTGATCAAACAATGATCCTGCCCACTCGTCCTCACTGTGGGTTCAAATACTTTCAGGCAAAGTAAATATATATAACCATGACCATGCGTATAAAGGGGACTCCCCAGGGGAAAATCCACCAATCAGAGTATGACAGCAACATGGCATACATGCATTCAATTTAAGGTTAAGCATTAAATAAGAACTTATTTATGTTACAAACAGCGTCATATTAGACAAAATATAGAAACCTACACGAATGGTTATTTAAAATCAAACAGGTCTAATAATCACAATACACCAAATTAATGAAATACTGTATATGCAGTGTTAAAGTCCACCTGTGGGAAATTCAAGACTCAAATAGCTGACAATGATATCAGTGCAAAAAGCATACTTTGAATGCACTTTATATAAAAAAAGGAACAAAATCACCTTTAATGGACCACACATCAACACCAAGACTAACACCACCAACATATTCTGTATCTATGTCGGCACTCTTAAAGGTAGGGTAGATAAGTTTGAGAAACCGGCTCGAGATCGCTAGAATTTGAAAATACACAACCGGAGAAAATCTGCCACTTCCTTATAGAGCCCCTCCTCCAACACACACGAACGCGCACATGACCAATGAGGGCACGAGATAAGTTTGTGCATAGATGGAAGGCTGACAGGCAGGTAGGCCATCCAGTTATTTTAGCCGGGCCGGCTAAAATGATTGGTCGTGCTTTTTACAGTACTACGGCTTCCACAGATGACATTTTTGTATGGATTTTTTGTCAAAGCACTTAAGATATTCATTGCTATCGGGATGTTAAGAGCATTCCATGGAATATAACAAAAAGTGTATCTCGAGCCGGTTTCTCAAACTTACCTACCCTACCTTTAATGAAGTTGTTTTTAGATGTGAACTTACTGAAGACCAGAATATTGGGGTGTTTAGGTTTCAGATTTTTGTCAAGGTAGCTGGCATGATGGTTACCGATTGAGGGTGGACAAAATCACCCTGCTACCAACCAAACACAAACTACCAAACTTAATATCAGATGTTCACTAGTTAAATCTGCTCTATTCTTAAAAAACAAATCCAGACAAGTACTTTAAACTACAAAACAAATATGTATAGACTCTTAGTAATTTACCTATAATATGTATTAAAAAAACAAAAACACAAATAACTTAAATAGGAGTTCAATTTTTAATATTAAACTAAATGGGTTTTGTCTTCCTTTGCCTGATGAAGGTCTGAGGGACACAGTGTGAAATATGTTCATGTTTAAAGTCACTTACTTTTATTTTGACTTAAAATCAAGCTACTTGTTTACCCGAACACTTTACAGTGACAGTGTTTATAATAACTGACTCTCTCCTCACAGACAGAACGGGACCCCTTCTAAACGTAGATCCAAAGTCTTCAGGGCTTCACTGAGGGATGATTCTTCAAATTCAGGTTAACACACTTACAACGCATGAGAGAAAATAACCTATTTAACACTGAACAAAGGTTTAATGTGTTTTCCCTTCTCTTACAGGCGATAATGAATCGGATTCAATAACGGCCCCTTTAGATACTGATATAGATGATAGTGAACACCTGGTTCGTGAGCCTCTCGTAAGTCTCTTTTTTGATTCAGTAACAGAAACATCATCAATAGAGGTTGAAGAAGATCAATAATCTCATATTTATGTTCCTTCTCTTTCATTTATTCACCCTTTTGGCTGTTCGTCAGACGAGGTAGGCTCAAGTCTCTGTGATTCACTGAAAATAACTTTATTTCATTTTATGATATTTACAATGTGAAATGTACAATCATTTTTGCATCGTGCTGTGCATTGTGGGAACTTGTTGAAGCTACTGTTTTATTTGTATTATTAGGGAGACTCATTTCTGTCTGGAGGAAGAGAGCAGAGCTTCAGATGAAACAATCAATTCAGTGAGTCATTACATATTAGATCAAAGTCTAAGCTATATATTTCTCCTTTTAGCAGCATTTCATAAACTCTATTTATCATGTTCTCAATCTCATTCAGTCCTATAGTAGAATTGGTGATGTTAACCCGTGGTTTCTTAAAGGTCCCATATTATACTGTTTTTCATCAATATATTATAGGTCTCAGATACAAAACATGTCTCTGAAGTGTTTGGCTCGAAAAACCAAACAGATCATTGCAGCATCCCATAATCCCCTCTGTTTCAGCCCTGTTCCAAAAGTGCTGATTCTCTGTCTGTTACTCTAGATGAAAAGAAGGAGCCACTCCCCACGCCCCTCTGAGAGATATTTGGTTAAAAAGAACACAATAGGCGCGTTCACACCAGAGTACTTTTACCCATACTTTTCCCGTTTAGTTCCGTTAGTGCCTGGAATTTTGCGTTCACACCAAAAAGAGTACTTAGTTCCGAGAACTTTTACCCCCATTTTTAGTGCCTGCTAGAGAGATGGTACTATCCTGGGGGGTTATCTTGGTTGGTGATTGGCTAATGGTTACACAAACCAAAAAATCGTTATGACATCATAAAGTGGCCAAAATCTGATCAGCTCATTTTCAGACAGGTTTTTAAATGGTTCAGGACAAAAAGTGAGAGAATCTTTTTTCCTGAAACTTTCAGAATCTCTTTACACAGAATGGACACATGTTTATGTAGAAGAGACATGAACAAGTGGATTTTGCATAATAGGTGACCTTTAAAGATAATCTGATATTTAATCCCAGAATCTATATCCTTTTTTAAATATTGGATCCATAAATGGTATATTGAGGGTTCTTCATCTGACATGATTTGGGTTTGCTCCTGTCAGGATGCTGAGTCAGAGAGTCTGCTGCCTCCTTTCTCTCAGGCTGACTTCTCCACTCAGACGTCTCCAACGTCTCCGATGTTAACTCCCAGTGAAGTTCGGTGTAAAACGGAGAGACTGGCACAGACAGACGATGGAGGTACATTTTCACACCATGATGAGATTAATTTAGGTAATTGTACATTTGAAAATACATTCAAATTCAGGATGTAAACACAACCAGAATAAAGTCTTCACATATTCATTGAGTTTATAAAGTGCAAGAAATAAATCTCAGGATTTTTAACTACAATACACAAAGCGCTTAATTCTTTGCTTGGGAGCACTCTATAGAATCTCTAATGGCGCATTTCCACTACACGGCCTCGCTCGGTATGGCTGGGCCTCGTTAGGACTGGCTCACTTTATGGCGCATTTCCATTACAGTTTAGGAACTGGGGTAGTATCTATAGTAACGCAGTGTAGGCGGAGCCGTGACGTCATCTTCAATGAGAACCCCAGAAAAACAACACAGCCGTTAGCTGTTAGCACTCAGAGCTCACAGCTCCTCATATATGTTCAGAAACTAGACAAAAGTTAAACAAGTACAAACCACAGACTGCCTGTGTCATGGTGAATACAGTCGCTGCTTTATTTATGTCTGTATAGGCCGTTGTTGTGAGTGTGGACGGTCGGAGCATATACTGCGTTAGCTTGGCCAATCTCCATTTAGAAAACACGCATTTTAAAAGGTTTTTCGCCTGCCGTCTGTCTGCAGACTTGACAAAGCATTAATTCATGGTTTTTACTAACCGGTATCAGTATGTTGTTACTTCGGCATCATTGTGAAACGTGTATTACAATTAAATCACGGTCAAATATGTCCATCTTGTTGTAGTTGTAGCCCCCTTGCCAGCGATTCTCTCTCTAGTTTAGCATACTCAGCCCGACTCAGCCTCGTTGTCTCTGGCCCTAGACCCACGATTTTATGAGGCCAGAAAAACAGTGAATTAGGACCCGCCGGCCGGTACTAGGCCAAGTGGAAACGCAACTAAAAACGGGCCGCTGACGTCACAGCCCTCTTAAACCGTGCTCCGCGCTGTAGTGGAAACGCGCCATAATAGAGCCCTCTCTGGCCCAAAAAAAAGAACCTTAAAAAAACACTAACCAGTTCAGTTAATCAGCCAAAAGAATCGTGAACAAATGGTGCATTTGTCCATTTTAACCCTTTTCCATTTACAAATTAAATGCATATTTTGCAGCAAAAAGCTTTAATATTAGAATATTGTGTATAATTACCTGCATAAAATGTTTGCAAAGAAAGTTGGCCAGAATGGCATCCCGGAACATGGCAGTTCACACTTTTGTTAACACTTGCATTGAATGCCGAATGTAGCAGACTTGTGTGATAGAACAGGGGTTCCCAACCTTTATTGTGCCAAGGACCGGTAGATACATTAAAAAAAAATCGCGGACCGGTTGTCAATTTTAACTGATTTTAATATTTACTCACCACCAGCAGGTAGCAACATAGGCTAATTGTATGTAACAGCCTGAACAAATACTAGAACAATATGCATCCAAAACATATTAACAAAGTTTAAAAAAGAACCGGTGTTGTTTTTTTGGTTTTTCGGAAAACCAAAAAACCGACGTTATTCAGTTTTTAAACCAAAACGGGAAAACAGATAAATCAACGTTTTGGTTTTGTTTGTATGATTTACGGATAATCCAGTGAATGCTGGGAAAATGTCGTTCGTTCCGGTGCACTCCCGACAGCATTTAGCACTACATCGAGATTAAGATTAAACTAATTTATTTTGGGAACAGCCGCATATATGCCGGTGTCGGACAGACACAAACACACCGAACACACAGAGCTGAGCTGAGCAGAGCACATACACACACACATCATGCGCCTTGGTGACTGACTGGACATCTCCTTCATAAAACTAATAAAAGGGGGAGTAATCGGGCAGTTCAATGTGTGTAGATGTGTGTGTGGTTAACACGTAGCAGCCTGCAGTCACTCTTAAACTGTTCTGATTAAGTTAAACACAGCGAAGGCGGTGCGTAAAAAGGCACAGCTCTTTACCGAGTATACGTCCCGCTGCCTCCTGATGCTGCAGCCATTTCATGAAGGAGGGTTTCCTTCTATAAAACAGCTGCGGGCAGCAGATCGTGAGAGTCCCGGACATTAATTCATAGATCAAGGCAGACTGGTTTACTCTCCTGTTTTGCCAATCCGGTGCTTAAACAAATAGCTCTGCACCCCTGGCCGACATGTCCTTAAAATGAAGTCCGAGTTTGAAATATATCTCAAATAATGTATGCACCACCATTTCCCCACATAAACATAACAGTCTGCAATCAAACGGTTGTCTCCTGTGCGCTCCTCTTCCTACTTGGCGCACCGGAACATGCTCGTGCGCACAAGAGGCTGAGACCTTAGGCTGAGCCGCCGAATCCCTCGGAACATCATAAAAGCCATTTTTAACGGTTTTCTGGTGAAAGATTAACTAGCCACTGGATGAAATAATATGACTGGTGGCATAGGTGCGAAAATTAAACACGTTTTGAAAAAAATATTATGATAAAATATTTTTATATATTTATAATTCTGCAAATATTACGATAAACTCACAGCTATTTCGCGGCCCGGCAGTAACACCTCCGCGGCCCGGTACCGGTCCGCGGCCCGGTGGTTGGGAACCCCTGTGATAGAATACATGTTTACAAGCTTTTAACTTTACAAAGCAGACGTCCAAATGTATGAGGTTAACCTCTCGCACTAAATTTAGTTTGTTAATGTCAAGTGTTATACTGCTTTTTTTTTGGTTAATGCTATGTGTAAAACGGTATAGGACATGTCTAGTGACCGGAGGAAGGTGCTGTTGTTGCAGGAAGTCTGCACATGAATCAGGAACTGGAGTTGTGTGCTGTCAGTCCTGAGGGGAGTCCTGTCGACAGTCCATCTGATCCACACACCGCTGGACCCTCTCCCTCTGCTCTCACTGATGCTGGCAGCTCAGCCTGTGTGACCCTCCCCACTTCCTGTTCCCCTCCCGTGGCCCCTCCCCCTCATGTGGCCCCGCCCCCAGACCCCTCCCCGCCCCCAGACCCCTCCCCCAGCGGGGCCTCCAGCAGGTTCTGGAGGAGCTGTAACGCTGCCGGCTGCACGCAGAACATCTTCATAGGTTTCTTTAAGGAAATGAGCGACGTCTCCGACAGGATTCAGGCTGAGCAGGCCAGCCAGGAGGGTGAGAGACACGGGACACTCTGCAGGTGTTGTTTATGTCTCAAACACTTTTATTAAGGTCTCTCTCTTCTTCCTACAGATTATGATCTGGCGTTAACAGTGATGAGGGCTTCTGGGAAACTGTTAGAGCTTGTGGGCAATCAGCAGGAAGGTGAAGTACTAACCTTACTTGAAAATACTATACTATAACTTTTATTACGTTTTTTTAACATTCTATACTTTTCTTCTGGTATTTTAGTCATTCAGTCATTCAGTCTGTAAGAAGGCGCTTCCCAAAGACTTTCTGATGGCGTAGATCACCTTTTTCTGTGGCATAATATGAAAAGATAACATGTTGTTTTTCCAGAGTTACAAGGGAAGCAAAGGGAGCTTCAGGAGGCAGCGGCAGCGATGGAGGAGGCCGTCTCAGCGCTGAAGAGAGATGAGGAGCAGCTGTCACAGTCACACACATCACAGTTAACTGTAGACAATGGTAAAAGGCTGGATGTGGAACTACAAAACTGCATCAATATAAGCATCGATAAATTCACAAAATAGTAACACATTTTTTACAAAAACATGTTAGACAGAAATTCATTCTACCCAAATACATTTTTATTGAACCAAATAATGGGTTTAATTTTAAAACCTTTTATTAAAATGGAAAAAAAAATGATCTTAAAGAAGTTCCACATCCAACACGAGCAACTGACCCAAGTTTGCAAGAGTTTTGAAATTGTAAAAATAACGTATTTTCTACATACTATACTATGAATTTCTTTTGACATCCTATATTATGAGCTTTTATACTTTATATATAAGCTTCTGCAGTGACGTGCAGTGAGGTTCATGGCTGGTGAGGCACTGGCACTGACTCTTCAGGTTTACAAATATTATATTTTGACCTAAACCAAAATATAATATTATTTTCAAAAGCTTTTTTTGTCTGATGCTTCGATTAATTTTAAACAGACAGTTCAACAAAAGGATACCCAAAAAATGTCATTTTATCATTTAAATATTGAATTGTTCTCTCTTAGTAAGATCCCATTTTCAATAAAATGGCGGTCTTACCTTGACTTGAAGATGAAGTCCATTTGCCTATCCTTCTGGACAAACATTTCTATTACTTTTTTGTAAAAGTCCTCCTTATGTTCTTGTAGTTTCAAAAGTCTATCATAAATCTAATCCATAGATTTATGATAAAAAAATTATATAAGTAGGGTAGACATGTGGATGTTATCCGGCTGATCAAAACGTGCATTTATCTAACAGGTACGTTTCCCACAGATCTTATTTCGAGCTATTTTCTAAAATCCTCTGGAGAAATCTCATTGCTTTTTTGTGCTTACTTCCTGGTTTTAGGACGCGCCACTGCAGCTCTCTCGTCTCCTCTTCACACAGCACACTTTTCGCGGCACACGTACTTACAGCCAATCAGCTCTGAATGATTTGAGATGACGTATGGTGGGGATGGTAGCTCCGTGCCCCTCTGGTCATTATTTTTTTGCCACACACATTTCATTACAAAATACTCTGAGCATGCGCAGTGAAGTTTTTACAGTCACCGTTGACTTCACAGCGAGAGGAAGGGGCATAATCAGGTTTTGTCCCACATGGCTCTAAACAGCTCAATAGGCACACACTGTGACTGTAGACACACTAATTAGAAGAACACAGACTAAAACAGCAATGTACAGACGAATCAGATGATTAAACATGATCTTAAAATATATTTTATATCTTTTTTTATTTATTTTTTTGCATTTTTGTAATCATTATTTGTAATACTTTCTGCTGACACTAGGTGGGGCTGTGCCCCACCTGCCCCTAATGACCAGTCGCCACTGTTTATACTACCCACTGAAGTGATCACAGTGATGAGGGCTTCTGGGAAACTTGAGGCCGGGCAGCAGGATGTAAACTCTTGTGTGGCTCAGGGAGGGAAGTGTTGGTTGCTACCTTGAGTACACACTTAAAGGTGGGGTAGGTAATTTTGGAGAAACCAGCTCGAGTGCGCTAGAATTTGTCACTTCCTTACAGAGCCCCTCCTCCAACACACACGAACGCGCACATGACCAATGAGGGCACGAGATAAGTTTGTGCCCCGATGGAAGGCTGACAGGCAGGTAGGCCATCCAGTTATTTTAGCCGGGCCGGCTAAAATGATTGGTCGTGCTTTTTACAGTACTACGGCTTCCACAGATGACATTTTTTAATGTATTCTTTGTCAAAGCACTTAAGATATTCATTGCTATCGGGATGTTAAGAGCATTCCATGGAATATAACAAAAAGTGTATCTCGAGCCGGTTTCTCAAACTTATCTACCCCACCTTTAATAAATGTAAAACAAATGCAACATATTGATAACTTTTCAACATGTTTTTAATGATATTTTCAACATTAAGTAAATTGTTCCATTGTTAACTTTTCTTACAGTTATTGATTAAATATGGCCCTTTAGTTTAAAACAAAAAAACTCACTGTACTGGATCTTTCTGTGAAGATAGTTGCATCTCTGGTTTATCAATGAACAAAAGAGATTTGTTCCTTAAAAATCAAATGTCTAACTCAATCTCAATTCTCTAATGCACTATGATACATAAAAAAACAACATTTGTTTCATTTTGGTTTATTGCAATATATGTATTAATATTAAAACATACTTGTTTACAAGAAACCAACTTTTTTGTAGTCATTTGTTTGGAAAAAGGTCACAACATTTTAATGGCATTTCATAATACGCAGTATCAATTATAGTTTCTGATTTTGAAGACAAAATGTCCTGCATAGAAAAAAAGTCCTGCATAGAAATGAGCAAACATTTTCTTTCACATTCGCACAGCATGTCGTTTAGCTTAGTGTTAACACTGTAAAATAGTGCTTTTCACATACAGAAACTTTTTCATCCACCAAGGCAAGTCGACTCAAGCTTCTGCAAGGCCTCGTGTCTCACTGTAAACAGATTTTGAATGTTAACATACTTCTTGAGAAAACGAATTGTTCTTCTGTGTGCTAATCATGGACCAAATAGAGAAGCTTTATTGAATGGTATGGAGTTGTAGCTGCACAAAATAAGACTGTCTAATATGTGGTATCTGTCATTTCACACATGTAACAGTTTAAGTATAAATCTCACTTCAAAACCAAAACAAAATCACGCCTCAACCAGCAGCACTAAGGATCTCTCTGGAGTTTGACCTAAAGATGAGTTAAAAATCTGAAAAGTCTGCTGTTTCTTAACCCAGCGCAGTTATTTAAAGTGACGTTGTTGGAAGTAAGGGAGAACTAAATTATATTTTTCTTAATTGAATCAAAACGTGTGTTGTATAAGAAAATAAACTGCTTTCTGGAGGATTCAGCTTCCTGGGTCAATATAGCTCTCACTGAGGGATTCATTGCCTCAATGAATTGGGACATTAAAAAGGTGGCACATTTCCCCTTGAATTGATTTATCAGTGTCCAGTCTTCAAAACACTTCCTCTGTCCCGATATCTAAAAGTTCAACTTCTCAAACCTCATCCTGAAAACCACAAAATAAGATGGCACATCCAAGCTATGATGCAGTCTTCTAATAAAAAGAAACAAAATCATATTCAAACAATTGCAAACACTAAAGAAGTAACTTGGTCAATAATAAGGTAAAGTGATATCAGGCAACTGGCAAGAATATTTCAAGTTGAAACAACTCGATCAAGCGATAGTAAGTCTCGCAATGCAAATAAACCCTGTGTTTACACAATGTGTGTAAAGTAAGAAGAAGTCAGACACAATATACTGCTGTAACTTCACTGTGACGTCCGGTCATGTCTGGAATGAAAGGAATAATCTGACAGTGATGATAATCTATATAAAGTTTGTGTAACCACCCGTCAGAGGGGTCCTTTAGAAGTCACTCCCAGGGTCTCCACAGCATCCTCCGCCTCTGAGTCTATAATGAGCTATGATTGGTCAGTTTTTAAAGGCTCCACAGCGGCTGGCTCGACAAATGAAATCTTTGAGCAGGTTGCCGTTAATCTGCCAGAAGGCGGCGGTCTGGGTCACCTCCGTCAGGTGGTTCACACAGAACTTAAAGCAGAACTCCTCCAGGTCCTGAAAAACAAAGATAAGAGCACGGATTAGCAAAGGCTTCTTCATGTTGGCCCATGTTCTTAAAAATTAACAATTTATTTGGAGAGTTAGGGCCCTAGCGCAATATCCTACTCGTTTGTTCACATCTTAAGGTCAGGAAAATACCAAAGCAAAGTCTCAAGCATCATAAAAACAATGCAGGTTCGCAGGTTTTATTTGACTAAAAATATGTAATTATTATAACCAAGTAATACGTCTGATGCGCTGCTTGAGTGGCAACTGAATTTGTTCTCATACATTTCCTTATGTAACAGACTTTCTGCAATATGTTAGCCTCCCTATTTTATTCGTGCTTTTTATCTGCACTGTACCTTTGATGCAGTAATGCTGTAAATGTCCTGCTGTGGCATGAATAAAGGATTTCTGATACTCAAAACTAAGTAGAATGTTTCCCTATAACTATGGGATGGCAGGGGAACTGATACAAACAGGTGATAGTTGGTAGACTGTCGTGACCTCTGACCTCTGCATCGTAGCGCACGGCAGCCGCCAGCAGCGAGAAGGCGTTCTCCACGGTGATGCCTCTCTTTATGATGTGTTGGCAGAGGCGCTTCAGACGGTTCTCACAGTACGACGTGGCCAAATCCAGCAGCCCTAAGAGAGCAGAGATAATAACATGGTAAGTTAAAGGGGCCTGTTGTGTTCATGTTCAGATTCATATTAGTATTTAGTGCGTCTACTGTGACATGTCTCCGTGCTTTAATGCTCAAAAAGCTCTTTATTGTTCTCTGTCTGAAACCAGAGCCCAGTCTGCTCTGATTGGTTAACTGGACGGCTCTGTTGTGATTGTTCAACTGCTTAGAGAAGTCCCGCCCCTTAGCCTATCAGGTACAATGTGCTAGCTAATAGAAGCGTGAGTGTAACATATTGTCACTATGATCCGGAAGTAAACAAAGGAGTCTAATGGAGGCGTTTCAGGCGGGATGTGGGTGTGAAAATACATTAACAAAAACCTGTATAACACACCAACAATCATAATATGTCCCCTTTAAAACAACCAACATTCAAACTGAAGTCAGTCAGTGTGTGTGGTTCTGACCGATAGCGTCCTCAGGAGGCAGCTCCACAGCGTCGGTGTAGAGGAACTCCAGGAAGGAGCGGTACACCGGATAGGAGAAATGACCGATTTCTATCACCTCCATCATGTCTTCGTTCCAGTGCGACTGGAACATGGTCCTAAAGTGTTCACACCTGGAGAGAAACTCAAGTTATTTCTTTATAGTGGAGTAAAGTTTCAGGACTCTGACGGACAGCTCTGAGATGAAGTCCCTGACCTGATTTTGAGAATGGCTTTGTGGACGCAGATATGTTTGCCGTCAACGCAGAACTTGAGGTCGGCTGTCTCCGGGTTGTCAAACTGTTTCTTCAGAGACTGAGCCACGGTCAAGAAGTCATCGTGCTCTGCAGGGAGGACACACACACACACACACACACACACACACACACACACACACACACACACACACACACACACACACACACACACACACACACACACACACACACACACACACACACACACACACACACACACACACCACACACACACACACACACACACACACACACACACACACACACACACACACACACACACACACACACACACACACACACACACACACACACACACACACACACACACACACACACACACACACACACACACACACACACACACACACACACACACACACACACACACACACACACACACACACACACACACACACACACACACCTTATATATTAAACTAACTGAGACTCAAGGATCACAGATTTCTTCTGCGTTTTTCATGTCTGCTCAATCAGTACAATGCGATTTTATGAGTTCCCTTTTAAATTGGAACTATTTATTGGGTAAATAGTACTTTTGTAATTTCTCTTTGATCTGGCATCTATTGGTAGCTTTCTTATAGATTGTGTTTCCATTAAGGCCTGTGCCTGTTATGTTACAAAACCAATAAAGATAATGGTGGAAATAATTCAAAAATGAAATGCTAAAACATTTCAGATTAGCTGAACCTGTGTGTAGATGCTTCTTTAGTTTCAGACTGATGACATTATGCATGCCTGCACATATGAATAAATAATAAATAGATTTGTCTTTCTTTTATTACAACAGGTGAAAATGGCTCCTGTGAGAAAGTCCAGTTAAAGGTGGGGTAGGTACGTTTGAGAAACCGGCTCGAGATACACTGTTTGTTATATTCCATGGAATGCTCTTAACATCCCGATAGCAATGAATATCTTAAGTGCTTTGACAAAGAATCCATAAAAAAATTTCATCTGTGGAAGCCGTAATACTGTAAAAAGCACGACCAATCATTTTAGCCGGCCCGGCTAAAATAACTGGATGGCCTACCTGCCTGTCAGCCTTCCATCTGTGCACAAACTTATCTCGTGCCCTCATTGGTCATGTGCGCGTTCGTGTGTGTTGGAGGAGGGGCTCTGTAAGGAAGTGGCAGATTTTTTCCGGCTGTGTATTTTCAAATTCTAGCGCACTCAAGCCGGTTTCTCCAAAATTACCTACCCCACCTTTAATGAATAATGAATAGGTATTTACTCAGGGTTAGTCATTCTGGCAGTAACATGGAACAACAACTGGAAAATAGACTTTACAAACATATGACTCATTTGAGGTTTATGTCACGTTAAAGTAATTCTTTTTATGTATAAATATATTGTAAGTTACATTGTTGGAGGAGCCTGGGACTTAAGAGTTTTATTGCCAACAACTTCACTTTCACTATTGTGCATTGAACACAATAAAGCCTTTGAATGCAGTCCTTTAATAACTACTATCTCTACATCCCTGTGCATATGGCAAACAGTCAAGTTGCTCCTGATAGCCAGCAGTGTGTGGATGTCATTCTCCTGAGCAGGTGGCAGCCAATGCCTCTGTATGAATGTGTGTAAAGGGTAAAGAGATGCGGTATCAATAGAGTCCATTCACCAGTTAGCACATTAACCCTTTGCCTTACCCATAGAGAGAAGCTTCCACATGACTGAGGGCGTGGCGAAGCAGGCGAACACATCGTCGGTGCAGGTGAAGTGTGTGAGGAGGGGCAGCACGATGGACTGGCCCCTGCACTGACCCCACATGTACACCTGGCCGCTCTGAGTCTTACAGGCTGAGGTGTGTGTGGAGTGGCAGGCGGCGACCTCCACTATCCTGCAGGGGGGAGAGGAGAGAGTGAGGGAGGGAAAGGCAGGGAGGAGAGCAGTCTGTAGTACCTGTGGTGACGCTCACCTCTCCTTCTCCGTCATGATGAGCAGCGGGCTCAGCTGGTTGCTCTTGTTTCCGGTGCCCAGCTGTCCGTAGGTGTTGGCCCCCCAGGCGAACAGCAGCCCCTCGTCTGTGAGGGCCAGAGAGTGGGCGTAGCCCGAGACAATCTGGAGAGAGACAGACACTCTAAGTGTAAGACTGTTAACAGCGTAAGAATGTAAACATGTCCATTACAGAAAAGAAGTGTACAGATTTGAAAAACAAGCTACATCTGCTTCATGATGAACAATAAAGTTGTCCTTTTGCTTACTTCAAAGCGTCCCCATTCTCTTTACTTGTGCAACTTTTTAAATGTGAAGACTTGCTCTGTTTCATATATTATTAATTGTATACCTTCTTGTATTCTTGGTAAGACAAAAGAAGGTATCACTTTCGGCTCTGGTTACATTTAAAATAATAGTCTATTACCGGTACTAATAGGATTAAGGAGGTGGGATTTGAAAGCCTGTTTTGAAGTCTTGAAGAATCCTAACATAGGAGTATTTATTTATTATTTTACTGAAGAACAAACAAAGTGTACTTGCAAACGTGCTGTTTTCCTCTGTTATCGTCTCTCTTGTTTTAAAGGGTGAGGGCCCATTCATAAAAGGTGACAGTTCATACTTGTTTTTGAGTGTTGTTGAAAGTTTAAGAAGTGTTTAGGAATTCGTTTTCAGGTCCTTTAAGATAAGAGTAAATTGATTTAGCAACTCTTAATTAGCAGGTCGTTAACCACAGAGAGAAGATATCATAAGTAGTATAGTATTTATTCAGTGGATGACCAAATTAAATTATCCTAGAAAAATTGACATACATTTGTGATTTTTATAAAAATGTTTCTCTTAGAGTTATGACTTTTAACACAAACGTTTTTTCTCTGAATATTACCCCTCTCCACTATAAATCTATATCGCCCTAATAGTGGCACTGGCTGAGACACCCAAATATACGTTTTTGTGAGTTCCCGATCCCATACCTGCTGCACACATAAGCCCTGCAGCGCGGCGAGGCGGCAGGGGGTCAGCTGGTTCCCGCTGTTCCCGAGTCCTAGCTGTCCGTTCCCGTTGTAGCCCCAGCCGTAGACCTGCAGACACACAGAGAGCATCAGTGCTGCGGAGGAGATGGCGACACTGTGTTTACATTAACGTTTCAATCAAACAGTCACCTCTCCGTTGTCCAGCACTGCCAGAGACGAGGTCTGCCCGCACACGATGCCGACGGCCACTTTGTTCTGCAGACAGCTGGACACTCTGCGGGGGGTCGGCTGGTTCGCTGTGGAGCCCGAACCCACCTGACCACAGTTGTTGTAGCCCCATGCATACACCTGGAGAAGAAGAAGGTAGACAGTTATTATGACATGACACAAGATATTATCTATCCACACAATCCTATGCTGTAAAATGCACACTTTGATATCCCTTAAGAGACTGCAACAAACAGTGCTTCATGTTTAAAGGATGTGACTGCAATGAATGCACTTTATTATGAAGATTTTTGAAATATATATTCTCAGAGTAATGATAGTGGATCAGATGGGCTGAAGATTGGGAGTTAACTACAGTAAACGTGTTATATACATTTCTTGCTTTTCCCTGATGGATTTGAATAAATCCTAAATCTTGCTAAGCTCCAAAAACAGAAAGAGATCTGATTTTCCTTTTTGCTTAGAGATGAGAAAATGTATACCAGTCACTGCTTCACTATTGGCCCCAAAACAAATGAGTGTCCGAGAATATCAAACTTTTGATCAATCTCAACTAAACTTTTTAATCTCATCGCTTTACAAATTTGAAGCACAGTATATAAAACATTGTTGTTGTATCTGGGAACCAACATGTTTACAGCACGCTACAATATGAATCTGACAATATTTGAAATATTTTGTTGCACAATCGTGTACTTTGGGCTTAGTTTTCTACGTTTTTCAGCTCTGAGGGATCAGCTCCTGCTCAGCGCTGCCTCTGGCTAAATCTGAATCACATTTATCATTAGAAGGTTTCACACAGGTCAGGTGTCTGCTGCAAATACTCACTTCTCCTGAGTCAATGAGGGCCATGGAGTGGTGCGAGCCACAGGCCACCTCTGTGACCTTCTTATTCAGCAGGCTAGCCGACACGAGCAGCGGAGCGGCTCCTTGGTTGGTCGTCCCGTTCCCCAGCTGGCTGTAGCCGTTGTGACCCCAGGCGAACAGCTCTCCATCTGAAACCACAAAAACGATGAGTCATTCTGCAGCACTCTCTAATCCAAGAGGAGGATTAGACGTCCTGTGCAGCTACCCTCTGTGGCCAGCAGGATGTGGGGTCCGCTGCCGTAGCTCACGCTGACCACCTTCCTCCCGCTCAGGAAGTCCAGCTTCTTGGGAACAATGGAGCTCTGACTGTCTCCTGTCCCCAGGCAGCTGCTGCAGTTTAACCCAATCACATACACCTGAGAGAGGGGAGAGGGGGGACAAAAGAGAGAGCGAGTAACAGTGATAAGCGGGGCTGAGCAGAGGAAGTTATTGTGAGCCGAGTAGGTACCAGGTCACATTCCAGAAACACAAACATCAGGCGGTGCTGATAAGAGCAAACTCAAAACAGCACGCTACAGAGAGGACAACACAAGGTCATGAGCACAGGCCTACAGCTTGTTTTGACATTTACTTTAAGAATAATCATTGAAAGATCCATAACATTTTATTATATAACTAGCTAGAAAAATAGATACATTTTGATCTTTCTTTAGGGAAAGCTTCACTTTAAAGACTAAACCTTTGTACGTCTGGGAAACTTACCAATTAAAGAGCATGTTTCTCTGCAGGCAACACTATATTATGACATATGTATTTCTTATAAAGTCTTTATAGTGAAGAATACAACAAACACACTGAATCAAACGTATTTGGAATCAGGAAGTCCAGGCCTATGAAGGTTTGTATAGTAGAAGTAATAATTGTGTATTTTGCAAAAACACTAGTTTTGACACAACCTCCATTCAACTTAAACAAATCATGTTTTGCATCACGATTCTTTGTTCACAGTAAAGGCTTGCAATTTAAAAACGATTTGCTATACAAATGAAAATAATATCTAAAAAATAAGGTAAAATTAAAGTAATGTGAAACTTGTAGTCCAAGGTCCTCTAACTATAACGCACCAGTAACGATGGCTTCATTATTGCATGATTAACTCCACAGCCCTGTTCCCCCCCGACGCCTCACCTCATCATCTTTGGTGATGAAGACGGCCTCATTAGCAGACGTCCCAAACACGCAGGCTTTCCGTATCGAGGAGAGCTCCTGGGGCCCCATCATGCTGAAAATGGGCCATTTGGTAACATCGACCATGATGCTCTCTCTGTGGAGGGGTGAACCTCAGTGCAAGGGCTGGGGGGGGCGGGCATCAGCAGGAGGAGGTGTGGGGGGGCAGAGCTGCCAGTGCTGCAGTGAGCTGGTGTTAAAATAAAATGCAAAGTCAGTGAGCATCAAGGACATCTGACAACCTTTACAGTATAAGCATTTTTCATTTAAACAAAAGTCATGGATTCTATCTTCAAGGTTTGAATACTTTGGGACAGACAGGCGTGAAAGATACAGAGATGTTCAACAAAATGTAGTAATATGTTTGTATTAAGTGTGTACATTTTCTAAGAGTGATATCGTGAAACATGTAGATGCCCCAAAATCCAACACACTGTCCGACTTTTAGTATCAGCTCACAAATCATTTCAGTGATCTAGAAATGTCCTAATCCTGACAGGCCTCACCAGCAGATGGCTCAGTTACAGTGACATGTACAGAGATAAAGGAAACAGACTTGGAGATAATACATATTTTTCTTTAAAATCATAGTACAATGAGAGGATCCTTAGATCATTAACTAGCTAGATGTTAGGTGGCTGCCTGTTGCTGCACTGTGTCTACTGATTATTTTGCCTTTTACCATTTACCTTCTTATTTGGGTTTTTTCTTTTGTCTATTTATTTTATTGGTATTAACAATGGCCACATTTTGTTTTGAAAGTTTTCTGGTTACTCTTGTGTTACTTTCGACACTTTTTGTATTGAGTATTCTTGTGGTTCGTGTCCTTTATACTGTAGATATGTACATAGACTTGCTACTGTAATTGTTATTTTAGTTAATTTTATTTTATTATGTTTATATTTTCTTCCACCTTTAAAGATTTTGCTGCTGCAACAAAATAATATCCCAATGGTGCATGTGTAACGGAGTTAAACATGTGTATAAATAATTATTAGTTTATAAATTACGATTTACAATAGGTTGTGAATGTTATCTTTATGAGATTGTTTCCTTTTAATATTTTTGAGTAATGTTTCTAGTGGGAACACTTTCCCGTTGCACATCGTTTTCTACTTGCTGACTGTGTACACACTGCTGAGGTTAGAGTAGGCTGTGCTAGGAATTGTGTTACAGTTTATTACAATTTTGTTTGGTAAACCGGCTATTTAAGTTGATGAAAGTGATGTATGTTGTTAAGTGTCAATTTGGGTACATTATTAACCCGTTTTTGTTAAGTTTCCACCGTAAGAAATTGTATTTTGAGTGATATTTACGGTGTGGTTTTGGCGGGAAATAGACGCGATCTGCGTCATTTTCTTTGTTTACATGTCAACACTTTCTGACTTTTCTTTTGTAAAGATGTGCAACGCGGATGTACAGTAAATGTTGTGTTTGTTCTCAGGTATGTTTATGTTTGTATTTTATGTGATAACTTAAAAATAAGATTTCTTGGTCATTTCATAATTTCTCATTGTATAAATAAGCTAGTATGTATAAATAAATACTAGAGACACTGAAGTGAGCACTGCTGAGGATGTGCAACGCGGATGTAAAGGAAATGTTGTGTTTGTTCTCAGAATAAATGCCAGAAAACACACTCAGATGCTTCGCTGTCGTTTCCTGATCGATACCGAGTCGCTTACGGTTGTGACCCGTTGCACATGTGTAAACTAAAGATGAAAGTCTAGTGTTATTAATGTTTTTTTAAATGTTGCCTTCATTCAGCTGTGAGCCTGAATGCTGATACACACAGAGATGTATCACCTGTTTTAGGATGTTTACTATAACCTCAGTGTTGCCTGTGTCACTGAATCTGTTATTGGTGAAAACAGCTTATGGACCCGGAGAGGCTTATGCATTTCTGAGGAATTAAAAGTGTTGAAACCCTGGGTCTCTCAGGTTTTGTGTCATAACACGTTTGCCTATTTCCTATTAAAACAGCAGTAAACATGCACCTCTTTACTCATATAGCCTCTTAATGTTGGCCATTGTTACAAACACATTATTCAGCAGTGACACAACAAAGTGAGTCTAGACTGTTCCGTGTGTAGTCACACTAATCCCTGCCAACATGCAGTTTAACATGAAGAAAAACAGCTTTAAGACGAGTTTTAACGCTACAGAATAATAACATTATTTGATTGTATTTACCTGTTTATTGTGTACGTTTCCGGTGTTTCTGAACTAACCGTTTCCCCGGTTTGTTGGTGGGTGTCCGTTTCTTACCGCGGCCGCTGACCGAGGCTTATTTGCGGAAATGTGGAGGAAAAATAATACCACGTGATCCGAAGACCAAAGTAATCGATCGCAGACTGAGTTCAGATGGAGGGATCCGAGCTGTGAAAGCGATATTTAATCAATATTCGCACCCTTTTTTTTTTACACACAAATTATTTTCCAGAACTTTTCTATCACATTTGATCCTCTTTATCAGAGGATTCTATTGAGAGGCAAGTAACAGAAAAAACAATTAAGGTGATCAATATCCTGATCTGTATCGTCTTATACAAGTGGTTAAAAACAACAAGGTAATGGTAGAAGGTAATAATAAATAATAATGCATTTATTTTATATAGGCGCCTTTCAAGGCTCTCAAGATCGCCGTACAAACACATAAAAAACAAGATACACAATACATAACACCAGCATAAGAGACATAAACAAGACAATGCAGTATATAAATCAATCAAATAAATAATAACAGGATGTGTGATGGATAATGATCAGGGTGGATATGCGAGTGTGAAGTGTTTTTGAGACGTGATTTGAAAATGGGGACAGAGTCAGTGTTGCGGATGTCAGGTGGGAGGGAGTTCCAGAGGCGGGGTGCAGAGCGGCTGAAGGCTCGAGACCCCATGGTGGTTAAACGGAAGGGGGGTGCAGTGAGGTGGAGGGAAGCAGAAGACCTGAGAGTGCGGATGGGTGTGTTGATGTGCAGGAGGTCGGAGAGGTACAGAGGAGCTTGACTGGATTTGACGGGGAGCCAGTGAAGTTGCTGAAGAACAGGAGTGATGTGGTTAATGGAGGGGGTTCTGGTGATGATGCGGGCGGCAGAGGTAATAAAATACTAGTTAAAATAGCTAAAATAACACTTCGAGGTCAAACTAGTTGGAATCAAAACCAAGCAGAATATTGTCTTTAAAACTGTCAATGGTGTATCACCTTAAAACAGCTTTAAAAATAGGGTGGGGCTTTTATTTTGTCAGGATACATTTCTTGATCTGGGAAAACAGATGTAATTTGTATTATTGTCTGAGATTATATTTAATTCAAAGGGCATGTAGGAATTACAAGCCACCTGGAGGAAAATGTTTTCTCATTTAGAACATGGGGTGGTGGTGCATTTCAGCCTCTTGTGGCCAAAATGGGTAACGATGAATACATAATATCCTGACAAATAAAAATAAAAACCTGACAAAACTCTGTGGAAACATATTTGTTTTAACTTTTTTGACCAATAAAAAACAATACATAAAAACTTTCCAGGCAAAATCTTGTCTTCCCAACCGGTTTCACAGAATAGTGTTTTAAATGGATGAGGCACGATGGTCAGATGCTCAAATCCAGTTAGAACTAATAGGTCGAAATGTATAAGCTGCCTTGATGTTCTTACCACTTCAGTTCTCTTCTTGCTTTGGCGTAGCATGTGTCCCCAAGAGACTGAAACCTGGGGAATCTGGATCCGTGTCAAGCAGCGTATGTTTTACCAAGAGGCCAGCTATCTTATTTTTGTTACAGACTCAGCAATAAAGCCAAATTCAGCATCTGAACGGTGAGTCAATGTGACACTAACACACATGCTTCGATCCAGGACACTGTGACATTTACAAACCAAACATGTTCAATATTATATCAGACATTTGAAGTGTCCACTGTAATCTCACCGTTAGCACCAAATCTTCCCTGGCCTAGATTTAGCTGCGATAGACTATGAAGGAACAACACATTGATTTATATCTGATCAGTGCTGCTTATTTTAACAGTTTGATTGGAGTTCAGTACCAAGTTATTATGTTGAGAAAGTTTGTCATAACGACTTTAAAGGATCTTAAGCTTTCATTTAACTTTCTGGCAGAAATGGGCTTCCATATCGCTTACACTCACACAACTTAAATGTAACAGCTATTGTAAGGGTGAATCACAACACTTGCAAGCATGGAGGATCCAACGGCTAAACAGCAAGTTTATTTTGGTTAGGATCAAACACACAGATCATGTCCTGAGGGTGAGATGAGATCAAAATCCCCTGACTGAAATATGGCAAAGATGGTTTGTGGTGTTGGGTGGGGGCAAATGAGCGGGAGAAATGGTGTGTTACAATGTTTAGTGAATAAGATTTGGAGGGGAGCGGTTACTCTCACAGCAGAGAGCAGCAGGGACCAACGCCATGGCAAACTCACGAAAACAGGGAGACCACATATCTCTGTATCTCCCACCCTAAAAAGTCTTCAGCTGCTCAAAGAATTGTTTCTATTCAATAAAACCGAGTTTTAGTTGAAATGAAAAACAAAAAGGCACAATGATTTTCAACTCATTCTTGTCTTTAATATGCACAAGAGTTGAAAGCATCAATGAGCCACCTTAAAGAGAGGAATTCAATCTAAAATTTATAAAAAGACATAAAACAATCAGAGGCCAAAACGCTGTCTGTTGCTTCTTCTCCTAATATTTTATTTAAAACAACTTTTCATTAGCAAGTAAAAATCTTGCAACAAACATAAGCTTGTATCCAATTCGGATACAAGGCAACGAAATTGTAAATCTTTAAAGTGGCTCGGTCTAGTCTGCTAGTTCATGACTGTACACCCTCTCTATAGTTTTGTTCAGTAATAAACAGCTAGTCCCAAAAACAAGCCTGGGCTGCTCATAACAACCCCACCCAATACGTAAAACCCCAGTGTGACCCTCCCCCTCCCCACCTGTTCGGACCCCCGCTCAGTAGTTAGCAGCCAACCAGAGGATCGTAAAGTCTTCGAGACCAGGGCTAAGGTCGGGTTCAAAGTTTGACGCCGTGAACCCGCACCCCCCACACCAACTGGGACGGCACATTTTTAAAAAGCCCGTCACCATTACTACTACGAAGAAGAAAAAAAAAAAACTGCCTTTTCCAATTTATCAGCATGTCATCACAATACATATGCAAGTCAGAAATAAAAACATTGAAACCAAGAAATATTGCTTCAACGAAAAAGAAAAAAAACCCTCCCCAGCCATCTTTGACAGTAAATCGTCCTTCCAATGACTGTCAGCTGCAGCAGCTTTGTACAGGCTTTATGTAAATATATTCATATATTCATTAGACGGCAAGGAGAGATACACATCACACTTTTTGTACAATTATTCAAATTGAGTGATGACATGTGACCTCTTCAAAGAGAGAAAGTAGTTAAGTACTGTGTTTAGGACCTGTACTCGTTATATAAGTCTAGTCTTCAATGAGTATAGGTCCCCTTTCTGCAGGCAGACATCAAAATGCCTTCTCTGACGTGTGCATAAGACTGAAGAAAAGGAAACAATAAAACATATGGAAGCTCCACAGACTCAACCAAGTAGCTGAAACCTAAAATATGTTTGAATTTAAAACAATTAAAATAATCTTAAAGGTCAGATAAGCAATTCAGGTCGTTTTTTAGCTCTCTTTCTGTTAAACCACCCCCCCCCCCTCCCTCTTAAAAGTTTCACATTACAGGGGAGTCCCGAACAAAATCACAGGACGTGACCGAGCTCATGTCCTACAGACGGATGTCCTGCAGGGGATGAAACGCTTCGGCTGACATGTTCCTCTTCTCTAAAGTCTCTACGTCTTCACCCAAAGGGGCTTCCTCCCGTGACAGGTATTCACGTCCGAAAAATAAAATAAAAAACTGTCGTCGTCCTGCTCAACCAGAATCAAGCAGGTTCGTTTGAATTGGAGAAAAAAAGAACAGATTTATGGCATTTTCTTCACATTTTTGATGGTTTCTCTTTTTTTAAACAAAGTTTCAACAGAGGTCACGTTAAAAAAAAAAAGTGACGTCATCGAGTCAGGAGTCCCGTCAGTCAGTCTGCCACGGAGTCCTTTTTTTGTTGTTGCCTCGGAGCCCTTTCCCCCCCCTCCACCTGCCCCAGGACGATCATTGAGGGGTGCAGCGGGGGTCCGTGGTTAATCATGGCTTAGCTCTGGGATTAACTCTTTAAACTGGGTGAGAGAGGATTATTGGGGTGCCCGGCCCATGGGAATCTGTGTAGGTCAAGTGTTGACGTGTGTGTGTGTAGGTCAAGTGTGCGTGCGCGTAGGTGAAGTAACACCAGAGGACAATCCAGGGGAGGGAAAGCACAGAATAAACCACAAACAAACAGCAGTATTTCTTCCCCATAAGTGATATGATGGCTTCTAACAGAAGTATGCACACAAATTCAAAGTGTCAAAAAGTGTTTCTGTGTGTGTGTGTTTGTGTCTGAAAATGTGCTTGTGTTTTTTTTGTCTTTGTGAGAACTTGACATTTGGCAATTGAAGCTTGCCATGAAGGCTTTTTTTCTTCCTTCTGGTTTTTATTTTAAACTGGCAACCCTCCTGATGCAGGTTGCCAGGTTGTGACGGTGCCTGTTGAACGAGCAGGACTCCGATGTAGGGTAGCCGTGTTCGGTGAAGGATGATTAACAAACATAAAGAAAAACACCCCGCAGTGCAGAAGTGGGGTGGGTAAATCCTTCAGTGGTGAGTTTCCATGTTGAAGTGATGCTAAGTAAATCCTTCAGTACCAGGTTGCCAGGTTGGAGGAGAGATGGATGAATGTCTGGGGTGATTACAGAGTACCCGTGCAGCTGGTTGAACTAAAAATCCTGGCTTTTAGAAATTAAACTCCTTTGTTTGCATGTTGGAAGCTGGGTCAAAGTTGAAGGTTCCTCCTTGAGTGGTGTCCGGGATCAAGCTGGGGTCTTCATCAATCTGGAAACGATAAATATAGTGAGATCACAGCAGAGTAACGTTTCACTGAGCAGGACAAACACATGAAGATCACATGTGGTATACTTACATCATCTCCTGAGAAGTACTGATCAATAATCTCAAAGGCTAGTTTGTAGATATCCTCATTTTCATGCTGCTGCAGATTTTCTATCTTCTCCAAACCTGGGAATAGCAAAGACAACAATTCCTGTTATTAACATTATTACTGGGAAGATGCACACAACAGAGTTCAATCATACAATCAATAAGGCTCTCTCAATATGGATCCATTTGCCAAATAAGACATGGAATATAATACTCAAAACTCAAGTCCGTAAAAAAAGAAATTCTCTATAAATGCTAAATGAATTCAAGAATAACATAAAATGGTGTAAGGACATGATGATCCGGACGCAGACCTCCACACTCCTCGATGATCTCGGCGATGGTGCTGGCTTCGTCTCCCGCCATGATGAGGATGTTCTTCAGGCCGTCCAGGACGACCTGCACCACCTGAGAGTCCTTCACCGACAGCAGGCTGCAGAAGGGAGGGATGACGTTCTGCTCCACCAGGAACTCCACCTGCAAAAAAGCCAACACATACACACTTAATTATAACACAGGAGCATTGGAATGAGCGTGGAACATTCAACACAAGAAAACATTCATAACTTTCAAGTGCGACATTGTGGTGTTAACTTTTACTTGAAATTATGGAATAATATTTGCAGTGGTTGAAGTTAATGTTATTTTTTAATCAGTTACATGTACTGGAGTATGTATTTTTGTATCTTCTACTCTTACTCAAGTACATTTGCAATAAAATCTATAATAACAATTATTAATTTTATTTATAAAGCCCTTGAGAAAAACAGTTAAAAAGGGCTTCACAGACATAGAAACTGAAAATACATAGCACAATTTCAATTCAGGAAAAGTTCTATGCAGCTACGAGTTGTTTTTTTAAGATATCATTAAATAATACAAAAAGAAAACGATAAAGAAAAAAATCGAATTAAATCCATATAAGAAAATGACCTTTGGCTACGTTTACTTTTACAAAAAATGTATAATAATGAAGTTATTTTATTTACACAAATATGTTTTACTCTTACTAATCTCTTTAACTTTACCTTGAGGCAATAAGATTATAAAAGTAACAATACTTTCACTTGAGTACCCTTTGTTGTCAAAAACGCTGATCCAATGCCAAACTCATGTGTCAGGAAGGGTAAAATAAAAACACTTATGTAAACAAAGGACTCCAGACTTCTCTGTCATTGGTCCAGATCTCACCTGGTCTTTCCTCCCACTGATGGTGAGGTTGCTGATGGCCCACGCTGCCTCCTTCTGTGTGCCAAAGTCACCCTGTAGAGAGACAGGCTGTCACTAAAACGTGCACATAGGGGGTTTTTCTACAACAACGTTAACGCAGAGACACACAGAAAACCCGGGCCATGCATGCATTCAGTGCTTTATTCATTTCAAACAGAGATGTTCTGCTTCTCTGGCTACAAAACATAGAAGGTGTCAATGCAGCTGAATCAACGCCAACATTATGTTTGTCGAACACCATCTGTTGAGAAACCAGGATCTAAAGAATGGGGAATATAACACAATACATATACACACAAACCTTAGCCAGTTGGTGGATGATCATAGGAATCAGCCCTGCGTCGATCACAGCCTGGACCTGCTGCTGGTTCCCTGCTGTGATGTTGGACAGGAACCACACCGCTTCCTGCAAACACACCAATCACAACGCTCAAAACCTGTTCGATATCCAACACACACATCAATATTCTTACATGGATGTCTCTGCCTCTACATCATTGGGCTAGTAAACAGGGAACAATGCAGATGGTTGAGATTCCAATTATATTTTTGGAGTATTTATTTTTTGTTTTAACTCTGGTGTTATGCTCCAGTAACAATCATCTTTTACACTGCATTGTGGTTTTATTTTGCTTACAGCACCATCACAATTAAATAAGTGTTTTAGTGCATCAGGGTAAAAGATATCGCCTACATCTTATATAATATACGAGTAAGCATTACAGTGAATTGAAAAACAAAGAAATCCTACTCACTCCTCTAAGCTAAGCTGAAATATACTTGGAATACAAACAATAACAAATCTGCTCCAGGTGTATTATACTGCCTGACAGTGAATCAGATAGCTCTAATAACACTACAGCCACCTACTTTCTCTTTCCATACTAAGCCATAAGAAGCTGGCAGACTTACATTAGTAAAAAATAAAAAACATCATCATAACGGCTGAGGTACCTTGTTGATCTTTTCTTTAGGGTGTGTGAGCAGGTTGGGGAAGTGTGCGAGGACGTCACAGTTCAGAACAACCTGCGTCTGCTCGTCGGTCCCGGTCACAATGTTCCCCACTGCCCTCAGAGCTGCCGTCTGCACAGAGACAAACGGAGGAGAATTAGGAACTAAATGATTTGCTGATCATTAAAATTGACTTCCTGTCAACAAGGCTAGGGCTGCACAACTCCTCAAAATGGGAATGTAAATCACATATAAATAAGTTCATTTATAAATATATAAATCACAATATGGATTACTGCATTATCCAAATTGCAGTAATCACATGCAGAGAAGTCCTGGCCCACAAACAGTATTCTACAGACTTGATAAATCCTTTACAGACAGATACTCTTCATAAATAAATAAGTAGAATAACACCATGATCATTTTATATTATTTTAATATTAACAATTGTTTACATTTAACGTGAATAATGTTTTAAAAAAAATGGTCCAATCATAATGCAACTACAAAATCAGTCAAAATGAATCCCAGTTTTTAAATCATGCAGCTCTAGACAAGACTTAAATATGTAATCATTAAATCAAAGTCTCACCTGAACTTTGACCTCCTGCTGGCTGAGGAGAGGCACAAGAAATGGAACGACTCCCGAATCGATGACCATCTGGATCTGCTCGTTGCCTCCGTCCGTCAGATAGGACAGAGCCCACACCGTGTCTACTAAGATCTGAACAAACGCACACAGGAAACGCGTAAGTCCACGCAAAGCAAGTGATTTTATTCTGTAAAATCTATAAAAGTCATACCTAAGAATCTGATACTTACATTTATATCAGTGTGATATATTAGCACACACAGGGCGGGCAAAATCTGTAGGGAGAGAAAAGTAGGTTGTGAGTGGGTTGAATGTAGGCAGAGGGAAACATTGATCAGATGATGGCAAGAACAGCGCAGAGAGAGAAGGAAGAAGATTACAAAAAAAGAGGAACAGCTGTCAAACCAGACTTCAAATGTCGCAAAAATAGCTTTGTAGTTACAAACTCCTCCCGGGCTTTGACTACTGAAAAAGGCGCGGTAAAAACTCTGTGTGACTCAGACTGCAGTGACACATACGACTGAGACACATACGACTGAGACACATACGACTGAGACACACACACACACGCCAGGGTTTCCATTAGCCGGTAATTACCTTGTTTTTAGCTGGTAACATTTATTAAAAACCGGTAAATTAAAAAACCTGCCAGTCAAAATGTCCGGTAATAATTAGGGATGTTCCGATCGATTGGCCGCCGATCATTATCAGCCGATATTCACTCTTTGATCGGTGCTCTCTATAAAGGCCGATCAGAGAGAGAGAGAGAGAGAGAGAGAGAGAGAGAGAGAGAGAGAGAGAGAGAAGAGAGAGAGAGAGAGAGAGAGAGAGAGAGAGAGAGAGAGAGAGAGAGAGAGAGAGAGAGAGAGAGAGAGAAAGAGAAAGAGAAAGAGAGGATCCGTTTTCCCCGTGTTATTATTCAAAGTTAATGTAAACTTTTGAATAATGTACTTCATCTACTACAAGTAGTTTGTTCGAATGTAATAATAATGTTGTTTGTGGAAGCGCATCATTTATTGAAAAATGAATCTGAACTTTCGATTATAAATTGAAGCAATTATAAAAATGACTCCCATTAACTGAGTTTTAAACATCAGCATATCCGGTCATAGTCCGGTAATTACCTGCTAACGGAAACTCTGCTACACAATTATTATTATTATTATTGAAACATGACCGGTAAGTTTCAAATTTGTACGGTAAAATAAATTCTTTCCGGACATTTGACCGGCAAGAAAAAATCCTAGCGGAAACCCTGACACACGCATGCATCTGTCTGGCACATTAAAACCCACACACACACACACACACACACCTCTTGGACTGTTTCCATAGGGGGCGGGGGGTCCTTATTGCGGCAGAGGTTAACGATGACCCAGGTGACATTGCGGAGGAAGGTGATGGGGATCGACGGGTTGATGAAAGAAAGCAGCGGCTTGACCACGCCCAGGGAGATGACATAATCCCTGCACTGTGGACCATCACCTGGACAAACAAAGGGTCAGAGGTCAACACACATGTGAGCTTTAAAAGCAGAATATACACGCTTCAATCAGAGGACACTACTTACCTATAATGTTTCCTAAAGCCCATACAGCCTGTTCGCATACGTTCTGGTGGGGAGAGTGTAGGAGTCGCAGGAACAGAGGCACTGCATCTGGACCCACAAACATCAACGCATCGGAAATTAGACCAAGGTAACACATTGTGAAACTCCAGTGATAAGCACTGTTGCCAGGTCACAGTCAAAGACAAAATAAAAACACACAAACCTATGAAATTGTCACAACTCCCTGTATATTATAGCCAATCCAAACCGAATGAGGTGTATTAACAATGTTGCAAAGGGAAAATGTGTTTACCCTGCTAAAAGGGTTTTTCCCCCTCCACCTTTTTGGGGGGTCGTGTTCAAAATAAACTATTTTTGTGAATATGATAAAAGTCAGCTGACATGAATGTTTTTTTTCTTCCAGTTATTGAAATGCTTAGGCACAGTTAGCTGGATCTTCAACTGCTCCTTTCCAATGTAAATACATATGTTTCAAGGAAATGTAAGCTACTGCTAAAACATCAAGATTGTCCTTATTTGTATTTATTTTTTTACTAATGTGTTCATGTCTCTTTATTTAATATGTTAGCTTAGTCTTTTTTTGGCACTTTTGCTGTAAATGTTTTCTGATTCAGATTATTGTTATAAGATACACACTCGGTTGAACATCATGATCTTTTAACACATTCCTAAAATAATATACAAAAGATCAATTGAAGTTTAGCTTAGGCTAGTTTAAATCAATATTCTAGAAATTGGAAATTGACCAATCAAAGATGAAAACATGGCTATTATGCAGATACGGGTTAATTGAGATTTAGATGCAAAAATATTTGAAAAGTGCTATGTAAAAGTTGAACTTACATATACTTTGATTCAAGCACTTGTGTTAAATTTGGATTACTGAATTGAATTAAGTCAAACAACGTCGTCATTCATTTAAGAATGTTTTTAAAGTCTTTTAGTTTACATTTAAGATATGTTTTAAATAATATCTTAGTTCTTAAGAGTGGAACCGTGATCAGTATTCATGCGATGAGCTGGCTGTCACACAGTCACGTTGGTTTTGTTTCAAAACAAAAGTGCTGTGTTATCTAATAAAAACATAATCCAGGAATGACTGACTGCCCAATTGAGAGAAACACAAATAAACATGGCAGCTCTGCAGACAGTAGACAAACACAGAGTGCAGGAGGCAGAATGTGGGGTCAACTCACTGGATTTAACCACGGCCTGAGTCTGTGCCGACGTCCCCGAGGCGATGTTGGTCAGAGCCCAGGCCGCCTCGAACTGAAGAGAGGGGCTGCAGACACAGAGAACAAGATGAATACATGAAGGACACTCATTTAGTTTCCACTGGGTAAGAAACATTATCATTAATATTGATGCGAACATTCCCCGAATTCCCAGCTGCCATTACATGTTCTTCAAGGCTGATGTTCATATTTCCCCAAGGCACCTAAAACACTTGTCTGTTTTTGGCCTTTCAGGAAAAACAGCATTTTTAAGAGCAATGTGTCTCAAACAGATTTGATTCAAAAGCATATAGCTTATCATGAAGAAGTCTGCACATCTTTCTTACATTCGTAGCAATAATTCGGACTATAATCCTCAATTTGAATAAGTGATTACATTAGTACACCTTTTCGTATTAAAGCAAAGTCAGTTTCGTCAAAGTAATGTGTGAAGCAGAGGGGGAGAAAGGGTGGAAGGTGGACACAATGTTTCTGTAAGTTATTAATAACTTACTCTGAACACTGCCTAGACTCAGCATTCCCAACCTGTGATATTTTCTAGGAAGCATACCTGAATTTGCCTGACCAACTACTAAGCAGTCACCGATGGAAAATACTACTATAAAAATACAACAATACTCATAGTATTAGTGTAGCCTAATCTGTAACTGTACAGAAATACTGGGTTAATTCGCAATAAATAGACATGCACAAAAAGAGTGGGAGTTTTCTAATGTTGGTTTAGCAAACGACATTCCAAAGTTTTAACGCAATTAGTTTCTATATAAAAAAACCTTCTTATAAATCTATATGAAATCCTGGTGAAAACAGCGTCTGTGTGGTCGGTAATGCACCTGACATGACATCAATGGTCTAGATTTCGTGCTGCCAGCTGGTGCTGTGCTCAAAAGGGAAACTCATGATTTTTATTTTATTTATTTTTTAAATGATGCAACACAAAATATTAGAGCTCACACAGTCTCAAGCGCTCCTCACACCACCCACCAGCCAAATGCTAGTAAACCATGGCAGAGGGTGTGAAGTCTGTCTACTCTAGTGACTATTTCATCATGAAGCGAACCATGATCTGGATTTCTAACTGGGATGTGGTGCCACTGTGGACAGCAAAGTTAAATGTTCTGACTTAGCATGCACAGTTTGAATTTGAACACCTCAGAAAACACTGTATCTATTCTTTCAATGGTGCTCATCTTGCTGTCCTTTGCATTGAGGTTCAGTACCTCCTCACAGCATTAGGCTGAGCTTCCTTGGCTTTGTGCCATGATGCTATGGCAACAACAATAGTAGACAATTGCTTCTCTTCATGGAGGCACGTGGAGAGAAGCAATTGTCTACTATTGTTGTTGCCATAGCATCATATATATATATATATATATATATATATATATATATATATATATATATATATATATATATATATATATATATATATATATATATATATATATATATATATATAAATTAACACCAATATAAGATGGTTCTGCATGATGCTTTATGTTGTCGGTTGCTATGGTGAAATCCTCACAACTTCTCCCTTACAAGTTCCTCCACGTCAGCCATTCTTTCTCCCCCTCTCGGCTAACACAAGGTCCTGGGAATTTGGGAACTCCAAGAGACAGGAATGCTGTTAAATTTGGCTTCGCCGGGGCAGAGAGGGTCGGCCAACTGCCCTGCGTGCCTCCACACACTCTCACGTACACGTACACACACACACACACACACCCACACACACACACACTAGCAGCTTCAGTAATCCATCACAGCAGCCTGCTGTCTTAAGAGCTAGAACTGTTTGCGTCACGGAGTAAAAACACTGAAGACTAATGGTTTAGAAGCAGACTTACTTGTCGTCCCTTTCCAGGCATTTGACTAAAATGGGCAGGATCCCAGACTTTATCAAGTCGTCGATCGGAGGGTTTCTGTCACTCGAGAGCAGTTTTCTGTCAAAGGCCAAAGAGAAAAATGTCAAGACCTTCACGTACATAAATCCAAAAACCAGCTGACGTCTTTTTGTGTGACTCACCTGGCTGCCTGTACAGCACTGAGCTGGACTACTGCATTATCACTGGTGGCATTCTGCAATGACAAGAAGTGAAGGTCATTATTGATGCTAGCACAGAATAATATAGGAGTATAGGAGCCATTGCTGGTACCTTTGGGAAATGTATGATGGAAGATTGAAGTGATCACTGACCTGTAAGATGGCCTCAAGCGTAACATTTTGCTGCAAAAAGAAAAAAACCAGAGCAATGTTAGCATACACCATCCCAGCGTTTCCCCTTCAATTATACACATTTAAATGTCAATAATAATAGCAGGACAGTTTAGCATCAGTTGTTTACATTGCTAAATGTAGTTGAACAACATGTAACTCATAAATATTTAAAGAAGGGTTTAATATATAAACAGATGTCGATGTGGTGTAATTGTAAAAGTATATATTGTCACTAGCAGCTTGCCCCACTGCACCTTGGCGTGTGACTTGAACATTTGTAATACAGAATATGCAAAATTCTCTCTCTCTCTTCTTCCTGAAGTGTCTTTGCTTGAGGCCATTAACAAAGGGCTAAAATATCATAGCATGGAAGTCCCACCCTTCACCTACGCTAGCTTGTTTTCGGTATGAAGTGGCTTCTTGGATTAAGATGCATCTCTCTACTACCACACTGGCTCTAACATTTGAAAGCCTGATCATTTAAAGATAGCATTAGCCTTCACAGCTCCCACAGAATTAGCATTAAAAGGTAACGTTGGAATAAACAGCTTCAGTAAGCTACATTTCCTTCCTTCTCCGCTGCTCTTGGCTACACTTGAGAATGCAATTTCATTTAGGACTGGAACGCAAATATTGGCTCACTCTGCAGGCTATTCCTCATCTTTTAATTAATCTACTAAAAGAATATTGTCAGAAGTCAACAGCTTTTGAGATAAATGGATCTTAGGCAGCATATTGCATTATGGGGAGAAACTAGAAGGTAAACTTAAATGGGATTATAGCAGCAGCAGCAGAGAGGGAGTGCTTCATTCTGGATGTAGAAACCCCAGACTATATTCACCACGGTTTATTTGAACATACTCTGCAGTAAAAAAACAATATATTAAAATTCATTCTATCAATGACGGAGAACAGGAGGGTCTATTCATGCCAATTACAAAAGACATTCTTACACATAGATTCCTTTAGGTATCTGATTTAGTTTTAGGATATTTGTCTTTTAAGATTTCTGGTGCCAAACATATTTTACAGAGGTCGATGGCAGTTACTTAGTGGTGCTCAAAACCTAGGATATTGTATTTCTTTTAAATAACAGCTGTACATTTTTTGAATGTATAAACATTGTCCTTGTTCCTCAGAATAATCTAAAGAACGTGGTATCAACATTTTCATTTTTTCCCATAGAAAAACTGTTCAGTGGATTATCCTGAGAAACTGAAACATTATTTCTGGAAATGCAACATTTATTTTCAATGTTCTGAGGAGCACAAAGAAAATGCCATTCGTCCTTTGGCAAGGGGCAGCAACTTTAGCAGAAGATATTATAAACTAAAATGTGCATGGCAGACAACTTGGTAAAAGAAAATGGACTCTTCAAACCGGCCATTTAGGCAAACTTATCATAGAGGATGTTAACCCAGTTGTCATGTATTTTTGCATGTGCTGCTACAACCATCTTGGAAATGCAAACATCTACAACTCCATGCCTGCTGTGAGATCTCCATCTTTGTGGAGAATTTGTGGTATGATTGAAAACTCAAGAACAAACACTAGGGGTGAGACTTTTTATGCGTCAGCTGCTGCTTCAGAGAAGAAGAATGAACTTTCAGTCTCACCTCAGGAGAACATTTGGGAGATGACTGGGAGAGATTATAATGTGGGTAGTTGGGCTCTTTGAAGTTTGCAATGAAAAATGCGAACCAGCAACAGTGAACAGAAACGCATTCCTATTTAATTCATCCTGCTTTTAATTGGGAGGAGATACCAGTAAAAACGGAACTATTCTCAAAGACACATTTTTTCTGAATTCATTTATAACTGAAGCTGCTCAGCGACTGTTTCTTGAGTGTATCACACGCAGTCTGCAACAGCTGCTCTGACACTATACAGACCGTCCAGTCCCTCCACGTCTCTCTTTCTACAGACGCACACATCCAAACTTACTCCTTTGAAGTCGGAGTCGACATCAGAGTCCTCCAGACTGTCCTCCAGCGGGACATTTCTCTTCTTCAGTAGATGCTCGTCTCGTTTGTTCTGATGAGGGAGAGAGAAAAAAAGACAGAGAAGCGATGAGGGGAGGCGATCAAAGTGTTCATTAATGCATTCATGAATTCTTTAAGTGTCAGTGAATCTGGGTCTGCCACAAAAGACGGATTCCTCTTTTTCACAAACTTTTTTATATCTGAAAGTGTAGGACACATGTTAGATATACCATAATAAGTGAGTAAGGAAGTCATTATAGCCTGTGGTCATCAAACTGGTCAACAAATAGATGGCCAATCCCGTTAAAACTGTGCAATTCAGCATTTATATCCTATTAATACACCACAGTATCTATTGTTATATACATTTTATATATTGTAGTACAATGTGCACATTTTTACTTCCTATTATAGTATAAATATTTAAATTGTATTGTATATTTTCTGGACATTTTACTTCACTTGTTATGTTTATATTAAATTCTCCATTATATTTGTTGTGTATTTTTATTTAATTCTTACTTCAATTCTAATTTTTATAAAAATAATTGTATTCATTTTTATTATATTTACGATGGAGCAACAGTCAAGAAACCCAATTTCCCATGGGATTAAAAAAGTATTCTGATTAGTCAAATTAAATTAGAGAAATCTGCCTGCAGGCTAGTCCACAAGGCAAACACACACACTCATCTTTGAAGGACAACACACACACCCACTCTCTGCAAGCACACCTTCAGTCAGCACTGCGATACAGAGACACTTGTCGATAGAGAAAGTTAGAGAGACCCACACATCCCGTCAGTTTGCGGGCATGTGAGTCAGCGGGAGGAGGAGATTCCCTTGCCCTACATTCCTGTGCATCCTGCTCATGTGCGTCACTGATGACTAATCGGCGAGTGCAGTGCTTCTCGCTGCTCTGATCCAGATCAATGGAATGTGCGTGACATGAGACCACCTCAGTATTTCATAGCGGAGACGTTCTGTGTTTGAACACCCCCGTCTGTGTCAGCGTTCCCCAAAGGGCTGCTGATCCGAGCTGCTGTTTACCAGAATCCTCAGACTTTGTTTAGAAGCACGATGCCAAAGTATTCCTCAGTTCTGTTTGTTACCACTTCAGATTCGAGGCCATCGGGCTCAGAAAAGCAGAACATCGTGCTGGACTCGAGCCCAGACCCCTGGAGCAGTTTTGTGCCTCAGCCTGATTAAAAACCGGAATTTATTTGATTATTTATTACAAGCTTAAAAGGTGGGGTAGGTAATTTTGGAGAAACCAGCTCGAGTGTGCTAGAATTTGAAAATACACAGCCGGAAAAAATCTGCCACTTCCTTACAGAGCCCCTCCTCCAACACACACGAACGCGCACATGACCAATGAGGGCACGAGATAAGTTTGTGCACAGATGGAAGGCTGACGGGCAGGTAGGCCATCCAGTTATTTTAGCCGGGCCGGCTAAAATGATTGGTCGTGCTTTTTACAGTACTACGGCTTCCACATATGACATTTTTTTTTATGGATTTTTTGTCAAAGCACTTAAGATATTCATTGCTATCGGGATGTTAAGAGCATTCCATGGAATATAACAAAAAGTGTATCTCGAGCCGGTTTCTCAAACTTACCTACCCCACCTTTAAGTTACCTTGGGTATTTTCAGTGCAGTTACAGACTTTTGTGACACGATCTCCGACATGCCCCTTTAAAAACCAGATTGTATAACTTTTTCCCTCATCAATAAGAGGCAGGAGTGTGGACTCTGTTCTAAGCAACTGCTGTTTGTGACAAGTTTTTCAAACACCAGAAAAACAGGCACTTCTGCCCAACTGAAAAGACAGCTCCGGGAAATTGGCGGGAAAACTGATCCCAATTGGGTTTGGACAGAGAATCAAAGCTCTAGCTCAGATAGCCCAAAAACCAAGTCATGCCTTTGCAAGTGCCTCTGTCCACCTTGTAATATGATGTTTACATGTTGTCATTTCCTTGTTGTGCCAGGGCTGTGAAAAACACATTCACGGAGCAAAGGGTTCACTTCAATATCTATCATCTTGTTCTGCAGCCACTTCCTGGAACCAGAGGGCACCTTCTCTCTTCCACAAAACTACATGTGTCTTTCCAACTCAGAATCATATCACTCAACTACTAATGCAGATAAGACTTGTGGGCAAAGTAGGGCTCTTGATGAACTCTTAGAAATTGATCTTGAAATGTGCTATGGATATTCATGCTTAAAGGAACAACTACACGATGATGGATTAGCCGTACTGATTGTGTTAGTGCTTTACTTTTACTCATCTATACAATGTACAAAGAATATTACCGACTAAAAAAAGTGATAATTGTGATTATCACATTCAAACCTCAACTCTTAACTCAGCAAAATTTGACTTCATCCATCATTAAAAACTACATCTGTAAAAACTGTGAAACTAAAAACAACCTCAGGCCCATCAGCATGTTAAAAAGGGTGCCTTGCATAACTAATTTCACAGTAAAAGAAAACCACACAACACAATGCAACACTTAAAAGCTAACCACATGTAACTGCCGTTACACTCAAACCGTTAAGACTTTCAAAAAGGCTGAACAGTGTGTCCTATTCCAATGATCTGAACACGTGTTAAAAAAACACTGACACCCCCAAGTAGCAAACAGGAAGTCTGATCTTAGCAAACAGGAAGTCTGAACTTACCAAAAGATCATTTTAAGGATCTGCTCACAATCTTTTATATTTTAGTCTATGAATATTTTAAAAGCTTCCATTTACTGTTTTGTTAAAGTACGTTTTTGTTCACAGTTCTGACAAGAAGAAATGCATCAGCCAGAAATATCCCACTAGACACAGACACAACGTCAACAACGGCTGTCTCCAAGTGCTGTCAATCAAATCACATGTAGACTGGCTCAACTCAATCTGACTCTGGTTTGACTTGTTGCATAAGAAAATGTGGATTATTCTCACAACAATTACATAAATATCAGACATGGCTTGTATCTGGAGGTGAGGTTTTGTATTGGTAGAATGCTGCACTTAAACATCCCCTTCTACAAATATAATGTTTATGTATGAACAGGTTATATCCATGGACTATATCTTAAAAAGGACCGTCCAAAAGGGGGTTTTAAGGCTCTGCCCTGGAGTTCGTAACTAGCTTATAACTGCACATAAACTGGCAGAAGAATACTTAAGTTGAAAAATCAAAAAGAAAGATTAAGAGCCCACTGCAGGACGTAGAGAGTGTTGTATCAAGAGTGCAATCAAGAGAAAATGACACCAACATAACCTCAGAGGATTTATCACAGGATGCAAAACCTCTTGTAGAACTTAAGAAAAGCTTCATGTTAGTTCTTGAACTCTAATGGCTTCTTAAATATTGCACATAGTGTTATCTAAAAATAAACACACAACCAAATCCACCAGATGGCTGGAAAGAATAATGTGCAGAGGAAAACAACTTGATTCTAGGGGCATCGACTGTGAAACATGATGTTGGGATATGTATTGCTGCCAGTGAGACCAGCTAACGGTTGAAGCGGTGTGAAGGCTTACCTTACATTACTTCAAGGTCAAAGTTGATGCATAAATATCTTTGGGCAATGCCATCAAAAAGCAGCAGCAGCATCCAAAGTGTTTATCCAAAGCAGTCCACTAAAGTAACCTCAATCCAACTCAGCATGGGTCTCACTTATAGCAGAATGAAGGATATAGAACAATATGAAAATGACTACACTTTTTCAACACGATGAAGATGTTTACCCCCTCAAAATAAGGTAGAAGTTGTCATTACAATAGTATCGTCCTCCTTTAAACGTTAAGCCTCTGGTGCAGGGTAAAGGACCACAAAATACGTCACATGACGAAACTGCACATTGCCCATTGTCAACCTGCAAGTATATTTCCCTTTTGTTCATGTTTTGCGCCACAATCAACACAGACCCCAGCACTACTTTAAAAAAATGGAAGCTCCTCTTTCATTTCAATTTTGTCACCATGCCTGAACAGCAGGGAGTGCAGAAAATAAACAACAAACACGGTATCCTGGTAACAAAAACTGACTCTGGTACAACTTTTCTAAGAACATAAAATATACTGTCAAATGGAATATAAGCAGAGTAAAATACATGACTGTGTTGTGTCCTGTGTTCAAACAGAGACGGTATACCAAGAACTTCACATTTATAGAAGTAACAGAAATGTTTTAAGCAGGATTTAGCCAATTGTTGTTCTGGTTCATTTCAGGTTATTTTATTTGTACCCGTAGGTAGATTTGGTTTGTTTTCAGTCTATAGTGATATTATAAGAAGATAGTCATTAAATAGCATGAGGTACTTTGTACATGAATGATGGATTTAAGCATCTAGGGTCTTAGACAGAGAAATAGTACTTTAAATGAGTGAAGCATGTATGTGTAGACAGACAGTGGATCTTTTCCTCACCTTTCTCAACTCAACTGTCACCTCATTTCGATGTCTTCGCATAGTCTGTAACAAAGAAGAAGAAAAAAAGTCAGCAAATGAAAAAAATATTTGGGCTTTGGCACATTTTTGAGAGATGCTACTGCAGTGAAAATAACACTTTATTAAGCATTTCATATAACCCAATCGATAGTAACTCAAGAAGTATAATCAAATATCATGGGCAAAAATATCAAATTGTATGATGTCCTTTAGATTCAATGCAGTATTGACCAACAACTGTATTTGGGATCTAACAGAGCATGTAATAGATGTAGTATTCCCCTTAATTTAGACATACATCTTTGAATCATCACAACAATAACCAACACATTTTAAGGTAAGGAAGAGTTTATGTGAAGATAGTTAAACTATATTAAAAAGTCTCTGTCTAACAGACAGCACAAGCGATGTAGGTTGGTTGGGTTTGCAGTTCATCCTGAACCGTTTGAGATGGTCTAAGATCTTGTGACTGTTTGAAGAGGTTCATGTTGCCTTCCTAAATAGCCTGTTACGTAATATAGGACAGTCATAACTCAGGAGGATGTGGGGCAGATAGGTGTCCCAACCACTGCAAAACAGAAAATAACGACCAAAACAAAATGTCCCTTACAGACAGCAGATCATCAGAATACAAAAGTCCAGCCCGGGTGTGAAGTAAGGCTGAAACTAATGGTTATTTTCATTGAATCTATAATTCTGCTAATTATTTTCTATCTAAAAGGCTGGTAAGTCTGAAACATAAAAATATTAAGCTATTATGATTAAAGAAAACAAAATAATCTCCACATTCGAGAGGCATAAAAGAGCTTTTTCTACCATTTTGGAGTCAAAAATGACTTTAAACATTACGTGATTATCAACAAAGTTGGTGATCATTTCTTTAATCGAACAATCATTAAAGCTTAAGAGAGGTAAATGCCCCTAGTTTACTTTAATTGGCTAATTCTGTTGGTCGCTGTATCATAAATATGAACTTTTTTGTAAATGTACCCTCTGTTGGACGAATAAAGGTATTCGGATATCCCTATAACAAAGAACATATGCATATAAAAGACAATCATTCAAAGAATAACTCAAAGAACAAAACCGTTAAACCAGGAATTCTACAAGGTAAGAAATAAAGGGCATTAACCACGCCATTAACACATTGAAATAATTATTTCCTGCAAAACAAAGGAGCTTACATCCGACAGCATGCGTCTTTACTGCTTTGCAATTCAAAGCAGTTTCTAGTGATGTCAGAAATTAAGATCAATCAGTTAAGCCTGACCTAAATAAATAAAACCCAAAACTGGCATTTTCTCCCCTCCTGTAGACTGAGTCATCCATTTAAAAGAAATTATGATCATTCACAGGAGACCCAGGTCGGACTTCCAACATGCCTGAAATAGCACCAGGAATGCACTTGGCAAAGTCTGTCTGTCATAGTAGCCATGTGCTTGTCACACTGACCCCAAGTTTCAAAACAACCACCTATGGGGCATCAATCTGTGCTTTTTGGAATTTGAGGATGAAACGGCCCCCTGACATGTTCTTAAAAAGGACCATTTTGAGATATAGCTTTGTGTCTTTTGTTGAATAACCCTGATAGAAGTGAGGAAGTTCATCTAAATAAGTCTAGACAGTTTTTGCTTTGACATCCTTTGGTCCAAGACTGTCAGCTTCCTTTATATTTTGCTGGTCTGAACACAGCCTTTGCCAAATGGTTTGGTCATCAAGTCAATGGGCATTACAGAAAAATGCTGCCTGTCACATACATGTATAATTAGACTTGTTAGTTGTATGATGCTGCAATACCCAGCCTGTTGACACTGCCCATTTGGCAGTATGGTACATCGTTTACCAGAGGTGTTTTCAAATAAATATGACCAGACAGTGAATATACTACAATTATGTTTCATAGTTTAATAGCAATGTGAAAGAAAGGTGACACCAAGTTATAATGAATAGTAGCCTACTGCTGGCTCAATGCTATCCAAATCTCACTGATGGATTTGAATCATACATGACCTCAAATTATTTTAGTTAACATTACATTTGACTGTTTTCCACACCAAATGAGACTGTAAAACTAAGGTCATCGCATCATTACCATGTAGCTAACAGTTTAATGGCTTAGCTAGCAGCTCAGTGTAGCTCAGCTGGCTTCACATGCTAACATTAGCATGCTAACTAGGAGGGGCAATGTTTGGTAAGGGTGGATGTGACCCAGCCATGTTATTCAACCTTAACTGATGTTTTGCTAATAATGACACATTTATGTAACGTTTGCAAGTTAGATGTGGTGTTGATTAAGACCAACTTGATATAAAATAAAGCAAATGTGAAGATTTTGGAGCCGGTCGGGCCCAGCCACCGGTGCCCATCCAACATGCTAGGTGTCGTTAGCCGGCAGTGACAGCTACACCGCTTGCCCTTAAATCTCCCATTTCTAACGACCCAGCTGTGATGTCGCTTCCTCTTTACAAACATTACCAACTGAATAATAGTAGACCACGTGTTAGGTGTTAAACAATCATCACAATCGCTCAATCAAGTGTGTGATTTGTCGTTGACAAGATAAGCACTTTTGATGGCGAACTCTTCCCGTTAGCTTAGCTTAGCTTCAATAGCAGCTGCAGCCAGGCTCCCCAACGAGGCCCAAAGACTATCGTTTTTTTACGCAAAACTATCCGGATTCATGTCAATAACACTCGCGTTTATATGTCAGCTCACCTCGACATCCCGTCCTTTATTTTTAAAGCTCTTGATGCGGTGGTTTTCCAAGCCGGCGTTTTCTGCCATGGCTGTATGGGGTTTTGCTATTACTCCGGCTTTCGGGGATCTCCTCCGTGAAAGACGAGGCAGCTCCTGTGCTGCTGTGGTCGGAGAGGGGGAGGAGGGGGAGGTGACACAGGGGAGGAGTTACTGCTCCTGCATGGGCTGCCCTGCTTTTCTTCGCTTTCTCGACGCAGTAAGAATAAATTCCCCTTTGATTTACTGTCCCACAGGATGTCAGGAAGATTTGCAGCTCAACCGTCATTGTTGCGCATAACAGTGAAGATGATACGCAGCCAGAGATAGAAGATGAAGACTCAGGGACAGTTTCATCCCACAGGCAATAAGAATGTTAAACACCTGAACTTTTGAAAGAACATACATAACATTAATCTGTTTGCAACTCATATATCAATATTCCAATTACTGTATACTATTCTGCACTGTTTCTATGTTATTCTACTTACGTAGCCTACTATTTTATTGTGTTGCACTGCTGGAGGAGCCTGTGACCTAAGATTTTCATTGTCATAAATTAACTACACTGTAGCTATGCACACATAACAATAAAAGCCTTGAAACCTTGAGATGTATTCAGATATTTCACTTAAGTTACATTAGAATTGTTTAAGTTATAAGTGAACTAAAGTACAGGTATGAGTATCAACATTTTCAAAACATACCAGTAAAATAACTTATTTTGCATAATAATAACCAATTTCAGGATCATATACATTACATTACCTGTTAATGTGGTGCTCATTTTAATCACTGCTACTAGATATCTTAACCTAGATAATAATAAATAAGTTTATTTAGATTTGTGTGTGAGCTAATATTCTCAATCTGTAAAGTAACTAAAGCTGTGGGATACATTTAGTACAATATTAACCTTAAAAATGTAGTGAAGTAAAAGTATAAAAAAGCATAATATTGTAGATATTCAAGTAAAGTACAAACACTTTTAAATTGTACTTAAGTGTATTTCTTGAGTTAATGTAAAGACAATCGACGGATGCCTATAAGCATCTAAATGTAATTAAAGGACTAATAGTAAAAGTACTCATGATGTAGTATGGCCCATTTCAGAATCATATATTAAAAATGTTTTATATTTATTAATCCATTTATGTGTTCATCACTTCAATGCACCTGGTAAAAGGTGGAGTTTATTTGATATACTTTATATACGGCTGGCTAATATCTAGTGTATTAGTAGATGTATGTGTTGTATTAACATAATCTACAAAGAAGTTGGTAACTACTACTGTAAAACAAATGTAATAAGAGTAAAAAGTATAACATTTCCCTTCAAAATGTAATGTATGACGTAGCATAATTTGAAATAATAAATTGAAGTACAAGTACCTACAATTTTAAGCAAAGTACACTATTTGAGTAAATGTACTTAGTTACATTCAGTCAATGTAAGACAGAACAGACCGACAAAGGTTTGCCTCCAGACACAAAAGTTTAATGAATCAACAATATTTGGATATGCTTGTACAATAACATCATTAGTGCAACCAAAGACAAGCATTTTAAATATTTAACTGTAAGCAGCGAATTATGCAATGCCAATACAACACAACAGATTGACATTTTTAACCATTAAAATCTTTAATCTGAGACAGCCGGCACCAACTTTGGTAATATTCTGATAATTAGAATGAATACACCATGAAGATTTCAGGAAAGACAAAGTGTGGAAAGTCTAAAGAGCTGTTCATAGAAATGATTTGGAAATCAAGCTTGATATATAATTAGTGTCAGTAATTTAAGAAATGTTTTTTTTAAACATTTGTATTATATATTCGCAGCATGTCACCTCAGCATACCTCAGCGAAAGTCAAACCGGCAGTTCTCTGTGAATGTGTTCTGGATAACTGGAGTGCATATTTAAACCATCTTTGTGTCAACTCCAATTGCAAAAGTGTTGCAATATCACATATTTTTATTGTATTTTTAATTAAAGAAAAGTACATAAAAGTGAATGGGATTTTGTTGACAGATGTGTCAGTATCGACAGCTGATCCTTCATTAGTTCACACCCTTGCCGGCCAAAAGAAAGACACGTTTTGTTAAATGAAAGTGAATAGGTGACTCAAATAAATACAAATAAATATAGGGTGAATGCTGAGTCAGTAGGACATTTATGAGATTACATAATCAAATAATATAAGTATAAAGCAATGTGAATAAGACATGGCTTTTTGATCCTGAAAAATTTCAACATTTAACCATTTCATCCGCTGTCCGGCATCTACACACAGATTGAGAATGAAAGCAGCGATTGAAAGTGTTTCAGTTAATACAAGGCGAGGACCACTGACACAAGGTAAAGATTTGACAGTTAACCACCAGCATATTCATAGACAACCAATGATCAGAAAACCCCACTCCTTCAAGGATACTCCAACGTCAACGCGAGGCATGAGTAGAGAGAGAGAGTAATCAGGGGAAACAAAACAAGAGGCATTAAGCCACACATGATATCCAATCAAGATCAGACTGTAGTGTCACAGAGGTTGCTATGAGATACAGGAGAGGGTGACATGGTAAAGAGGCGCTTAGGCTGAAGTGATACTTTAGAAGATTTGTTGTTCAAAGAGGATCTTCTCAAATCCTTGTGGAGCTGGGTGGTAGAAGTCACTAAACTGGCAGTCTAAGATGGCACTGTCGTCCACTGCAAAGAAAGAAGGGAAAGAAATTAGCACAAGCTTGAGTGCATGTTAACATACATAACAGAATATTAGTATTAGCAGCATTTAATTGAAAATATCAAATTATGTTTGTACAGTTTTTGACCACAGCTCATGCATTGATCTTATCTGTGTTTCTTTAAGCTCATAAGATAAAACTTGAGTGATCTCCGTATGGATTCTTTTGGACAATCCAGGTGTCTTAGCAGCATCAGCAAAAAGGGTGAACACAGGATAGCACAGATATTAATTCACACAGGGATAAATAAACAAATAAAAATGAAATTGAAATGAAACCCATTCAAAGTTTCAAAAAAGTTAAAATAATACATTTACCCAAGTCTCTCTGGCAAGACATTTAATACTGATAAAGTCAAAGGAAATCAAATAGATGTCATTATCTTGTTTATTTTACAAAGTTATTTGTTCTGTAGAAACTAGGTCAGATGCCTCGTACCAGCAGCAATCTGAACAAAATCCCTCAAAATACAATGTTACAATTTTGAAATCAGTCCTGAGGAAGAGAAGCGGCATCAACTCGTGGACATACACTCTCCAAAGGCCTTGCTATGTTTACCCGTTGTAAACCTGATGTGTGATTATTGCAGAAATTATGTTTTAAGGCCATTTTTTTTACCAGCTTTTTTGATAATTTCTTATAGTCAATCTTAAAATAGACTCAAAGAGGGAGGAAAGAAAAAATTACAAATCCATATTTGAAAGCATCATTAGTATTCAATAGTTCATACTATACTAGATTAGATATGGAAAATAGTGCAGCATGTCCCTATCAGTGAAGTTCAGTCTATGTTAATAAAAAATTATAATAATAAGCCCTTTAATATAAATGATATGCCTGCACAGATTCAACACAACAGTACATTTTACAGAGATTATATTTATGAAAAGAATCCAGTGTGACAAATAAAATCTTCCTTTGACTAGAATAAAACCTGAATGTCAAGAATGTTTGTCTGAACTTGTTTCAATGAGTCAATGTGACTCTTACATGGGTGGAAACTTCTTTTTAGTACAACTAACATCCCGAAATGAGCAGTGTTTTGTAAAAATGTACAAATACAGCCCTCTAGTGGAGAAAAGTGTAACTGCCAAAAGGGTATATCTGGGAGAGCAATTGTCAGTACATAAAGTTTACAATTGAGAAAAATAGTCAAAACATTTCCCCAAATTACCAAGCCCCTTTTCAAAGTATTCAGCATATCCGGCCAACAAATAAACGTACCGTAAACAACGGGGTATACAGTGCCTCGGATCCCTGAGGCAGGACAGTGCATGTTCTTTCCATTCAGATATATATTCATCTCCACGTGGTCATATGTGAAGCCCTGAGGAACACAAACAAAACTGGAATTAATAACTGAATTTGTGCATGCAAATGTGACAACATTTTAGTGGACAGGTGGACAGTAAAACACATGCTGGTTTTAGGGCCTCCGTTTTTAAAAGCTGTAGTAAACCCAAATGAACATGCATCACTCATTTTAGAAGTCTTACTGACTGACAGATTGGCTGACCTGAATTTGACGAAAGGGGATCATACATTGTCTCGTGAGCTAAATAAGTTTATTCCTGCATGATTATTAAATATGTCTTTAGGGCCCCTCTAGTACAGCTCACTTGAAAGAGCTACCACTTAAGGTTTTTTAAAGTCACCAAGCCTTAAGTTCCAGTAGTTGTAGCTTAAAGCTGTTTTTCTCTCTTCTTCAGCAGAACCATATGCTGTCATAAAAGTAGCGTGACAGAAATACATTTGATGCGTTTATATTTTAGGTTTGTGAAAAAGAAAAACCAAGATTTGTCTCATTATGTCGGGTAGCATATGTCACACACTGCTTTGAGCAGATAATGACATGCTTGCTGACAGTGAAAGATAGAAGTCTGCATCATTTTCAGAACTGCTCTCCGCCCGCTGGGTTTCGAGCTGCAGCCGCCTGCACCCGCAGGATGTTCTGCAGCACCCGCCGCAAAACATTTTTTCAGACCCCAAGTCTGTGTTAATTAACATGATATTCAACAAAATGATTTCTGAGTCCTGAAAAACAACAAGAATGGCTTATCAAGTATTACAAATTGTCTCAGTATAACTACAAATCTGTTATTATTTTAATAAACTGATGACAATTAGTTACCGAATACTTTAGAAAAAGCATTACACTGTCACCATCAATGTGACGTGCAGTCCATGAGTCTGAAGGAGTTTAAGGAGTTCTGAATATACCAATAATCTACTCTTGCATGCCTGTTGATAGACCACAAGATACTGTAGCTAGATGTACAGACTAATTGATAGAACAGAGATAAAGCATTAGTGATGCACCTTTACTCTGAAAAAAATATAATTTTGGCAATGTCTGAGAACACACTCTTTATCTTTGGAATAGTAACTCTCTGGCTTGAGTGCTGATTCAGAGACTACGTTTGAAATGTTTAGCTTTACGAGAATTGGCAACACTTAAATCACTCAAAGCTAAAGAGCAATCAAACATAATTCAGGATCAAGCTAAATAATCTTGCACTTACCACAATGTCACCCTCCTGAGGGAGGCTGTTTGCAGGTAGGCGATTCTTCTCTTCATTATTGTGGTACACAGACCCATCATGCCTCAGGACTAGGCTGTTTGTGTCTCTGCCCATAGGCACTTGATTAAGATTCACTTTCTGCGTCGCTACACCAATTCCCCACACACCTGAACACAAAGCACAACACTGAGTATCTGCCATTTTAAAACCCTTTTAACCACAAAGACAGGACAGTTGCAATTAAAGATAATTAGGTATGTTTTCATGCATGATACATTTAACATGGTATGTTAGCATTAAACAGTCTGTGGCTAGTGTGGAGCTGGATGAGTTGTGTTTTAAAATATTTTCTTGGCAAGTCTACAGAAATCCATAAGTGAGCATGCAGTCACAAGACGTTGAAGCTGCTAAAAACTGCAGCGTGTCCAAAAACTCCCACTAGGAATGCACCGGAAAATGTCAATCTGGCAAGAAAAGAGAGCAGCAGAGGTTTGGAAACTGGGTGATCTTCAGCTGGAAGCCAAGCACTTACCAGTGGACTGGATCTTAAACTCAAAATAACTTTTGTTCTGGTGCAGAGGAGCGTTGGCCAGACAGCCTCCAGTGCCACATATCCTCCGGCCACTCTTCACAATGACAACATCTGTGCCTGCAAAACAAAAGCAAAAATATATCTTGTTGTTAAAACCCACATAAAAAAAAAAGCAATATTGGATTTCAGTTTAACACAATGTGCCTGATTTTTCTTTCAGGATTGAATGACAACACAAATCATGATTTAAAGCACAATACTTTAATTTGACTTAAAAAATGTGTTGAAGGGAACTTAAAAGTCGATGGAAGAAATAGGACATGTTCCTCCTGATTGATACATCTTTCAGCAGCTCAAGTGAAATTGTTTCCTGTTTTTATTTGACATATATCATTGTTACCCGATGGGCTTATTTAATAACCTTTCACTTGCTAAATGGATTAATTGACAGAGAATAATAATCAGTAATTCAGTCTCTATCCTGATAGTCGTGTCATGAGTTCAGCTGCAGGAGACTAAATATCACGACTCACCTTTAATTCACAAATGAGTAACCTTGTAGGAAGAAAATGAAGAGGAACGTTGTAAGAAATTACTGAAACCACTCGAGGCAAAATATAAAAACACATTTAACTGAACAAACGTTACAACACAACGAGCAGCTATCAGTTAGCTATGATGCTAACGGCGGAAGTAGCATATCGTCATGTCACAACTAGGCGTATTGTCATCACTTTAACAGCTCTGAGATTTAAACACAAAACTACGTACCCATGTGGTGAGTATCTAACTGAACGATAGGCATTTCTTTCAGGGGGATATGCCCCGATCCGCCATCCCCGCAGCAGCCTAGACAACACGTAAACAGCGCAGCCATTCTTGCTTCTAGCTACACATCCGGAAACAAATACCACCGAACCAAAGAGCACTTGACGTAAAAGATGTCAGACTCCTCTTACGCAACAGCGACGCACAGCGACAGAGGCCGGAAGTACATAAGCTCCTGCAACCCAACTGTATCCAATCACAGTGGCTAAGATAGGCAGTTGCTCCTGATGGCATGGAAACAAGGGAAGAAAATCAAGGTCAACATTTCTACACGTGACTAAGTAACTATTGGGTATCGATGTTACATAACCTCAAGTGAAAAGAAAGTGTTTTTTTTTTAAAAAATATATCAAATGTTTTGTTGGCAAATGTGTAATTAGTGATACGGATTATCAGCTAAAGAGCATCACGAATGGCTGGAACATAACGTTATGTTGCTGATGTTTGATATAGATAATCGTGTGGGTCTGTCGTGCCAAGATAATGTGCCACTTGACAGCTCAGTGCAACATAGCATTGAAGAGTACTTTTAATAGGTTTATGCAGCCTAGTGCCTTCGCTTGCATCTGTTTTATTAACTGTGTACAACAGATTGAACAGTATCCACTCAAGCAACTAAAGTAGGTTAATGTAAAAACATGTGATACAGAAAGTGGGACTAAAACCTAGTTGACAGTTTTTCACGCTGTAATGTTTTGCATAGCAACAGCCCCTCCCCCATCGGACTGTCAGGGATCCTCTGCAAAGTACCCAGCAGGGACAGAAACGTAAACAACCCCAATATCTGAAATTACGCACCCCAAAAAATTCAAAACACCAGTACTTTTGATGCTGTTCACAGTGTAGTGGACAGCCCACTGTACATATGCACAAAACCAGACGAATTAGTGTGTTTTTAATTTTCTGTTCGCCACTCAAACGGTTAACTCTGAACCCGGAAAAGGGCGAAGTCTGCACAGCAACAAGCGCCATGATTGCGTTGCACTGTGCGTCCCAGCAGCTGGTGAGTGATTCTTTTGGTCCAGTAGTTGCATGTTACTATGCGCTTGCAGAATCTGTCACAGCTCTACTTCAGTACCTTGCCAACAGGAGCAACGCTAACGCGAACCCTGCTTGTCGATAATTTGTCGCATTGGATTGGTTAGACGGCGGTAATATAGGGCTAGATTAGCTAACCACTGCCCTGCTGTTCTGTTATACAACGCTAGGAGAAAATAGTTTGCATTTATAAAGTTATTCACGATTTATTGATTTATATCCAGCCTTATTTTTGCGTTTGTTTTCTTCAACGTGAGCTGGTTACAGAATGACAGCAGAAAGCAGGCTGTTTTTTAACGTTATATGTCCAAATGGAGATTTTGGCAGAGTTCATGCCAATCTTTTACGCGGGCAAAGCGATGCAAGTCAGTTTCACTTTCAGGATGGGAATACTCCTCATACAGCTGGAACATGACTGCAAAATCTGTATCCTTTGCGATGCTACAGCATTTTCCTGTGTAGTTTAATGCCTGTCTGTCTTTATGGCGCAGCATCTCTGTGTGGGTGCGTATTGGGCAGCCTATTTTACGAGTGTTGATTTATTGGGTTTTCTTTGCTTTAATTAAGCACCGATTTGACGCTTGGGTGATGTGTTTACAGGATACCATGGAGCAGCTAGAAGAGGAACTTACGTGCCCAATCTGCTGCGGTCTCTTCGAAGACCCCCGGGTTTTGCTGTGCTCTCACAGCTTTTGCAACAAATGCTTGGAGGGACTGTTGGAGGGAAACCGAGGTCCATATTTCAGAGCACCTATCAAATGCCCCACATGCCGCAAAGAGACCCCTCACAACGGCGCCAACAGCCTGCAGATCAACTACTCTCTACGTGGGATTGTGGATAAATACAGCAAAATAAGGGTTATGCCTAAAATGTCTGTTTGTAAACAACACTGCGGCCAGCCTCTAAACATATTCTGCGCCACGGATTTAAACCTAATCTGTGGGTTTTGCGCGACAACAGATGACCACAGAGGGCATACATTCTGCTCCTTGGAGGAGGCGTATGAGCAGGAGAAGGAGGCGTATGAAGAGCTGCTGCGCGGGGTGGAGAGCTGGCAGAGCGCAGACATCCTGACCTGCCTGGAGACACTGCAAGCCAGTAAGAAAAAGGCACTACAGTATGTGACCAAGGACGCAGCAAAGGTGACAGATTATTTCGACAAACTCATCAGTAACATTGAATGCAAAAAGAATGAGATCCTCTCCGATTTTGAAACGCTGAAGCTGGTGGTATTGCAGGCGTACGACCCGGAGATCACCAAGCTGAGCGCGGCGGTGGAGGAGCACACACGGGTGCTGGGCATCGCCGAGACTTTCCGGAGTGTATCCGACCCCCTGTGCTTTCTGCAGCAGATGCAGGAGTTTCGGGAGAAGTTTAAGGTCCTGAAGGAGACTCCGCTGCCCTCTCGGAAAGACACGGACGTCGGTCCTCTCGTGCGTAATTTCGATGTGAAGAAGTGGGACTCACTGAGGCTCAGAGAAGTGGACAAGATCTCAGTCCCCCACGAGAATGGCCACTACCGAGTGGGGGGATCACGGATGCCAGCGTCGAGATGGATCACTTTATTAATAAGTGTGTTACTGCCGATTCTGCTCGTGCTGCAGCCGCACAACCTGGCACCCTACGTGCCGTCGCAGGTTGGACCGATGCTCACTGCTGTTTCCTCGCACCTGACCCACACTGGGGTGTACCTGCGGGAGATTACTGACATGTGCTCAAGTTTAGTGGGTGCAGGTCAGGAATGTATCGTGAACTTATTTCACTATACTGTCAGTGTTATTGACACGTTGTTTAATGAATAGCCTGTGGCATCTCTGTCGTGCACTCACAGCTACATTCCAAGGGACCCTTGACGCGCATAACACTAATGACAGATATGCACTTCAATATATGGAAACACTTTTTTTTTTATGTCTTTTTTTTCGTTTTTGGCCAAGCTCCAACCTCATTGAAGCCAACGAATTAAATAAAAATCAACCACTAATGAACAGTTAGCAGTAACAGATAACGGTAACCTACATTTACATAGATAGACACTATCGATGTGCAATCTACTTTCTCTTTTTTTCCCAGTATAACACACTCCAAGATGATTTTGATAAATAAACAGTGAAATTTAAGTCACGTCCATGTTTGTTTTTTTATTTAGTGCGTCATGCCAACTCAGCCCATTTTTTTTTTAGAGGCACAAGCAAGCCTTACGTGTGTAATAAAATAATTGACAGTGTAATTCCTGGCCTCTTCCCTGCAGAGCGCGTCAGCACCACAGTGATGCTGCAACCTCTTCAAGGTTACACGCGTTGCATAACAGGGCCCGTGTGAAATATTCACCAGGCTTCAGATACAATTGAAGGAGGGGAAAAAGAACACCGTATATGTTTATGATATATCCATGAAAACTGACAGCTGTTTTTCCCCCCCATCATTGATAATAATACTATAAGGCAATACACGATTGTCACGTCTGCAGGGAAGTGTCTTTATTTCCACACAAGATCTATTTGCGGAGATTCACGTGACTCGTTCGTTGCATGACTTGTCCGATCTATAAAGTCAAACATCTGCAGCCTGTTAACTTAAGACTGCAGTTCAGACGTATTTTCTGCAATGCATTTGAATTTGCAGAACACTGAATTGTAAGCCTTAAATCAAAATGCAAGTGTGTGTGGAAACATCGAAGCAAGGCTATTCAAATGATTTCCCATTTAGGTTAGGATGGGAGACTTTTGGCTCATCACCAAATAATGGTCTTAACAGAAAAATAGGCCATATAGCGAACAGTGAATAGTGCATTGATTACTTATCCTTATGTGTATCTATTCTCCTGAGCAGAAGTTGATTTTGAAGTAGAGTAAATTGATAGAAATCCTAAAATCAGACCACAAAGTGAACCCGTGATGTCAGCACTGACCATAATTCAGGATGTACGTCATGGCACGCATGTACATATATATAGCCTTCTGTTGCCAGGCAAATACAGCATGAAAATAAATGGACCACTCTACATTAATATTTTAATTGTCATGGCACGCAAATTTGAATATAGCCTTTAAAAACGTTAACAAAATCCAAATTAAGACAAAATGTTGTTTCCGATTTTAGACTTTTTTTTAATCATTACCGAAAAGCCAGGTCGCATGGTGAGCCGCTCTACATCTACACAGGCCTATGGTGTGGCTTAATAAAAACTACATTTAAAGTCGAATTTGCTAACAATCCAGATTACATAATATCCAGATGAGTGCAAAGCCAATTTGATGTCTCCACTGTTCAGTCACATCACTGCAGGAGCCACAGTTTTGCACCGAGGCTCTGAGTGTGTGAGGGGGATTAAAGACTTTTTGTATCCCTGTAATAAAATGCATAATTTTCCATGTTACTTTCTTTTATTATATTAATTTACCAGAGAAATTAACACTTTCTGAAAAATGTGAGTGAAAGTACAGTAGTAGGCTACATGTGCAAAAAACGGACGTGTTATTCTACAATTGTACAGGTAATTAAAAATATGCACGATAAATACATGTAAAAAAAAAAGTTGAATAAGGCATAATAAAGGCAAAACGGCATAAAAAGTTAAGCACAACAGTTGTAAGACAACATGTGGAATTTAACGCATCACTATCAGGACTGCTTCCATATTTTGATGTGCATTGCTTTTCTAAAGACGGAACATAGTCAGACACACACTACATTTAACATTCTGTAAAAAAAAGGGTAACCCAATTGAATAATTTCCAAAATTAATACGAATTAAGTAGGCCTACGTTGACATTGTTAATATTTACACAGAAATAAGCTATGCCAATAATAAAAATATATATTATCATATGAAGGCTTATATTTCAAAAATATGATGTACTAAATTCGAATATTTCGAATAATAATTCAGAGAAACTCCTAGCGTTTAGGAAAAAGTCACAAATCTCACTTTTTCTTCTCCAGTAGCCTATAATTTTTCAAAAATCCCCGTTGCCAAATACCTTAAATCCAGATAATATATAATTATGATTGCGAAAAAACTAACAGAAGATAATTTAGAATTATTATTAAAGTGGCCTACAAGGCCAAATTAAATGAAAAGGCGTTCACTCGGTGGACGGCATCACAATACCGGGCTTTAGAACATGTTCAAATCAGAAAAGACCCATCATTTCCACGTGAAAAGTATCAATGAAGTAAATAATTACAACACATGTTTATCTATTTTGGATTTATTTTCATCCAAAACCAGATTTGGTGAGCAGCACTAATCTGATTTTGAAGATGTCTGTTTTACGGCACAAAGTCACATAAACCTGTGGTAAAAAAAAATGCAAAAAAGCCAGATCAACCAATAGATGCCACATATTTAAAAAAGCGTTTAAATTAAATGAATGACTTTTTATTAGGTAAATCTGATTTGAGATTATCGTCCCCTGATGTCCTGGGACAACTGAGATGCCCGCATTACGCGCATCCGAAGCAATTTAAAATGGAGGATTTAGGCCATGTTACGGGACACCATGTCATGCGTAGCGTTGCCGTTAAAATTGGACTATATCATAATATCTTTTGTGCATATTGAATTCATAATACACAAATAATGTCAAACCTTTGGGTATAAACGAGGAAATCATAAAGATCGTCTGGGTCCAAATCGAGCAGAAACCTGTTTTATAAAACATTTTCAAAATCAAAATATCTTGACATATAAACAATTCATTTTTGTAAAAGAAAAACTGGTGTTTATACTGAAATAGTATAATGATTGTACTAATTTTTAATCCGCAGCAAATCTGTGATCGGCTGATAATAAACAGGCCGGACTTTCCCACAGCGAGGGCACGCGGCTGTCATGTGCATGATTTCTTCTTCATGGCGGTGAATTTATCTAAATGAGGGGTATTCAGTGTCAGTATAACTTAAAATAACATCCTTATATACACCATGTGAACATTATTCTTTTTAAAAACAGTTTAATCATGGTCAAAACACATCGCAGTCAAAAGCCAATTCAATTTTTTATTTTTCAAGTGTGCAGACAGAACAGTGAAATGTAAAGATGGTATCAACACATTTGAACTATTAGAACAAAGTAGTGGTTGTGTGTAAACGATGTACCTGTGAGTATCCGTCACCATTCAGCCTGTCGTCACGGGTTAGGTTGGTTGTGCTGATTGTGAGTGATCAGCTTTGCTTCAGCAGCACGATCAATACTGGAGGCTTCAGCTAAAGTCTTAACTCCAATATTTACGTGCTGCTACAGTAAGGCGACCAGCAAATGGGAAAGGCAAATCCAAACAACTTTTAATCATCAGGCAAACAGTTGTCTACGTTGCATACATTTAGAACAGTAAACATGTCGGCTTAGTTACAGGTTGAAGGGGTGCGAGGTCGTATTTTCAGGCTCTTCTGCGGCAGCACAGTATGGCCTGCATCTCTGTGTAACCCACAAACCATTCCGTGCTGCTACAGCATCGCCAGAAGTGCAGTCAGGGTGTCAGTGCTTCGCTTCTTCTGGGTTAAATCTGCTGTCCTAATCCCTCTGGCTTCTAGTCCAGACCACATGATCACAGATAACTACACACCAATTCCCTATATTTGCTCTACCTAAAGATGATCATCAGCATCTTTTGCAGAAGTCTTCTGTCCCCTCCTAATGCAGCCAGAGGTTCATTACCTGAAAAACAAGAAAAAAAAGATAATTAATGTTGTTATAGTTATTCTGAGGCCAGCCTGTCAACAGTGCATTTGTAAGCACAAGTATGTGGACACCAGAACACTCCAAATTGTATTTTCTGTCGGGAAACTCTCCACAAAAACAATGAAATCTTGCTGCCAAGATTTGCAAAAGTTAGATCAATCATCATCCAAAAGTTGTTGTATTGAGTTGATGTTAAAACACCTTGGAGGGGGGTTTTTATCAAATTGGAACTCAGAAAATAAAATAAACACTGAATTAAATCTTTCCCAATGCATAATGGTCTGTTAACTACGCAATCGCAAGCACATGAAGCTGCCATGGGGTTAGGGTCAGGGGAAGCATACAGAAATGATTACTCAAAATACTCTTGTCAGATAGAGAATGCTCGTTCAGTGGTTGAGCTCTCTTATGTTACATGGCTAATTACAGCACCATTGTCCTCCGCTAAGTTTGTATCCATCAGAAAACACTGACTGTCCATAGCCCTTAAGGAAGTTAGGCAAAATATTTGCTTTGGAGAAATTTGTTTTCTTATAAACCAGTATTACCATAGAAAACCAAGCATCTGCTGTAAAAAAAATACACTTTAACCCTTATAGTGAAGAAAGTGTGTCAACTAACGGCAAGTCCCAAGTCTGCACAATTGACAGGAGTTTATCTTTTCAAGCGACCTTAATCAATGAGACCCTACCAGCACCAGAGGTGTTTCTCAATAGCTGACCTGACAGAATTAGCCCACTCAATATAGTACCATTAAAACGTAGCTCTTTCAACATAATGTCAACTTTCCCAGGTGGCCCTGGTAAACATCAACCTATTTGAACCTTAAATCTAATGCTTTGTTGACAAACCTATATGCAAAGGTGCCAAAACAAACTTTCTCCTGACAATAATCCAGTAGGAAATTGGGTCCAGCAAATGTGTTGCCACTAGAGGTCTCAATGGACCTGTAATTATGACCTTGGTCTGAAATGGAGCTGATAGCCTGAACCCAATAACATCTCTAACTTACTTCCCTTACAAAAAACCAGTGACAAGATGTTGTGGTTGCCCTCTCTTTTTCACCCAGACACACACAATCCAGTGCTGCTGAGAAGATCAACGAGAAAAAATGCAAAATGATACCCTTAATTCATTAACTTGTGAAAGATTTCAATCAATGTCATGTTGCAATAAAGCTGCAAGCAGGGATGAACTATAATAACATATAACGGCCAGCAGCTCAAACGTATTGCTTTCATCTGTCCACTATAAGACGATTTAACCTATAGGATATATACTTTTGGTTGTTTCTTGCATTTAAATCGTTTCAAAATGGTTCTTGCTCTTAATTACATTGCCATGCCACAATAGTAGACTGTAGTAGACTATGAGGTATGCTTTAGAAAAATATAACAATAGCTGTGCAACTGATGAGATCAAGTCCATCATTACACTTCTTGTTATGCTGCCGAACATTTCCAATAATGTATTGTGTGCCACTGCTATCATTACCTACATGTACCATTTTCTTCAAGTCCCACCCACAGACACTCCAAGATGTACATTAGCCATTGTATTATTAATACTCATAGGATATGAATCATCGTCATATATGTCACGGCATAATATAGGTTATTCCTGAATATCAATATCAATGATGACATTAATGATATCCAAATAAAATAATGTTACTCGAAATTCAAGAAGGCATTGATTAAAACTAGACATTTGATACACTCCCATCAAAAGTTTGTACTGTATACTAAATATGTGGTCAAATCCGTTTTGGCAAGACAACTATTTAAATCACATAGCTTGGAGGAGGATTCCTTCATTTTGTATCTTTGTAATTTGAATCAACTTTTTAAGCTGTTAAAAAAATAAAAAAATAATAATGGGCTCTAGAAAGTTACAGGTGCAAAGGAGAATTTTGCATCCTATTTCTTATATAAATAAATAAATAAATAAAAAGCATAAAATCTGTCGCTATATTTGTCGCAAGAATAATTGTATGCTAAAGTTAGAGACAAACAATGTACACCAACTTGGATTCAAATAGTGAACATTTGCCCAGTCATGTCCTTATCTTGTCAGTTGCTATGCCTTTTTTTGTTTTGTCGAAGCCATTAAAAAAAATAAAAAAATGTTTACCTTGTTCATCCTTGTTTATTACTTGACAAAAGTGCATAAAAGGAACTAATCGGGTAAGCTGTGTAATTTATTTTTAAGCTAATACATTCTTTACAAGTCCAAGTGGAATCCTTCACATCAATGACTCTAACCTCTCCCTATTTCTCTCTGTCTCCCTTTAAGCAGCATGCCCGGACATGTCACCGTCACTGCTCAGCCTTTTTAACCCATTCCTACGACATTTGCTCCCCATACAATGGCATCAAAGAGTCACCTGACCCCAGGGTTGGAGGTCAAGTGACCTCCTGCACCCCATCGTGCACAGGGACGCGGACACGACAAACCATCACCTCCCCTGAAGTGGTCTGGGCTGGCCTCTCGTCTGTGTGACACCATCTTCTGCCTGTTTAAGCACAAACTAAAAAGCAGATCTGACGTCCGAAGCTGTGCAGAAAACACGAATGGCCATCATAATTATCCACATGAAAAGATCTATGCAAATGTGAGCTTCTCATTGTGTTCATAAAGCTCTATCTTTATCCACTACAGCGATTGAAGGAAACTACTCAGTCACAATATCTTCGTTCCAAACATTAGTGATTAATAACATTAATGTAAGATTATCAGTTTGTCATGAAAGCACCATTACACACTACCACAAATCCTTCCATCACATAAGAAAATAAGGCTAGATAAACAGGTATTAAGCTCGCCAATTATTTTTGTCCTGTGTTTGGCAAGAATACACACAGTGCAAACAAACTATGTTCACCGTGCCACAGCATTATTATGTTACACCAGCTAATGGGGCAGCTTGTTCACAGCATGCGATCTCTACAGTAGTCAAATCAAATACAAAACCAATTCATCCAGTAATACAAAGCAACCAATTGTGATGAAATATCAATAATGGAAAAAATAAATATGACCTCTTACAATGTTTAAGTCTATGAAAAACTGAGGATGTGCGGAGTGTTTTTTATTAGTAAAAAACGACCAAGGATGGTACTGATAAAGAACTGCTTTGTGTCATACGAACACCAGCACTGTAATGGTATGTGTTAATCCTAGAAAAACCTGTTACATTTTGCACAGCCAGCGAAACATGTCCAGCATAGCACAGGCAGGGTGACTGGGATTCCCTGGAAGCAACGGCAGTATCTTATCAAATTAATTACAGAGAACTCCAGAAACATGTGAAAACACATACATGGGATCGAGGAGAGTAAACCCTTTTTCACAGGACAACACAAGCAGACATGCAAGAGTAACCTCCGAGTCATTCACTGCAGGTATATTAAAGCTGGACCATAACATAAGGTTCCAACATGAACAACAGCAGTGTCTGTGTGTCCACAATGTGTCTGGAGAAATATTCACACAAACTGGTGTACCTGCCTCTCCTTTAGAAGTAATGCATTGCAACCCAATATTTTGCATTCCTTAACAATTACATTTCTGATCATTCCAGTTATTTACTAGTACTTCATTTTAACTATCACAAGCTTCCTCTTACTGCCACGGAAAAGACCGAGCAGCAATAAACAGGAATCCGACAAAGTAGTACACTGTGTTGCAATTTCAAAAGTACGACCTCAGGACTTAGTTTACACTTGACCAATAGCATGAAACTATTAAAACAAAAAATTCACCAACACACTTTTGGATAATTTTTGAAACCTTTGATTAAATGCTTATTTACAGTAAATAACTTCTTACAGAACCATCACTATGGCTATTATTAAGATCCTGTTAAGTGTGTATTTTGTATGTTCAGGCATACATAATCAGGATTGGCAAAAGAGGAAGCTAAAGTGTGAGAGTTGAATAGCACACCCATACAAGAAATTACACCGGCTATACTTGAGGTAAGGTTCTTATTCAAACTTAAATGCAAATAATTATTCAGATATTAGACCAACTTTGGGTCATAGTGTAAAAAGTGTGCCTTACCACCAGTATGTTTGAGGCTTTCGACGGACTTTATGTTTTTATGTTACACCATTGACTGAGTTTACATGTTGATAGATCATTTGAATAAATAAATAAATCAAAGTGTACCAAGTACCATGCTCGCTGTATGTTGAATTACATTGACCGACCTACTTGCAACTTTACCGCAGTGAAAATTACACACCAGCAGATCGAGATGAGTTAATGCCATAATTCTAAAAGGATGTGTGCGGATATCACCGTTGCATGTACCCCAAACAAGTTCTATTAAGTAAAGCAAACTGACCAAACCAGGAATGGTTGGTTTCACTGTATGTGAAAATAATATCTGGCCTCTTTGCACCCAATCACACCACCTGACTAGGTATAGTGGGTAAAGTGTAACCCTTGTTAAATTAGTTAAACCATATGAAAAAATTATAGAAAACCATCCAGCAGTATTTTAGGATCATTAGAAATCGTTCCAATCAAACTGCTTACAAGTTAATATTGTGGGCTATTCAAGCACTTTCAGGTGAAAAAAAGGCTAGTGCAGCAGAAATGAAAACAGCATGTGTGAAGTCAGAGGAGGCACTCTTGCTATGTCAGATCTGCTGTTGCAGCTTATCATATTACAACCTCAGATTTAATTATCAAACAGAATTTACCAGCACTAACAGCTGACATGTTCTTTTTAAACATGTTGTTTGAAAGTAGTACTGCCATTACACTAAATAACAATAAAAGGGAAACTGCACATTTTTGAGTGCAGCCGCAGAGGATCAAAAGATCTAACTTTTAAAGAACAGTGCTAGACTTTTTTTTAAATCTACAAATTGCTGCCAATTAACCACGTAAAGATATTGTTTACAACAACATTCGTGCGTCAATTAAATACAAACTTTTTCCACTTCTGGATTTCCCAAAACTACAACAGCAGTCAAGCACACAACTGCTGATAATATTTCAAAAAACAAATATGAATGGCAACTTAATACAAATTGTTAAACATCTTCACTATTTATGTGAAACAGGTGTAGAGCCGTTTGCACTACAGTGATGCAGCACCTACTGTATGGACAAATCTAAGCCAATGTAAAACATATGCTTTTAAGAAAAATGCAAGGACCTGTCACCCTTATAAGCTGCACTAGTGTTATCAACCATAACTTGATACATTATGCAAACTACATTTCAGATCCAAACATAAGAATAATATAGATCGATCACCTTTAAAGTTATTCCTGAACTGAAATCATGTCTGCAGGAAAACTGACTGATGTACATAAAACAAATGTGACAGCTTCTATTAAATGCTGCTAGGGCATAGAAGTGAAACCAAGGCCAACTTCTGGAAAATAATCAACAAAACCCGTGGAAACCTGTTCCCATCACCGCAAATTTTAATACTATAAAGTTTGTGCTGAGTTGTGCAGAAAGAAGGAAGAGAAGGGCGGGGGTTCTCTGCAGCCTGGCTACAACACATGTGAGCAAGTACAAGAAGAGAGGCACAGTTTCACCAGGAAATGGGGGTGGGAGCCCATTTTGCCGGAGGGGTCTGAGAAGACAGAATGATGAGTCACAGAATGTCATGCTAACAGTCTGAAACAGCACAACGGTGCTCCGCACAGAGGGTTAAGAGGCGAATACCAGGGAACGGGGGGAAGACATAAACCTCCAGCATTTACAGGAGATTAACTGTAGACTCCACCGGAATACATAACTAGTAAAATACAGTACTAATTTGACAACTGCTTACAGGGACAGTATCAACAATACTCTAATCCCTCTTAAATAATGAGCAAAATCTTTGCACCACCTATTTCACCAGGATGAGCATGAGAGATACACATAGAAATAGTAGATTGGCAGTGTGTAAAAGTTTATATATCACTAAGATTCCTGATCATTACATTTCATTCTGACAAAAGTGCTCCCTTGTTCATTTTAGAGGTTTGATCAGTCAAATCTGTAGTCTTTCATGAAACAGAAATATTAGCACTATGAACACACTGCAACCGAAATTGAAAAACTCATATCAAAAGATTGCTTTCATTAACTAAATTGAATTTTAATCACTATTGCTGCCTCAACTGAAATATTAAGTGCCATCTATAACACGTGTAGTTTCATTTTCCCCCCCAATTTAATTTACTGACACCGAAATCCATAAATTACTGTTTTTTTTATCTTCACTTAACTGACCAAGTGTTCTGTATTATATTTTAAATCTTCAAACTGCAAATAGCTTTCTGTGTTGATTTATAAAGGGACCGGTGGATGGAGAATTTTTACTTTAAGCATTAAATAAGCAAGCAGGTGTACTTAGCTTTTCAACATTTTTTTATACACATATGCGTACATCCCAATATTATAATTCAAAATTGGTATGAATCCACCCTATAAAAACAATTAGATATTGAGCTATGAATCGCATTACTTTATCTGGTGGTATGAAAAATATCACATCACAACCCGAATAGCCTTTTTTCTTACACTTACACATTTATCAAAAAGCCTCATTTTTTTGTTATGTAATTATTGATTAACAGTTGGGATATTGTCTTTATTCATTCAGTGCTTATTGGAGTTAACGAAGCCAGACAACAGGAAAGTTTGATGACTATAAATTGAATAACCATTTAAAATACACCATGTGGTTTACATTAAATATCACCAAATTATTTATTCCTGAAGCAGATAATTACATGTCTGTATGTTATCATACCATTCATTGTGTTTCGTAGACCCACAGATTAAAGCGGATCAAATCTTATAGTACAGTATTTTCCCCCCCTCCACCTCTTTGCTCAGCTATGTAGCAGTGAAAGGTCTTCCCTGATATCACGTTTGCAAATGTACCTTTAACTAAATGCCCTAAAAGCAAAAACACAAAATCTTACTATATGTAAGGTGAGTGGTTTCATCATAAACACGCTGTCCCATGTCCATAAAAAATATATTATACTAAGGACACATACTGCAATTTCAGAGAAGAAAGCTAAGCATATAACATTTGTATTAAGGTAATTAATATCTAATTGAAGGGAAATCAACTCTTTAGGTTTATTCTTCAGAATATGAATAACAATCCTGGGACGAATGCTATATGAAAGCACACTGTCATTTGTGACAGGGCAAGGGGAGAATGCATTGCAAAAAAATGTGCCTAAATAGCTTTTTTCCTCTAAGCAGTTATTATAAATTAAGATGCTTTAGTTTGTTCTTATTTTAACATGATTCTTGAAGCTTTGGGCACGTATTTGTTGAAATAAATGATACACTGTGAAAGATAGGGAGGCCTCGCATTATGTAACACATTAAACCGATCTCTACTTAGAAGGAATCAGAAGGGGCGGGTTTAGACGCACAATTATATGGAGCCTCTCTTTTCCTCTCTCAATGCTTTATTAGTCAAGTAGTCATGTTCATTATGAGAAGCATGAGACAGAATAACATGTCTTACATAGAACATCTCAAGTAATTAATGATTAGGTCCCTTTTGGCACCCTTTACTAAAACGATTAGACCCCGTAACGTTGGAGGCTTTTTTTCTCCCTTCATGTACTTGATTTTAATCAGAGAGCAGGGCACACAGAAAGAGGAGCGAGGCTATTGAGGGCAAAAAAGGCGAGAAGAGACAGAAGGCAATGACGAGAAAACCTTTCTGCATCAAACTACGATCATCCCAAACCCCCAGCGTTACACCGAGCAGCACCACAACTAATGACACAATTTTTTATAATCAATAACTAACGTTAAATCAACTTTACTGCATCGGCAGTGGTTATGACAACCATTCGTCAAACGGAGCTATTAAAGTTGAATCATCAGAGGTAGCGACCTATGATTGTTGTCACTTGGCTGAGAGCCACTTTGATCTTCTAACGTTACGGTACGACAGACACAAATATAAAGCAAGCACGTAAGAATGAGAATGTCCTGGTGAAGGAGTTAACGTTAAAACTGCAAATACGGGTTAAGATAACATTTTAAAAAATCCGTCGTTAATATTAACCCTCTGTCGTGTTCGTTTCTCCCCCCATTACTTTGGTGTTCCCGGTCAAATTTGACCAGTCTGCCCTTACATTAACACAAAAACCCTCTATCATCACCAAATTGTGTTTACCACTCTTTTGGGCTGTAAACAGCGTCTCGGGCTACTGGTTCACATGAATAACTACAGTGAATATGCAAAGAATAGACACTGTACATGTAGTCCAAAATTAACATTTGGTCGATTTGTGGGTGTGTACTATCTGATGGATGAACATAATCTAGGGTTACCCATTCATTTCCTATGGCGGTCTTTTTTGTATTACCAGGAACACCATAGGGCTAACAAAGTTGACCACACCACTACAAATTCAATTTAAGTGGTGATCGGCAATTGTATATGTCCAAATGCCTACTGTGAAGGATATCACAAGGCCTTGAAGCAAATGTAAAACACAATATTTATGATTGATGAAAGTCGGTCATATTTGACCCGAACACGACTGGAGGGTTAAAGTCATGACTGAGAGTAAGGTCATACAGAAATATAATGACAAACTTACCAGGTGTTTTCTGGTTTTTACATATGCAGTTTGCAAGCACGGACAAAAACTCCTCCTCAGTTAACAAGCTTTGTAAAATGTAGTTACCACAAAAGGCACCGTGTCTCTCCCCATTTGATTTTTTTCCCTCCCAAGCCAGTGTAACGTTAGGAGCCGTTGCATGTGTTGACACTGCCGACTGTGCTGCTCTTCTGCTCGGTCGGCTGCTTTTGCACCTCCCGCTCAAAACTAGGCACCAAATCGAAAAAAAGACTCCTTTATAGTTTAACTTTTGCAAATAACCTTTAAGTCAGGTGTCGCCTCCATATATAATATATTTTTATATATTCGGCTCACCTCCTGGATAAAACGGACCGCGGTATGAGTGCATATTTTTTTCTACCGTTACAGCGCAGCAAAGTCCCTCTATCTGTGCTAGCATGCTAAGCTAACAGGCTAGGAGTAGAACAAGCTGGCAAATCTGTACAAACGGCTAACGGCTCTTTTCAACGGACACCCTTCCTTCAAATCCGTTGATATTATCCGGTTAAAATAAACTCTTTGTGGCATAATTTACCTGTCTTTCCATTGAAAGTACGTGGTCCTCCCCCTCTCTTAAAAAAGCGCAGTTTAATTCTGAGCGCTCCGTCTTCTCTCCCCTACAGATTTCTCTGTGTTTCGCAGCATCCTCTCTCCGCAGCTGCTGAGGCAATCGCTGCTCACTCGAAAATGGCGCCGAAAGATACACTCCTCATTCAAATTCGATAGAGCCTCCCATTCTCCCCATTGGCTGGATACGGAGTGGAGTCCGCGCCGCTGATTGGTCGCTGAAAATGCACTCTCGAATGATCTCGCAGCCCACGCAGCGTTGAACAGAGAGGGACAAATTAACCCTTCAGGTCCCGACCTCAATGACTTTTACAGCACTGATCAGGGCGAAAAAACCCTTACGTTGAAACTTGTTCAAACCAGAATGTTACATATGAAATGAATGCCATGATCTTTTAGCAACAATATGCACATAGAACCCTTATCTTACCGACATATTTAACATTAAAGGACTATCATTCCTGGGGACCCTAGCCATTTCTTACTACTGTAAGGACAAAAAAAGAATCATCAGCAAGATCTTGACTCATTTCTTCTTAAAACATTATTTGTTATGTAATTAATTTCCGCTAAAGAGCTGACTCCTCAACAAAACAGCAATTACTGAGACTTTTCAATTGGCCTTGTGGTTAAAACAGACTATTCCTCACTCACATTACCCAGATCAAAATGAGTCAGCTGTCTGCTATTGCACTTAACTCACTCATTATTCATAATCATGGATATCCCGTATTAAAATATGTGAATAAAAACATTTGTGTCATAAAAACCCAGTTTGAACTATGGGCAATGGGCATGCAACAACACTATTTCCAGATTACATATGGACTACAGGCCTTTATAAAGCCTTCTGTACAACATAAGATTTGGCTACATCTAAACGCATTGTGTTATGGGTGTATGGGGTGTATAGGAAAGCTGAATACATTGCAAAACTTTTGTTACCATCCTTTATACGAGAGCAATGATTGTCAAATGTTCCTTATTTATAGTATGGGTTCTTATCTACAGTTAGAGCAATATTGCCTGTCTCTGAGTGACAGGCCTGTCAAAACAATCAATAAATAGCCAAATAAAACACATTATTGCAGCCATGGATGACATGGGTATAACATCTGGTATATGTAAAGGTCAAGAAGTAAAGGAGTCTGTGGGATTTCTCCTAAGGCCGCCAAGGATGCAAACCAAATGCATCCTTTGCGGCCTTATATTCAGCTTACATGCATTTCTTGGTCATAATGTGGTGTTGGATTATAAAAATCGTATTTTCGAGAGTTGAAATAATGATTTTGCTCGCTTTTCTTAAATTGCTGTGACATAGCCCCCTCAACATTTTGATATTCCTTTTAAGCAGCCCAATTTTTTTAAATGTAACTTTTTTTGAACACCTTCCTTAAAAGAAACACATTCCATAAATTCATTATATAACATAACCACTTCTTCTCCGTTAAAAGTTAGCTTGGCATCACCACACTAGTACAAACACTACTGTAGTGTGCATGCAGGGAGGGGTTGGGCTCTGCCACAATAACCCTGCTGTTATCATAACCTGTGTAGCATAGTGTACCTCGGGCAAGATAAACAGAGACAGCCATTTCATCCCAATGCACACATAATAACAATACATGACATTCACCTGCTATAGGTTGGCTCCACCAAGGTGCATTGCATTGCATTTATCGGGTGTTCAAGTGTACAGAGGCCAATCTTTCAAACACAACTTAACAGAGTTACTAGATGTCATTTACTTTTTTCACATGTATGGTAATGCCATTTTAGAACTTCATATTTCTTCAGTCCTCATCAAGAAGCCAGCCATTTCTTTGCATTGTGTATTTGGTAGTAAAAACACAATGTTTTCTACTTTGGAGTACAAAAGCAAACTGGGAGAGAGAGGGCGCCCATTGTGCATGCATTCTGGTGTAGTGTGGACAATGGGGCGGAGAGGAAAAAAACACACTTGTTTACAGATAAACTGGTTTGGACAGGAAGCCTGTAAGGAGGAGCTCAGTGTTGTTAAACAGGCATGTGGAGAGGCAGGGATGAGCCAGCAAAAACACCACCGTGTCCATAGGGAGATCATGATGAGTCAAAGACAATGCACGCAAACACACACTCGCATATGCATTCATATCTACACATGCACATATGCAGTACTTACAGCTTTACACATTTCTTGAAAAACCCCAATTTTGTAAGAGTTTTAAACCGATTACACAGTGACCACTATAGCCAAAACCCTTCAGTGAAATACACAGAAGTTGTGGTTTGTTTAGTTTTACTAAGAGAAAAATTAACAAGATAAAAAGGCGCGCATGGGTCCCTAGCTGTGCCAAACAGTAGCCAAGCTGAGCTCTGGTGAATACTATACAGTTCATCCTGCATTGTGTCACCGTCACATGAGCCCACACTGCCTTCCATTAGGCAGGAGATCCTTATGACTCACGAAAACACAAGTCACATGTCACTACACAAACGGACCATGCTACTCAGACTGCTCTGTTATCCACAGCAGCTTTTCTGCAGGCCCAAATGAAATCACATCATAATGCATCTCTTCATTAGGAGGGTTGAGACACAGTGGGGCTCTCCCTTGTCCTCTGGTAGTCGAGCTGAACAAGAGCCATAGTGTCAGGAATCGCAGTGTTTGGCCACAGCAGGCTAACCCTGGCTGCAAAGTTGCCATGCTATGGCAGTTTAAGTTCAATGTAATTTGATTTCATGTTAGATGACTTGCGTGCATGGCTGGCAGTTACACTCAGCTGCTTCTCATTGAAGGAGGAGTTTTACGCTTCTTTTTCACGCTCATGTGACTCAAAATATGGCCTTTCACACCCCCACCAGACATGGGACTGCATCACATCAAATAAGTAGAGAGTAAAAAAAGCTCAGCTCCAAACACGCTTGAGCAAATCCTTCTAGTTACCTGAAGTAAATATAAAAACAAGCCTTAATGACACCTTGAAAACAAGTTGATTAAGGCCAGAGGGGACACTAAACAAGGGATTAGCACCCACAGAAGACAGGACAGTTTGCAGCTTTAAGGCGCCAGCAGGTGACTTCACTTGACTCTTGTTAAAAGTGTGCTGTACACTGAAATCACCTTCTGTCGTGGGAAAATTAGGTGTTGGCTGACACGGGAGTATGCACAGCACTCCATGGTATATTGCTGCTTCACCCTGAATTAAATTAGACATCACAAGTAAAGAGAGTGTGGAAATCCTTCATAGTTTTCTCATTGTAGAGGTGAATTCAAGAAGTGGAATTTGTCAGCCTTTTAAATATTCTTTGTGTGATTCACTCTTTGAGTAAAAAAGTACTGGAGGCTAACTTATTTACTTTTAGAAAAGAAGGTTATTCTTAAATACTCTCTTTTCAACCTGTGTAAACTGAGCTAATATTTGGAGATATTTAAGACAATTCCCTCTGAAACTAATGTTACAGCCCAGCAGTCAAAGTGAGCAGCACCCTCAAACAGAGTATAAGAGACTATAGGCTTACTATATTAATGTGGCCTATTCCCTCGTCTTGGTCCTTAGAGAACACAATGAGCCCCACTGAGAACTCCATACTAGAGAGAGGCTCTCCATTGATGTCTCCTCGGCTCCCCTCCCCCTCTCTCTATGAGACATCTGTAGCAGCTGCCCCCTTGTGCTCCTGTCAGCAGGGCAGAGTGTGTGTTTGCGTGTGTGTATGCACTCGTTGAGGTGGGGTTGGCTGGGGAGGTTAGTGTGGGGCGTGTTATGACACCTCCCCCTTTGGAGGGGTCCAGCCCGCACACTTGTGGGACATCACATTTATCAATGGCTAATAGTCACTAGCAGGTCACCCTGAAAACACAACAGAGACCTTTCACCTCTTTTTAGCACAAAGGCTGCGAGGTGCCGAGGTGTCACGATAGCCCCTGGGCGCTTTAAAAAGAGCACAACAACTTTTTACATGTACATTTACCATCAGAAATCATGATAAAATATTATTTTTTACTTTGCTTTTTGACAAACTTTGCCTTAACTTAATGAAGTGACGAATACATTTCTCTGAAAAAAAGGGCACAAACTACTTTTAACATGAATATTTGCCATCAGAAATCTTGATATAATAATAATTCTTACTTTGCTTTTCAACAGCCCTCACCTTTATCTAATTTAATGACAAATAAATAGCTTTGCTTAGAGTAGAACACTACCATTTCAGGGCCTTGCTAAACACTATCACTGACAGCAAGTTCAGATATTACAGAACAAGAAGCCCTTTTCATTTAGTCTCAGTATATTCTTACAGACTTTCTCACACCAATCAAATTATGTGAGTATAATTCATAGAGTAAAATTACATTACAAGCATAAGGGGAATAACTCGGCTAGCTGCAATGTTAACAAGGGAGGAGGAGGGGTGAGACAAGCGGAGGAGAGTAAAGCGATGCGCCACTGAGACTTCCTATGAACTTTTTATGTCAAATAACAAAATAATCAGCAAAATCTTCCCTATAGTCTGAAAAGGTTATTCTGCCAACACAGGACTTTCTTAAGAATCTCAAAAGCAGCTCCACAAATTGCGTTCTCTAACTTTGTTACATAGTAAACAACATCTATGAGGCTTTCTTTTTCTCTTTGCTACATTTTGCAGACTAAATATAAGGTCATGTGCCAAAGAAAAACAGGATCTTGTGCACGGAGCAATGAAATCTGACCAATAACCTCAGAGACATGTATCCCTGCATCAGAGAGTCAAACCTCCAGTGTCCTGGTTGGGATGCTTTATGATTTAGTACCCAAACTTTACTTTTTAGTCAAAAGAAGTGTTAAAGTTACCCAACAAAACCCTTTATATGTAGCTTTCATGGTCTAGTAGTAATGTATTTTGATTATCTGACAATTGTCCACACCCTTCAGTATTTTGTTCTGTCTTTATTGAGGCAGAGAGCTGAGATGGATTAAAGAGAAGGCTCAACACAAGCGAGACCTAATCCTGGGAATTCAGGGTTACAGAAAGGCCTTAAAGAATATGTTTTGCTTAAAGTTAACTGCTATCTTTTTCTGCAAGAAGCTGGTGATTGAACATATTTTGTACTTTCAGTTTTGTCTCTAAATTTGATAATGATTGTGCATAAAAGTAAAGTACGGCATGAGCAGCTTCAACCGAGGATACAGACAATCCACCGAGACTTGCATAGAAAAGATATAAATAAATTAGCAAAGTGCAATTTTATCAAAACACTAAGTTTAAAAATCAGGTGAGAGTTTACCGGGGAGTGTTCAGTATCTATAGGATATAGCATATTCATTTACTGCATAGCATTCTTACATTAAATGAGATTTAGTGATGTTTAAAAGGTTAAAAGAGACTCAATAACAAAAACATCCCTTTACACTTTACACTTGGCATGCAGTAACATTTGCTAGTCAAGAGAGCCACTAAATGAATTCCACTAAAGCTTCCAGCAGGTGTACAGCATACGTAGTCTCATATTGAATAAACATCAACACAGATAATATTTAGTTTCAGTGTTTGTTTTCAAATGTCCAGAAATAATTAAGAAGCAAACATTACAACAATTTCCACTGTGAGTGATATGTTTAACACCCATAGATTTAAAATATCTGGACCTCATTTGAATACGCATTTCACACCTTTGAAAGACTATATGCAAAATAACTGCTGGATCAAGTTTAAAGAAAGCACACACAAAAGATCCTCCTATTTATTTTACATTTCAAAAGCATATGCTCATGAGGTGTCAACGCACTTAGCTGATCTAAGAGTCCATTGTCACTATTGTTGTTTTAATAGCTATGTGTAACATTCAATAAGTCATATATCATGATTAATCAAATATAGCTGACATTTAGGTGACGCTAAATGTTTTTTTCACACTCCAATGTAGCTCTAGAGCAAATATGTGAAGTCAAGTCACCGCACATTTTCTTACGCTGAAATAAATGTTTTTTACTGAGATAATTGTTTAGTTTTCTTATGTGTATTGAGCTAAAAAAAAAAAGCACAACATTCATCAAAAGGTTAAGCCAATTGTATGTTCTGCTCTAATGAAAAATAGCGTCAGCTTAGAAATTGTATTATGTAAGAGTCTAATATATGTCAATTACTACTACTACTTCTAATGATTATGAAGCAAACATACAGTTTTTCACAAGACAGCTGGATTTAAACTGCAGTATTTGCTGACAAAGATTATATGCAGCCCGGCGCTGACAATTTGCGCTTATCAATCTTGAGGATCAATTATTTTGGACAAAATACCTTAATGTGTATATAGGCTGTTTCTCATCTTTAACTCTGTATATTGTTTAAATAAATGAGAAGTGTGGAAGCTGAACATACCCGTACATGTTACACTTGACACCTCTCTTTTACGGGGTTAAGATAATGACCAAGTTTGCAGTTTTATTTAATCTCAGCCGTAGCATTAAGGCAGGAGCACTGGGTACAGGCGAAGGCAAACCTCTTCTTTAACAGTTGTTGTATGGTCTCAATTTAAATGGTAGAATAAACGGTGCCTTTAAAATTACGGCATTATCGATTCTCCTTTTCTAAAATCTACAATTTACAATAAGATGTAACAGTTTTAGTATCAATACTTCTGTTATAACACTACCTATCACTACTATCTGTGTTTTGTCCACAATAAAAGGCTTTTATAGGAGATTTTCCCATCCAAGGGTCTAAAGATAGGGGGTGTTCATGCTGAACAGACAGGAAAGCTCCGGTGTAATATGTAATATTGGAATTTATAAATAGAGCAGACTTGCATAGACTTGAATAGGCATCTTGGGGTATCAGTAAACATTTACGGAGTAGACAGTTGCTGAGAAATGTTGTGTATGGATGAAAATTAAACAGCAACCTGCTAAATGCACCACAACTGAGTATATTTAGCACTTAAACTGGAAGAAGCACGCCATTGACGGATACATATATTTACTATTGACACTCTTAATGTTATATTAAAGGATATGTTACCTCACGGTGTCTGCATTGTTATGACAAGGTCAAAAACTGTGTTTAAGGCACACCTAAAAGCTTATTGGCAATATGAGAGAGTAAACAGCTTCTGGAAATGTTTGATAAGCTCTTAAAATCCAGACCCCCAGCCTCCAAAGACAAAACTAATCTACTCATTGTCCTGTTTCTGGACTACAAATTGAAAATCCCTGCGGAAGTCCCTCCCTCCTCACTCCACTGTTGCACCTCGATGATGTAACCACTTTCCAAATATAGCGTGTTGCTGATGGCTCAGCGGCTCACCCATTAGTCGAGAGCGCTGTCAATCTCGTGACGTCACCTGCAGTGGTGTTATTATTGTAAACAGCCCGCCTGCTCTCCACCGACGCTCTGTGCCGAGCCGACTACTCCATCCAGTCCTTTGTTCATGCAGCGAAAACACCGACGCGACAAAAGCACAGTACCGGTCCGCCCAAAACTGCGGATAAAACCTCAGAGCAAAGTTTAAACACATCACCTGAAATAATGCCACCACATCTTTTTCATAAAATATTCGCTTCTCATGTTAGGGACATGTTTATCGATCACCGGGGTCTTCATGCACCCGGCGACGGCTCAAAGCTGCTGCATGAATAACAATAATAAACTGGTAGCCGGTCAATGCACAACTCTTCTTTGTCTACTCGGTTAAACGTTGGTTAGAATCACACACAAAATGATTTAACACTAGATGAACCAACAAAGAGTATTTTTTAGATTGACAGTCGTGTTGTCAATGGCTCCTTAAATGTCAAATTGTTGAAAAATAGTACTTGTCATTTTGCCTGGACCTCGACATCCCACAATTACCATAAAGTCCTTTAACTTATATTTTACCTCGTCAACTCGACAACGTTACATTTAAGGACTTTACTTTGTGCCCCGTGTCACAGAAAATCGACCAAAACGACTTTTATTGTTTTGCAGTGACTGACACTGTATGGAAAACTCAACTAGTCGAGAGGTCACAAAGCAAAAGTTGAAATTACTCCAGTGAATGTTTAATGGCACTTACTCGACAACCTGGATGTGTTTCGGAGTGATCGACTGCATCTCCCTCGCTGCCAGCCGGCTCCTGGTGACAGCCTCACCTCGACATTTCCATCCAGACAAGTTGACAACACGCTTCCATTCTCCGACTAAGTGCAGTTTCAGAAAAGCTTCAAGGAAGTTGTTTCTTTTGTTCCAGTGTTTTTGGTTGCGTCAATGTTGCGAAAAGGGGGAGGCGGAGCGGTGGATACGGAGAGCGACCGAGAAGAGAAAGAAAAAAAACACTCACATCTGAGCGCACCGTAGCCTAGTTCGCATGCCTGGCCATTAACGCGCAGAAAACCCTTCATCCAAATCCGCGATAAACTCGTCTCATCAGCTCAGCTCACGTGTCTGGGACGACCAGCATCCCTTCAAAGTGAAATAGACAGTCCTCGGTGCCCAGGTTTGATAGGCTGTCCAAGATCAGGCTACTACAGGTCGGTGCGCCCCGTGCGCGCGTATAGGAGCGGACACATTTGCACAGCCCGCCTCGATAACTTGGATTTCTTTACACAACTAGATTCCGAAGCTTTTTCAGCCTTACTTCCTTGCTTTCTATGGCGCGTAAAGGCTTTATGTCTGTTATTCATCGAGCCAGAGTCGTCAAAAAGAGAGCGCCTGCAGCCTACACGCCTCTCGACTTCAAACTCTAGTTCCCGGACAGTGCAGGGCGGTAACGAGATGCGCAGTAACGCGTTACCACCACCAACAGAGAGTGAATTAGACTAGCGATTTCCTTCCATTCCAAAACTATTCGCTATCACACAAAATCACCTTTTATTTCAGTATAAAAGCCAGGCTGACGCTGCGTAAATATCCCATCCATTCATTCCGTTTCCTGACAGGTTACTCGCTTTTTCTCACACATTATAGCCTAGCCAAGGTGGCAAAAAAGTTTACTTCCTCGCGGTGGAAGCGAAACTCAAAATACGTCCAAACACTTTGGACATCACAAACAGGCCAGGTGATTTGATTTCCTGCCTTTAGACGACAGATACACAGCACCGTAAAGTGACGCAACAAGTAGAGTAAACGACTGAGGATGTTGCCCTCATTTTGCAGAAAACTAGACATAAACAGAGTAATCTTTGATGTAACGAGCCGATGCTGTTCTTGGAAGCGAAGGCAGGGAGAGCTGAGACGGCTTATGCAGAAATAGGATCATGTTGGTTCATCGGATAAAAAGGTGAGCTCCCTGTTTCCGCGCCGCTGTTACAGGAGCGTTGCGTCAGGAAGTTGTTGGTGTCAGTGAAGTCACCATCAAGACGCCCTTCCCTCCATCCAGCCTGGCGACTATAGAGCAGCATATGCTTAATACGGGCCGCTATATAACATGAAAGCAAATGGAAACCAGCTCCTCCAGACCCTAAATGTCCTTGAACATTTTTTGACCTCATTGCAAAAGAGAATCTGACAAAAAGGTTTGCTACGATAGAGGTAAAATGCTACAGTCTGTCAGGAGGAAGTTAATCTCAAATGCTGCCGTTAGAATTAAGAAGTCAAACGTGAAGAAACAAAATGCACTTCTGATTAGTGTGACAGCTTTATGAAAACGTCAGAGGATTTGTAAAAGGAGCTCACCAGAGATATTCTTGGTGCAGTTAGGCCTGCAGATTCAGGCCTGATGTTATCCGGGCTTTGCAAAACTATTTCGAAGCGTTGAGAAATATTATAGTAGGCCTATACATATTGTTCAACAGGCACTGACTAGAACATCTTAAATTCAAAGGTAAGTAAAATAAGCCAACCATTTTACAAGCTGAGTTTAAAAATGATTGGGCTATGATTTAGCGTGGCTTGGAGCAACTATCTGCACAGGAGTGGAAAGTCTGATGGGAAACATTTTGGAGTTTTGAATTTGATTTGAATAGAGAAGCTAATTCTGTCTACTTGTTATAAAAAGCATCAATTCAAAAGGTTATTCTTTTATCAGTCACCTAATGAGGAAACGTTTCACTGACAACGTACATATTGTTCAACAGGCACTGACTAGAACATCTTAAATTCAAAGGTAAGTAAAATAATACTTTCTCTCAGGTGCACACCGTCTCATGACTGTCTGTAATGCTCACGATGCACAAGAAAACATTCAAGGAAAAATAAAAATGTTAAAGCCCTATTTCAGCACCAACTTTGACTAATTTGACTTACTGGGCGTGTACATAGTTCGTTTGCAATGTTTTATGACAAATCTGTTCGGAAATTGCAATGAACTAAACCCATTCTTTATTGTGCATGTGAGACAATTAGACATTTAAATTGATAATTGTATGAAAAACTGACGGAATTACTTTTTTCTTTTGCAAAATACAGACGCTTTTCAAAATGAAAATGGCACTTTTAATGATTTCCAATTAAACGATCGCCGTTTGATATGTCAGAACATAGATGCACATATCAATCATACGCACATTTGTATTAACATGTTCTGAAAGTTGAGTTTTACAGGATTCGTGCAACCTTTAAAAAACGAAAATAGAGTCAGAACCCAAAGCTGGAAAACCAGACTGGCGAGTTTTAATGCATACATAATACACCTATTTGCTTTTAATTACCCGAAGTGAACTTTTAAAACTGATAACCTACCTTTAGGTTCCTGTGATCTGTGCAGAAAGAAAATGATCAGCTGAAGAAAAGTTTAGACACTTGCTCACTTTCTCTGCGTGTGTGTTCGTGTGTGTGTGTGCGTGTGCGTGTGCGTGTGCGTGTGCGTGTGCGTGTGTGTGTGTTTGGGAGTGTCAAGCTCACAGTTATGCAGCAGTATTTGAATATGTGCCCGATGTGTGGGCTGATGCACAGTCAGAATGCAAAAAAGAAACAGTAAACAGGCGCAATAATCTGATGGGCTGCGGTTCTCCATAAAGGTCATCGATGAAGAACAAGACTGCAATAAGAGCGCCAAAATAGTTGTGGGGAGATTTTATATTTTCTACTTTTAAATCCGTCCACGAACCAATTTATTTTAAACAAAGTCACATGTTGCTGAAGTTGATGCAAGCTTGTGCTTTCCTCTCGGTCTCTCTGCTCAAACACTTGACTGCTGACTTTTTGAAAATATAACACAGATGAGCGTAAAAGACACCTTTAAAACGTTTTGATGAACTCCGAGTTGCACATGGACCAGGACCGTTCTCTCCCCTCTTAAAGTATGTTGAGCAGCATTGTTTTGAAACATAGTTTTTAACTTTTAATGCAAATTTAGTGCATAAAAAGTGTGCATTTGAGAGATGGCTAAATAAAAGATAAGATCTCATTTGGGATGCCAAATGTTGTAAAAGAGCAACTGAGACTATTAAAAAAAACATCACACCTTTTCTGTTTTACTTAGATATTTAGAATATGAGCAGCAACTGAAAGGTTATATTGTGTGGGAGGAATCTATATGACTCAAAATGAAAAAGTCAGTAGCCTCTTTGTGTGTGCACAGTAGCCTAATATAAATTATCACTGCTTTTCTCAACACTTCTTCAACTTTGTAGACAATAAAGAGGCCTGTAAGGTTATTAGTTATGTGCATATACAAGAAGTGAATACAAAAAAACATGATTCTTAAATAGTCTGTTAAGTTATTCATGCAAAATACAACTATTGTTATACTAAGTGTAGTTCAAACTTATAGGCTTTAAGGTTATTAGTTATGTGGACATTTACAAAAAGTGAATACAATATAACATGTTTCTTAAATAGTCTGTTAAGTTATTCATGCAAAAGACAACTATTGTTATACTAAGTGTAGATCTCAAACCTAGAGATCAATGAAGTCAAAGTGAACCCATTGCCCTGCACGTGATGCCTTTAGACAGAGTCACAGTGATGTCCCTACAAATTAAATTAGAAACTAGATCCCAAAGATTTTGACAATTGCAGAACACACTTCATGTGACAGCTATGCTTTTGACTCGTGCTAGAGTGAAAATGCAGTGGCAGCATGAAAACATTATCAGTGTCACTCTGTCAATGGTATCCTTGTCAGCTGCACGGGGACGCATCCGAGATCAATGATGTTCACTCAATTAACCTGATGGATGAAATGTCAGGGAGGTTATGGATGTGAGTGCGTTAAGCTCTCTTCTCTGAGGGAATATGTTCACGTCCCGGGCTGTGGTGTCTACAGGCCCGAGAGGAGACCGTGGGTGAGGCCTGTCCCAGCTGAAGCGCCCTGTGTCCAGAGCAGAAGTAGGTCAACAGAGACCGCTGGTTGGTGAGTTGGAACGATGCTGCTCTCTCACACACACAGGAAAGAAAAGGAAAGGAGAAAACAAAAAGAGCAAAAGAAAAATACTTGCCTTTCGATTGAGGGATAATTAGAGACTGTTTGACCTATTTGTCTCCTTAAATAAACCGTTGGCCATTTAGTGGGGAGTGGGCTGAAACCCTTCACTGGACCCCTCCAATTATGCTTTTTAATGGCAAATTGCCTGACGAGGTTCAAAGGTCTTCCCATTCTCTTGCCTGCTTTTCCTCTGTCTATACGTTAGTGTGTGGAAAAACACTCAATTAACCAGTCTTTGCCATAATAGGAAGCAGTAGTGTGTGTTTAACGGTCCAGCTCCAGTATGACAAACATTACAATTGTATCAATGCAAATAGAAAGTTTATAAAATGGAACAAGCGGACAAAAAGGCAAGAATAAAATAAAGAAGATAAGAAGCCGTAAAACTCGACAATGAAGAGGTTTTTCTGTAAAAGCGTGCCTCAAGAAACGAACAGAGGCTTACAGTAAAGGCCTGGTTCCTAGCTTTTTTAAGAGGTTACATTTTTTAACAAGTCTGTCTTCAAAACAACACTCACGTGCCCCCCATACATCAAAACAGTTATAAGACACTGTAATTATTTCTCTGCCTCTTCTTGGAACAACTTGTAAAGCTCTGACAGTCATTGAGGGCCATATATCACTGTGCCTTAAAAGCCGTCAGTAAAACTTAATAGCAACATGCAACCCTGTGTGGAGCGAGTAAAACACAAGGTTGTGCAGCTGAGCTTTCTCGATGTGGCTGTAAGAAATGTATGACTTTAACACAGAAGGGAGTAAAACATCCAAGCACAGAGGCAGTGTTATTGAGATAGAAGTGAATATTACAACATATACATAGCAAAACTTGTGATGTAGTGTATGGTTATGTAATGTAGAAAGAAGAACAAGCTGACAGGAAGTAAAACACACATTGCTCCTTAATGCAAAACCACTGTATGCACAAAAGGTGTCCTATATTCACAGAGTGCTTATGGGCTGGTGTCCATTGGGACAGCAAGTGTCCCTGTGATAAGTTCCCTGTCCTACCCTGCTCAGTCTCCAGCACAATGGGAACCAACAGGTAACTTAGCGACCTGAGCCAAACACATTTTCCACAGTAAACCTGAACACAAAGGCTAATCACAACAGTATATGTTCCCTTTTTGTTGACCTACAAAGGGATTGCCATTAGTCAGATACATGCAAACCTAACCCTACCTGAAGAACCGGATAAAACACATTAAGCTGAATTCTGTTTCCTCTTTATTTCCAGTGGAGAGCTGGACTCAGGAGCTATTTGCATGCGTACAGTATGTGTGTGTGCAAGAGTGATAAAAGCAAAGAGAGGAAACACACGGAAGTGACCAAACATATCAACTGTTGGAGGGCTTCAGCTGTGCCTCATGAGTGAGGCCTATGACTAAGATCGGAAGAGAGTAGGAGTGTGCCAATGTTGCCATACCAATACTGCAGTGGGAAAAAAGAGAAGGTGGGAAAGAGTGGATGGTGATTGGACCGGGCATGGATACACCAAATAAGACCAAAAATAGAAAGTGTGTGGAGTGGGATGGTAGTGTAGTGCACCCTCCTCTATTTAAACATTTACATCTTGATGACCCGCATCTCAAAATGATACTCACGCATGTTGTGTGTGGAAGTTCATACATTATGTACAGTCTGTGTGTGAATGCATGTTGTGAATTATTAACCTATTGTGTTCATCAGTCAGTCTACAGGATGTGCCGTATTTTATTTTAAGACATGGATAGGATTGCATGCAAGCTTTTACTCCAACAAACACAACACAAAGTACATGGACACAAAGGGGAAGTAATCACTAGAATTGCCTGCTTCCTCTTCTCCGTTCTAAGTATATCTTTCTTGTCAACTGGACACAAGTTATTGCACTGAAGCCAACTTTATGAGTAGTAAGGAGTGACTGAAAAGTATAAATATGCTGTCAAATATGCCCCTGCAACACATTTCTGCCTCAGCCTCTTCTTTGCTGCTTATTTGATTTGATTATCCCTGACCAAATGGTTCCTCCATAGTGTGGACTCACACCCTCACATCACGATGAGCCCTCCCCCATTCCCTTCCTATCTCTCATCCCTGTTCCTCTCTGTCCCACACTACATGCCTCTCTATTTATACAGTTGTGTCAGTTTGCCACTGACAGCGGTGAGCGATAAAGATTGATCATCGTGTATTAGAAACACCAAGCTTTCATCTATCAATATACTGTCTTAAAAGAAAACTGACAATGAGAGTGGCTGGCTGTTCATCAAAGTGTGTAAAAGATACAAAGAAAAGAGATCGCATAATCATAACCATGCTTCAAATAAATAGAGTTTTTTTTACAAATAAAGCATCGCTGTTTGCCAGGAGGAATATCCTCAGCATCGGCTCCAGTGAAGGAGAGGTGTTTGAGTCCTGCAGGATGCTGGTCCGTAGGTGTCTGGTTTCAGATGGCAAGCATGCTGGGAGCACAGTGTGGAGCACAGCACAGCCAAGTGGACAACAATGGAAACACGCAGAGACACAGGTGTCCTCGCTAAGAACCCAATGGGTGTGACAGTCTTTATTGTGAGCCTATGTCCATGTGTAAATATGAAAGCATATGTTCCAACACTGCATGTATAGACACTGCAGTACATGTGCTTGTGTTAGATATGATATTAAGGTTGTGTTTGATGTGTTTATGTGGGTGTTTGTATTAGCTCACTGGTATTGATTCTCTTGCACTCTAGGTGCACTTTAGCTGCACTCATGCATACTTCCCTCAGGACTGTAACACCTGCAAATGGAGATAAAGGAAGTATTCCCTAACAGAGAGAAGACGCGTGGCTCTGTGAAGACTGCAGGACCAAAAAGCATGTCGTAAAAAAACTAAATTCAGATCCCAGTCATTGTCTCTCAATGTCCACTCCCCTCCTCTGTATTTACAAGTCTCTCTCTTACTGTCTCCTTACTCTCTCCCTTTAACTCACTGGAGGATGCTAACCCATCAGGTCCCTTGGCTCCCCTCCATGGGATGATGTCATTATAGATGACATCACCATGCAGTGTATGTGTGTTTGTGCTATGTGAGTGAGTGTGTGTGTGTGCCCCCACCTACACCTCCTCCTCCTCCTCCTCCTCCTCCTCCTCCTGCAGCTCTCCCTCTGTTTCTTTCCTCTGAGGGAAGGTGGTGTTTGACACACACCCGCGATACTGAGACCATCAGCCAAACTGCCATGCTAGCACAAGTACTCGCAGAGAGCAGAGCAAGGAGAACGAGGAGAGAGAAAAGCAGAAACACTTGCACAAAGAAAGAGGCGAGCTAGTGTTCAGAGCAGCAGTGGTGTGATGTGAGGACACAGAGAGAAGAGTGGAGGTGTGGCGAAGTCTAAGGGGCAAGTTGGTTTAATTACACAACACTGCTGCTACCATAACACCACAATGCCCAGCCAGGCATACACTGTCATTAAGATTCAAAGTAGTTCACGTAGGAGGTACACAGACATTTCTGCTTGGCTCTATTGTCTGCCGTTAACACGCATATACTGTATTTAAGACTTCACTGTCTGGTGCACAACTCTGACACACACATGTGCTTGTCTTTTACATTTTGTGTGAAAGCACAGACAATAGAAATATAATAAAAACTAAACCTTCTTCTTTGGTAGCGTGGGATATCAGATTACTATACCCAACTGTGCTTTACATGTCTAATCATTTAAGACTTATGAATCTACTGAAACTAGTATTCCTTTTGCTTTCAAGAGGACACGTAATGCAAACGTAGTGTATTTAGTTTAACTTTTACATCTGCTATTGCAGTTTTGCTTCCACAACATAAAGTGGTGTTTGCTTTGTTCGAGGGAACCAGAGCAAAGCTAACTGTCGAGATGGACTACAAGAATACATCATCCCTGCAGCACTCTTTAACCAAGGTAATCATGCAGTCTATATGGTCAAACTACTGATCACAGACCATGTTAACAAGAAACTTACATTTTAAGGCATATTTCGATATCCCAATTAGCAGAACGATTAAAAAACATAAGAAATCAATGCTAAAAAAACACGGCACATTTTTATGATGTGACAAACGCTATAGATTTGGTTAGTTTTGGCACAAAAACCACAGGGCTAGGTGATTTGTGTTAGACTATTGAACAATCACAGCCATGTTTAATAATAATAATGTCAATTCTTGCGTTTCCTGCGTTTCAACCCTATGTTTTAACGTCCTATCCACCCAGATCTTTCCCTACAAGGATTTTGTCAATCTATGATCACCTTTTTTTTTACCTTTTTTAGCTCCTGTCATAAAGACGACGCCTGCTGCAGGTCTTTGTCACTTGAACATAAACATGTCTTTATTGGTAATTTGCTTAAACGACTGATGCTGTCATTCTCCTTGAGAGGTCTTGTACTTGCTGCCAGCCTCTCTAAAACTCAACAATTAACACTTTATATTTCTTGAAATAGAGCCCACTGCAAACTGTTTTCACAATGAAAGGCATCACCACGGAGCAGTCCACCTTTCTCAGCCCAGCTACACACACACACACACTCACATCCACAGGAGGCAGGAAAGGGTGTTTTTTTTTTTAATGATTCACATTCTTTACAATCTGTGAATGCTGGTGACAAGCAATAATCTCCATTTTTTGCCATGACTAATTTGGTACAAAGATCTTCTCACTCACGTCTTTCATGCGAGTCTCAGTGCAGCAGAGGCACTCCCACACAGAAACACGCCTGGGCTTTATTGAGCACAGTTGGCACAGTCTGAGCCAATGATGTCATCCTGGTGAATGGGCCGGCAATACGGGGATCAGCAACTTTCTGAAATGAGAAACGGTGGGGATAGACATCATGTGTAGTAGTATATTGGAGTGGAAAGATAGAGTTGCAGCATTTTGGTGTTTTTTTCTTCTTCTCCCCTTCTCGCTGCACACAGGGGAAATTGGTGAGCTTTGGAGACTGTGTGCCCACAAAAGCTGGTCTCAAATTACATGTTGCAAGTCTCAAAATATTGAGGCATGGCTGGAGGTTTTTATGTGGCGATGCTGAGGAGTTTTGATAAGTGGTTTTCGAGTCTGCCAGTGAAATCTGTTGTTTTCAGCCTGGGATTGTAACATAGTATGACGCAGATTATAACCATGAGTTTGAGGCAATGACAGACTCATTTTTAGAGGTGTGTGTGTGTGTGTGCTGAGGTTGGGATGTCATTATCAGTCCTATAACTAGATTTTCAGATCTGGGGCTGTGTGGTCTGGGGCTTTGGTCATGGTGTTTACCCGTCTGTCTCATGAGGATAGGCCAGAGCCCCCGTCACCTCAACCTGCTCCATCCTCCAGAGGGGACCAGGGATAAATTTAGCCCAGTGAGGAAGCTCATCTGTGGGCACGAAGCGGGATGGAGATTCTCCAGATTGTTGGAAAACTGGAACCCTCATCTTTGTGCCAAGCTTAGAGGGAGGGTATTTACTGAATATAATCTACGCCCTTTAGATGTCAAAAGATCTGTTTAGCATCATGTTTTTGATTTTTTTTAGCAACGCTAGCAGCAATACTCTGCAGTCGGTCCACTAAAATGCTGCTTAGTCCAAAATAGAAATATCTCAACAGTGATTGGCTTGATTGCTATGAAATTCCCGGGACAACATCCCAGTGACTGTTCCTCTAGCTCTACAAGCAATGTTTCCATAATTGTGTTAAATATCTACAACATCTATGTCTCAACATCTTATGGATGGACTGCCACAGAATTGGATTTACACCTTCATGTCGCTCAGGATAAATGATAAATACTTGTCCCCAAGTGAGAACGCTTCTGTAACAAATAAACTTCTCTTAGGTGTTTCTTGTGTAAAAGGCACCTTCGGACAATGTGCAGACATTATCCAGAGTTTATATAAGAAAATGGCTCTTGTCTTTTTATAACACGATCTAATTCCCATAGAGAAATCGGGATACAAAAATGAAAAAATATATGTTTTTTGCAATATTTGAAGTAGGACTAACAGGACTTCTCACTTGAAGACCAGGTGAGGTTGGATATTTTTCTGCAGCGTTGCGGGGGCTGGGCAAGGATTTCAGCCAGAGTGAGACGTGGACCCCAGCCAAACGCGCACTCTCTCTGTTTCTCTGAACCTTTCAAAATGAAGACTAGTAGTGTGGAAACATGCATGCACACACTCAGACACACATGTAAAAGCCCATGTGCTCTCCTGCTTGCGTGCACCTGTTGTCCTACAGGGAACATGCAGCTCTCCCCTGAGCAGGAGGTAGAACACTAAGAATGTCCACCTGTGCGTGGGAGGTGTGTGTGTGTGTGTGTATGTGTGTTTACAGATAAAGACTAAGGTATTAAAAGAAGGAGCGAGCGACAGTGGTGTTTTATATTGAATGACATAAATGAAATCCCCCCTTTTAAACACACCCTCTTTAACTCATTCCTCTGCCCTTCAGCCGCTTTGTGTACACCCTTCGAACCCCCCTCCTTTCCCTCCTTCCCTCCACCCCGTGGGCCCAAATGTCGCCCTAACATTGACATGTTTTGGGTCATTTCATCTGATGGGATCTCCTGGGACGAATTAGCATGTGCAAAAGAAAAGTCCATAGTTTTAAAAGCTCAGTGTTTCCAATTTGCCGCCACATGCTTCAAATTAGCCACGTATTTACTAAGGTCAGGCACTGGGCACAGGGCCCGTGGGGGAGTCTTTGTACGGGTTTGAGAGGGAGAGGGGAGAGAGAGAGATGCAAGTGAAATTGCAATCCACTGCTGCCGTCATAATACCACAACACCTTAGTGTCTATATATCAAGGCAATAATCTAATTTTGATATAAGACGTAAACATAAAACATGCTCAGAGAAGGCATCACGCTGCGTTGAAAGCATGCCACTAAACACACATGGCTATTTTCAGAGTAAAGGTCCTGTTTTACTGCCAGTTGATTTATTTTTGCACACAGAGGAACGCTCTATAGGCATTAAATGAATGCAGTGATTTACTGTGATTACTATTTTTGGGCTCAATACACAAGGTGAGTCTGATAAAGTCAGGTTCTCTTGACATTACAGAATATAAAAAGCTGTGGTCTGGCTTCTGTCAGACACCTGAAGGTTTGAAAAGCGTATTATTAGGATTTTTTAGAGCAGGAGACTTGCTTTTTCCGTACTGGAGCCAAATGATCTCCTTATTGCATCTGTTGTGCGCTTGTGTTGTTTATATCACGACTCAGTCTTGGGTGAGGCTGCTGGAGTGGGTTTTATGTGTGCGCAATGTGTCTGTGTGAGCACAAGTGTGTAAACAGGCACGCGCTCTGGTGTGTGTGTGTGTGTGCAGCCAAGCCTAAAAGCATTTAAGCAGGAATGGGAGAGGGTCTGGGATCCTGGGATGACATCATTATCCATGATGTCATTCCTGCAGGGTGACTTTGGCACATGTGATCGTTTGGGTGAGGTCACACTTTCACTTCTAACTCACTGTAATTGACAATGAAACAGCAGGTCACCGCTGCAGATTGAGTCATGTCAAATGTAGCAGCCAATTAGGTAGTCAGAACTAACTGTTTTACATTAAATACAATCATTTCATTTTTCTTAACAAAACACAGGATTCATTTCTGTAACACTCATTGTCTCGGTCCTTGAAAGAATTAAACACGATCTGGATTTGATTTCTGTATGTCATTATTGATTATATAATAAAGGTTTTATTGATGTGAGAATATATGATCATTATGCTCCGTGTGTGCTTTTGTGCTCCATATGGCATGGTTCTTGTGCACTGCTATTGTATGTAAGTCAAATGCTTTCTCCATATGTTCACTCAGAGTATTACACTACCTTGTCGATTGTTAGTATGAACTTTATAAAATGGCAATAATTTTCACATTAAATTGCTCAGAACTAATTTGTCACATATATATATTATATCTACAAACCACCTCAGGCAAAAGGAGAGGACTGGTGTGCAGGAAACAAAGGGTTTGAACACCCGAATCAATTACTATGTGGCTTTTTTTCCGTTTTCAATGTCAACATTTAGCAGGGGGAAACAGTGAAGGACAATGCGTCTACGCCCTCCACTGTGTGCAAAAGTCCTTTAAATTTGTCATAACAATAGATGGCATAATGTGGGGCAAAGAAACTGGAAATTCATGTTCTTACTAATTTCGTTTTTCTTAAGGTAAATTAAACTGACCATAATGCCACCTTAGGACATTTCCCTTTGTTAAAAAAACATGTTATTTTTGATTTTTATATGTAAAGTATGAACCCTTTGAATCCTTACATGAACCTTACAGACCCCTCACGTCAACCTCCTAATAAAGAGGTGGAGTCATGGATCCACTTCTCTTAAGAAACCATTAGCTGGTTGTCTATTTATGATGAATATGGGTTAAACATATTTACAGTATATTAGGCTTTTGTTATTGAGTTGTTACAAGGAACTCTCAGAGAATCAAGTTTATTTGATTTATTTTGCCCAAAATCACAAATGTGTCCGAAAGAGCTTTTCAATACAGAATATGACACCCTCCATCCTCCACCTGTTAAGTCTGAAATAAGAACCAGGTGTAGCTCCTTCATGCTCCCCTCTAAATATATAACAATAATATCCTCAGGCTGTGAACTCATCCCTTGGGCATTTGGCAGGAGTTCATTTGAGGCACTATTTCTTTTAATGCTTTTAAGATTCCCCATGGTATACTACTTTAAAAACAAAATAAGAGTTGTTTTTAGCCTAGAAAAACCCGGTCTGTGATATTCTTACTGTGTCAAACACAACATTTAAGAAGAGGAATTTAAGATTAATTGTTAAGTTTATAAGATAACTAAGTTGGGTTTTAAAGGTATAGTCTGCATTTCTAAGTCAATCAACTTTTGGCCAGATTTAGCAAATATCTCCTTATGGTTCACTAGCTTTCCGTTCGGTCATACACAGCCGAAACCAAACAATTGCTCATACTAAGCCACACAACACTATTTCCAGAAAACGAGTAACAGGGGACTTTCTTGCTTGTGTCCATGACAGGGTAAAAGGCCATATCTGTAGAAAGGCAGTGGGAGCCGGAGAGACCTTAAAATCTTAAGTGGGATATTTGGATATTAGGGTATTGAGTTCAAATATCAACAATCCATTACAGAATGGCTGCTTCGCCTTTAACTTGAAAGCCCAATAGTGACGCGTGGATGATTGTGGCGATTGCTCAAACCACAAAGAGTACATTTCAAAGTGGACTCAACCTTTGGTCATTCTGACTGGGTTCACAGTGATCCTCATCTGATGACTGGTTGTCTGTATCTTTTGCTCCATGAGACATTGTCTAAACAACGACATGTGTCAGTGGGAGAAATGAATCAGGTCCATGGGAAACCTGTTGACTTGAAAACGTGCATGCTTTCCTCATGTGTCCTCCTGCGGCGTGTATCTGTAGGTCATTTGCTTCAACCCCTTCCTGAATACATCATTCTGCCAACACACACACACACACACACACACACACACACACACACACACACACACACACACACACACACACACACACACACACACACACACACACACACACACACACACACACACACACACACACACACACACACACACACACACACACACACACACACAGCTTTAGGCAGGCTATCCATTCTCATTAGTACCCTGTTGCAGTCGGCTGACGGTAAACTGAGCGTGTGCCAAAGTCATAAACTCACACACCCCTCCCGCCATTACCTCATAATTATGATATCACACTAGTGTCTCATAGTGATGACATCACGCCACCAGATTCACGGTCTTGCCTTTTCTGATTACATTACAGTTGGCCAGTACATGCCAAGACCCTTATCCCTGAGAAGCCAAGGACGAAATGCAGACTGTGAGACAGGGTCCAGTCTGGAGAGTAATTACCCATTTTACTATTGAGATGAAAGCGTCTGGTTTCTCGTCCTGCTAGAAGAGCATATTGGAAGTTCTCGTTCACACTCTGAGATAATGGTGTTGGCAAGTAAAGTTGTCATTACCTATACCATGGAAATTTGCCAAAATTCTTACTGTATTTCACATTAATAACGTAATGGTCTTTCTGGTCACGAATAATGAAGTCAGTGGTCTTACACACCGTCCATCCATTCATGTCCCAATATAAATATTCGCTGACATAAACCCTTTCATGCATCACTTAAAAATGATTGTGTTTAAAAATGCCAATGTGTTTATTGAGCATCAGGTCAGCGCTGATGTGAAGTCCCTCAAAGCACATGGAGTCGTTTTAGTTTAGTGGAAAAATGACAGTTCTGACATTAAAGCATAGATCCATCATGGGAACAATTTCACTAAAAGTCTGACTAGTTATTTTATGAAGCAGCTGGGTCAATCCATCTTCTGAGGTAAGTTAAAGGCCGGGCTCTCAGCCATCCGGTACCTGTCACTGGTGTGAAGTCACTTTGCCTCCCTCGACATGAACACCTTCACGTGTTTGCCTCTGAGTCTGTCCTCTGCTTGCATCTAGCATCTGCTTTTCTTTTCGAGTAGTAATGCTCAAACTAAGAAGAGTGAGAGGCCTGAAAAATAGAATAAAACATGTTTAAAGGACCTCTATTATAATTATTCCTTTTGGTTCATATTTGTATTCTGTGCTTTACTGTGTTTAATGTTCAGACTGTCTGTGCTGCAGCACCTCATTTCACCCTCTGTCTAAAACCAGAGCCCAGTCTGCTCTGATTGAACAGTCCTGCCACTTAGCCTATCACTTACAATGTGTTTGAGCGCTAGCCAATAATAGGCAAGTGTTACATAGTGATGTCGTTTTGTTACTGAAGGGAACAAAGGAGTCCAATGGAGGCGTTTCAGGCAGGGGGGGAGGGAGTGTGTGGGAGAGAAACACCCTATGGAGAGGACTTTAAGATTAGGATTTAAGCTTTTGCGGACCATTTAGATGAATACAAACCTAAACAATACATTATACGGGAAGCTGAACCCCCAAAAATAAGGGCTCTTTTAAATTGCACTGCTTATAAACACCCCAAAACCGCATTTAAATCATTCAGTATCCTTGATAAGAGACAACATGCAAAACACGATGACAGCAGTTTGGGATCAAAATAAAAAATGTCCTTCAAAGCTGAGAATTTCTCAAAAAACTGGAGAATTTATTTGTCTTAAGGGGAATATAAAATAGGCACAGATGTGTCACAGCACATATAATGCAACATACACATGTGCGTACAGAGACATTGTGTTATAGACTGTTCTCGTGTGTCACCCTCTACCTTGTAGATTTATATGGTATGAACATAATGACTTTGCTCCCAAATTATCCCAGTATGCCTGTGAAAGATCCAGATAATCTTTTAATGACCCGACTTGTCGACTGTCTCATTGCGCAGCAGCCGCAGCTCATAAATCTGGGAGTGGAGAAAGCGCCCCTCGCAGCTCTGGGTCCCCTCAACTACTTTGTGTCTGAAACTGGATCCCTGCAAAGTGAAATGGCAGATAGAAGTGCTGCTATCTGTGAAAAAGAGAAAAAGTGAGTCTTTGGTGAGATTCAAAGATTTTAGCCCCAGCTGTGGACTTCTTAGTCAGAGGAAAAGTTGTTAAAGAGGTACCAAGACTCCAGTTGGTAGGTTTATTTTCGAGAAAAATTACCACATTTGGTAATAAAGTAAGATATTTTGAGCCGCATGTTTGTGCCCAACCACATCCTCTTATATACAATAACAGAATCTAAATGCACTACATTTCTTATAGTGACTTTAAATCAGCTTCAGTGTATGGAACACAAAACTACAAACTTTACAATCTGTTCAACATGCAACACCTTCCATAAGAGAGCAACTTGAATGCAGAAAAACAGCTCAAAACACTAGCCTGTGTGCATGCTTATTTTTACATGTATGTATCTTTTCAGCAATTCTTGGCCACAAGTGGTTTAAATAGGATTAAAAGAATAGTAATACGTTTTGTGAAATGTGTTTGTTTTCACTTTCTTTCAGTGAGTTATGATTAATAGGCTACCACTCACTGAGCTGTAACATTAATATGAAGCTCCGCTGGTTGCCTGGCTTCCTCACAATACCAACAAGAAACCAAGCCTGCTCTCGTAAAACCACAACCTGTAATTTTTTCCCTTTTTGTACAGGTAAAACAAACAAGATATAATGTGGTGATTAGTAAACTTTAGAGGTGCTGCAAGGCAGAATTGGTCACCCTTTGACAGAGCTATGCTAGCTGTTTCACTATGTTTGTAGTCGTTGCGCTAATCTAAGCTAACTGGCTGCCAGTTAGCAAATACAAACAGGGGAGTAGAGTCAAACAATTGAACTAACTACAAAAGCAAAAAGTGTCTTTCCCAAAAGGTTAAACTATTCCTTAAAACATAGTAGCAATAACATTAGCATTATTAGTAGAAAAGTGTCAATAAGTCAGAGAACAGACTCACATTAGCTTTGTTAGCCACTATAAGCTAAGTAATACCAGACCACGACTCAGAAAGTCCCTCAGAGCGTATTGAATTGAAGAAGTGTGTTCCTTCAAAGAAAATATATAGTGTTAAACTTCTCAGTTGATTCACAATACAATCTCTGGTGCTTAAGGTAAGAGACACTAGAGCTGCATACTCCCATAATTCCCTGTTTTAGCGGGAAACATCTGACATGACAAAAACCTTAGAAAGTAGAAGCACAGGGAAGTATCCTGGAGTTCTGGGGTCTCATAAATAAACAAATAAACACATTTCATACACAGAGTACTTATTGTAATTACAGCCCTGGACATGTGCTGAGCAGTCTCTAATTTCTCTCCGGGCAGAGAGACTTGCGGAGCCGTCTGCGGTCTGACCAGCAGTCGGCAGATGTAATTACCACATCATCTCTGGTCCCTGTTACAGTGAGAGGGAGAGAGGGAGAGATTGATCCTAGTAAACAATAATTAGGGTTGAGGATGATGGTGTATTGCGGGACAGCTACTCGGCGGGAAAACGTAAAGAAAGGGGGAGAGGAGACAGGCAGGGATCATGGGCAGATGAAAGCCTATGGGACAGACCGACCTCCCCCCTCTTTTTACATTTTTATCAGGACCCACAGATCAATGTTAGAGTCGCAATGCTCTAAATTACAATTTTGATACATTTTCCAATATTTTTTCGTTTAATTCACTACTAATTTAGTCTATGTTTTAGAACGGTAACCCAAAATCAATGCTAACAAAACAGATCATCATTACATTGACAAAGTGGAAATTGTGAATTTTCAATGTTTTTTTAGTATTTAATAATTTAGACAAAATACAAAACACTGGAGGTAACTCTTCTGCAAATAGTTCTTCTATTTCTTATTAATTATTTTTGCAACTCATCTCAGCCCATTCTTCATGATAAATACACTTAAAGGGGACCTATCATGCAAAATGCACTTTTGTACGTCTTTTATACATGAATATGTGTCCCCGGTGTTCCAGGGAACTCACCAAGTGTCAGAAAACACAACCCTCTCTATTTTCCTCCATACCCAAATCTCTAAAAAAGGGGCTGCAACGGATCTGATAAAAACTGATCCAGATTTGAACACTGTCCTGACGTCAGGACAGTGGCGCTACGGCTATTGGGCCAACTCCACCAATCAGGAGGAGACAGCCACGGCCATTGCCGTTCGAAGGCGCTGGAGACGCTGTAGTACATATGCCAGGCCAGTAGATGGTGCTGTTCTCACAGAATCAGCCCTTGCAAAAACAGAGCTAACATTTTTCAAATTGAGCGAAATGAGGCATGGCTAAAATGCATGATCTGTTTGGTATTTTGAAAAAAAAAAAAGGATAAATATGCCTTATGCTGCGTTCACACCAGACGCGATGCGAATGCGAAGCTTCGCTCTAATCGCTCCTATCGCATCGCTCTAAACGCTGGAGTTTCACCGCGGCTGCCAGCTGTGTTTACTCGCATCATTCAAACAAGACGCGCTGGCTCGGGAGCTACAACTACAACAAATGAACATATTTTACCGTGATTAAATTGTAATACACGTTTCCAAATGATGCCGAAGTAACAACATACTGATACCGGTTAGTAACAACCATGAATTAATGCTTTGACAAGTCTGCAGACAAGACGGCAGGCAAAACACCTTTTAAAATGCTTGTTTTCTGAATGAAGATCGGGTCGACCAGGCTAAGCTAACGTTGTATATGCTCATTCCACACTCATAACAACGGCCTACAGACATAAATAAAGCAGCGACTGTATTCGCCATGACACAGACAGTCTGTGGTTTGTACTTGTTTAACTTTTGTCCAGTTTCTGAACAGATATGAGGAGCTGTGAGCTCTGTGTGCTAACTGCTAACAGCTAACGGCAGATGTTGTGTGGTTGAACGTCAGTGACGGCAGGCTGAGATCCTCACCGCTGATTGGCTTCCGCGAGAACGCGTCACGTGAATTTGACGCTCGAGTTGAAAAAATTGAACTCTCGCGTTTAACGCGGCACCGTTCAATCGCCTCAATCGCGTGATTCGCGCCGCGTCCACCGCTTCATGCGCACCGTCGGAGCGAATTCGCGTCTGTCCGCGTCTCTGCATTGACTTTACATGTAATCGCGTCGCCCCCAAACATCGCATCGCGTCCGGTGTGAACGCAGCATTATATAGGTATGGTCCTACACTATATTATTCAAATATAGCATGATAAGTCCACTTTAAGTTTTCCATATAAAGATCTAAAAAATACTAACACAACACACATTTCAGTCACTAAAAAGGCAGCAAATGCAAAATTGGAAATTCATGTCTGCGTAATATTACTTTATTTACAGTACATTTATAAACTGAGGGAATCTTACTAAAATGTACCTGTCCGTTTATTGTGTGCAGTTTTCTTAAAAACAAATTTATTTTAACAAACACATTTTCTTACCAAAAAGCATTGTGCGTATTATGGCAGTCTACATTTTTTTACTAGAATGGATATATTGTCTCACAAAGAAACTGTTGTTTCGGAAAAACTTGAAAGCTGTTTTGTTACATCTGTGCTTGCTTGCTTGTACTCTTCTTCTCTACATTCTTCAAACCCTGTGCGACTTTTTAGGCACATAATTATCACCTGCAATTAGAGGAATAGTGTGACACCATTGGCAGGAATGTGAATCGTGTGATTCTCGTCCTACATCGTGTGCAAACAAAACGGGAACCCTCTCATCAAACCATTGTGCAATAGTACTCCTTTTCTTTTAGTTCATCTGACTCAGACATCAGAGTCACGCCACAGTGAACACAAAGAACAAAGTCGCTCTGAGTTGTTGTCTTCTCAGATGGGAACACCTCTTTTTTAAACACTGGTCGTTTTTTTTATTCTGTCATCGGAATCATTTACCCAATATTAATGTTTGTTTGAATTGGGCAAAGGGGACCTTAAGTTTTATAATTCGTAAAAAGTGGTTCCAAGAATTTCGACTTGTGGTCAAAAACTCAACAGGGTAGTTTTTAATTGCCCAGAACTTGGACCCTCATTAGCCCCGAAATCCCCTGATTTACTGTGTAGTAAAGGTGGTTAGTAATTTGATTAGTTGCTTAGGCCCTGTTTTATAGAGGGGCCAATGAGTTTAAATTATTTTAAATTCACTTTATATGTTTTCATTATTTTCTGAGAGCATAGCTGGAAAAAATACTTGCAAAAAAGGAAAGAAAAATAATACATAGCACATGCACACAATGTAGAATAATGTATATAAAAAGAGATCTACGCAGCAAGATGCTTTACATAAGACACATTAGTTGAAAAATGCAGTACAGGGACGCAGATCTTACACACCTCCTCCATCTTCATTACAACATATCAGTCTCTCCAGATGCGATGTGTTTGCCATTTCTCTCAACCACAAATCATGAGTGGGTACAGACGCCATTTTTTCCACACTTGCAAGATTAACTTTTTAGCAATCACCATTCCAAAGAAAACAGCCATTTTTCATAGTTATTGGCAAGAGATAAGGAGTGTGTAGCTATGAGTGGATCAGGTTCCCATTGCCTCCCAAAAGCCTCAGATTAGTTTGTCTGTTTGTCGTTCAGCAGAATTGCCCAACACAACTTGCCCAATTCTTGTGAAATGGTCATTATTATTATAAGAGGGACTCATAACATTTCTGGGCAGATCCGAATCATGGGCAGAAACACAAACAATGTTTTTCTTTTGTAATATTTCAAGATAAGGCATTTGTGCTGCATTCAAGTGGTGTCAGAATAATTAGAACACTTAGTTACCCACTGGAAGTAGTTTTAAAGGAATACTGGTTGGTTAATGACGCCACCTGATCGTTTCTTAACAGGCAACAGGTGTGGGATAGGGGCCCACTGCTAATTTAGACCCTGGGGCCACAGAGCAGGTTAATCTGCCCGTTGTTTGTTGGTTTTAATTGTAAGTGTAGTATTTCAGTTTTAAATGGGGTCGTTTTGGGCAGAAATGTGCAAAGCTTCACAGTACAAAGGAAGAGTTTGTAGTGTAGAGATAAATAGTCACATAAGTTAATGTTACAAGCCTATTATAAGTTCAGCATGTATTCTGCAAATTTACTAGACCCTTAATGTTAATGTAGTAGATAAAAAATGTAGCATATTGTACTTTTTACAACAAAAATAAAATGTACTTACAGATTTTTTACACCAAACACAGAGTTAATGTTCCAGCCATGACACCATTAGGGAGAGGGGAAGTACCACATTCATCCAGAGGCCTCACACAGAGCAAGTGATGCTGGGAATGAGGAGTCACCATCCTGTGGGGTGAAGAGGAAAAATACTTTACGGGAAAGAATATCTGTCAATGAGAGCACTGGCGAGGAACCTTACATGTGTGTGTGTGTGTGTGAGTGGGAGTGAACATGAGGCATGTGTGCTGAAACTCAGACTTTACAAACATGCATACGGGAACAGTATTTGGGGGATTTTTTTGCATTCCCGGCATTCTTTCCTGTGAATTTCCAGTCAAAGCTCTGACATCACGAGGGGGTTCCACATTCAGCTCCCGCTCGCTCAATATCCCACCCATATTTGGAAGTGAGAGGAAGGGAATCCCAGATGATGACTCAAAGGCTTCGGCTGCCAAGGGGAATTCTCTCCACATCTGTTTTTGTGTATGTGTGTGCATGTCTAGTATTAGTGTGTACATTATGTCCTTGATCTGTGGGGATTTCAATATGTGGCTTTGACAGCTGCATGAAAAAGCTGAATCTATACAGAAAAAGTAGCACCCCGAGTGATGCTGTCTTTCTATTTATAACCTGCTTCTCTTGGCAGCCATGACAGTTACAATTCGTGATTATGAATGCTTATGAATTCAGCTTTTTCACTTTGGACATTCTGAAAATAAAAGATGAAGCCATAGCAAACTCTAAGAGGAGATACTTCACCATGGTCTGAAGTTAATCATTTGCTTATATCTTATCTTGTGTGTTATTTGTCATGTTTTACCTTCACACTAACACAGTAGCAGTTGGACAGTGTCTGTGTGTCACTATGGAAACAGAATGTTGTCAGTTACTGTTTCCAATGGTTTTGTTGTTGAGTTTTTAGCTGTAATGACACACCTTGTTTAGTCATATTGATGGACTCACAACTCCTACAAAGTGGGTACAACTACTCCTTCTGTAATGCAGAGCCAGTGATGGAAAAATGTACCTATACCATATTTTAAAATAGGCTACTCTGTAAGTAAATGTCCTGCATACAAAATCTTACTTGAGTATCTCTATCCCCCTAAGTGTCTCAGTCGTAGAGCTCAATTAGTAACTAATGCTGTCAAATAAACAGATTTAAAAAGTACAATGTTGGCTTCTAAAATGTAGCAGAGTAGAAGTATAAAGTAGCGTAAATGAAAATACCCAAGGAAAGTACAAGTAGCTCAAAATTGTCCTTAAATACAATCCCACCACTGTGCCCAGCACACATGGTGGCGACATGACAGTTTGAGGCTGAGTCGATATGTAAAGCTGTAACCAGTCACCCTGCATTGGACCACCACCACAAATGAGGCCACAGAGATGGATAGGACCATGGGGCTGTTCAATGTGCTCAGCAGAGTGTGACCAACCGTCCACCGCCTGCTGGCTGCAATAAACTCTATACCTCCACGGAGAAGTTTATTGGAATCATCTAATTTCTAGAAAGAAGTAGCACGCTCAAAATGAATTACATGGGGAAGGAGGAAGGGGGAGATAGACAGATCAGACTTTGGTTATGTTGAATTTCTCATGCTCGTTTTTTCTTATATTTAGGATGGCTTTTATCTTGACTTTCTCTTTGTTGGAAGTCTGACGGATAAGGATTTCTGTGTGGGAAAGGGGTCCAAGATTTACGGTCTAAGAAGCCATATTGGGGCCTAAATTTAGACCCACTTTGTTCTCCTCTGCATGCTGGTGACAGAGGACTCGGCTCTCTGGGGCTGCCTGTGGTCCAGCGTACCAGAAAGGCCGCTGTTGTTCTCCCTGGCAGTCAGAAACGCAGACGTTCCCTCAAGCAACCCAAAAAGAAAGAAAGCTTTCATGGAATATTCTGTTTAGCCGCACAGACTGTTGTGTATGATACTCCCGGGACCCATAAAACAAGTCATTCACAGACAATATCTCACCCACGCTCTCTTTGCCACAGACTACAGCAACATAAATCTATCTGATTTCAAGGAGGAGACAGTGTTCAAAGGGTTGAGAGCGTATGTTGATCGAATCTGACCTAAAAAAAGTGATACAAGGCACAATAAACTGAAAATGCAGAAAAAGATCACAGGAAAATGAGCAAGTCAGAGAAACATGAAACCATAAGTCACCCTGCGTAGGATCTATAGTTTTCCTCTACGTCATGCTGCTCCACCACAGGGACACTGTATAGGCAATGTTTAAAACTCAGTCACCAGTACACAAATCCCTCCCATCCTCATTACCAAAACAAGCTAATTAAAAACCTGTTAATAGGATGTGCTGTGGGTGTTTTTAGGGGAGAGGGAAATCAACAACTCAAGCCATATATATCAGAGGGACCCCCAAACAGTTTAACAATCTGATGACACAGCTAAAGTCATCTAATTGGGATGAAAACTCACCCAAGCACAGTCGTGTAATACAGTCGTTTGAGCATGCACATGAACAGTGAGAGAAGGAGAAAAAAACAAACAAGTGACTCACTGAAAACCAACTGGGACACACAGTGTCATATCCTGAGAGAGAGAGTGAGAGATGCCCTCCTCTCACTGAAGGACAGATGGATCGCCCAATCTGCTGTGTGCAAGTGTGCCAAAGGACAGTGGTGGAAGAAGAAGCCTATGCTGATCTTAAGTAGAAGCAGAAGTACTACAGTGCAGGAATACATTGTCACAGGTAAAAATCCTGCATTACAAATAATACTATAATTAAAATAGAAATGTATTAACATCAAATTGTATTAAATGAAACATTTTGATCATGCAGTGGGTAAAGGTGGAGCAAATTGTACATGTCTCTGACAAGCTTGGCATACAATAATGTATCATCCTTTATGAGTTGATTTCTCTTAGATGTAATAATATGAATATTTAAAGTAGTAACTGTAGTTGTCAAAAAAATGTAGTGGAGTAACATTTACAATATTTGCCTTTGACATGTATTGGAGTAGAAGTATAAAGAAGCATGAAATACAAATACTACACTAGACCACATGTATACTGCCTCATAAAAAGTACTAAAGTATAGTAAGTGACTGGAAGGAACACTACTTACTTACTTTATTGCTAATTGTGAAGACCAAAAGGTTATTTAGAAACCTCCGTTCAGTGACTGTACTGTAAACTGTGCAGAAAAATGTTAGCATACTTATATCGAAGTTCTTGAGCGACATCTCGCGGTCTTACGTAGAAACTACATGTTGAATGACGTCACAACGGAATGTTCCACTGTATTAAAAAGGGGGAAACAGTTTGAATTAAAAGTCTATCATCGTGAGTTTTCCGCTTCTTTTTGAAATTGTTTCGAGACTGCAATATCTACTTTATTTTAAAACGCGTTTATAATCGCTTGTTTTAAGAAGAAAAATAAAAATCAGCCGTTAGCGGTAAAATGAAAGTATTGTTTTCACCTGTGTTAGTAACGAAGAAAGTGCTCAGAGATACAGGCGCCTTTTCTGAGCTCATGTTGTAGGCCGACTGTTTTTAGCCACAATTAGCATTCAGTCAACAGTAAGCCATCACTTCGAGTTTAACAATACAACATGGCTACTAAAAAGAAGCGAATGCCTAATATGCAAAATGACAGCTGGGTTGTCATTGCTGCAGGTACTTGAAGCAGTCATTCAATTTATGCTCACTAACTAAAGCTAGCTTGCTAATTCACGTTACGGAAATACAAAAGTTATTGATAACTGTCACCACGTAAATTACTAAAGGTTACATTTGAGTTATTATGCTTTGCTTTAACCACGCATTACAGGCACTATTGCATTACTACTTTGAGGAAGTCTAATGGAGGATCTTTTGTTTTGTTTTTGTGTCCCCAGACTCTGCCATCGACACACAGAAGCATGAAAGTGAACCAGCTTTTGTGAGACTGAGGAACCCTGTTACAGGCAAGTCTTGTTATACATCTATTTATGGCTGCAACTAACAATATCATAAGGCACTGAACAATGTGCATGTTAAGTTTAAATAGCCCTAGTGCACGTTATCAAAGCCAAAGCATTCCAGGTGTTGTCCAGCAAATTTTAAAACCTTAGAAAATTGTAGTTTACTATCATAGATGATTATGAAAATAACTTATTATTCACATGTAAAGGACAGAGATAATAGCATTTTAGACACTTTTTATAATGATTGACTGTGTTTTTAGTAGTGCTATGGAGCCTATCACTGGATATAAACATCACTTTAGTTTGTATACAAGAAAACTCCACATGGCCCTTTTTAATTAATCAAATGTGTTGAACATCAAGGATCAAAGTGAGTGTTTGATGCTGCCCTAACCAATCTAAAACTGTTTTAACATAAAGTCCACATATGATTATTGATAACACGATAGCAAAATTAAGAATTTTTCCAGCAGTCTAATTCTGTATCTTTTGCATTTGCAGATGTGGTAGTGAAAGTAACTGTTCCTCTTTTGTTTTGTCCTGCAGATGCAGCTTCTCTGTATATGTTGAGTGGTGGTGATGTGCAGCTGTTTGAGGTCAAAGCGTTTGAAGAAGATTTCCACTCCTGGTTTGTTGGCCAGACTGTACAGAGAGGTTGGTTTCATGCGTCATTACAGTGTGAACTCAAGCTAATCATAATCATACACACTGCTACATTACTTTAAGTCTACTATTTGCAGTAATTCTAAGTAGTAGTAGTAGCAATAGTTTTGTACCAAACACTTTGAGCAGCTTGGTTCCACTTACAGAGCTCTAAATAAGCCAATCATCAATGCAGGAACCTCACGTGCATTAGTCATAAAAACTGAAACAAATATCCAACATTTAGAGGAACAGTGTCTGTATATTATGACGACATTTGCCAAGCACAGACAAACAACCTCTAGAAAGACGAACTGCTGACACAAAATAAGTATAACCATCAGGTCTGTGATTGACAACAGGTTCCCAAAAAAACACATACCTTTATAACTCTGTGCGTTTAAATATTCAGAAATGCTGCACCTTTATTCTGTCATTTTACCTATGGTCATGATTTAACCATATGTTTATTTCATCAACAGATGGGAGACTTCTCTTTGTAACACCAATGGATCCTCTCTATCTAATGTTGCCCTATTTGGTCAAAGTGGGCAAAGAGGTAAGAAACAGAAATCTGTGTAAATGTGTGTATAAGACTCCTTTTTGAAATTGTCAGAAGGTGTTAACGCTGGTGATTTGATATCACATTAGTGCATTTACTGTACTAGAATCAAGGATCCGCTACAAAATTGAATGGTCTCTGCAATGGCCGAAGCTACATCCTTATCAAAATCGGGCTGTAGTGTTTCTGTAATTCTGCTGACAAACAAACAAACAAACAAACAAACCACCAAACAGAGAACATAACCAGCTTAATATAAGTAATAATTACAGGGGTGGGCATCACAACATTAATTTACAGTAGAGGATAAATAGAGGGCCCCTGATATGACTTAAAGTGGACCTATCATGCTATATTATAATATAGTGGAGGACCATACCTATATAAGGCATATTTATACTTTTTTTTTTTTCAAAATACCAAACAGATCATGCATTTTAGCCATGCCTCATTTCGCTCAATTTGACAATTTCTAGCTCTGTTTTTGCAAGGGCAGATTCAGTGAGAACAGCACCATCTACAGGCCTGGCATATGTACTACAGCGTCTCCAGCGCTTTCGAACGGCAATGGCCGTGGCTGTCTCCTCCTGATTGGTGGAGTTGGCCCAATAGCCGTAGCGCCACCGTCCTGACGTCAGGACAGTGTTCAAATCTGGATCAGTTTTTATCAGATCCGTTGCAGCCCCTTTTTTAGAGATTTGGGTATGGAGGAAAATAGAGAGGGTTGTGTTTTCTGACACTTGGTGAGTTCCCTGGAACACCGGGGACACATATTCATGTCTAAAAGACGTACAAAAGTGCATTTTGCATGATAGGTCCCCTTTAAGCATTGTATAAATGATTGTAAATAATTTCAGTAATTTAAATGTTGTAACTTACTCCTCACATATGAAGGACGTTTAATGATCTTTTCCCTCTGCTCAGGGGAAGTTCCAGCCCTTGGATCAGGTCGTTATGGACGAGGACTTCCCGGCCTGTCCGAGGCTGCTGAGCTGCACGCGTGCCCTGTCCCACATTGCAGAGGAAAAAGGTGAAGTTTATTATATATATATAATATAATGTTCCTCAGCTATTATGCTGATTGCATTGTTTAAATATTGTGTTTCATAATTCCAGAGGTGGGAGGAGTCAAGTTTCATCGCTACAGTCAAGAGAAGACGATGAATTGGTTGAAGAAAAAGGTAAAAACTCACCTTATTTTAGATGAACCATTTTTGTTCAGAGTCATTAGAGAGCAAGTTGTTTTTACCTCAATGCTACTCAAAAATATCAGAAGAAATGTGCATGTAAAAAAAACACGGTTAGTTTTACAAAGCAGAATTGCATACCATTTTTTTACTTTTTTTATTTTTGTAGGTGGAGAGGACAGTCACTGTGCTCAAAGCGAGAAATATATCTGTGGGAGAAGGAGTCAAATCCACAACCTACATCAGAGTGAAGTCCGAGTCAGACTACCATCCAGGTGAGCCACTTTTACTTTACACCACTTCCCTTTTTTGTCCCATCTCAACACTGTGGGAAATTCCCGTCTCACCTTCCTAAAAATGAAAATAGAAGCAGGACATGATGTTGACCAATAGATGGCAGTAATATTGCACCGTTTACATCTAAGGGTTATAAACCTCAAACAACATTTTCCCCACCAATAAAGTATTGTTGATTACGGTAAATGTGTTTGATACAGAGGACTTCCTACGCTACGCTCATGGCATCCTATCAGAGTACCTCAGTGACGACCTCAGCAAAGCCCTCCTCAAACACCTGCAGTAAGTTCAGACATCTATTACACTTATAATCTTAATTATTAACAGATATCGGGGTGATCAAGCATGCCTCTCCTTTTTCTACTCCACAGGTTACCAGAGCTCACAAGCCCAAAGGAGCCAGAACCTCCTTCCAAGGTATGTTAGCGCCTCTCTAAGAAGTGTAACGTTACTATAGCTGTTATATACTCTTTCTGCATGCTTTAAACTCACAGTGTATGCTTTCTGTAGTGCTCCACCTCACTAACATTGTTGCATTGTGCTTGGGTGTTTTAACCTGCTTGGTGTGTGTTCTATGGTTGCTCTTTGTCATGAAAAGCTTGTCTTACTTCCTCCTTCTGTAGAAGCGGAAACTTTCTGAATTACCTGTGGAGGCTGAAGAGGACTACACTAAATTCAACAGTGCAGACTTTGCGCGGAAAGTGAGTTTATACAGAGCTACCTGAATAGACCAAACAATCAATGGAGGAATCTGAGGCATTGATCCCTTGCTTTGACTGTATCATAATAACTTATGGGCTTATCTTTGCTTTCATCTCTGCAGTGTCGAGTAAAAAACCTTGAGTGATTGTTAGCATAGCTCTTGTTTGTTGAAGGTCTTCTTTAAGCTTTGTGTGTAGTACACATGGGTTAAACTGGCTTACCTTGGGGCGACATGTTTTTCTTAGCTTCTATAGAAGTAAATGATGTGTGATTAATTCCCTACTGTGTCTCTGCAGAGGTGTTGAGTTGTATGGTATTGATCTTTTCTGCCCTTTATTCCAGCCACCAAAGAAGATGACAGCAGCTCAGAAATCTCTGGCGAAGGGGGACAAAACTGGCATGAAGTCGATGTCCTCCTTCTTCAGCCCCAAAGTCAAAGCAGAAAAGAAGTGAATGTTGTTTAGTTCCTGGTTTTGTATATGAATCATTTGTAATAAAAAAAAAAAAATGTATTGGACATATGCTCTTCATTTGGATTCATGGTTTGAATGAGAATTAAAAAGGCATGAGAATTAAAAAGGCATGTTAATTAGCATTTTAACCTCATTATTGTTTGTATTTATATACGACTTTACAGTATTTGAGCAACTTGTTATACTTATACCTCTTAAGATATAAACTGTTGTACCCTTGTACATGTATTTCTTTAGTTACTAGTAACTTGATATCAGCTTTAACAAATCGCTCGCATGCTGGGCAAATACATCCAGAAATACCATCATTGCACATTACAAAAATGTAACTTTTTTTTCTTATTGGGTGAATTGACCCTTTAAAGTCAAAGTCAGCTTTATTGTCAACATTTCTACATGTGGTATACATACAGAAATCTTGAAATACCGTTTCTCGCAGTCCATTTTAACTTCAGGAAACGAACAGAATAACCTTAGCTGGTTTTGAACTTTTTCAGTCAGTGCAGCCTTGGGACTCGCCTTACAAATCCACTCGTCTCTCAGACTTTTCGTGCAGGAGGGAAACATGTTTACCTTTCAGCCGGGCTTGAAGGACATTGTTGCAATTTAACTCTGGCTTTGATTCCTCAATTCAATGGGAGTCTCTGCAGGGCCAAACCATGAACTGTACTCAATCTAAACTCCATACCATCACGCTATTATATTTCTTTTTTCCTATTTAATTCAGTTTAAAGGACATTTGAACAATGCTACTGATGCATGGGTTGAAGGCAGGCGTATTGTGAGATGTCTTTAAAGAAGTCTCATTTATAGTGGCATATAATTGATACATATAAATCACATAATTAATTTGTTATTAATCTGCTAAGGTTTAAAGCCCTGAAACAAACGACACTTGATTGGCTTTTTCACAGGAGATGTATTGACATGTCAGAACTGGAAGGAAACTTGAGAAGGTCATTTCTGAAGACCCTGCAGCGTGAATAGTGGATGTTGAAAAGCAGACACTAAACTGGATTGCTGGCTTTTATAATAGAAAAATACCAATACTGTGTGAAAGATGTTAAACATTGTAAGGTATAAATGGAGTTTCTTGATTCTTGAATTAAGCTGAAGCATACTTTTTTAAACTGCTTCTCAGTACAAATATTACTAAACCAAGAGAGAAAAGACTTTGCCGAGTGCATTGATGTAGATTTGATGTGAGGATGGGAGCAGTTAAATAAACATTGTCTGCTTTCTTCCAGAAACATCCTGTCTCAGTTATTATTGGGGTCTGTGCTGCAGCTCCTTGTTTCTCCTCTCACTTTCAGGCTCGGTGAGAGATGTAGAAGTCTGTCTGCTTCAAATGCTACATTGTATTAAAGAGCACACATTTCCCTACTGGTTGTATCCTAAATTATGTTCTAAAAATGTTTAAACAACACAACATTTTATAAGATTTCTTTTTTCTTGTCATGCACTTTTGGAATATTTTGATGTTCGAAGGAAATTTGTAAGCTGAATATTTGAAACATGTTTAGTGCCAGTAAAGATAACGTGAGTATAATAATTAAGAGTTGAAAGAACAAAGATAGTGAATAGAGATTGCTGCCTGTAGCTGATGATGGACTTTTGCTGATAGCGGCTGAATTCATGCTCCTAGTTTTGGGGGTCATGATATTGTGCATGCTGGTTCTTCGTAACAGTATCAAGGCTTACTGGGAACCTTGAATAAAACGGAGAAATTGTTCATGTTCTCAGTGCAAGCCATTGTCAAGTCAAAATGTCTGAGGGTAAAAAAAAGGAAGTATGTTGTTGGCTTGACCGATATCTTTTTTTTTACAATTTGCTTTATTAAAATTATTTTGAGGACATATTACGCTAATTTCAGGTTCATATTTGTATTTTGTGTCTCGAATGTTACATAGAGATGTCACAATGGAGGCATTTCAGAGTGTGTGGGGTTTTAGCCTTTGCAGACCATTTACATGCACACAAATCTATATAACTAAAGGAAAGGGAAAAACCCCAAAAAGCACTATAGGGCCTCTTTAATTGTCCGGATGGAGTTTTAGCAGAGCATAGTGCAGGTCCATACAAACTGGGTTGAGCTCTTCGTCAGCAGAGTGGCAGTGCCGGTGGTTTCGAATGTCCATCAAGCTTCACTGCTTTTTTAATTTGGGTTTGAAGCGCAGAGTCTGGAATGCGCTCTCCACCACTTTGGGCAGATGGATCGGGTTCCTCTGCAGCCGCAGTCTGCTGCTGGTCGACCCGCTCTTGTTTTTCTTCTTCGGGGCACTTTCCTTGGCACACACGTGTACTTCCTTCTGCTTGGAGTCATCCGCGACCCGAGGAACCCGTAGGACCCAGTTAGAGTGGAGGTCGTGTTCGGCAGAGCTGGAGGCCACTGTGGGAGAGAGGAGAGCCGAGGGCAAGCACATTAGTTGAAGCTGAGAGCAGTCGTTTTGAGACCAGAAGCTTTCTTTACTGGACATTAAGAATCTGAACGATTTTAACTCAGCGGCAAGCCGTTTGTATCGGATTAATTTGTTGATGTATAGATAACCATCTGGAAAGATTATCTTACAAATGATGTCATGCTATCTCAATCTTTAACACACTATATGTCATTTTTGTTGCCATTATGGGCTAAAATAAGTAGGAGTTTGTCGGCGTTGTGAAGTAGTGTGGGATCATGGGAGATTACATCCTTTGTTGTCATTGCAGTCACATTCATGGTTAGGATTCTTTAGGCATTCAATTGTCAGGTTTTTAACCCCTCTACAGAAATATTCACGAGATCTCCTCCTCTCCAAACCAATGCACACGGTTAGTAAAACGGGTGAAAACAATGAACCATATCGTTTTATGTAAATAATCTGTGTTTCCCCAGTGGAAAAAGGACAGAGGGACAGCTACGTTTCCTCAGCTTGTTTCCCTGATAACTTCAAATCTAGACGTCCGACAACTAAACCCCTAATGTAGGTAAAATATAGTTAAAACAACAAAGACCTAAATATATACCATTACATATACTATGCGGCTGTGAGGTGGTGGGTTGAAAGGGTTGTTGGTTTGATTCCAGTTCCTGCAGTCAACTAAACCCCAAATTGGTGTGTAAATGTTAGCTTCCTTGAACTTCATTGTTATTGTATTAAATTATTTATTGGGTTCTAATTGTGACTGCATTCATATGAAAGCAACTTTTTTTAATAACTAATAGAAGATGCAAATACATCAAATATATATAATAAAGTACAATTATTGAGCAAATATACTGATATGAAGAAGAAGAAGAAGAAGAATTGGGAGGGATGAAACCCTCTTTTAATGGTCACACATGCAGAGCACACAGCACACACAGTGAAATGTGTTCTCTGCTTTTAACCCATCCTAGTACAAGGAGTCTAGTACTAGGAGCAGTGGGCAGCTATTGAACAGTGCCCGGGGAGCAATGGGAGTGAGGGGGGAAGGGGGGTGTCCGGTGCCTTTCTCAAGGGCACCACGGCAGGGCAGGAGGTGAACTGGGACCTCTCCAAGTACCAGTCCACACTCCATATTTTAGGTCTGGTCGGGGACTTGAACCGGTGACCCTACAGCTCCCAGTCCAAGCCCCTACTGACTGAGCCACTGCCGGACAATGCCGGTTGTCATATGACATGACAACCCTGATCATCTCTCATTCACAGTGGTGGAAGAAATGTTTAGATCCATTAATAAAGTAAAAGTAGGTGAATATTATATTTTGTGTAACAAGTATCCAAAGTGAAATAACCAAAGTACTCATTAGGCATAAAAACAATCCCAGTTATCTTTGCATTTTAATTTATTGTATCATGGGCTAATTATTATGAATGCACTTTCATTCCACCATTGATTGTCTAACCCTGAATACAACCATTTTTAGTGTCTAATCTTTATTTAATAGTAGAAGGCTTGCAGGCCCGAAACCCCAGCACCATTTCAGTTATAAAAAATCATTCCAAACTCACCTATGAAGTCCACATCTGCGTGTCCATCATCCATATACGATTTTCGCAAAGGTTCGCTGTCACAGCCGGCGATGACCGCATCAAAGAACTGCAGCGAGTCCTCCACGTTGGGGACGGGAGGAGCTGAGGGTTTGGCTCGTGATATCTGCGGGAAAAGAAAAAAACATTTGTCTTTGATATTGCCTGCCATGTGCTCTGCTTTGGATCATTTAAGCTTACCGTTCCTTCCTTTGTAGGCGGAGGAGGTGCATGCTTCTTCTTGGAGGACACTGTGGCCTTTGAGTCATTACTTTTGAAGTCACTCACGCTCTTTGTGTACTGCCGTCTCAAAGCCACAAGTGCTTCCAGGTACTCCAGGCAGTTCTGATTCTGAGAGTAGAGCCAAATCCTGTCCTCTTGTCTCTGATAGTAGTACAAGGTCGACTCGATGCTCACTGTGCTTTTGCTGCGTTTCAAAGTGGAGCTCACGACTTGAGTTTTCTCTCCCACCACGAGCATGGAGGTGCTGCGGACCAGCCGGACGGTGCAGGCGCTGTGGTAGTCCTGCTCCGACCGAACCCCCCCCGCATCCCGCCCTCTGGGTCCGTGTTGGTTGGGACGAAACACATTGTTAATCTTCCTGAACATCCCTCTAAACAAAGTATGTCAGGGTAGCAGACGTGTCTTTAGGTTCCTTAGTGTTGGTGAAGCATCTATCCATATTCAGCCCCCTTAAAGCCAGACAATATGTCTCAGAGCAAACGAACACAAATAAACTTGACTGGAGCTCTTCACTGTTGCTGTCCAGGGTGCTGAAATGGCCAAATGGCTGCTCTCTGGTGACACAAAAGCAGGTCAGAGTTTCTGGTAGTCTTTAATGTTTTGGGGTGTTGCTTAGCGACATCGCTGTGACAACAGGTCGGTAACCCTACACTTTGTGCTGCCATTACTGCTGCGCAGCCGGCCTGTGTCAGATATCCTGAGTCATACGGGACTCAGTGGGCAAAATAACAACAACCAGCAGTCTGACAAACTGTAGCTGCACCTCTTGAGGCAGTGAATGCTTCCTTAATAAACCATGTTTTAAACAAGACAGCATAAAAGAAGATGCAGGCATGTTAAACTGTTCACATTCCTGGGTTTGAATTCAAATGTGATAAAGATCAGAAGATGCTTAGAGGTGAAACTCTTAAAATGCTTGTGTCGATATGAACGATTAAATAAGAAGAGAAAATAGAAGAATCTATATCAAAATAATACATTTAGTTATGTGAACCACTTGGATATTGTTACAAACACCAGAAGTGATATGATGTTGACTTATGTCTAGGTCTCCTCACCTGATTAATAATAAAACACGCTCTCTCGTGTTTCATGTGCCTCTAATGATGTCTTCCCTGCTGAAGGCAGAAGACGTCTGAATACAAGAGTGAACTGAAGCGAGGCGTACATGCAGACAAGGAACTGTCACTTTGGAAAAATCCCGGCACATGAATATATAAAGCTCGAGAGTTTCCATTACTGTACCAGATAACTGATTTAAAGGATGGATGATTCAAACAAAAGGAGGAGCTCAAAGGTGGTGAAATTAAATATCACCGAAAGGCACAATCATGTTTACGAAAGCAACAGCATTTACTTTAGCTGAATGGTTTCAAAGAGGAAATGAAGAGTTGTGGTTACCTAACACAGCGTGAAGTCACATTTCTGCTTTTGCCTGCAGACACAGTTAAAGGTAGGGTAGGTAAGTTTGAGAAACCGGCTCGAGATCGCTAGAATTTGAAAATACACAACCGGAGAAAATCTGCCACTTCCTTATAGAGCCCCTCCTCCAACACACACGAACGCGCACATGACCAATGAGGGCACGAGATAAGTTTGTGCACAGATGGAAGGCTGACAGGCAGATAGGCCATCCAGCTGGCCCGGCTAAAATGATTGGTCGTACTTTTTACAGTACTACGGCTTCCACAGATTACATTTTTTTATGGATTATTTGTCAAAGCACTTAAGATATTCATTGCTATCGGGATGTTAAGAGCATTCCATGGAATATAACAAAAAGTGTATCTCGAGCCGGTTTCTCAAACTTACCTACCCTACCTTTAACAGGAGTCAAGCGAGTAGCTCTAAAATGCAGTTATTCAACATAAAAACCTCAAATAAAGTCCTCAAACAGAGATAACTCGGAGTGTGTGATGGGACTTATCAGAGAACGAAAACAGGAAGCAGCAACTGTCGACCTTTCAGTTTCCGGATAATTTGTATCATATTAAATATAACTTTCTCTTCTGGTTTTAACTTGACCTCAAACGCACACCTGTTTCTTTTTACGTGGAAACAGAACTTCTGTGGTTTCCTTTTACAGTGTAGGTTGCATTTATAGAATACAACATCTGCCATTTCACTTCATGTTGCAAGAGGACAAACTGAAGCAGAGGTTGATACATATTTATTGTAAGAAGTTAAATAGATATCATTTGAAATAGTATGAACTACAGCAGGATATGCTCAGCCTGATATCAGTATGCAAAAGGAAGAGTTAGAGTATATTTAGGATTTAGCCAGCTGCAACAATAAGTGTGCAGAAATGGGAAGAAAGAAAAACATCGACCATTCCCACTTCCTCTAAGGGTGGTTTATAACAACCCTCGCCCATGAACGCACCGTTACTCATGCAGCCACATTGGGTAGGGTGTGCGATAGACACATGCAATGTTTATAAGAAGTTCTTTGTGACTGAGGAACAACACTTGGCACCCTGAGGTGAAAGCTGACCCAGAGACGGTGATTCTGCTCCAAGGTAGGTTCTTTTTTTAGAGGAATATGATTCATCTTTGTGATTTTTTTCCTATTTGGGAAATCAATATGTTACCTTAGCTCACCCTCAGAACTCTTAAATCATTCATAGGATCATTTCAGACTCAGATGAAACAGATTTTAAATTGGAAATCATTCATAAAGTCATCAATGGTCTGGTGTTAGACTGAGCTTTACTGTAAATGTAATGTATCTGTTTTGTGCCGTTTTATTTGTTTTTGTTGAGTTTTGTGTATTTGTTTAGCAAACTAGTTGAGGCGGTTTATTCTCTGTCGCAGAACATTAGTCCATGCTATATGTTTTTTATGTACGATAGGGCTGGGTGATAATTCCATATCATCTTTTTCATCCTAAATGGGATTGTATTGTGATTAAATCATAGATCATATGTTGATACACAATTAGAATGAATAGCACATACAAAATACATTTTTTAAGATAGTCTGATGAGACGTATTTTGAGGGGATATCATTTGGAGATGCAGGGCTGCACAAATTGGAAATGATACCCTACTGCGATCATTTTGACTGATGTTGCCAATATAGAAGGGATACTTTCTTTTGTATCATTATTGCTACAAAATATTTTTAAGATTCACTTGATTGAAGAGGATCTCTGCCCAAAAGATAGGTATCTGGATGTAAGCCAGGATGTCTTGTGCACAATACCTCTTTTATAAAACATGCTATATTGATGTATGTCATCATCAAGATATGAATGGCATATATCAGGAAGAAGATTTCGGCCATATTACCTAACCCCGATATAAATACAAATAACAGAATATAAATCTGCAGTATTATGGAAGATGCAGCTTACCAAACCTTTACACACAGCATACTGACATGCAGTGTTAATAACTCTGATTCTGAGAATGTCATTTTTTTTCTCGCAGCCATGCTTTGTGAGGGCAGATTGTTGAGAATGACCTATGGCGAGCTGGAGGAGCTGGATCCTCTCCCTCCTCAGAACGCTCCCCAGAGAGTTTACGGTCTGCCGAGAGCAGCTGCGACCCTGGTGCCCGGCTCCAGCAGACACTCTCCACTCCTCCATCACAATTCCCCCGAGCTGACGGGTTGCTTGGACAACACCAGTGATCCGGTGGAGTTGTACATTTCCCCGCTGCAGTCCTTTGACGTCCTGGCAGCCCGGCCATGCAGACAGATCTCCCCGGAGATAGAGATCCCGGCTCAGGCTCGCTCAGTGGGCGACGCTCCTTTCTTGGTCCCCTCCTTCTGTCAGAGCATCTGCCAAAATTACAGCGACCTCCATATTGGAGGCGACCATGTGCTGCCTCTCTCCACCAATGACGGTGAGATCCGAGTCTGTCCTAAGGCGAATGCTGTGGGCCCTTTCCTCCACTCCTGTGATGTCCCCTCAGCTGTGGAGGACTCTCCCCCAGGACACGCAGCTCAGGGTGGGCTCCTGCATCCTCTGAGGGGGGGCTCAAATCGCTGGAGAATGGGCAGTGCCCGAGATCGTAGCTTTTTGTTCCAGGGCCGTGAAGGTCCGTTCTCCAACTCTCTTCTAAATCACTACCTGGAGCAGAAACTGTTGGATTTGTACCAGCAGTACATGATGGAGAACATGGCCAGGGAAGGAGCCCCTGGTTCTGACTCAGACCCCATCCCTCTGCTGGGCTCAGAGCTGGTCCTCACCAGCCTGGACCAGATCACTCTGCAGCTGAGCCGGGAGGGGAACCTGGAGGCCGGCCTGGCCAAAGACCTGGTCCTCAGCTGCCTGCTGCGGGTGGCCGGAGACATGCAGTCCAGCGAGATCAGCACCCCCTTCCTGCAGATCTCCAGTGAAGTGTCCAGGGAGCAGCTAACAGAGAACAGAGAGGAGAAACCGTAGTGAGAATTCTCCCTTTCAATATAGGTTGGTCACCAAAATAAAAAAACGAACTAACTAACAACTTGTGTTTCTTTTCTAGTTTTCCCTCTTTTTTTTTTTAATAAGCTCTGGAGAGGATGGTGTTGTAAGAAAAATCTGATGCGTCAATGTTATGACAATCTAATGTGTCATCATTTTAGTAGTTTATGGGCTGGTGCATTTTTCACTTTCTAAAAGGACAATAAAGACAGGAACTGAAAACTGAAACTGCTCTCAGCATGTTCAAACTGCTAGGTCTTTGCATAACGATAAACATAAATGTCTCTCTATGGTTAGTGAAGAAGAACATGGTCTCAAGTCCTTTAGGGAACTTTATATACAAGTTTGAAAATCAACAGGTTTTCTCCATTATCTTTTATTTAAATGGAATAAACTCATGCTGGAAGCAGAGATGCCCTCCACCTTAAAAAGGTATTTTGCTTTTAGTCGCTTCACCTGGTTGTTCGACCTTCTCTGTGAATAATAATGTACAGAGATGTGCAGAGATTGACACTAGAAGGGCTGTTTGAAATACATATATTTTGGTAAAAGCATGTGGTTCAATATGTGGATGTGGAAACTTGAAACCTACCGTGCACATACCCAGAAATGTAGCTTTTCAGATAAGCAGGAGCTTTCCAGTAGTCAAACTTAAGAACATTTTTTATTCTGGATTCTCAATGAGGTTGAAGTTGTAGAAGTCTTAATATCCCTCTTACAAAATATGTTTGAAGGGCTCTTCAACTACCTGTTCATATGCTAAGAGTATTGACATCTCTGATCAGAAGCTGAGAAGTAAAATACAAATCACAGAGCAAGCCATTTTTACCGTGCACAATCAGATAGTATTAAATGCCACCATTTTGCTTATGAATACATATATTGTTGTGTCTAAAGATGTATTACACATGTTGGTCATTCATGGTTATTCCCATGCTCTGCTGCCGATGATGAAATGTCATTAATGAGTCTGCAGTTTATTAAATGGGCACAAGGGGGAAGCATTATCACCTTACTTATTAACCCCGATGACTTTGACACACACCTTCTTCTCCTTTATTTTATTCCTCATCCTCTTCACCGTCTATCCCCCTCCCTCACACAACATCCATCCATCCACTAATGCTATATCATCTGCTAATCCATGATGTCATCAGGACTCAGTTGTAAATCTGAAGCACACAGGCAAATGTAACACTGTGTCTGATACTGGTTTCTAAAGCTTGAGATAAGGTTATCTTCACCTCGTGATTTATTTTTAGGAAATTATTGCACTAGCACAAATGAGAAGCTCGGCAGTGCTGCAGACCGATGCAATGACAATGTTATTTCTTTCAGGTTTCCACGTATTCAAAAGTGCTTTGAAAGACCTGCAACTCTATTCCAGCTTCTTGCAGCCGTGGCCTTCTGAGGCAGCGTTTGATCAGCTTCCTTGTTTCCTGTCCAAACAGAGAGCCACAGGAGGAAACTGTGTTTACCGAGCCGCAGTCGGAGCCCTGTGAAGTCTCAAGGCTGCCGAGACACATGTTTGGTATTTCTGCTTCTATCCGGATTGAACATTCCAGGTACATGTTAGAGGAACCGAATCCTTACAGACCTAAACAAAAACACGCTCGTTTATAAATATGATTCACCTGATGCCAAGCTCGGCATCGTGAGCGTATTCAAACAAACTGATTCCACAGACCCTGGAAACATGAAAAACAGACTCCTCTTATTCCAGCGGAGGTTAGGAATTGTTTACAGGGATGAAGGTAACGTTACACACTGCAGTCTCTTACACACACAAGCTGCCAATATTTACCCTGAGATTCACCAAATTACACAACTTATTTACCTTTCCTTGTCAAAAGCTTAACAAATCTCCCACTGGGTGTTTTTTTATTTAGCTGCAAAAAGCATAAATAAAAGGGCAAAGACGTTTTTTATTTTCTGTAATTAGCAGCAGTTTTCCTCTTAGAGAAAAAGTGAAACTAAGGTCAAAGAATAAAAGGTTAAAGCCATGAAATGAGAGCAGGGCCAGAAAACGGATAAAACGAACTGCAGCAATTTCAAAAAAGAAAAAAACACCTCACACTTCTCTCATGGTCTAGCGATGAAACTAAAAGGGGAGGTTGAAGTGTCGGAGCGTCTTTCAGAGGTTCATAAAGTAATTTCCTTGTCACAAAGAGCTTTTAACATGGAGGGCGGTAAAGGCAAGGTTGCAAGATTTCATATCAAACCCAAGGTCCCAGATACACTCTCACCATTGTGGCTTTAATGCTCTGTAGCACTCTGTGGCTTACCTTCATTTAAAAAGCTTTTAGTATGTAGCCTTGTTAATTGGAACAGTCATATACTGTTTACTTATATGTTTTTCCTCCTTTGTGATTTAAAAAGTTCCATCACATATTTTCAAGGCTTAAAGATCGTGGAAATGCTTTGAGCTCTTTTCTGTAGTGGGATACACACATACATGTTCATAAAGGACATTTAAACAAATAAATAAGTTCGCTCATGTTATGTAAAGCTGCTATAAGTGTACACTCACTAATGCCACACATGTGGAAACATTTCAGACTACAGTTTGTATGTGGAGACGGTTCATTCAATTAGGTCCAGAAGCTGTGCTCTCACTCCTAATTTCTTCAGCGGCCTTGAGCAAATGTGTTTTTTTCTTCTAACATCACATCCAGCGGAGTGACCTAATGTCTAAGTGGCAGCTTGCGGGAACATTTAATGACAGCCCCTGCTCTGTATCTGGCTGATTGACACCGGGACACGTAGGTGGTGGAACGGGAGAACACACATTTCCCGGTCAGTTAGCCGCTCAAGGTTGCAGCGAGCCTGCAGCGGCGAGCGTGACCTTGGCAGAGCTCAAGCAGACAGAGAAAGACCTTGAGAGACAGCGGGCAGCAGGATCTGGCTCTCAAAGAGCTGGGGAACATAATGTGGTAATGCATGACTATATATCACAGTACACAGTGCCTGTATGTGACTGGCAACTGGATAGAAAAACACATTTGTATGCACTCGTATGTTTATTCTTCTTCACTACGGACAGGGCCATATATGCTTCTGCCAAGTGGGTTTTATATTTCCCCCCCAACAATGCTAATGCTTTCTCATGGTCCTCTTATCTAATGACAAAAAGATTGTGGTTATTATCAGCCTGACCCTGTTTTCTGGATGACATACTCGTTCTTTTATCTTTTATTATTGTCTTTTGTTTTTATCTGCTACGTCCTGATTGCATAAATCATTATGCAACAAATGTCTTGGTTACAGGACATTTATGGAGGAAAAAGGAACAAGTCTTCACACACACATCACACATTTTTGTGGAGCATTATGTATTACATGTTTACAAAGTTGATGGTTATATTATACAGATCCATTTTAAATCCAGTTTTGAATCATCTCAGGAATTCATTCGTCGTCAGTAACATTAGTTGTAAGCAGCAGCATCTTTGTCAGACATTTTTGGATTGAAAATCATAAAGAAAGCTAAAAATCCATCCTTGCAAATGTGGACCATCTCAAGTAAGACATTCAGTTTTCTGAAAATTAAAGGTCCCCTATTATACTGTTTTTCCTCAATATATTATAGGTCTCAGATATATACAGAACATGTCTCTGAAGTGTTTGGCTCCAAACACCAAACAGATCATTGCAGCATCCCATAATCCCCTCTGTTTCAGCCCTGTTTCAAAAGTGCTGATTCTCTGTCTGTGTCTTTAGATGAAAATAAGGAGCCCCTCCCCACGCCCCTCTGAGAGATATTTGGTTAAAAAGAACTCAATGGTGCTCTAGGAGGAGATTCAGGTGATAAGGTGTGTGGGGGGGGGGGGGGGGGGGGGTTACCTTGGTTGGTGATTGGCTAATGCTTACACAAGCCAAAAAATCGTTATGACATCATAAAGTGGCCCAAATCTGATCAGCTCATTTTCAGACAGGTTTTTATATAAATGGGATCAGGACAAAAAGTGAGCAAATCTTTTTTCCTGGAACTTTCAGAATCTCTTAACGCAGAGGGGACACATGTTGATGTATAAAAGACATGAAAAAGTGGATTTTGCATAATAGGTGACCTTTAAGAGCAACGGGTCCAAGCTTCCATTGTTAACCACTAACCAGGAGTCGGGTCGTGGAGGGAGCAGTTCCAGCTGAGGGCCTCAAACTTCCCTTTCCCGGCCACATCAACCAGCTCTGACTGGGGGATCCAAGGTGCTCCAGGCCAGCGTGGAGACATAATCCCTCCACCTGATCCTGGGTCTGCCCCTCGGTCTCCTCCCAGCCAAGAGGCATCCTTACCAGGTGCCCCAACCACCCCAACTGGCTCCTTTCTACATGAAGGAGCAGTGGCTCTACTCCCAGTCCCTCCCGGATGACTGAACTTCTCACATTATCCCTGAGGGAGATGCCAGCCCCTCCAGAGGAAACCTATTTCTACCGCTTGTATTCGGGATCTCATTGTTTTAGTCATGCTTTCCTTTAACCAACCTCCACTAAATGAAACCAATTCCTAATATTTCAGTTTATTTTCTTCTTATCACATGGACCTTTTATTGTAATCTCTATTGCATTTATATTACCAACACTTTAAAGTTTGAATTACTACGTTTTTTGTGTTTATTTTGTTGTGCTAACAAAAAAACTAATCATGTGCAACGTCAAAGATCTGAACTGAACATCAGACTGCCTCGAAGTTCAGATGCTTCAAGGTCAAGCACACACCATTTGAAAATGATTAAAACCCTGTACTTCACTCATGTAAGAGCTATGAAACCGTAAAAACTATTTTATTCCTCTATACCTCCATGAAAAGCCCAAGGTCAATGGAACTTTAATAAAATGGGAAAATGTACAGTATGCAATCTTTGAATGCCGGGCCTTTTTAATCTCATGTTTTCTGTACATGTGCAATACAATGCAAGTTGGAAAATAATTACTCCCTTATACATAAGGGAGGATCAGCATGCTGTATAACATTGAAATACTTTATGAAATAAGGCTGCACAATGTTCTCAACTTGAGTACACAGATACTCTTGGCAGGACAAAGAATGAACTATAAGCTTCTCCTATCCTCTATGCATTGTATAAGCATAAGTTAGTTTGATTTAGTACACATTTATGCAGAAATATGCAACCTGCAAGCACAATATAAAGTGAAATAATACAGAACCTAGAGCTAGATGTGAACTTGGAGTCTCGATACAAAACATTAGGCTTTAAAAAGGTCTCACCCAAGGCCTGCATCAATTCAGTATCCAATTATTTATCATACCAAACTCCTATCAAAGGAACTCAGCTTTGATAAGTTTCAAACTCATTATTTTTTTCTGTAGAGATGTTGTTTTGCAAACACTTCATCTGCAATGTTGATGGCCCTTCTCGTGAAGTTTCCTTGCAATGTATGATGTTTATTTTGGTTTGAGCCTTATTCGATTGATCTGAATAAAACAAAGTGTAAAGACGCACATTATAAGACCTTTGGACATAATGGCGAGGTAGCTCAGCAACAGAATGTCTCAAAAACAGGAAATACAACAAGTTCATCTGGCATTTAGCGCTGGCCTTAGCCTTGGTGAAGCTATAGAAAGCAACACCCTGAAAAGAGAAGAAAATGATACAGGTACAAACACATTGTGAAGAGGAGGCAGAATGATGTACCAAAGCAATTTATCTAGTTAAACAAGGCCAAAATATGAACTTGAAAGTGAAGAAAGGAGGATGCGAAATTGGAAAAAACATAAACTTCTTCTAATGAAAGAACCACGGATTAGATTAAAATGGGAGAAGTATGACATGACTCAACCTGTTATCACAGGTGGAAACTGTGTTAGATGCTCACATTCTTATGGGGAATATGAAAAGATAAAAGGCGATATATCAGAGTAAGATGAGATAAACCTGATCTGCCTGTTATTGTTGTCCAGTAGTCCACCAATGCTCATTATGTAAAGCAAAGACAGAATCTGAGGAAGAATAAATCTGTATGCACATTGAAAATGCAGCTGAGGCTGAACAGCAAGGATAGACATTTCGGATACATCCCCTGCTCGTGAAGTTTTAGCCAATTATGATGGCAGACTGGCAAGGTTACTTCTGAATCAACTCAAGAGGCACTGCCCTGGATAATAAAAGGCTGTTAATTGTGGAGAATTCTTGTTTGACAAAAAGAGAGAAGCTCTACTGGTGTATACTGTTAGTGTGTCAAACCAAATCTCATGTGAAGAACAAAACAGAAAACTAACAGGTGTTGTTTGGAAAAACAGAGCCACATGTATGTATTCATTCATTATGATGAACATGAGTTTATTATGAGTCAATAATACTCTAGCACACCAAATAGGCAGTTAAAGAGGGCATATAATGCACATTTTCAGGTTCCTATTAGTGTGTTGAGCCTCTACAGTGACATGCATGCTTTAATGTTCAAAAAGGTCTATATTGTTCTCAGACTGCCTGTGCTGCAGCACCTCTTTTCACCCTCTGTCTGAAACCAGAGCCCAGTTGGCTGGCTCTGTTGTGATTGGTCAACCTCTTAGAGATGTCCCGCCCCTCAGCCTATTGTGTACAATGTGTTGTAGAGATACCCAATAGAGTGGTGCAGTGACGAGTCCTAAAACCCGGAAGTGAGTTAGCATTTTACCACTACGGGTTCCCTCGTCTCAGAGCCAATGGGATTTCTCCATAGGATTTTGGAAAATAGCTGGAAATAAGGTCTGTGGTTGACACAAATTTAAGAGACGGATCACGTTTTGTTCTACGACATTAAATACATCAGCAGTGACCCAACTGGTGATGTTTGAAGTGTTTACGTGTCTGAAAAACGATGGTTGTTAACAAGTGACTGAATAGGACTACAGAAGTTGTCGAGGACGTTGTACGTCATTACGCCGAACACGTAAACACTCCCTCTAAGTTTGTTTGCCCCTGTTCTGTTTGAAAGCGAGTACATGTGCTCTTGCAAACTGTTAAAACAAACGCTTCAACTTGTACAATTTTGAATTTGTATCTTTGAATATGGATCTTAAGTTGGCGTGACATTGAAGCAGCGACCCTGCTGTAGTTCGTTTATAGCATAACGTTAGCATTTGCTTCTGGCGATTAGATTTATGAAAAAGTCCTGTTTGAGTGAAATTGGCTAAAAAAACTACAGTTCCCAGCTGTTTTAGGAATACTCAGCCATTTGTTGCAAGAAAGGAACAAATATATTGAAATGCTTTAATGTCTTCAGTAGGAACAACTTGGCTTGGGGCTAAGAGCCAGAGATAAGACGTAAGAATGTCACCAATTACTTAAAAGCCTTACATATATGTACTGGTCTATCATGTATATACATATTATGTTTTGGGCTACAAATGCATTTAGTTGTGAGCAGAGATGGGGTCGTTTTTTTCTCCCTCCCCGAGGCAAGCGTTTGCTCCCGCTGCTTTAATTCAATGCATTCCCTCCCCGTCGAGGCAAGCACTGTAATTCTCTCCGGTTAGTCCACCAGCAGATGACAAACACCCACCTCTCCGCCTCTTCCAAAGAACGAGGGGACCGTGCGGCAGAGTTTCAGTTTGAGTTTCTTTCGTTAAAGTTTAAATCTTCCGGACAAAATTAGAAAAGTACCGGTCAAAGGTCTTCTTTGTTATTTGTTGAGCTTTAAAACAAATGAATAACGACTCTATAGGCCTATAATAATATAATAAAACCATAGACTGTATATATAAATAAAACACGGAGGACGGAGATCTTTTTTTCTCCCCCTCTTGACTTGATCAGAGCACGGCTTCCCTCTCCTGCAGGGGGGCGTGGTCAGCTGCAGCTCACAGAGATCAGCCCCGTAGACAGCAAACAGCACATAGAGCGAAATGAGGCATGGCTAAAATGCATGATCTGTTTGGTATTTTGAAAACAGAAACGTATAAATATACCTTATATAGGTATGGCCCTACAATGTATCATTTAAATATAGCATGATAGGTCCACTTTAAATAAGACTTAGCCATTAACATGCTATCATTATTTTAAAGCTGGTGACAAAGGGGGGTCAATTTCATATACTATCATTGCTTTTGGACTGATTTCATATTTAGCTATGCATAGAGGTGGGAGAAGTACTCAGATCTTGTACTTAAGTAAAAGTAGAAGTACTAGAGTGTAGGAATACTCTGTTACAGTTAAAGACCTGCTTTCAACATGTTACTCAAGTTAAAGTACAAATGTATTGGCATCACAATATACTTAAAAGTACCAAAAGTAAAAGTACTCATTCTGCAGATTGGTCCATTTCAGACAAATATATATTATATGTAAAGTACTTGAGTAAATCTACTTAGTTAGTTTACAACTCTGGCTATGCAATCATGTAACATGTTCATCTGCAGGCAACTGGAAACTATAGTGATTAGAAAAAAAGAACTGGAGCACAAAGAAAAGAAAAGATGAAAAGAAGAGGATGATAGCCTTCTGACATGGACTGTTGTATAAAGTTGCATTATTTCAACATGGTTTTCAGGTAAAGAGTTCACAGCATCAACTTCAAAGAAAAAAGTTCAATACTTTCAGGTTGACATGTTGAAAGATAAAAAACATTGCATTTCCAAGGCCTTACGGGTCTTTAATCACACAAGTATTACTAAAGCAAAGTCAGACAGCGTGACTCACTGCCTGTCTACGAATCACTTACAGAAGTCTCAAATGTGTTTGTTGTTCCTCAAGCTGCGCAAGTTTCAAACGAAGGACACCTCAATGACAAATTTAATGAGAATTTTTCGAGATGATAATGAAAATGTCACCTCGCTGCATTTCATCCCTGAAAGACAAAAGACCATTCAAATGTCTTTATTTCCTTTTTTTCCCTATTCCAAGTCTGCCAATGTCTTTTCCCTCACCTTGGTCTTCCCCTTATGAGAGCCCTTCCCTGTTTTCCTCTCACCCCCACTTCCTCCCTCCCCCCCTGGCTCTCGCTGGCACGCCAACATTGTTATTAGTGTCATAATTTACCCCCTTATGCAAACATGACCCTAACCTCGATATGCTGTAAGGCAAAAATATTCATACTGTAGTCACTGTGAGACCACTAAAGAATGAGACAGGAGGGACATAAATTATTGCTCCGCGGCTCGTAGTTCATATTTCACTCCGTAGCCTTTCCACTCACACACACTGATGCACACGTATCTCCCATGCGGGGGCTCAGTAATGGCTATACATATGAAAAAGCAACATTATTTCATAGTGGGACATATATTTGGATAAGATGAATAGATTGGCAAGGACAAGCAAGGGGTAGAAAGAAAGGACGAAGGCAGGTAAATGGGATAGTCAGGTGAGGAAATCTGCATTTTAATTGCTGCTATGTCTAAATGCATTTTTATGACGATACCGGTAAATCCTTTGTGACCGGCCGAGGGGGATAAAGGGAGGTGTGGTTGGCCAAATTGAAGCTGGTTTTAAGTATAGAGACTGTGTGAGTGCCACTGTTGTGCCGTATGGATTTGGTAGCATGTGCACATTCATGTGTTTGACCTTGGCAGCCTCTCCCTCTCCTCCTCCCTCCTCCCTATATGTTAACCCCCCTCCCCTCCTTCAACCCCCAGGGTCCCACTCAACCTTGGCTAATTAGCTCACGTCCCGGTGGCATATGTTCAACACACAATTTATCCACAACAAGGACATTACAACTGCAGTGTCCCGCCTCTGCCTCCCGCTCCCTCCCTCAGTTGTTGTGCTGGGTTTCTCTGTGCATGTGTGTTTTTTTACTAGGGCTTACATTTTGAAAAAAAAATTCTTAATTCAATTATTGTGTGATATTTCTCGATATTGGAAGGGTTGATCATTTCACAAAAGATTACATTTATCATGATGTGATTTCTTTGCAAGGATCTGTACCAAATGAATACTCTGAAAAAATCTAAATCTTAAATACAAAAGAGAAGAGGTGTGTCCTATGTCCAGTATAGTAATACAGACAAATCCAAGAATTTAAAATGAATAAACTGCTGATTTTCCATAAAAATATTCACATAAAATAAACACTAAAATCCAACAAGAAATAGGTCCTACTCGTCCAGTTTTGTGACATTACTGCTTTGATTTGGAGTCAAAAGGGACACAAAAATGGAGGCTATCGTAAATAAATGAGGCTTTTCAACAACAAACTGCCATATCTTCATAAGAATTTAGAAAAAGCACAAAAATGTAATAAATTGAGATGGTCTTTTTCTTCCAGTTTAGTTATAATATTTGGTATGCATATAGAGACATTGGGTCACATGACATGGAAGCTATTAAGAGTACATTCATGACATCAGTCATCAAGATGTGCCACATAAGACAAATGTATTTCAATCTGTTTTGAATAATTTTCCCTAATTTGGGTTAGTTAGCGTAGAGGTGTTGAAAATAACATTGGTTTTGTGTAATTCAAAGTGAAATTCTGAGGGAGCTAATCCTCCTCTGCTGACAATCTGAAACTGAGGAACAAGACGCCACTGGATCTGAATGTCTGACGAATATCCAACCTTAAACTAACTTCACCTCACTAACTGGGCCAACGGTCAAACAATCAAACTAAAAGTTAGACAAGCAATCCAGACAGCAGCTACTTGATGTCAGTCATCCGTCATACAACAATATCAACTCTCTTTGAAGTTTCATGTATAGAATCTATTCAGATCAATAGTAAATACAGCTGGAAAGTGCTATAACAAATAAAGCTGTATGTGACAGCACAATAAATACACCAACACACAGGTGGTTCTCATTGGCAGCTGGTTGCCAAGCGGTCTGGCTGAGCTCAACACTCCCTGCTGAGGAGGGGGGCCTGAGGCTGCAGTTTGAGGGGCATCGTGCCCCAGATCCATGTCACTGTGCCTCATCACTCCTTTAACCATTCATAGGATCTTAGTTAAACAATACCTTAACACAGAGCGTACAATTGTTACTTTTAATTACAAATGCAGCCTATAGGTTTAAAAAAAAAAATGTGATTCTGTTTACTTTAATATATTGAAATGGTAGATATTGGCCTCATAAACACCTAAATTGTAAATATTGCAAAACACTTAGTCATCTGAGACTGTGGTGCAGAATTAACTCTTGCGAGTAATTCTTTTTGTAATTCAAAGCAATACACTGAATATAGCTCTTTCTCTAATCCGACATTTCTCTGCAGAACTTTTGTAAAAGGTCCTTTTTAATTTTGGATGCTGGGCATTCTTACGTTACTTTATATTAGATACTGTTAAAATAAACTTTTTAAACTTTAGAAGGCAAGCTGCATCACAAACCCAGTTGCTATGGTTATAAAATGAATGCATGAGCCTGGATTGAATGCATAAGGCTAAACCCAATACAAATGCCATAACAAATGAATATTTAAAATAAATTAAAAGAGATTGTTCTCAAACATCCCTCTCGCAGGGTTAAAACACGAATGAAAACCACCACCATGCATAATTACGCTAAACAAAACCATGCAACATGACACAATGCAACAAGCTTTATCACATGATAGAACACAAATCAGCAAACGCTGTAATAGCAGAATAGTTTTTGCCTGGTCTATCTGGTCAAAGATAGCCTATCTGCGAGTTAGTTTGTTGTAGACTGTGTGACCTTGTGATTATAAAACAACCTTGAACACTCTCGCAAGAGGAGAGGCAAATAGACTAAGTCCAAGTGTGTTAGTTGTGTGTGTGTGTGTGTGTGTGTGTGTGTGTGTGTGTTGTTTACACACATTCAGTGAGAGGTTCACAGCTGAAGTAAACAATGAGCAAAGCTGTGTTTGTTCAAAGAGAGTTTCGATGCGGCCCCAAGATGTTTTTACTAATTGATGGGGTTACTACACACAACTGAACTATAAAGCTGTAAATCTGAAACCAGTGTTGATAAGGGTTTGATTAAGTTCCATAATTAGATCATGAGAAGACTATTGAGTTGGATGAACAGCAACAGCTCACATTTTGAAATAAATGTGATGCTAACTGGATTACACCTTCTCTATACTCCTATTTAATGTTTCTGAAAGCATCAGTTAAGTGTTCACTGACAACATGCTTTATCAAATTATCTGTCAAAATGCCAGAGTTGACAATATAATATCCGCTTGTAATAACCACTTTATTTAATATATTTATGGATATTCTTCTGGACTTTCTTGTGTCAGTCTTGCACTTTTTAAACAAGTGCATGTAGCGTCACCTCATCCTCATCCTTGCAATTCAAGAAAGGTCATAGCTCTTGAGATTTTCAAAAATGTTTGGGACTACTCGGACCAAGAGCTGGACACCATCTAGGTCCATTATATTTGAGATATTCTATATTCTACAGGCGATATCTCCCACACTGTGAATCACACTTAAATACATCTAGATTGATAAAAAGCATTACAGGTACTAGGAAAATATGTGGTTGTTAAATGCAACCCATCAGAAATAGGACTATTCAAGAGGAGCAGAGGTATTAAAAACCCAATGACTATATAAATACAACCATTTTTTAATACGGGCAAAAGGGCACTTGAAATGATTCCTGTTTATCTTGACATTTGAAATGTGCTCGCAGTTTCTTTGTGCGAATAACCAAAACAATTCTAGCAACCAGTTCCTGAAGTACAGTGAACTTCTGACTAATGAATCTCTGAGAAGGAGTTTTCTTTTGCTTGAAATAATTCCAGTTTTTAGAGCCGTTTGAATGTGAGAAGGAAGCATTGTAGAGTCCTCTAAGCATCCAAAGAGAGTCAAGTATCTGTCGAGGAGAGTCCTCTGGTTCACCCCAGAAAATAAAGAAATACACTCTTGAACAGAATAGAATGGTTTCAAACTGCACTGTTTAAAAGTAAAGACAAGTAGTGGTAAAGTGCATGTAACATAACTTTAGAATAATGAAAACAGTAAATCCCTTTGAACTGGATCAACCTGCTGTTTATGACCCTATGAATACAGGGGGTGCAGTCCTCCTTAAAGGGGACCTATCATGCAAAATGCACTTTTGTACGTCTTTTATACATGAATATGTGTCCCCGGTGTTCCAGGGAACTCACCAAGTGTCAGAAAACACAACCCTCTCTATTTTCCTCTATACCCAAATCTCTAAAAAAGGGGCTGCAACGGATCTGATAAAAACTGATCCAGATTTGAACACTGTCCTGACGTCAGGACAGTGGCGCTACGGCTATTGGGCCAACTCCACCAATCAGGAGGAGACAGCCACGGCCATTGCCGTTCGAAAGCGCTGGAGACGCTGTAGTACATATGCCAGGCCTGTAGGTGGTGCTGTTCTCACTGAATCAGCCCTTGCTAAAACAGGGGATAAAAAAGTGCAAATTGAGCAAAATGAGGCATGGCTAAAATGCATGATCTGTTTGGTATTTTGAAGAAAAAAAAAAGGTATAAATATGCCTTATATAGATATGGCCCTACACTATATTATTCAAATATAGCATGATAGGTCCACTTTAAGTTAGCAGTCTTCTAAATACAGCTGACAGATACTGTTTCCTCAGAAATGTAACTCACAAATGTGTTGATAAGCTTCCTACTCTCTGGCGTAAGAGAAAGCAATTCCAAAAGAAAAATCCTCTAAAAGGTTTAACCAAAGACGCAACCCTGGTTTGGGCTCAAGACAAAATTGTGTGAGTAGGGTTTTCTCTTTCCTGTGTGTTATTTCAGTTTTAGTGCATGTAAATGGTCCGCCTCGACTTAAATCCCTAGGTTCCCTGCGGAGGGAGTTTATCCCCCCAGCCTGAAACGCCTCCATTGGACACCTTTGTTTACTTCCATAACATAATGACATCACTATGTAACACTCACGCTTCTATTGGCTAGCACTCTAACACATTGTACGTGATAGGCTAAGGGGCGGGACATCTCTAATGGCGCATTTCCACTACACGGCCTCGCTCGGTATGGCTAGGCCTCGTGAGGACTGGCTCACTTTATGGCGCATTTCCATTACAGTTTAGGAACTGGGGTAGTATCTATAGTAACGCAGTGTAGGCGGACGTCATCTTCAATGAGAACCCCAGAAAAACAACACAGCCGTTAGCTGTTAGCACTCAGAGCTCACAGCTCCTCATATATGTTCAGAAACTAGACAAAAGTTAAACAAGTACAAACCACAGACTGTCTGTGTCATGGCGAATACAGTCGCTGCTTTATTTATGTCTGTATAGGCCGTTGTTGTGAGTGTGGACGGTCGGGGCATATACTGCGTTAGCTTAGCCAATCTCCATTTAGAAAACACGCATTTTAAAAGGTTTTTCGCCTGCCGTCTGTCTGCAGACTTGTCAAAGCATTAATTCATGGTTTTTACTAACCGGTATCAGTATGTTGTTACTTCGGCATCATTTTGAAACGTGTATTACAATTAAATCATGGTCAAATATGTCCATCTTGTTGTAGTTGTAGCCCCCTTGCCAGCGATTCTCTCTCTAGTTTAGCATACTCAGCCTCGTTGTTCCTGGCCCTAGAACCACGATTTTATGGGGGCAGAAAAACTGTGAATTAGGACCCGCTAGCCGGTACTAGGCCAAGTGGAAACGCAACCAAAGACGGGCCGCTGATGTCACAGCTCTCTTAAACGGGGCTCCGCGCTGTAGTGGAACCGCGCCATAAGCGGTTGACGAATCACAACAGAACTGACCAGATAACCAATCAGAGCAGACTGGGCTCTGGTTTCAGACAGAGGGTGAAAAGAGGTGCTGCAGCAAAAGGCAGTATGAGAAAAATAAATATATTTTTGAACATTAAAGCATGGAGACATGTCCCAGAAAAGGCACACAATACAAATACGAACCTAAATGAGAATAATATGTCCTCTTTAAGAATCTTCATTGAAATCCTGACAACAAAACCATATATTTTTGATTCAATACAGATGTATGATTTGTTCAAAGATCAAAAACATAACATTTGTTAGTGTTTCAGTAATGTGTGCTGCTGCCATGCCGAATAAAATATAATTACTGAGCCTTCTTTAAAGTGAAGTCAGAAAGTGTTTACTTGTTGTGGTCTTTCATTGGATTTGTTGTTGATATGGAAAGCAACATGATGATAAAAATTGTTTTCATGATGACCACAATACCCTTCCCTGGAATCTAATAGCTATGACTCAATATTTCCAACACACACACACACACACACACACACACACACACACACACACACACACACACACACACACACACACACACACACACACACACACACACACACACACACACACACACACACACACACACACACACACACACACACACACACACACACACACACACACACACACACACACACACACACACACACACACACACACACACACACACACACACACACACACACACACACACACACACACACACACACACACACACGTTGGTGACATGAGTCCTTGGAAAGTGCAGTATTCAATTTGTAACTATTATAGAGACAAGGACACAGCCCTTTATGTGAGCAGCCACAGAGAGAAAATGGAGGCAGTCACTATAGCAACCGCCAGAAGAGCGCCCAACAAATCAACAAACAATGCAGACCAAGACTTTTCAGGGGAGGCATTTAATGCAAAGCCTTGAATCATACAAAGTTGTCCTCTTAAGTTTCTGAGACCTGTCTTGGAGTATCTGTGGGTGTCTAAGCCCCAAGTGTTTGGTAAAAAAAACCTTGTGTGTTTTTCTCCACACTTGTGTTCCAAGGCCGGTTCCACTAAATGCGCCAAAGAACTGTCTTCTTGGGTCACGGCAACCTCAGTATTTCATTTGTGTGATCAGCCTTCAGGAAATGCTTACTGCTGCTAAATCACTTAACATAACAATGCTCACTTGTTGAAAACATTTTCTTTAACTATCTACATAAATTGACCATATACATATTTGTTTGTTGTATAGATAAAGCTGAGGTACGACAGACATTTTTAGTATTTCCAGAGAGGTTGTGAGAAAGCCTAGTGGCTGTTCTGCTGTTTCCTTTATAACCATGTGTAATTCTACTAACCTTAATCAAACCTAAAGCACTGTAATTGACTTCTAATGGCACTTTCCTCAGTTATTTCTGCTCTGCTCTCACGTTCCCATGCCCTTTGTCTCAGAGCAGATAGCTTCTTCGGTCGTGACCTTGCTCCAGATTTCAGCAGTAGACACAAAGCTGCAGTGTCACTGATGCCGCCCGATCTGGGCTGTCTGTGTGTCGCAGCAATTAGTTTCTAGAAGTGCAGATTAAAGATAGAGAAAACATGGGAACTCTTTTTTGTGATTGTTTCATTGTGGCATTGGCAGAATGAAGTAGGAATTGAGCGTTTAATGAGGACATAAAAGGCTTATTTTCAGGTTCATATTTATATTTTGTGTCTCTACTCTGACATGTCTCCATGCTTTAATGTTCAAAAAGCTCTTTATTTTTTCTCATACTGTCTGTGCTGCAGCACCTCTTTTCACCCTCTGTCTGAAACCAGAGCCCAGTCTGCTCTGATTGGTTAGCTGGCCAGCTCTTCTGTGATTGGTCAACCGCTTAGAGATGCACCGCCCCTTAGCCTATCACATACAATGTGTTGGAGCGCTAGCCAAAAGAAGCGCAAGTGTTACATAGTGATGTCACTACGTAACAGAAGTAAACAAAGGAGTCCAATGGAGGCGTTTGATGCAGACCATTCACATGCACACCATTCACATGCACACAACCCTGTATAACACAAACCCCAGAAAGCATAATAGGGCCTCTTTAAATGAATGATATTGTTCATGTTTCAAAAAATTGCCACTGAGAAATATACTTCAAATAAGTTGACTGAAAAATGACAGAATCTGCTATTCCACATGCTGTACTTGGATTGCATACCTACAAATAAGACATAATGACAGACAATGATGATGTGCACATGTAATCCAGCACAATTGGTATGACTGTCTTAATATCATGTGTGGAAAATGACATGCATACCGTGCACAACATCAGATCATTGTGTTATAACTTCTTCTTTATTAAAACAATATTAGAAAATAAGTATTAGCGAGTTCAATAGATACATACAACAGTTGCTATTTTTGTTTTGTTTTGTTTTGTCAAGGTTTGCTTTATAATCTGCACTTGTTGTTGCCCCTTTATCCATGGGAGGCGCCAAATCAAACCAGAGTGAAATTTGAAGGATTACCAGATAAAGTCGATTTCAGTGACAAATGACGCTCCCTTGATGGTGGGAACTCATGCAGATTTTTTATCTTTATTTTAGTTTCCTTCTTTCAAGTGAGGCACTTGAAAGCTGGAACATTAAAACAATATAGCAATAAAGAACTTTGCAAATCATCAAATGTAAATATTCATGTCATGTGCATTATTTCCCAAAATGTAGCCATACATATGACATCTTTGAGCACTTTTTCATCCACACATAATGGTAAATAATGTCTAACCACATGGCTGCACATATACGTTGAGGTAAATAAAATAATGCAATATTTTAAGACATAATTCAATCGCTCTGAGGGAAGATGGTGGAGTGGAGAACACTTATTACAAGTACATCTTGCACAAATTGGATGAATGAATAAACAAAATAAGAAAGAAATAAAAAGGACCTGAGAGCAAGACAAAGCGCTGTGGCTGTCTATTCAACTTTGTGCTTTTGCAACAAAACATAATGTAATCTCTCCTTGAGACAGAAAGATTTTTTTATAACCTGCGCTGGCTGGGCCTTGAGCAGGAGAAAAGACAGGCTGGGTGAAGGCTGTTTATCGCGCGGTGCCCTTGATATAAACATGTGAAAAATCTGTTTTCTCTCTCAGCTAAATCAATACAAAGACATTTGGCCTCTGAACAATGTTGGAGCACTACTGCAAAAGTTTTTCTTCCCGTCTCCATTCAAATCCGTGTCCTTCGATGCAAGGGGACACTGACGTTCCTACTTACTGCGAGTCCATGAATGTGGCCATACACTCAATGTCGTCCTCTCTCTACACCAAAAATGACCTTCTATGAAGACTCTTCTGTGACATATGCGGTGTCATTTTAAACCAAAACTGTTCGCCACCCAATGGCTTGCTTTATGATATGCTCAGAACTTTTGCATTATTCACAGACAGTTTTTCTCATTCTGACAACTGTTTTTTTCTGGATTTACTCCTACGTAATCACTTCTGATTTCCCCAGAGCCCCTTTTCTCCCTCTGCCTCTCTCAGGTGGCAGCCAACCCTAACCTGTGATCCCTCTAAGGAGCAATTAAGATAAACCTCTAATTCATCTGCTTTATCCCGACCTGTCTTTCTCAGTCTCTCATTCACTTGACCTCCACTCCTCCCTTCCTTCAAACTACCCCCCCACCCCACCCCTCCTCTTTCTCCCCCCCATCCTCCTTCAGTGACAGAGGCAAGGAGAGCATTGAGTCATGACATCATAATTCACCAGCTCCTGTTTTCACGGTTAAATCAATATCAGTGTGTCCGAGTCAAGGTTGGAGGCTGGCCTTCACAGCTCAGCACTTCCTACTTCTTTCTCAAAGAAAATCATATAAATTGTCCCTAAAATAATTAAGCCTTCAGATCCGTCGCTGGCCTATATTTTTTACCGGCTCCTGCCTGATAAACAGCACTGCCAGAGAGTCAAGGTAATGCTGAGAATAGAACTGGGCTCAGATTCCTTGTCTGTCTCCTTTTTTGCTTTTCTCGCACTCTCTCATATTAAGAATATATGCTTAGTTACCAAGGCTTTTTGAAAACTGCTTTTTATTCTTTCTTTTTTTTGTTGCTGTGTGTCACATGTTTTCAGTTTTATTTAAACTTTTCTTAGCCTTTCCAATGGGAGCAAAGAAGATAAAGTGCTTAAGATTTTTGTCTGAAGGTCTTTCTTGCAAAAAAATAAAAATGTCCTGAATATGTGAAAGCCCTAAAAAGTATATATACGTGTGTTTTAAGTTGTGTGTGTGAAAGAGAGTTAGGGAGGAAGAGGAGGAGGAGTAAAAGGAGGTGCCTGAGCCTGGGGAGGCGGAATATGCAGAGAGTCTGAAGCAGCTCTCAGCGCTGGGACAGACAGGAGCTAATATAAACGTGCTGCCCTTCACTCGGGGCTATCAGGGGCTACGAAAACAGCGCTACCTATCCACTGACCTCCGGAGCTTCAGAGAGAGGACGCGCGGAGCTCCGGCCCATGCTGAGCTCTCATGGCCGCGCTGGAGAGCTGCCGCTGCCGGGGAGCCAGCGGTCGGAACAACAACAGCATCCTCTACAGCATTTTAAAAAGTGACAGTCTGGCCACCGCCGAGGAGCGACAGCATCAACACCAACCCCAACACACATTGCAACACTTGCTCCAGAAGAGCTCCTCCACCGCCGGCCCTGCCTCTCTGCAGGAGCTCCGGCAGCAGGCGTGCTCCTGCGGATCCACCCGGCGCAGGGGCGTCCTCCGCGCCCCGCAGGTCACCTGCAAAGCCGCCTCGGCGGTTCTGGTGAAGACGCTGCGGTTCGTGAAAAACGTCCCCTGCTTTCGTGAGCTGCCGGAGGACGACCAGCTGATGCTGATCCGGAGCGGCTGGGCTCCTCTGCTGGTGCTGGGGCTGGCTCAGGACCGGGTGGACTTTGAGACCTCGGAGACGGTGGAGCCCAGCATGCTGCAGCGGATCCTCACTGGGTTGCCCGACCGGCAGAGCGAGCTGCTGGCCGGACAGAGCAGAGGGGCGGCCGGGGTCTCTGTGGTGGATATCGAAGCCATCAAAGCCTTCCTGAAGAGGTGCTGGAGTGTAGACATCAGTACCAAGGAGTACGCGTATCTGAAAGGAGCTGTGCTGTTCAACCCAGGTAGGTTCACACCTGTGTGTCAAAGTTATTCTACTCAGGTATAGCAAGAGAGGAGTTTCATTGCAGACCTCACCTGAGACTGGGTTTATCATATTATTGACAAGCCTTTACTTCTTTTATTTGTCAATTTAATTGGGCATGTTTTATAAAGAATGCGATATTTAGCTGTTTCATTAAAAAGAGATAGAATACTTTATTTTAATAATCCAGCTCTAAATTGTTATCATTTTGGCATACGAGGGGAACACATTGCTGATTTACGCGTGCTTGGAAACCGGACTGAACTTTTATTTCCAGTCATCTCAATTGAATCTCTTATCCTCTGTCTTTCTTTCTCCCCCCTTCAGATGTGGAGGGTCTGCGCTGCCTGCACTACATCCAGTCTCTGCGTCGCGAGGCGCACCAGGCTTTGAACGAGCACGTGAGGCTGATCCACCGCGAGGACACGACGCGGTTTGCCAAACTGCTCATAGCTCTGTCCATGCTGAGGGCCATCAGCCCGGCGGTGGTGGCGCAACTCTTCTTCAGACCCGTCATTGGCACCGTCAGCATCGAGGAGGTGCTGATGGAGATGTTCTACGGGAAGTAGGTGGAGTGAGTTCATCAGAGTCTGCTGTCAGATGGACTGAATGACTCCAAAGCTCTTTCTATAGGAGCTGAAGGAAGCTGATGAAAAGGATAAAAGAAAATGTACTGAACTATGTATGTAGGAGATCTTCAAGGACTGTGAAATGGCCAACGGGCAAGAGAGAGAGTGTGTGTGTGTGCGCATGAGGGAAAGAAAGAGTGTGTGGAAAAATATGTGGTAAGGAGGAAAAATACTAAGCAGCTGCTGGAATTCATAACTTATTTGTTTTTATATAAACTATTTTTCTATTATAATAAAAAAATACTCTCTGAACTTCCTTTAACTCTTCTTTTGTTGGTGTGTGATATCAGCGTTATCATTTCTGACACACTCTTCACTGGGATAAGAGCTGAACTCAGCCATAGACAGAATCTTATGAGATAATATATTGCAGCATGTAGGCAATGATTGTACCAGTCACTGATTAATGTCTCATTATTATCCTCTTCACAGAAGATAATGATGATGTGACGACAACTGTTGTTTCAGACTTAGCTACAATTTGGTTACTCACACTGCCTTTCATTGCCGAGTATAATAGGTAAAGTGCAGTTCAACAGTGGCAATGCAACTTCTAAATTCAGCTGAAATGCCATGTTAGACCACAAGAGTGCAACAGAATACCACCTGGAGACGCTCTGCTGTGCACATGCATCATCTCTCCCCACCCCAAAACACACTATAGGTGGAGAAATGGTGTAGTGAAAGTGCCTCAGGTAATGTTCTAACTATTTTTCCAACTCTGGCCATTACAGTGAGGAATTATGTGGACACAGACTATAATGCCCTTGGCAAAAAGTAGAGAAAGGATGGACTCGCTAAGATTGTATTTGGCCAAGAAAAATAATCCAGAGACTGCACACAGAGGCGAAGATGGATCATGTAGGCCTATAGCAACATCATACAGTATTATGTTCCATTAACTATAGGGATTGAAGTGATGATGAAGTGACGTACAACAATAGTGCAAAGACTTTCTGCTGTTACCAGTGCAGTACAGAAAAGTATGACCTAAATATTTAATGAGTCCCAGGACACCTGAATATTACTTCCAGCTCCCATTCTACTTTGTCACTGTTCAAAGGGCAGACGGCCAGTACCTGTGCTCAGTCCCCGCACTTTAGTTTTGGCCAACTCCGACAAATAAATGTCCAGAAGGTTACTTTTTTTTAACCAGGCAGCAGCAATTATTCTCATTTCCTATTAATATATTGATAATTGATGATAATGAATCATTGTCTATGACAAATAGAGAAACAATTCTAAAGTGATTATATAGTTACATTTGATATAAAAAAAACAGAGGAAAGCAGAACATTTTCACATTGGAAAGATTATCAAAACTATAGTTATTTTTACATCAACTAACTAATTGTTCCATCTCTGTGTCACATTAAGACATTTCAAATTATACCCTTGCCAAAACAAAGAGAGGTAGAAGTAGGCATAGAGCGACATGCATCAAAACAAAAAGTAAAAAACATTCCTATTTTTATTAAATAGATAATAAAATGACCTTCTGTTCCTGGGTAGACCTTGAAGCAGGGAGCATTGCTGTCAGTGGCTGACCCTTATGAAGCCTGACAGGTTGTGTGAGTGGAGGAGTCTGAGAGAGAGAAGGGCAGAGGGTGGCACATTGTCAAAAAGTCACAAAGCAGAAGAGCTTCACCAAAGCAACAACCTTATTAAATCTCTCTTTGATATTGAGCGAAACGGACTGATGGGATCAAAGGTATCATGCGCCACATTCCTGCGTCTGATAGAGGTGTTTGACAGGTCTTATTGAATAAACTTGTCAAGGATCTTTTCATTCATCGCTTCTTCACATTTATTATGAACTCCCAAGTTTGGCAACCTGAGTAGAGAATGCTGTTCTGTAGTCATTACATCCAAAAATATAATTAAATACTTGATTCCCAAGTATTTTTTTCATTAAAAAAATTGGGAGTCTCATCAAAAACTCAATGAAACGATGTTGACAAGAGCAGTAGTGTTTCCAAGTGTGCCTTAGAGGGGCAAAGACTTTGCCTCAGTGGTGATTATTAATAAAACACTTCAGATACTCCCATGCATAGAGTGTTTATCTTTTCTGAAGCAATCCTTCTCCAGGGTGCCAACTAGTGAGTTTTTATATTTGGTTCAAAAAAGCCACATGCAATCACAATGAAATGACACAGGGGAGGAAGTAGTTCAAGACAATAACCTATTTTTCAAGAGAGACCCTCACTGATAACTCTCAAACCCCTCCCGGTGGTATGATGAGGCATTGCAGGGAAAGACAACAATAACACAGAAGCACAAACAACCAACCCTGGCACACACATACCACTGACTTAGACTTTACTCTGCTGATATGCTTTATTACCAGGGATGGAAATATATGGTACTTTATTTTATTCTAGGAAAGGTTAATTTAAAGAAGTTTTACTCAGCTACAAGTAGTTACTATATAGATAGGAGGTCAGTTGAGATGTAGCAGGATGGGTAAAGGGAATAATAATAATAATAAGATAGACTACACATAAAGTGAATTCACATCATACCACAGAGCCCCTATTTTCAAACCAACAACATGTTACTGCAGGCACTTTGAAGCAGTGCACACAACGGACTAACAATCTGTTTTAGTGTACTGCCTACTAAAATTACCCAGAAGTGGTCAAATTACACAAAAACGAGAGAAAAAAAAAACACTCAAATATGACGAGATGTGAACACCACGGCAGGTGCAACAAGCATAATTAAACCACGTTAAACAATGAGTCACTTCTGAAATAACAGCAGAATAAATCATCACCAAGGCAGACAACATAGACATGTAGGACATGAAACTCCACAGCAACAGAAGACGAAACATAACAACGCTAGGAGATACTGAACCTTTTTTAACCGCGCACACAAACAAACAAACCAACACACCAACAATACACAAACAAAACCCGCGACATTGCGTACTAACGTTGAATTCATTGCCAGAGTTAAACCCGCACTAATAGTTTTTGTTGGCCCAATCACCTGCTTCAGGTAGTTTTGCTCGGTGAGATCCTCTTCAATCTGCTCCAGGTTAAACTTTTCTGCTCGTTTATCCTCATGACCACTCTGTCCCACAGTGCTCCTCAAAGTTTTCAAACATTTTTAACTGAAAAAATGAATTGCAGCCACATTTGAAGATGAAAAGTTCCTCAGTGAACCAAGAAATCCCCACCGGAAGATCCGCCATTATTATTTAGTCAGACCCGTCAGTGAACCCAGAGATCTACAGTGCGTTTGATTTGTGGCATTTAGCTTGGATGGGTGGTGCATTAAACCAGTGAATAATTAAAATACATTTAGCCTTTTTTACCTCAATACACAATTACCTTATTTATAGACTGACTCCATTATTATAGCTACTATTGTTCATTATCTGATAAATATCAACAGGTAAACATGCCCTTTTAAGACATGCATCATTTCCAGTGTCACCTTTTTGCATCTCTGTAATCCTGCAGCTGTAAACACACCAGCATCTTCTTCTCTGTCGCAGCAGCTGATTTGGCTCCTTTCTTTTATACAAAGGCCTAGTAGAATAATTTGGATTAAAAATACTTAAATGTAAATACAATTACTGAAACATTTTTAAAAAAGTATACAGAAACAGCTCTGTTACAGCAACACGATTGTAATATGTTACTTCCACTATTCAAATATGTTTATCTCCTCTAGATGTTCCCTTTTTTGTCTCCAATTACGTCCTTAATTGCTCTGGGTAATAAATAGTCTTTTAATCCTGTGTCTGGTGATAAAACTCCAGCTGTCTGGAAGAGGCTGCCAACATGCAACAGTCACCAGCTCTGTTGTGCTACACAACATGTGTGTGTGTTTGCATGTGTGCATGCTTTCAAACAGCAGGCATCGTAATGAGGCCAAAGCTAATTCCAGCAGTTTTGATTCATTTGAGTTTTCATTGAAAGTCGTAGATGTTTTTTCTTCGTGTTTGCATAGTCTCAAACCATTAGAGGTTTACAGTTCATTTCAACACTTTTGCACCAACACAAAAATAGCCCATAGCCTTGTATTCTGACAAACTCTTCTACTCACTTTCTCCCCTCCTCTTATTTTAACTCTGTCCCCGTCTTTTTCCTCTGCCCCAGTTTCTCTTTTTCTGTGTTCTCTCCTGGGATTGACAGAGAATCAGTGAATCTGCTTTCTGTGTGTGTTTACCAGCATTCAATCACAAACACCCCTTGTAGGTAGAGTGAATCCCCAGGAGAGGGCACTGTTTGGCAGCACTGCACCGCCGCTGTGTTTAAGTCATGCATCAAATGAGACTCCTTGGCTTTAAGCCAAAATGTTTATTTTATCAGCACTTTTTTAAAGGTTTATCTTTGACATTTCTCCCTCTATCTGACAAGAGAGATAGACAGGAAACACAGGGAGTGAGCAATGGGGATACGATGCAGCAAAAACTTCCCCGCCTGTGTTGAACCAGAGAAATGGTGATTACATGGTGAGAGACCTCCAAATCAGCCCACACTAAACTGTGTGTCCCAGCATGAACTCTGAATACTATGCTCTGAACTGTCATTCCTTATATTCAATACTGTTATTACACATCCCTCTGTAAATTGTGCACCTTATTGTTCAATGGTAACTCTTTTATAACTGCATCTCTGTCACTTCATTCTGATAAACTGCACACATTTTTATTCTCAGATTAAATAGTTATTTTCTAATTGTACGTCCATTTTTTGGTATTTATTTTTCTATTTAAATTATATTCAAACCAAAGCTAACCACCAAACCATTTGTCAAATGTGTTAACCTACTTGGCAATAAACTGGATGCAGATTCTGACATATGATGCTGTCTAATTGTGTAACCTTCTCATTTACACTGTGCATTGACATTCTGTTAATGATCCTGTTTGTTGTCGATGAGTGTTTTATTATGCAACATGAACATCATTGGAAGACAGGGATATCTCTAAGTGGTTGACCAAGAGCCGACCAGCTAACCAATCAGAGCAGACTGGGCTCTGGTTTCAGACGAGCTTTTTGAACATTAATGCATGCAAACATGTCACAGTAAGGGCACACAATCCAAATATCAACCTGTAAATTAGCATAATATGTCCTCTTTTTATAAACTAAATATCTCATTATTTATTGTTTGCAAAGCACATGTGACTATCTCCCTGTAGCGGTATGTTTGGGGTTTCGGAATTGAAGTGAAATTATATTTTGAGTCTGCCTTAAAACACTATTAATTTGTCAGCTTGCAGTAATCATTCTTCCTGTTCATAAAAGCCATTCAAATATCCCTTCCTGAAGTGCTTCTAACTGTAAGTGATGTTACTAATATGATGCTTCAGTAGTATTTAGACAAATCAAATGAGTATCTACTATCTGTTCACAGCAGCTTAGTTTGGAAACACTGAGAGAAAACACGTAGAGATACTAAAAAACCAGGCTCTTGATTTGATTAATACAGACTGTCACAAAATAAGTAATGAAGAGCGATGAATATGCCATTAATCTGACTATTACTGTAGAGTTTTAGAGAGTAAGTACGTGACGCAGATGTTAAGAATTTCTGCAAAGAAATGGTCAGAGTTGGACACAAAAAAAAAAACATCCAAAAGGAAATCAATGTTTTTAATGTGCAGTGAGAAAGTAAGGGCAACTGATAATGATTGTGTTTCTATAAAGATAGACATTTCTTTCCAAGTGAAAATCGTGTTTATATATTTATATAAATATCTATATTATATATAGAATACATATCTATTTGCTATGCATACTCAAAAATCACACCTTCAAATATATTTAAAAAGTCTTTCAAAACACAAATGTATTCTTTTCTTTCCTTAAACATGAACTATCCATAGGACCCAAAGTAATTATCAGGATGGGAATAATATTATGTTTTACAAACCAAAACATTGAAAATGCTTTACTTTTGAATCTAGAACAGTAGAGGACATTTTTTTTTCATGTGGGACTCAAAAGCCACCTCCACCTCTTTACAAACCAGGAACCACATTGCAAGTGTACAAAACCAGCATAACACTTTATACACAAATCCCCTTCCTGTGCTAGATGAAATGCAAATAAGTATGACTTCTCAAGCAAACTCTTTTCTGTTATAAAAATAGATTTCTTTTTTAAAATAATCTACAGATTTCCTTTTAAGGTGAGGCATTTCACTATCACTCTAAAACAGCAAGGCTGTTTGTTTCAATAGAAAATATGAAGCTTTAGAGAGAGATCTGCCAGTCTGTCCGTCCGTCTGATTGGAGAGGACTAGCCCCGCCCCCCAATCGCTCGTCCGTTTCGGTCCCACAGGACGGTTTATTTTTGCCAGCTCCTTCTTTTTGCATATTCTAAGATTTTTTAAAAGAGAGTTTCCTTTCAAACTAGATACACCTTTTACAGGTAAACAAAAAGAAGTTTCAGCTCATTGACGCTCCTGAAATGTCCAGGCAATTTCCAAAAGTGTTAAAAATGTTCTCTTAACCTACACAAAGATTTAAAAACAAACAAAACATAACAGCGCAGGTACATGACATACTGGCTTTCCAAACAAGCGTGTTGAGATAAGATTAAAAAAACTAACTAAAAAGAGGTAAACAATAACAAATATACAAATCTGTATAACAAGTTAAAGCAAAGTCCTACAGTAGAGAAGGCAACAAACATGATTGAATTAAACAAACGAAAGAACAAAAACAGGAAAACACTGATGCTACAAATAAATCGAAATATATGTACAAGACCCTGTTTTCCTTTGTTTGTGTGTATGCACATTTGTGTGTGTGTGTGAATGCGAGTGTGTGCACAATTGCCATAGAGTGTAAGTTCTTTAATGTGAAGTTCTTGCAAGTCCGTATCTTGCTCCTAGATGAAACAGTGTTTTCATTATACCTCCTGTAGTTCCACATAGAAAACATCCTTTGTAACAGAGGTGCTGTCCACTTGCAAAAGAACAAGGGGAAACTGTTCAAAAACGTCATGTAGCTCCATCGCTTGCTGCCAACGCTTGGAACCAGATGGATCCAAAAGACCTTGCTCCGTTATCACGACCATAAACTGAGTTCCTCCCAGACTGAGCCTCTCCTCGCCTGGCTCCTCCTGCATCTGGCGCCCGTTCATCACTACCAGATGACGCTGGAGATGCTGGTTTCTCTCGGCAGCAGGGGCAGCATGGCGTTGTTGGCGTGCGCCTCCTCCAGGCTGTGCTCCCGGCTCTTCCCCGGAGGCCTCTGTCCGTTCAGCAGTGTCAGTGGGATGTTGCAGTAGGTGTGCTGGTTCCCCAGGGAGGAGAGAGGTGGCAGGGTCCCTCCTGGGGGTAAGTCATACTCGTAGCTGCGGTAGTAGTGTTTCTGCCTCATCGTGGTGTGGTAGGTGTTGTGGAAAGTGGATCGCAGCTCGGGGTGGGCGGTCGCCATGGCCGTGGAGGTGGCCGCCGCCATGGAGATAGCAGAGACGGTCTGCAGCTCTCCGAAGGGGCCCTGCTCGCTGACGTCCAGCGCCGGCTCGTGGCTGAGCATGGGCTCTGTGCGCCTGAACGGCATCTCGTACTGCAGCTGCTTCCAGAACTTGGAGTTGAGCTTGTTGCTCTTGGGGCCGCGCCACTTGATGACGGTGAGGGTTTTGATGGTGTGTTTGAGGGCCTCCACCTCCTGGTAGTTCATGATGCCGCGCAGCTCGGCGCACTCGATCAGGATGACTTTTATCTCTCCGGTCGCCAGCATGTTGCGCAGCCGCGTCTCCAGCTCAAAGATGCTCCAGCCTCGCCGCACCACGTAGTTGGGCGTCATGACGATAATGAGGCGCTTGCTTTGGTCCACGCAGCGAGCCACGTCCTCTATGTAGGCTGCGGGGAAAGAGGTGAGGAAGAAAAGGAACATGAATAAGAAATAAGAGCGGATACATATTTGAATAATGTACATTCAGGATGTCTTTTAGCTAATATGATTAAAAGAGGACAAGACCACAACACTTAACAATGATGGATGAACATACAGCGTTAGACACAAAACACAAGACATTGACAATCTACTGTCCAGTATTTGATCAAATAACAGTCTAAAGTTCATAGAGGAAGATGTAAGGACTACTGTATATGTGAATGCATACATACATATCTAAAAGCATGGTGTTTGTTTTGGTGCAATCTAAAGTATTATTCTAAGTATTGTAATATTACAATACTGAAGGGCAGACCCACAGATTAAGCTAAGCTCTGCACTGAATGGTTCTAGATTGGAGGGGAAATGATTGATAAAGTGCACAGTCTGTAGGATTGGGTTGATTTTATTCTACTGAACTTGGCCGGATATTTCAGATCACACCTACATCCTAGGGGCAGGTCAATGACAGCGGCTGATACAAGAGGAAAAGACTGAAGGCGAGTACCTCCAAAGAGTCGTGTTTCATCCTGGTAATGCTCATGGGTGAGACCTAAACATAAACATTTTAACATTTAGGTCACAGGCAGAACACAGTACAGACAAAGAAACATGCTCAACAAAGTTGTAAAAGTAGCTGCATCTCCTCTCGCTCGTCCTTCTTTACTTCACATATGATTAATCACATACCATGTTTCACTGATTGGACATTCATCTACAATGAGTTTGCTTGGCACTGATGCTAGCGGCAATTTTCTTTTGATTAAAGGAAAGAGGCGGCGGGGCTCAGAGCCTTCGCACATTTCCCACTGATGTTTAATTCTATCTGGACCAAGTGAGATGTGTTTGCGTTTTATCTGGTCCACATGAAGCCTACAGTACAAACACAGCATTACTACTAAGCAGAGCACACTGTGTACCACTGGCACAGAGAGACTACTAAGCAGGGTTAGCACGCAAGAGGATATGTTCACACAGAATTTTCATGGATTTATTAATGCATGGAAAAACTAGTACGATGGTAAATTTGTTTAATATCTCAGCCACACGATATACAATATTCCCAAGTTTGGCGGACATAACATCAGAATAGCCATAGTGTGAAAAACTTTTATCCGCTACTTTAATCCAGAGAGGATACAAAAAAGATTCTTGTCCATAGTATTTGACTTAATATTGACTTTTTCTTCTTCTCTTTTTTGGACATTTTGAATAATATGCCACTCATTACTTGCGCTAATGTAATTGAATCTGCACAAACAGTACAAAACATTCAAACACAAGACAGAGACAGTGAGAAACAGAACAGAAGACACACGACAAACATGTATTGTAAACTAATGAAGTTAACTTATCCATTATCATGCCTTCTTATACTCTACTTCCTGCCTAATCACTCACTTGCATCAATCTAAATTTTTTTACAAAAGCTACACCAAAGATACAGCTCAGCGTGTGTCCTGAACTGCAGATCAATCCGTTCATTCAGGCATTGATCTGTTTGAGGGTGATTCAATTTCACACACACCAGACCTACCATTATTTATACCAATATTAAACTATTTCGACAGCTGGAATACCTCACAAGAAGCCATCATTAACAGCAGTGCTCCATACACTCTCTCTACTAGAATTGTTTCCAGGCATATCATAACACACACCAGCTGCCATTTCCTTCTGTCATGTCTATCTGCAATTGTATCACCTATGCTTAATCCATCCATAGCCAGTTTATCAGGAATCAGCCTTTTTAAAAAAAAAGTATATCAAACTAGTAACAGGCAGCCATTATTCTGATACCTCCACCACATTTATTTCTCACAGCATAATCTTGCAATTCATTTCTGACCTTCTCAGCCTCTGCATCCATTCCCAATGTTTATGCTATTTATTCCCCAAGGTCGATTTAACTCAAGAACCCGTTTTCTAGCTGGATTATATTTCAGCTTCCTGCAGGGATCCGGATCTACCTACAATCTCTCTCTCTCTATGCCAGTCTATCTGACATCACTATTTATACTCATATTCACACTCTGGAAAAGTTAAACCTGCTGTATGTCATTCTAAATCTACACTTTGCATCAAGACTCCTTCAGCCAATACTAGAATAATAGTCAATACAAAAAGTCGAGGTGTGACACCAAGACCTCACCTCACAAACGCGCTCTTTTTTACCGAAACATGGAAAATGGCTTCGAGATTTTGGTTTCTCAAGAATTTGAACTTAATCCAGTATACCTTGAAAAAAAATCCCCAAGCTTCAGATACGCCCACCTCCAAGATTTTTTTAACGCTGCTGTGTGGACGCTCCGTTACACGACATGACACTATTTCTGCCTTTGAAACGCCTTGACTTCGTCTTATACAATCACCCTCTTTCCTTCTTCCTCACAATCATCTTCCACATCCTATACTTCCTAATTTTGTTAAATCTCATATTGTGGTGTCATGGTCCAAGCACCTGAATGATAAAGTGTACCAAATGTGCCACACACTGCAGCAGCTACAGTACACAATCAACTGTACATTCCCTCACCATCCAATAGAATATGACACAAGTACACATGTGTGCAGGCATGTAAACAGAGACAGTCGCTGCTCTTACTTCCTGTTGGAATGAGGTCTCGATCTGGGATGAAGAGTTTGTAGCCGTAATGTTTCTCCAGGACATCGGGGAGGATCTCCAGGGCGAAGCGCTCCTCCTCTCTGGTCTCCTGACTCCACTGGTCAGGGTCCACTTTGGTGTAGGACAAGTACGCATCGTAGTCTTTGTTTTCTGTATACAAAAACAGGGAGTGGATTATAAAAAGGTGTTTTAAATACAGTGACATCCAAGCTCACAAATCATGATATCCCAGGACTCCTCGCGGCACAGTCGAAGACGTGTAATCACAAACCTGAACATTACACCCTTATTTGATTGAAACTATCTCATTCATAATCCATGCAGGTGTTATAGCAATTTAATTTAGCTTTGGCTCAAATTTCAAAGCAATTTCAATTAGAAAAAAAACTTAACCCAATCATCTTCACAAATTAACTTTGGGCTTGAAATCTCATCTGCGTAGCACAATTTGAAGCCTGTATCAAATTAAATAATTCATCACCATCATTTAGTTTATTAAAGCCACCGCTTGTTTTAATTACATTTGTTGAATTATAAACTATTATCAAGTAATCATTTTCAGATAATTCTGCCAGAAATTAAACTAACTCTTGTCAAGTATGACAGTATTTGATGGTAATTTCCTCAAAGATTATACTAAATTGTTCTATTTTAGCAGTAAGTCAGTATTCAAATGATGGAGAAGAAATTCATCTTTTTATGAATATGTTGTAGTTCAGTACATTTGACATATTCTACAGACTGACTTTACACTACAGTAAAAATGACTTTCATACAGGACAAAATAATGATTGTTTTTTTACTTCACTGCATTGGTTCCTCAAGTACTGTACTGACGTTTTTTTTTAACTTTACTTAAAGTGGACCTATCATGCTATATTTGAAGGCATATTTATACTTTTTTTTTTTTAAATACCAAACAGATCATGCATTTTAGCCATGCCTCATTTCCCTCTATTTGAAATTGTTTAGCTCTGTTTTTGCAAGGGCTGATTCAGTGAGAACAGCACCATCTACTGGCCTGGCATATGTACTACAGCGTCTCCAGCGCTTTCGAACGGCAATGGCCGTGGCTGTCTCCTCCTGATTGGTGGAGTTGGCCCAATAGCCGTAGCGCCACTGTCCTGACGTCAGGACAGTGTTCAAATCTGGATCAGTTTTTATCAGATCCGTTGCAGCCCCTTTTTTAGAGATTTGGGTATAGAGGAAAATAGAGAGGGTTGTGTTTTCTGACACTTGGTGAGTCCCCTGGAACACCGGGGACACATATTCATGTATAAAAGACGTACAAAAGTGCATTTTGCATGATAGGTCCCCTTTAAGTATTTCCATTACATACTACTGTACCTATACTTCTACTCCAATTCATTCCACAACAGGGAATATTGCCCTTTTTACTCCATTACATTTATTTAACACTCTTAACACTTACTAGTAACATCATGTATATATAAAAACACATGATATACTTCATTGATATGATGCAGTACTGTACTACTTTTAAACCCAGTATTTTACAAAGTCTCTAAAATGTGCTCCACAGTGACACACTACAAGTTTAAAATACTCTTAATTGTGAAAAGTATAATATTCTACAATAATAACAGTCTGTGATAGAGCCATTTTCATGTACTTTTACAGTAAGGTAAACACTTTAATGTAATAGTGTTACCTGTAATGGAGTATTTTAAGAACATATTAGTGTTACTTTTACTAAAATGAAGAACTGACTACTTCTTCCCCTTTGATTGGTTCACATTGTCTGTCCTGCACTGAACACAAAGTTTGTTTTCATGCAACACACCAACACACTGATATTTTACTTTTCTGTAAACTGCTGCTTTAACAATTCTCGACTCTTCAGAGAGGGCTTTCTTCAGACCATAGATTCAGGAATTTGCTCCCCTTTAGCCACAGGGGTGTTAGTGAAGTCGGCCACTGATGTTAGGCTCGTTGCAGTTCATTAGTTCACGTTCCAGTTCACCATTTCTCTCTGGATCTGACTTTCCTCACGTTGAAACAGAAAAAAACACTTCTCCCAAATGCAGTTGCATCCTTATTTTGAAACATTGTGGCCTACATAACAAAATCCAGCCGCACACTGACGGTACACAAGAGCATTAGTTCAGGGGTTGTCCATTTATCTTTGGCTATATGGCGAATATAGGAAACAAATTGGGGTAGATACAAGAATACCCAAATCAAGACGCAGGCAATATCATTTCCTCCACCTCGAAATGATTTCCCAGAAGACAGTGGCAAAGATCTGAACAGGCAGAAAATAGAAGATGGGGGAAAAAAAACACTACTGGTGACATATTCAGTGAGTCCTAGTCATTACGCTTTGCAGAAACAGGATTGTGGGCCAGCCAAAAAGGGAAGAGGGTTTTTTTACAGAAACCCTTTGAGGAGCTTGCGCAGCTTTGAAACTCTCTGGAAAGGCCAGGACTGCGCTCGATGGGATCCAAACATCAAACGACGCTTTCAAATTAGCAACCAGCCTCAAATTAACCACCTAGCAAACTTGGAAAATCAAAAACAGCTTGTATCTGCGGTTCCCTGACGGTATGACTTAATCATGTGGAAGTTTGAATCAACAAAACAGCGTGTAATAGATAATTCATGCTCCTGTGGAAACAATACAATGATTCGAGTTTGGGTTCAGTCTTTCTAGAATTCTTGAAAAAAAGGCAACAAAGCAAAGCCAAAAGGGAAAAAGTCTGGGGCGCAAACAGAGGGATCGTTAACTGCAGCAAAAGTTAACTATGTTCAGGAGAGAAAACAGAAAGTTGCCCCGCAATTTCAGACTGTTTACGGCCCCATTTGTCTCTCAGGAAAGCAGCTCGGAGCCTGCCCGGTCCCCCTGTCCCGCTATCTGGCCTTCGACAGCAGAGGGTGGGCATCATCCCATGACATATTGAGACTGATCTCTTTTTAAATGGGCAACAAATTGAAAATCTGTCTCCTCTCTTCCCTATGCAGCCATTGCGGCAACACGCACGCACGCACGCACGCACACACGCACGCACGCGCGCGCACGCACGCACGCACTCACACACACACACACACACACACACACACACACACACACACACACACACAACACACACACACACACACACACACACACACACACACACACACACACACACACACACACACACACACACACACACACACACACACACACACACACACACACACACACACACACACACACACACACACACACACACACACACACACACACACACACACACACACACACACACACACACACACACACACACACATTCACGTGTACCTCTACACCAACAGTTGAGGAAGAGGAAATGGGCTGCTGTCACTGAGATAGGAGACGACATTTGTATCTAGCGGGGAGTCTGTTATGGAGAGAGGCTCTGACAGAACACACACACACACACACACAACACACACATTACATCTCATGCACATGGATAAACAAACAGGACATAATCACATCCATGGAAACAAACCCAAACAGGCACATACACAATCATCTATGCACGCTTGACATCGAATTTGGGATAAGAGAAAGGCCTGGACATTTTTTTTTTTGCAGGTCTTCAGATAGAAACTGAGTTGATGTTTGTGTTGCCTTTCACTTTCTTTACCTCCATCAACATCCTCGCTGCCAAACTGCCTCCGATAGAAAAGCATCAGCTCGATCTTGTAGCATTTGTAGAGGGAGATGAGGAAGATGAGAAGCAGCAGGATCGCTCCCAGCCCTCCTGCCAGCTCCACCGTGTACATGAGCTCTGCTGAAGACACACAGACCAGAACATATTTCAAAACTGCTGAGACAGTGGAGGCACGGTGTGGTGAACACCGCTACGTCTTCTGAATACACAAAAACAGGCTATTGACTAGGCAGGTTGAACCCACAGATTCTTTATTCCACATGTCCCTGTGAAAGACGCAACATTAGGCACTTTATGGGACGCATTTACATTTGATGAAAGGTTTGGCAATCATCAGTATTTTCAGAGCGAAGCAGCATCATTCTTCAAAGAGGGGGAAGAGACACACACGGCTCAGGATGACTTTGGGAAAAAAGATGAGAGTGCACAGTGCAGGGAGAGATTGAGAGATTGGGTTCATTTCTTTGGAGCAGCGACACAGCTCTGCACTTTGTCTGTCGTCCATTCTGTGACTTGAGACAATTGTGGACATGGATGAAGGCATTTTCAAAACAAGAGGCTCCACTTCTCTCTCTCTCCATCATACACACCCCCCCCCCCCCCCGCCCTCTTTTCTCCCCCTTTATCTCCACATTCATTTATCTTCTCGATTATCTCCTCTCTATCCCCTCAGAGGCCTGGCTCGGGGGAAAGATGAGTTATGTTGTTTATGAAAGCAGCATTTACCTGGTTGGCCCAGCGAGAGCAGGTTCACCTTATATCTGTCACTGTGGACTGGAGCAATGCACGGCTGCCATGGCAACCGCTATGCAGCTTCTATATTATCTCAGATTATGTGCACTGCAAATGTACACAGGCGCACCTTCCCATTTATCTCATTGACATAAGATATCTGCTCTAGTTCTCAATGTCAGCGTTTTATATCAGTGATTGTCTTTTTTGTACAAGCTAGTGATACCTAATTACTTTCAATATGATATCGCCTATTTAAAGAAAAAGGATAACATATTTGAGAGAAATATAAGGCATGGTGGTATGAAGAAAATCCAATATCACAACATTTTTTACCAAATACTTCAATATAAATATTTTATACGATATTGTAGGTTTGAGAATTTATGCTTTGCAATAATAATTTTGATAAATAATCATTGACAAGCAGATTTATTTGGCAATAAGCGGGTAAAGGCAAATAAAATAAGAGCTAAAACAAGCTGGGATTTAAAAAAAATGTCATCACTTTACTTTAATGCAGCTTTTAAAATAAAAAAGACCCTTATTTGATACTACCATATCTAAAATGTAATACCATATCTAGTCTCATATGACAACATCAATATTATATTGCAATATTGCCCAGACCTACAGTAGTTGTCACACCCCAAGCTTACACCTAAAAGATTGATTGTATATTTTTTCAATTTAAGGCGCAATGTTGCATTCATAATACCACTATCTGCTCTGTGCAATAAATATGAAACGACAGCCAGAAATGTAGCTTAGCTATCTTAGCTTTAAGACTGGAGATGTGGAAACAGCTGGCTCTGTCATAGGGCAACAATTCTGCCTACCAGCACATTTAAAGCTCACTTATTTAAAAGTTATGATTTTTTCTGTGCCCAAACCAAGGGGTACAAATGTCACAATACGGATTTATTTGGGGTGACATGCCTCACTATGACTTCCTGGATTCTTAGAAGTCGAGTCCTGTGAGAAGTTACATTTTCCTGCCTTCATGCAAAGCAACGCTTACTGGTTGCTATAGCTTCATTTGACCATGAAGATATTAGAGTGGTATCCATGTTCTTATCCAGCTTATCCAAGAGCATCCCTGAAATGTCATATAGTCCTAATATCCTACAATATATCATGAATACATTTGGCTTTGTAAAATTCACTTTTTGACCTTCCCTCATATTTTGAACATTTTTAACTAGTTCAAATCAAATCAAGTTTTATTTATATAGCACATTTTTAAAATGATTTTTGGTCGAGCCAAAGTGCTGTACATGCAATAAAAACACTTTACTATAGCAAACAGAAGACAACAAATTACAACAGCAAAAATAAAAATCACACACAGGGAAATGTCAGGAGTCGTGCTCCGCTCTGACTAGAAGGCCAGAGAGAAGAAGTGAGTCTTAAGTTTAGATTTAAAAACCCCTAGGGTCTGGGCCGACCTCACATGGAGGGGCAGAGTGTTCCAGAGCCTAGGGCCAGCTGCTGCGAAGACTCGGTGCCCTCGGGTTTTGAGCCTGGTCTTGGGCACTATCAGCAGCAGCTGGTCAGCAGACCTTAAAGCTCTGGCTGGGGTGTAGCGATGGAGGAGTTCTGCTAAATAAGCCGGAGCCAGCCCATTTAGTGCTTTAAAAACAAATAAAAGGAGTAGATATTTCACTGACTACTACGTTCCTCTGCCTTTTTTATTTCTCGCACTCTTCAGATATGAAAGTGAAGGCAGCCCTGCAGCACAGACATTCACAAACCTGCTGCAGGGCTTATGACTGATGCATTCTGGGAGGGGAAACATGAAATAAACATCAGAATAACGTGTGAGACACAGAGAGAAAGTCTTTCTTAGCATTCCTCTCCTTGCCGCTTTGAAAGAGAGTTAAATGAAGCTGTCTGGAGTCTACAAAGACACTCAAAAGGAATTGGGCCATCTACAAAAGACGGTCAGAGAGACAGAGATTAAAGCGGGGAGACAGACAGATAAAGACTTAAAATGTAATTGTATGCTGAACTTATTGGCCTGTTGGGAAAAGCTGAGGACCAATTTGATGTTTAAACAGCCATCAAATTACCTCTCTTTGCAGGGTGACAACCAGTGCATGAAAAGAGCTTCAGACAAGTCATGCCAGAGAGCCAAAAACGCTACGCAGCTGCTGGAGCTCACGTGGGAAGGAACAGCGCGACCAAATGGAGCTCAAGCACAGAGCATTAACACACACATGGAGGGATAAAGAGATACAAAATGGACAACAAAAACGAAGCCTGTGTGAAGATGGCAGTGAGGAGTTTGGGTTGTGAAGTGAATGTCCTCTTTGTCTTAAAACAGGACATTTTAAAGATGTCCCTTGGACTTTGAGTAACTGGGATGAACATTCCTCACTGTATTCTGACTTTTTATAGACTAGTTGGCGATAAAAATGATAGTCAACACCAGCTCTACTTTGAATTGAGCGCTTTTGAAACTGAACAGTTGTTTAACAATGAGCTGAAATATGCGAAAGTGATTTGTAGGGCGGAGGAACACTGCAGTCGGGTGATCATTCTCTGCGGTAGTGTTGCCGCAGGTGACAGATTCCACATTACACATAGTCATTATTGCTATAAAATGTTGATTAAAGCTTTTACACTCAATTAAGCAGCAACTGCTAATCAGCCAACATTTGTTCACAGTCTTTTGTAAGATTAGTGGCAGTAGATCAGTCTGTAGGGACTTGGCTTGGGAACTGAAGGGTTGCCAGTTGAAAACCATGCCTCTACGCACTGACACTTCTCCTTTAAATGCACGTGTTTGTGCATATCTGTTTTCCTATGCATGTGTTTTTTTAAAAAGTGAAAGAAGTGAAAAGCTGAATTTCCCCTTGGGGATTAATAAAGATTCATCTGCTTCTTAGTGGGGATCCTAGAGCTACCAAATATATCAGGCTGATATTTGGGTATATGTGGAAAAAATATATTCATAAGACTAGAATATTCCCATTTTGATGAAATGTTGCTGGCAGGCTTTGCATACTTCACTCATCATAAAGCTTTAATGAAGAGTTGGAACGAGCTGATACAGAATATCTATGATAGTGTCAGACATTGAAGGAACAAGATGACTTTTTAAACCTTTAAGCCACACACAGGGAAATGAATGTGTACATATGGTGTTAGGGGGTTAAAGCTCCTCACTGCCCTTACCTCGTCTGAAGAGCTGGATGGTAGCTTGGTGACGGCCGTTACCATTTTCCACAAAACAGGAATAATTTCCCAGGTCCTCCTCCTCCAATGAGTCAATAGTCAAAGATATGGACACTTCCTGCTCTCCAAGATGCTCCTTGACAACCCTGCAAGATAAACCATCAACACTTACAAGCAGCAACGCTTCTCTGAAGGACTATGTCGGGAAACAGGAGACGAGAATAATACAAGAACACTCTGAATATACAAGAACATATAATCAGTGCGAGTGTGAAAATGTCAGCAGCATGTGTGTGACGGGGGCCTGAAGAGTAGAGAACCGGAGCAGCACTCACACAACATATTCAGCCGCGATGGTCGAGCCATAAAACGGCTATAAGCAGCACATTTCTGTATCTCCATGAACCCCCCCCCCCCCCCCCTTACAGTAAGTACTTTAAGGTATGTTCACTTCTTCTCTCTGTACTCATAACATATGAGAAATGAAAATCAATAAGGGCTCTTCCAACGGAGAACGTGGGGGGTTGAAATCAAATAATGGCGATCAGAAGAAAATCTTTTTATAGCGGCTGCCATGGTAACGGCGAGGAGGAGAGAAAGTAATATTCCATAAAGTAAATGAGTGTCCCCCGTTGGGCTGGTTGAGCCTGATGGAGGAGAGAATTGGGAGATAATGCTTCCTCATACCTTAGACGCACTACTTAGCCCACTTCTGCAGCACCCTCAGCACAAATTACACTTTGGAGGAAACAAAAGATCTCCTCTGTTTGTATGCGTGTGTGTGTGTGTGCAGGTATCGTCTATGGTATTTTAATAACGGCTGCGATTAGAAGCAGGAGTGGGATGAGAAAAGTGTGTGTTTGAGTGTGTAGGGGTTTAATGACTCTCAAGCTTCTCTCGCCTTCGAGTCGATAAACCGCACATACGGACAGCTTGTTGGGGAAGATTTGGCATCAGTAATTGAAAGTGTATCCTGGGCTTTGCGTGGAGAGGCTGATGATATATTTGTAGTTTCAGCTGAGTTTGTTGTGCAATGGGGTTGGTTGGTGGGGGGGGGATGTAGGCACGGGAATAATTCATATCTCTCCAGGGAGTGGTGGGTACTTTGAAGCCTCCAGTTTCACATTATCCCACTGGATGAGGCAACGCAGCTCTCGCTCGCCATACAACCTGACGGATAATGACCACGGCTGTTCACACCTGAGCCTCAGAACGAGGGGCTCAAGTTAGAGGAGGTGGATAACAAGGTCCAGGTGAAGCACAGACACATATGGGAGCTGAATGATCCCACATAACACACACAGTTGGGCTGAAGAGGGAATTTAAACTATGCTGTGTATCGCCGCGAGATGTTCCATCCATGCAATTCTTTGTAAAACTAAAAAATACTTTCTTCAGGGTGATTGAGTTTATCGATATGGAGTTAGTCGAACCGCTGCAGGCATTTTATTCTTCTCAATATTCTCTCTCCCTTCCTCATGAGCAGAACCTCAGTCTTTGCAACTTATTCAATCCTTGTGTACAGTAAACTGAACGCACACCTGCAAAACAACAACTGAATCGGGTCAATAACATATTGACCACCCTTTTTTTTGTAATTTGCTGAGCCAGATTTGTTTTGCTAATTTATTCATCTCTGCATGCTATGCTAATGTCCAGTCATCCGTGCTATGATAACAACAATAGCCCTGTCCCGGTGGCACAAATGAGAATTTATGGGCTCGGGCTACCATTGCAATCAACTCCACTGAATCAATATGCTCAGGGTTGGGTTAATGAATGCATGCAGAGACTCTGAACCCAAGGTATGGATGCTCGTCTGTGAGCTTGAGTTTGGCTGCTGATCCATTAGTAATATAGTAATATAAGTGTGTGAAGGAGAGAGGTAACATGCCTACTGTAACATTTAAAAGAGACACTGCAGGGTAGCACACATTTGTTCATGCTTAGTTTCTCCTTCCCTTTCTCGCCTGTCTTTTCCAGCTCCATACAGTATGTCTGGCTGTCTTTGTGGAAATAAAACCCCATTGCACCGGCTGTATGTGAAGAAGCTCAGGGTGGCAGCATCAGCAACAGAGAGCGGATGATCAAATACATTATTGATCCGCTGCATGAAATATCGGTATGAATTATTGAGAGATAACCCCTCGGCTGGTGAGTGGGGGAATCCTGTTGTCAGGTAGTAATGGAGGCAGACAGAGGCAGAGGACAGGAGAGCTGCACTCCTTTCTGTTGCATTCTTATATGAATGCATAAGCAAACTCACTATCACAGATGTGTCTTCTTTACTTTCCTCCTAAGTGACTTCTCCCATATTTCTTACTATATCCAATTCTATTCCGTCTGCTCTCCCTCCGCTCCCCTCCTACTCCCTGTGGCCCATCTGCATGCCGCTATAGGTGGGTGCAGCGAGGGAGATAGCGACAGTGGCGGCGGTGTGAAAAATGGCGGTTGTTAACCATCTGACAGGGCTGTCTCCCCAGAGCTGCAGCCTTTCCAAACAGCCCTAATGGGAAACACGCACATGGACCGGGAGAATGGACTTGTTTAAATGTGTTACACCACTAGGAGGGAGAAACATGGAAATGGGCTTGTTTTAAATGTCTTACGGCTGTGAAAGTGAGGCTTGCTGGGCACATTTTACAATGTTACATCTAAAAGGAGACAGCAAGAGAGGGCACGTTAGAGAAGCTGCTCTTTTAAGACAAGCTTAACATTTAGAGCATTAATCCTGGGTGCAAAATGTTAGAAAACACTGCATACAAGCTGGACTTGTACAATATTGTGGTGGGTAGAGAAAAGCGAGGGTGCATCCTGTTCTGGAGCTGATAAACAACAGCTTTAAGTTAAACAATCTTGCCATGGAAATTAATTGTTGGACAATTGGTTCAACTTAAATTTGAGAAATATACAATAGAATTGACATGGATACTTCTTGATTGATTGTAAAAAGTCCAGATTTCCTTCTCTTTTTTAGTGGAAAGTTAACTCTGCAATACTGGGAGACAAGCTACTTAAAAACTGGCAATGTCTAACTGAATGTCATATTGATGACTTTCTTTATTAAATGTTTATGTTTTTAAATATTTAATAAGATGTATTATTGATTGAACTAACAATTGAATACGGCTGTGGCTCAGTGGATAGAGTGCTGGACTTTGAATCAGGGGGTAGCAAGTTCGAGTCCCACTGCAGTCGTTGTGTCCCTGGGCAAGACACTTCACCCCAAATTGCTCCTGTGGGGATTGTCCACAGTACTCAATGTATGTAAGTCACTTTGGATAAAAGCGTCTAACAAATGACATGTAATGTAATACAATATAATTTTTTTTTAACAAATTGAATGCATAATAAAATATTACATTTTTGGGAAAATCGTGAGAGAGAATAAGAGAGCCACACCATCAGCTATGACAGAAAATAAATCAAATAAAGCCAATAACTTAAAATGACAGAACTATATCCGCTACCATTCAGCAGTGACTTGAAACTAGCGTGCGTTAAATAATCCATCATAACACACAATTCACCACCTGCATTCATTGTCATATTTCTGTCAGAACTTGTGATGCTGATGCACACAAGGACTGGTCTCTTTGTTTTCGCACAGAAGGACGCTCAAACGACCCTGAATCGAGTCAGCTGCAGAACAATACACTTTATAATGAAAGACAAAAGCAAGGTTTTCTTTTCTCAATGTACAGGTTTGCAGGTTTTCTTTGGTCTCGTGGCTTGAATTTGGACGGCATAGCTGGTAAATGCATTGAGGCATGGGACAAATAATCAATATTAAACTGCAGTACAATAGCCTTGGTACCAATACTGAAGTATGTTGTAATGATAACCATTCATTGTTTTGTGTCACGGAAATGTTTGAGATAAAAGCACTTTAAACAGCACTTAATAAATAGTATTACTTCTGTTGTTGAAATATGAGTTTCCCATGTCAGAGATGTGTGTTCCCTCCGCATTCACACACATGTTGTGATGTATAATAGATAATAAACCTGCTTGGTGCATGATGTATTCAGTTCCATTGTTACTGAGCACAATATGGCATATTATAAGTGATCCTGTTTTCATTGCTTGCTATTGCATTTCCACGACAACATCATTTAAACAAATATAATAAAAAGTGTCAGAAATGAAGGAATAATAATAATTTAAACAAGCTTTAAGTACCTGCACGATTGTACAACAGCTAAACAAATGGAAGCCAGCGGGTGCTTAGTAGGCAGCACATCAATCTCTGGAAAATGGTTGGTTTAGTGTACGCAATTTGGAGTTAATGGACTAAAACATGCAAAACCATTGGTATCCTGTTTTAATATTTTCCAGTGAATCTCTCTACATCTGCTATTAATTCCTCATTAGCGTCATGTCATGTGAAATCAATTCCAGCTTACTTGCTCTCGCTTTCCTGGATCCTCTCTTCGTCCAAGTCTTCTATGAACTTCTCTCCCTTCATCCAGTAGATGATCGGGTTGGCGTCCCCGCTGTAGCCGAAAAACGCCCGGCAGGTCAGGTTCAGAGCATTTCCTACGAAGACAAGGAGACGATAGGCTGTCATGCTTGATGGCTTTTTAAAAAGGTGTGTGTTTCATGTGCACGGACCAAAACAGAGTGAACCATATCATATCTGCACCTTCAAAGTGAGAGACATCAACAGAGACATCTTGTTGGTGAAATGTGGCATGTAATGTGTGTATCAATCACATTTATAGCTCACACACACACACACACACACACACACACACACACACACACACACACACACACACACACACACACACACACACACACACACACACACACACACACACACACACACACACACACACACACACACACACACACACACACACACACACACACACACACACACACACACACACACACAGGGGGACTGTGCAGCTATGATTAAAACAGGAAGTCTTGTATTCAACAAGTCAAGAACAACTTGAATTGTTTTGATTTGCTCACGTCACTAGTACACAAACACAGTAAGGTATACTAATCTGAAAGTAAACATTAATGAACACACGAGGGCACTCAAGAGCTTCCCAACCCCCCCTCCATGCACTCTGTGTGCATCCGAGAGCAAAAGGAAGTGAGAGGAGGCTGAGAATAATGTTATTTTATTTAGAGCTGCTGCTGAGTATGAAGAAAGGTCAGGGGTCAACAACGTCAGTTTGCTGAGAGATGATATGTGGAAGGTATTGTTACTGGGAAAAAAGACAGGGCCTTCTTCTGTAAATTGATGGATTATCTGTTGGGTTCAACAGGGAGGGCAAGTATCCAGATGGAAGAAAGAGACACCTTATGCCCCAAATCCAGAAACGTTTCTCTTGACTTTTTGTGGTATTTTTTGAGACATATTGAGCTCATTTTCAGGTTCATATCTGTATGTAGTGCCTCTACTGTGACATGTCTCCATGCTTTAATGTTCAAAAAGCTCTTTATTTTTCTCATACTGCCTGTGCTGCAGCACCTCTTTTCACCCTCTGTCTGAAACCAGAGCCCAGTCTGCTCTGATTGGTTAGCTGGATGGCTTTTTTGTGATTCGTCAACAAACAGTTTTATGATGTTTGGCCCCTTAACCTATCGTGTACTGTACAATGTGTTGGATCGCTAGGCAATAGAAGCACACGTGTTACGTAGTGATGTCACTATGTTACAGAAGTAAACAAAGTAGTCCAATGGAGGCGTTTCTAGCAGGGGGGAGAGAAACTCCCACTGGAGGAAACTTTAGGATTTGAGCTTTTGCAGAACATTGACATGCACAAAAAAACCTATATAACAAGAAAGGCCAAACCCCGAAAAGCACAACAAGGCCTCTATAAAGGAAATTAATGAGCTGGTGGTTCAAAGTGAAACATGGTAATGCTACATGTAACACTGATGGGAGCAGATTACCGTTTGCATAGAGACACGACCTTCAGTGTCCATGAACTCTGCATGTATTAGGCTGCTTAGCGTAAAGACAGAGCACTGTTGGCGTACATGTTTACTTGGCATTCCTCTGAAGTGGCATTCTCAGAAGGCCTGCGGTGCAGCAATCACATGCGGCTGCCTCTCAGGGAACCGCACATCAACATGTAAACAACGCACAGATGAGGGAGGCTCATCATGCAGCACGTGCTGCAAACTGCATGGTGGAGGCCGCTCTCCTCTGGGGAGCGCTGATGCTGTGTCTGGCTGCGAGGCATGTGATTGGAGAAAACACCGGGAGCAAAGGCATGGCAGGGATGGAGGTGAAGGAGATGCTTTTCACTGTTTCACAGCAGGATTTATGTGCAGGAGTGCAAGGTAAACGGTACTGGTATGGGGCATGTATTCATTAATCCTTCTTGTGACAGCACCATGGACAGCTCCCCAGTCTACTGCAGGGAATAAAAGGCAATTTACAGCCCCTAAATATACCTATGTTTGAGTCAAATTCTCTCTAATATTGTCATGACAAGTATTCATTGCAAGACTGTTCTATTGCATTGAACATTTCCTTTCTCTCAGATGATATTGAGCCTTATTCACCTCCCAGAACTCCTTTCTCTCAGATGCTCTAGCTGTGACCAGTGGACATATGTCTCAGAGCAAAACAGGCACGCTTCTTTTTTGTATTTGTTTGAACTAAGGGCATGTATCTTCTGTGCTCCATCTTCCCACAACCCAATGCCACAGCTTCAAACGATTTCAGTAGGTCACTCGCCGCACAAGGAAAGTTTTAAGGCGTGCAGCAAAGGAGGATGGGAGGACGCACAGGAATGAACCGGCGCTACTGTCTTCAAGGAGCAGTGGCTGACATTTTCAAAGTTCAACAGCTACTCTCTGCTTGGTATTTGTGCACAGCCGCGCTCGACAAAGGCTACACTCGGTACCTACAAAATAGTAACCTCCTGCGTGTGATTACACACATACAAAGGTTAAGGGGCAGCGGTATTCAACTGCAAAGTCACACTTAATCATATGTGTAGCGGACATTAAAAAGAACTATACTGTGCAAAGTACATATTGTACATCTGCGTGTCTCTTTGTGTGAGATTGATTCAGCATTTCCCTTTTGTATCTGTTTGTAAATCCCCTCATGCTGTTAGTTTACCCCACAGATCAATTGCAAACTAGGAATGTCATGCTGTCGGGAGCCGCTGCCTGCAGAGGAAGTCTCCGCTGAGCTCCCTGGGAATCACAGGAAATTGTTGAAGGACTCATGCTGTTTTATTCTAATCCAAGTGCAGCACTCCCCAAAACTCACTCACAGCCACTTTTCTTACTTTTTCTACAAACACCAGTGGGCTTGATTCACCTGCATTATCACCATCATGGTCACGGATTCAGTATGAAAGCTGGTTGCAAGACTGTTGCCATCATTTAAAAAAAAGTGTCTCCCCTAAAAGGATTAGTTAAACTAGAGTGGCACACACATATTTATTTATTTTCTTATTTTAAGCACAAAACGAACACATTACAAGGCAAGAATGGCAATTTCTACACACAGGTGAGGCTCAAACACTTAGTTTTATAATAGGTTCAGGCCCGCGTCACACTGCCCCGAAATTAACACCCGATGGACACACGATAAAGGAAATGTTCAAATTCGGCTCTGATCGTAACAACATCGGGCCATTCGTGAGGGCATCTTAAGCCATCGTATGACCGCCGGTGGAGTTTCTCAGGCTCCGGCAGCAACTTCGTAAGGCACTCGTGAGGGCATCTTGTCTTCGTGTTATCATCGGTGCCATCGGGCATTCGCCCTCACTCTGATCGGGGCGAATGCCCGATGGCACCGATGATAAGAAGATGCCCTCACGATGGCCTTACGAAGGGCAAAATTGACACACGAATTCAACACGAAAATGAACCTTCGCAAGGTCCTTCGGCAATCTTTTGGCATGCCAAAGAAGTTGCTGTCGGAGCCTGAGAAACTCCACCGGCGGTCATACGATGGCTTAAGATGCCCCCACGAATGGCCCGATGTTCCTACGATCAGAGCCGAATTTGAACATTTCCTTTATCGTGTGTCCATCGGGTTGTTTTATTGCACAACAAAATCATGTAAACATATTATGTAAATAACCCAATTTGTGTTCTGTGAAACTGAAAAGGATATAATATATTATTTTGAAGGCGAGTTGACAGGAAGTTGTTGTTGCTATGGAAACAACATTACGGAGAAAACGTAATATCTTCTATATATAAAGACGGATAAAGTAAAGAACAAAGTCTGAAAATATCAGTACAGTATCATAGTACTTTAACATAATTGATTTTGTTACTTTCGTTGCAGTTGTATGTCTTAAATGTAATGTAAATGCTGCCTTCGTTTGTGGTTCGGGGGCCATCTTCGGGCGAAATTCACAATTCCGTATTCGTGTGTCCATCGGGTGTCAACGTCGGGACAGTGTGATGCGGGCTTTACTGTTTACTCAACTACCGTGCAAGTCATTTTAGATTTGTAGCTCTGATAAGATAATCTAATAAGATGTACAAGTATTATTTGTAACACAAAGAGGTGCATTAGTAGCCGTTTTGGAGATTTCCTTCACATAATCAAATCAAATCAAATCAGGTTTTATTTATAAAGCACATTTAAAAGCGATTTTTGGTCGAGCCAAAGTGCTGTACATGTAATAAAAACACATTACTACAAATCACAATAAACGACAATAAACGACAATAAATTACAACAGATATATCTTAAAAACAAAATAAAAATAAAACACACGGAAAAGTCAGGAGTCGTACATAAAACAATCTTCATCATCAAATGGAGTTTACTCTTGTCATTGATCTGTAGATGTAGATGTATTTCTCTAAGCCCTCTACAGACTTAAGCGTTGGCTCAAATGTTAAAGATTGAAAGCCTATTCTTGGAATAAAGCGATGAAGAATGAAGGAGAAGAGATTTCCAACCAACATACTGTAGACAAGGGGTCTTTAATAGAGAACGTTACTGTTACATTATTGAAGAAGAAGAAGAAGAAGATTCAACTTATTGTCATTACGTAGTACAGGCACTATGTAACGAAACGGTTTTCGGCTCCAGAGCAACTACAAATAAACCTTGATTTAAAGTTGTTTTGCCAAACTGCAAGTTACCAGGGCCAAATGCTTCCTTTCCACTGTTCACATAACAAAGACCAAGTAATTCAAGATGTTTTGTCAAGTTTAACAGAAATAAAATAAAATAAAACGTGCAGCAAGGCTGAATGCTAGCTGTATTATTCATGGTTTCCATGGTCACCACGTCATCCGCCTACACTAAACCTTCTTCCAGCTCTATAAACAGCCTTTCTTTGTATTACTCCAAAAACATTCCATTTTAATAACGCAGAGGTAATTTAAAAAGGCCCTATTATATCCCCCCCCCCGCCCGCCAACACATTGTACGTGATTGGCTAAGGGGCGGGACATCTCTAAGCGGTTGACCTATCACAACAGTGCCGGCCGAATAACCAATCAGAGCAGACGGGGCTCTGTTTTCAGACAGTGCAGCACAGGCAGTATGAGAAAAAGAAAGACCTTGTTGAACATTTCGGCATGGAAACATTTCACAGTAGAGACACAGAATACTAATATGAACCTGAACATGAGCATATGATGTCCTCTTTCATTTAATACCTATACATTATATACATCATGGGTCTACAGCTCCAGTTTAAGTGGACGAGGGTTCAAATGTGTTTGCAATGCTGTTGACAAAAAGATGACAAATATTAGCCCTGATTAATATCTGGCATGGCTCTGTCATTAGCCTCTGAGCCAGCAAACAACTAGGATGTCAAGCCGCTTAAAGTTTGAGCAGATGGTGGGAAGACTATTAACCAGGACTGAAACAATGAGGTGAATCATTTGCACACTATCAAGTTAAAGCTTTTTAAATCTGTTCTCTCCTGCTGTCAAACCCACCAGCAGTGTCGTTATTATGATCCATTATTATGCCTGAGCAGATTGTAACCCTTGGTATATCACAAGAAGGGTGTGTGTGTTGACTTGAACTGATCTTGAGGGTTAATTATTACCAAAATGTTATTGTTTCTAAATGGGTATGGGCACAGACAGACCCCAGACCAGGCTGCAATCAGTGCTAATGATGTGAGCGCGTGTGTGTGTGTGTGTGTGTGTGTGTGTGTGTGTGTGTGTGTGTGTGTGTGCATTTTCTAGGAGTACAAGGGTCCATCCATGACCACCTTGGGCACCATAAAAGAAGAAACACATACACCTTTAAAAACCTGGGTGATTAAAGGGCTTACCAATTAATTTTGAAAAAAAGTACGTTTCACATAAAAGGATGACGGAGGTAGAGGAAAGCCAGAGAAAGTGAAATGATGACCCCGGGCTTCGGAGAGGCTTTTCAGAGAATAAAAAACCAAAAGAAAAAGTGAAAGATGTGCTCCAGCACTATATTCACATTAGAGTGAGGCTTGCTTCACCCTGCTAGGATCACTTATGTCGGAGGCTGCAGTAATAGTTACATGTTTTCGTAAAATGTAATAGAAACATTTTTAATTTGGTAGCTACTCTAAAATAATGGGAACATTACGAGTTTCTTGGCTTTTTTCTTTTCAGCAGTAGTTATTTTCTGAACGCATCATCCTCTTGACAAGCCTATATCCACCAAAAAGGGCCAGGTGAAAACTCAAATAACTCTTTCTGTAGTCAGCACAATACTCCATGAAACAACAACATGTCAAACTGTTTATAAAACACCCTTTACAGTCACTGTGACGTTTCCAGTGCGAATGCTACACTCGCTGCGTCCAAAAGTAGTTCAACCATTTCATCTGCAGTACATACTGTATGACACTACTAATTATTTGGCTTTTCAAAGCTGTTAAGCATTCGGAGTGTTAGGGAGATGTAATCCAACACTGACGATATGTTACTGTTCGAGAGAAACATATCACAATGAGCCACCTTTTAAAAATATATATATTTGTAGGATTGCAACCAAAAAATACATGTTAAAGTTTATATATGAAATAGTATGTGTTGTTTTACATACAAAGGATATATTAATGGATATAACCTAAATGTAGTTGTTTTGCTATCCTCATGGTGGTTTTGTCATGATAATCCTTGGTACAAATATAATATTTGGACATCCTCATTAACAATTGAAAGAAAACAAATGTGGAAAACATGCCTTCAATACACTGTTAGCAAAACAAGCCTTGGCATAATATGATTTCACAGACTGCCAGCAATATTGTTTTACATTTACATTGATAGGTATCTCCTTGGCCCTCTCTCTGAGGATAATGTGCGACCACTCTTTTGGTCAAAACCCAAAAATTCGAGTCCATCACCGTGTCATTTTTAGAAGTTCACAAATAAATGTGCCATTTCAAGACTTGGCAAGATGTGGTGTGAAAAAGATCCCCCGCTGCCTGAATGTGCGCCTTGCACAGCACAAGAGCGTGATTAAGTGTTTCCATGAGTGTGTGTCTCTTTGTGTGCGCACGTCTTTGTGTTGTTTCTGCCTTCACGTATGCGTGGGTGTGGAACAAATCCATGTAATCTGAGTGATTGACATCCTCCACGCGGCTGAGAGTTGGTCACGGCGCCTGATGGAAATTAGACGTAAGATCCACCCTTTCTCTTATTCCTGCCCAGCGTCTTTCAGGTGTTTTTACCAACTTCCACACTGAGTGCAACTCTGGTCCTGAAATAGCCACATACTGAATACTTTGATCATTTGTTAGGATACATCTTAAAAGTAGGATGCACAGGGGAGTCTAAATTGCATAGAAACTCAAATTCCCATCACCATTGTAATCCCTGCACTTAAGGCCTTAAAAAACACCTTTCTCAGAGTAGGCTTCTTTCATTGGCCTCTGAGAAAATCTGAAATAAGAGTTTTCATATTTTAAGACAAATGGGTACGAAATTCGAATTTGTCTGGAACCTCCTAATGCTTTTTAAATTCTATGGGTTATCAATGGGTTTTAATAGTTGTTTATTTAAAACAATTGGCCAAATCATGTCCGATACACATTTTGTGTAATAGATTCAAATGTATTAGCGCATTCTTCTTTTGGGAGAATGAACAGTCCAATTTGTTTAATACTGAGTGAAGAAGCAGCTTCAACGGAACATTCTACATCAGCTATTTGTTGTTTTGGCTGCTGGAAATCCGACCAAAGCAGAAAAGTCAGCTTACAAATGTGTCTGGCTTCCAGGCAAATGTATTCTTGCACTGGCTATTAAACCTCATGAATTTGAAACAGAACTTTATTCAACAGTTAGCCCGGCTCTGTCCAAAGGAAAACTAAATCGACCAGCACCTCCAAAGTTCGCTATTACAGATCGGATGTAACTTGATTTTCGGGCACAGTGACTTCCTGGAGTCACACTGTAAGGTTAGCAGGCAGGAAATGCACAATTGTTTTTTATCAAGGCAGTAAAGATTTGATCTAAGGTGTTCATTCTTGAGGTCCACAGGTGAAGATTGTGTTGAGCCAGACTTTTCAGGTTGATGCCAGATAAGGATATAATCACATCGTGCTGAACCATATAAAACACCACTATTGAAAAAAATTAGGGCTGTCAAGTTAACGCGTTAACGCAAAAAAAAATTAACGCCACTAATTATTTTAACGCGATTAACGCATGTGTATTTTTTGTCCTCGCCGCCCCGTAGTTTCAGAGCGCATCGAGTTTAAAATACCATCTACAAGCTGATGCTTACAGCCCCGCTCCTGCCGCCCGCTTGTGGCAGACCACACTTCCACGCTCACCGGCAGGCCCGGACTGGCCATCGGGAGGACCGGGAGGGAGTGTGTATGTGTGGCGCGACTCGCGCGAGCGAGGCACACCTTACGTGTTGTTGTTGTTAGCATCTGGTGCTAGCTAGCTGCGCTAACGGATATAAGGAGCTGTTTCAATGACATTTCGCCGACAACTGCGCCGAGCACTTGACTTTATGCAGGTAGCCAGACAGTGGGACATTGTACGAAAAGTCAGCGCACTCAGCACGGATAGTACGCGCTACATGATTGCAGCGTCCAGGCAGCACACGTTCGAGCATATATGCCTTGAGCGGCACATAGCTGCAACGATCCATCACAGTGTCTCCACATTCACACACACACACACACACACACACACACACACACACACACACACACACACACACACACACACACACACACACACACACACACACACACACACACACACACACACACACACACACACACACACACACACACACACACACACACACACACACACACACACACACACACACACACACAATTTGCGATTAATCGCGATTAAATATTTTAATCGACTGACAGCCCTAAAAAAAATACATAAATACAAAATAGAGTCTTTGGTTTTCTTCATTGTACATCTCAATGAATGAATGTACAATATGAATGAATGAGGGAATGAGACTGCGTAAAAGACATAGAATGGTAATCCCATTTAGAGAGACTTCTAAAATGATGTGTGCTACAGCAGGGTCATGAATTTGATTTGCATCAACTTGGTGCATGTTTAGCTGATTTCACAGTATTTGGGATAATTAGGCTTCACAGAGCTGGCACTCTGATTCAGACAGAGGAATACTTTCCAAGCCAGAAGAGAGGAAAACAATCCTTGCACAGAAAACACTCTGCAGATGCTGTCCAAATTCAGCACAGATGCACACAGTGAGATTGACAGATACGCAGACGGAATGGGCAGATGAATGAACAGACAGGCAGAAACAAATCCAAACAATAAAACCATGCGCACACAAACACGATTATAGACGAACAGACACACACACACACACACACACACACACACACACACACACACACACACACACACACACACACACACACACACACACACACACACACACACACACACACACACACACACACACACACACACACACACACACACACACACACACACACACACACACACACACACACACACACACACACACACGTCAATGTCATTTTTGTCCTTCTGTCTCATATCGTTCTGAATAGACTGCATTGAATAGGCCCGTTGTCTTTCTCGTGCCATTGCTCGGAGCACAGATAGATTTTACATTTTCTTTGTGTGTGACAGCAACCACCATATTTTATTTGAATACGCAACAATCTGGGCCGCTTTCTGAATAAGTCAGAGTGATGTTTCATAACACACGTCTTCATAACAGCCTAATGTTCTCGATTTTCAAGGCAGCGCGAAGTCTGGCACAAGATGCAATCCCACGATCGCTGTTGTCTTCACCCTAAAGAGCACTTTGTACATTTGTTTGATTTTCTCGCTGTGTGCAGGTGGGATGAGAGGCAGAGTGAGTTGGAGTTCACACGTGAACCAAGAAAGCTGAGGTGTTGGTATTTTATCTTATTTAGTTTCCTCACACATTGCACATGAGCTCCCTAATTCATTTGAGCTGATACTACTTGATCAGCTACTTTAAAGAAGACATGTTATGCTCATTTTCAGGTTCATATTGTGTGTCTCTACTGTGACATAATTATGCTTTAATGTTCAAAAAGGTATTTATTTTTCTCATACTGCCTGTGCTGCAGACCCTTTGTATGAAAACCAGAGCTCAGTCTGCTCTGATTGGTTAGCTGGCTGGCTCTGTTGTGATTGGTCAACCACTTGGAGATGCCCCGCCCCTTAGCACATCACATTTCTGCAGAAATAAACAAACTATAGTTTGACCGAATAATATCCTAGAAGCATAAAATGTGGTAGATGTTGGGACTCACGGGATGCATTGAAATGTATAAAGGTTGCTTAGTTCACATTGAACAAATTGAATTTGAAATAAGTCTCCAATTAAAAATCCATCACTGCCTCACCCAAAATCATTACCATGGTTACCAAGGGAACCAGCTACGTGTTTCCCATCTTAGTGAAATGTAAAAACAACATGCTTTGAATTTAATTTAGTTTCAATAAGGATTTTCCACTTCTTTATTAAAGCGTGTTCTGATTATACAGTATGTCCACTGGAGATTGAAAGTGTTCTCTTGTGGTTGTGTAATCACTCAGATTGTTGGGCCGTGCTGATTGGCTGCCACACTGGTTGTGATGTGAAAAGATTTTTGCCCATATGTGCATGTCTCAAACTCACAGTGCAGCAGACGAATGTGATAACAGTTCCCGAGTGACAATCTCTCAGCATACTGTACATCAATCTGTACAGTATGCTGAAGCCACCATTATTGAGCTTCATTTAAAAGTAATTGACCAAACTATTCATTAATAGGGTCATCAGATTATGAGGTATTGGCAATTGTTTAAGATTGATTTTTGCACCAAACAAACTACAGTTTCACTTGACTTGTATTTTTCAACAAGGACGATGTTGTCTACACGGATGTGATGTTATATTATTTTGAAGGTCTGTTTTGTATTGATTATTTTATCAGTTTAAAGATGACTTTTTTCAATCCATATAATGCCATTCAAACCTTTATCTGAGGAGTTAATTCACAACGCTTTCACACCAAACAGAGGTAGTCTGTAGCGACTGTTGTTTTAGTTTCAGTATTTTAAGCTTTAAATAAATGGCCAAGCAGAAAGCGCTCAAATATTTATATGTGTGTGTCTGAAAAAATTGTTTTGAGGGAGAGAGAGAGACATTGTGTTTGAGAAGACTTCCCGTGGATATCTCTGCAGGAGAATATCTGATATACAAGTCCTGTCACTCAGGATTCTTCCCCCACAAGGTGTGAAACAAGCATGGAAAAGTGAACATAGCACTGTATAACCCTTTTTCTGCACCGTGGAGGATAAGAAAGCGAACAAGACAAGCAATAAATAAGACACATGTGGCCTTGTACAATAGAACTCAGATGTATTTCAAACTATTGTGTGTCTGCTCAATGTAGCATCTGCACGGTTAAAAATGCATGGATCACTATGAAGAAAGCCCCGAGTGCATCTTGCATATGATAATACATACATGTTCTGTATGCTCTGTTATGTAAACTACATGCAGCCTCAAATTCACCTCACAATCATACAGTAGCACACTTTCAAAAATATGCACACGTTCCAGTGAAGGGCAGGAGACTGAGATGAATTGGGGGGGGGGAGATGCATAAAATGAGAAAACAATGGTTATTTAGCATCGACAACATCCACTAGAGATTTCATGTAATACTCATTTCAATCCCTGTCGCTAAAGATATCTGATCCCTCTTCTCCATCCAGGGGGGGGGGGGGGGGGGGGGCATCTCCAAAGAACCGCACAGGTGTGTTTACTGCTTTCTGGAGTGGGATGCTGGGTTGAGAAAAGTCCAAATCTGTCTGTCATCATCCCCCTTTTTTTTAGCTGCCAGCAGGTTACCATGACGACGCCTTGCTGTGCTGGGTAGGAGCAGCTCTGCATGCTCCGTCAGGACCAGAAAATACAGTAAAGACAGGTGCTGCAACACATCAGGACCTCTGAGGCTTTGTGCCGAGGGCAAGCAGCAAGCAAGTGTCGACTCTAATTGGGGGACAAGCCAAAACAAAATACCAGGTGCACACAAGCGGGAACATTCTGGTTTCTATCAAGCGGCTCTTTGAAACATTTTTAGAACAGCTATACCTGGGAATAAGCCCTGCTGCACGTAAAGATGTGGCCTTTTTGTTCATTGCATACAGCAGTGAGCCGATGTGGAACAATGGCGATAGGCTGAACTGATTACTTTTTACTCTGCATTGCGGAGAAGTGCAGGTCGGCGAGAGGTGGGGGAATTGGAGGGGTGAGAAGTACAGTGGAAGAGCACATTGGAGGGTTTGGGCAGAGTATGTGGGGGCACGATTAAGGGCAATAAGAAAACAATAAGAACGAGTTGGGGACCACCCTCTCCTCCACCTCAGTCTGTTCTAATATCGTCCCTTCTCCAGAGACAAGCCTTTAATTACCATTACAAGCCTGAGAGCTTTTAACAGAGGAGAATCCTGCTTCTTCGCCTCTTCTCCCCGTTTGTTCTGTGGCCCCCGATGATCCATCAGGGAAATGTCAGCCTTTAATTACCGGTAAAAATTAAAGCCTTTGTGAGCAGGTAGTTGGTGCCCTTGCTTTCATCTCCCCTTTACTCTGCTAATCGTCCCTTTTTGATGACATAATAGGTGCTCTGTCCGAGGCAGCGGAAGACTGAGGCCCATTATACCATGAGAGGCACCGCAGGGGATTACGGGATGATGTGTTGATGAACTAAATAAGCGCTCCTTTATCTTCCTAGCAATTTCATACCGACTGAGGGATCAGCGTCGCATCAAGTGCTGCTTCCTAAAAACCTCAGCAGTGTCCACATCCCATGACGGTTTGACACCACGGCAGCAGAGATAAAATTCCTCAACACCCCCGAGCTCAACCATGTTGTGAAGCCTCGCCTCTCTAACCTGTCTGCACCCTGACACACTTGTAAATCACTTCAGACATTTAGGAACTAATGTGTCTTGTTCTCTGACAAAGTGTCTGTCGCACACGCCTCATCATCGCTCCAGGCTCCACATCCCCCCTTTCTTTTTTACGCCAGAGGGTGTAGGGACCACTTCCCCCCCCCACCGCTGTGGATTTTCTTTTTGGTCAAATTGAGACCAAAGAGAATTGTAAAATTCCCTCAATGACACTGTGAGTCTTATTTCTAAACACTGCCTTTGAAGTGCAGTCAGAGAGCCAGGGGCCAAATTACCACTCACCGAGAAAATGTATTAAAAATTCAAAAGTATGTCAATACCTGTGATGAGGAAAATGACAACGTATAAAGGAAAAATAAAGAGAAAAGGAATAGTAGGGATATAGAGATAGAGAGAAGGAGATAGAGAGTGCTGTAATTGGCTCCTATCCAGGGGGCAGGAGGCCAATTAAATGGTGTGATTTGAACACTTGACGAGGAACATGATCTTAACGAACGGAGAGAGGCCTGGCTGCAGGCGCTGACCCACTGACCAGAATATCAACTGACGCCAGACTAATTCAATCAAACCCAGAGCTCAGTGACCACCATCCACTATTAGCTCACGTATAGCAGTGGACTTTATTACTACCCTGTTCACACACTCCACTGTCGACCAAGTCAACAGAGAGGTCCTATAATCCAATACAACTTACTATTTCCAAACTAAACAATGATGCCTGTGAGGTTGAGCTTTGTCAAAAAGTATTTCAAATGAACGGAACATGATGATAATACAGATAATGACAGTAATACGTGCTTTCCTATGGGACTATGGGTCTCAATATGTTATTAATAATAGGGAATTTTGAATCTGATGATATATTTCAAATTCGATAAAATCAGATAAAGTAAATGACGAGTCCTTCCTCCTTAGTTACCACTGCTGAGGAGACAGGAAAGGCAACCAAATAAAAACATGAACAAAATAAAATAAAAAGCATTTAAAAGATTCCAAACTAAAGCAATGAATAGTACTTAAAATACGACTCTGAAACAAAAACAACAGAAGGTGAATCTATTAAACAGATAAGAAATAACAAAACACATTTCGAGAACTAATTGATGATTGGCAGTTATTTTTAGTTGACCATTCTGTTGCTACTAGCAACTACTCCATAACAGTTAAACTGATGGACCCTGTTTACACTCGGGCAATTGGAAAACAACAAATGGGTTTAAGGGTTATCAGCTCATTACATAAGTGTTATCAGTGGTGATCCGACTGAAGATGTGGGTCAGAAGGGGCAACGTGTGGTTTTAATAATCTATATATCACACGGTTGATCAGGAACCAAGGAATACAGGAAGTCTTCAGGTTTTCTTTCTTCAAAAGATGTCAGTTTTTTATAATTTCATTTCTGAAAAATTACGTTTTTTTTCCCACAGTCTCAGCTGCTGTTGCTATGGCGATAAAACCAGTCAAAGGAAGCAAAATCAAATCAGTATATTGTCGGATCTTTAGCTTTCATTCGCTGTAAGGGTGCATCATTTTAAGCTCTCTGTTAAGTTATTCTTGGCTTAATTGTTATACGAGTATGTATTTAATACATGTATTATTGTATTGTACTTCTTAGGGCTGTGGTATGCCACCTGCTGCTCCTGAGCCCCTCTGCAGTGGCTCCCTGTAGCTTTGACACAAAATAACGTGGAAATAAATAACAGCTTTTTTGTTGCACAGTGGATAATTGTTTTAAGGTGTTAAGGTGATACTGTGACATACAAATAGAATCAATATTTGCTCAGCTAATATGCGTTACATCCTTCTACATTTATGTCCTGGTGTCTTGCGGGGGAGGCATATCCTACGTTTTGGACCCCAGGGCTTTCGGGTTAAAGAGTTTAATTCTGGGCATAGAGATTCCTTTGATTTTACTGAATACTACGCTTACCTTTACGGGTATCTAGGTTCACTATAGATACACAAAATAAACTTCAAAAGCTGAGTTGTCAAATATGTTTAGAGCTCTAGACAAATGTTATTTTGGTGGCAAAGGGGGCAAAATGGCTCTTTTGATAGTAAAGGTTGCTAACCCCTGTCTTATGGTAATTATCCGTGTTTTAAACTTCTTATTTGACCCTTTATTTATTTCACTAAGAATCAATTCTTACCGTTGTTTTCTTATTTACAGTCACTAACAGTGAATGTGTTTTCACAGTTTGCAGTTCTCACACAAACTTTCCAAGGCCAACTTCTGTCCTCACCTTTTATTGAAAGTGTTGTTAGCTAGTGAGAATAGAAGAGTCCATGTTGTAGCACGAGGTCAGAGATGCATTGTGTTTCTGAGCCTCAGTGATTCACAGTATAATGAGAAGCAGCATTTTAAAATCATGCAGCAGCAGTGGAACAAAAGGATGGTGTTTGCAGTGGGAAGCTCGGGCGTGAATGTCATTGTGGAGCAATATGTTTCTGAAAGATCATCCATGCATGTTCCGACTATAATTAAAATAGCTTAAATAAAGCACACATGCTAATAACTGTGAGATTGAAATGATTAACACTTTGAAAGCATGTCATTGCTGAGGTTTTGTTTTCAAATCCCTACATTCATAACAATAGGGAGAGGGAAATACAGTTTCACATTCAAACAAATTTAGACCGAAAGATATTCATGCCCTAATTTAAAAACATGAAGGTACATTATACTAATTTACAGTTTAATAGCGACAAGACTTTCTCATGCCGTTCGTACCTAAAGATAATAATTTTATGCAGAAATTGAGATTTTTCTTTTTGCACACCCTCTGGAGCTTTACACATACCCCTGGCTTTACGCTCATACCTCGCCTTGAGAATAGCAGATCTAAGGAATTAATTGACTATTTCTCTTTCATCTCCTTTCTCCATGCAAGAGATCACATATCTTCACTTCCTGAACACAGAGACCCTCTCTATCTGTTTCTTTATCCTTCAGATATGTCGCCCCTCCACTTTGCAGCTCACCTTTTTTCCCTGGTAGCTATCTCGCTATTTCAACCAACCAAAGCTCAGGCTTATCTTTTCGAACATCACTCCAAACCCCCTTGGCCTATTTATTTGTTATCATCACCTACCTGCCTTTCCTTCCCTTGCCTTTCCAGCACATCCCTCCCCACACACACACATTTCAGCCCTCTGCATTTCTATAGCACAAAGGGATGCCCACCCCTCTAAACCTCTGCCTCTTATCGCTCCTCCGGCACCCTTTCCTAGCTCTCACCCTCTGGTCTTTAACTTGACCCTCAAATCTCAACACGCCACTTCAGCCTCGACATACAAAGAAGTCTGGCTACCCCTCCGCCGCCTCTTTATTTTTTATTTTCGTCCAACACTTCACACTCCTTCCTTGTCATCTCCCCTGTTTCAATTTTAGTTTTCCATCCATCACACATCCCCTAAAGCCAGCCCACCGAGAGCGTGTCCGGTGAATCCAGGCCTTCTGAGTGTGGGTGCAGATGGAGCACCAGCCGCAGGAGGGTAAGTGTTGATAAATCTAAATCAAGGCTGACAAATGACTTGTGCCGTGTGGGCTGGAGACACTGGGACAGGGCGCGGGGGAAAACAGAAATGTTTACACACTAACACCGGCTGATGATGTCCCCCGGTGCCGGCAAAGCGTTGGGATAATTTTGCTCCGGCAAAAATACCTGTGGGAACTGAGCGGAGCTGCTTCTTAGGGCGACTTTCAGCCAATCAGAAGGTAACTAGGGAGCGCGCTAGGACGTTAATTACTGCAATGATTTCCTGCGAGAATTCGGCTGTGTTTGATTTGTGTGTGTATTAGCATGTGTGCGAGTGTGTGTGTCTACCTACAGATTATATATGCTCCATCATGCCAGGACGAGAGCTCAGCATCAATCAGCGCTCCCTTGTCTCCAGAAGAGATTAAATAAGAAACACGGCACAAATCTTTACAGTGATGACTCATCATTCTTTCTTCTGTCACTTTGAACATAACCTTAAATTCTGCTGCTCTGTTACTGTAATGATATAATGCTTTTTGCCATAAATCTAACAGAGCCTCCTGTTGATGATCCAAACTTGCCAGGATCCTTATATTAAACACATCACATCCTATTTTTACTTTTCTCCGTGAAGATCAGAACTTTAAAAGAACGTAACTAGGATGGTTTCTATAGAAACAGGAAAGTTAACTTTTACCTTCATAGCTTATCCACGCGCAGAGAGAACAAGACATTAAATTACTACCAGCGTGGTGCCATGTCCTGGTCAGACTATAATTTAGAGAGCCCTGTATAGCCAAGAGTAATAGTATATATTTATGTTCTCCAATAACTCTTTGTTTTATGAAGCGGATTCCTTTTTTCATCTGCCGAAAAATGTTTGATGGTTGCTCACCTTGGTTTTTCCTTGTATATCTGTAATATTGGGCTATATAAATAATATGTGATGGATTTTATTTTTTACCCTTAACACAAACGCTATTTTCGTTTGTTTAATGTACAGCTTCAGTTCGAATAAATACATGTTTTTGTTAAGAATACCACATATTGTACAGTAGGTAATTTTTTAAAGGTGTGTTTTCACTTTTTTTCACAACAGATATCAAATATCTCTGAACCAAAAGATCAAGTAGATGTAGACATTCATATCCTTCTGGAATCAAATAAAACAAAACTGTTTAATTTTCAAGCAAGAAATTAAACAGTTCTTTGCATATTGATTTTTATTTAACTCGACTTCTCACAGCACCTGATTTCAACATCACCACCCATGGTTTTATTGACCCAGTGAAGTTCTCCCTATCTTTCTTCAATTTAATTTTCAAGTTTCACCGCTGTTTTTCATTTTCTTATTTACATTTCATATTAAAGTCTTCTTGAAATAATCCACCACGGTTCCCATCATGCTTTGTATAAAGTTGCCATGGAAACAATGAGACAGGCATGAGTTACACAAGCCCAGTTTTCACAGCTTGATTTTAGTGTATTTTGGTAAATCTGGTGTATAGACGATTGGCTTTTTACGTCATTATGTACGTTGCATAAACAGTCTAAAATGAGTGATGTTAATACAAAGTAAGGTTTTTTTGTGTTTTTATAAACCTTTATGAACCAACATATCCTCAATGGACTTAAGAGTGAATGGTAGAAGTAAGTTTGTTGAATTCAACAGTATGTACGGAAGAGGATTAGGTCCAGGTTCTTAGATTTATGAGATTAAATAATTGAGAATCCTGACTTTTTCTTAAATTCTGACTTTTTGTAGAATTGTGACTTTAAAAAAAATCTGAATTCTGAGTTTTTCTTTAATTATGAGATTAAAGATTTCTGGCTTTATTCTCAGAATGCAAGGGTTACATTCAAAGCGTGGAATAAGTGGAACTGCTTCATAGGTGAATATCTAAGTATTAAAACCCTGGACCTGTGCTTACCCAGAGAACACACACTGACACACACCCTCATTTGCCTTTAAATGACGAGTAAGTAATATTCCATCACTAAACTATACAGTAGCCTGGATTTATCCATGGTCCGCTGGGCTCAGATAAAGTGTGAGTGATTATTCTCTGTGTGTCAACAGAAGCTCTGCCTTATGGTGGAGTCTAATTGATTCCATAAAGAGACAGGTATTACCAGAGAGGCAGCCTGGCAATTCATTTCAGAGACAACTGGCCTTGAGATAAACTCTCACAGCAATCATGGCGGTGTGCATAATACAATATTTGATTGGGTCACATTTGAACAATTAACAAATGTGTCTGGAAATGAAACCGATTCAGCTGGGAGATCCTTTACACTCACACTAACAGAGGAGTGTGGTCTGAGTGTTGCTGACTCATAATATCTTAAGATTAATACAAAAAGAGCTGTTTGAATAAGTGGGCACATGCTAGTGCTGCTGTGTGGGCTTTTTTTTTTGTGACATGTGCGTTAGTAGGTTGATATTATACAATGTCTCTGATTTGACAGCTTTTAAATGCCTCTCATAAATGAGTCAGCTGCTGAAGGAAATCTGAGAGGAAACCTCTTTGAATTTCTCTTAATAACGGCTTGTTAAATTCCCTGTCCAAATGCTATAGCTCTGTTCTTCAAATTAAAACTCAAATTACAGCGATTACGATCTTGTCAATCAATACTCAATTAATTATTTCAGCAGTTTCTCATAATGACTGAAGCCTTGCACATGTAAACATAAGTGGAGTCCTTTCTCTATAAATCCATCCTTACATGACTTTGGATTGAAAATATTGTCAATACCATTAAATGTTAAGGTAAGATTGCAGAATAAAAAATAAAGAAAATGTATGGCATGAATTCAAGCAGCAGGGCATCGTGTTTGTGGTTGCTTGTTTTAATAACCAGCACAAAAGCTCATTGAAATAAGCAGAAGAAATACATAATACAAGTAAATGAATAATGAATGAACATCCGTGTAAAAAATAAAAGATCCCTATGTATTGACACACTTTTAAATAAATACAGACTAAATGACCACTGACCTGATAGGTCACAATATAAAATAGACAAACTGTCTGCACTGTGGTGTCTATCTAACTTCTAATGAATACCTTTTGCATTACATAAGTCTCAGCATCCAAATTAACGTTCTGTGCTGTAGCCAAACACACTTCTAATTGCCTTAAAAAGACATATTATATGAAATGCTCTTCTCTGTAGACCATCCTGCAAACACAGCCTCATCAAAACAATTATTACCAAGCTGATTCCTCGTCTGCCTCTGGGTATCATTTTATTTTATGGATCTTTAATGTACTTTGATTTACTGGGAGTTTGCTGTATGGAAATATGCAATTTGGTATAGCATAGAGACTTGTTGCTGATGCATTTATTGAAGTTGAGTAAGTTGTATTGATAGTTGGAGATACAAAACAGATTCCTCTGTCTCACACTGAAGGCTTGACACTGCAATGCAGATCTACATCCACTTGATGGAAGGTACCTAAAGTAGTCATGAGTTGTGTTTACAGGGTCGAATCCAAACAGCAGAAGATGAATGACAAGGCTTAATGCGCAATTCCATTTTCCTCTCCTGATCCGATCCTTCTGCCTCACATTTATGTTGACCCATATCTGACAACTGTGCGAACAAATCTCTGCCCTTAAACAGCTTTTTTCTTTCCTTAAACACCTCGCAACCAATCACAGTACACACAACTAAAAAGCCCCGTTGCATTATAAAGACAGCCATTTGGCTAGAAATGAATGACATAGCTTAAGAGTTTATCTCCTGATTTTCTGCAGAGTAAGGAGAAGGAGATAAAGAAAAAGGGGGCACATGAGGAGAGAGTTGGGAAAGAGAGGAAGGGCTGGTGTGTTGCATGATATATCTGTAGGTGTGTGTGTGCGAGGATATACACACCTGAGCTCTGCTAAGCGCCCCGATAAACGTTCCTGTTTGTCATCTTGCAATCTACTTATTTATATAAATAGTTATCACCGCAATAAACCGTATTTAATGTTGTCTTAATTTCATATTCTGTTCTTGTACATATCATGTTATATTTACATGAATATAGACTTCTTGCACTATTTCTTTATTTTGTATTTTTTTATATATGTTGCTTTGTTCAAGGAGCTCAGGTCAGACGAATGTCATTGCCATTTCTACACTGTAGCCTATGTGCATATGACAATAACACCTTTGCATTTTGAATATAGGAGGGCATCACTGGAGATAGCCCTGTAATTCCAGACCTTTTTGTCTTGTTAGCCTTTAAAGCTAAGCAGCTCACTCTGCACCCTCTTTTACTGGTTGCATGTATTCATGAGTTGAGAGAAATTCTATCAAAAAGTAATGTTTGCTTCTCAGATTGTTCAATAGTTGATAGAGCCCTGAAGAAGAACAACTCTCCTTGTATATGTTTGTTTAATTGACAAGTCCTGATTTAGCTGGAAATGTGTGGCTACTGCATACTCATGGAGGAGGAGGAGGAGGAGGAGGAGGAGAGCATGTGGAATAAGGATGGAACAATAATCAGTCTACTGCAATGCAGAATTAAAATGACTGCACACGGTCTGCTTTATATTAACGGACAGACTTAAGGCTCATTATCCCAGTGCATGCTGCTGTAAAGTTGTTGTTCAATGTTAAGTCCCATCGCTGAGTACTTAGCAAAGCAGCTAGTTAGTTAAATGTCCTCATGACCAACATAAATGATGGTCAAACCTATTAAACCCTGGGTCAAAAAAGTGTTATGTTCCCTTAATAGCTTCGAGTGAGCCAGTGATTTCATTATTTCGAAATAAACCATCTGCTGCTCGCTTACTCCCACCCAATGTAAATTTAAAAGGTGCAAGGCAGAAGCCCACCAAAAAGCTGTTTGCTAAACTTTGTAATTACTACATGATGTGCTCTCAAATCTTCAATCACACAAATGACAACTGGAGGCGTTCTAGTCTAGGAAACCTGGGAATGTGTCAAGGATCAAAGGTTGTGTGGTGCCATGATTGAAAGTAGGAAAAGGTGTCATGAAGCAGTTTCTTGGTTGGATAAAAATGTCTTGAGGCAGTACTGGTGAGCGCAGAAAAAATAAAACATCAACTTGTTTAATATGTGTTATGTGATCCTTTGATTGATCTTGCTCTGGCAAAAAAAGAAACGTCTTTGGTCCTCAAACTGGTAGCTTTGCCTTCCACATTTAAATGCCAGTGGCTTTAAGCTGGGGGGAAAAAAAATCAATGAAATTCAAATAAAGTTCCTCTGAAGTTACATATCAGGGGTCCAATGTCACTGAGCAGCAGGACATTTCACAGATACCTCTCCTAGTTAAATGCAGGAGTTAGAATGCAAATGATTCTAGAGCTGAGCAGCTCCGCCTGGCTGTCAGGAGGATTCGTCTTGAAAAAACATTCAACAAACATGCACGTCATGACACAAACTAAAAGCTGACTGTCTTTCCCACATTATTCTATCTTTCTTTGCTTCTCCCACTCACTCTTTCTTCCACCCCTCTGTTTCCTTCCTCTTTCCCATCCTATTAACTGCAGGCATTTAGTCAGTGTGGATCTTGCCGCAGTACTCTCTCTGAATGCTAATATGCTGGGCTGATGTGGGTCAGGACTTAATCCTGTAGAAATGATTATCGCTGCACGGCTGGAAGTTCTCCTGTAGGATATCATTACCATTCTGTACTTTTCCACTGCACCACACTATCGTTCCCACCAAGACAACCACATCACTCCGGAGAAACTGGAACAATGAAAATGAAAATGATATGGTGTAGCACCCAACAGGGAAATATACTTTCCCTTTATGTATTCATTGTGTGTGTTAGATGTTCATGTACATGCCCATAGAGTATGTCATTTGAAAACAAAAATCAGGAAAACTTAATGTGGCCAAACTATGCTCATTTTTCAGGTTCATATGTGTATTTAGTGTCTCTACTGTGACATGTCTCCATGCGTAATGTTCAAAAAGCTCTTTATTTTTTTCATACTGCCTGTACTGTAGCAACTATTTTCCCCCTTTGTCTGAAACCAGAGCCCAGTCTGCTCTGATTGGTTAGCTGGCCGGCTCTGTTGTGATTGGTCAACCACTTAGACACGTCTTGCCTGTAGCCTATCATGCACAATGTGTTGGAGCTCTAGCCAATAGAAGTGCGAGTGTTACACATTACATTACATGTCACTTGTTAGACGCTTTTATCCAAAGCGACTTACATACTCAATACTGTGGACAATCCCCACAGGAGCAATTTGGGGTGAAGTGTCTTGCCCAGGGACACAACGACATGCTGACTGCAGTGGGACTCGAACTTGGTACCCCCTGATTTGAAGTCGAGCACTCTATCCACTGAGCCACAGCCAGACAGTGATGTCACTAAGTTCTGGAAGTAAAAGGAGTCCAATGAAGCCTTTTCAGGCAGGGGGAAACCCCAAAAAGCACCATATAGGCCTCTTTAGATTTCGACTGTCCGGCCTTTTCAATACATTCATGTTGAATTGTAGAAAGACGTCTTTTCCCCAAAACATACCAGTTCGTCACCCTTTGATGAGAGACTATTTAAAGGGGACCTATCATGCAAAATGCACTTTTGTATGTCTTTTATACATGAATATGTGTCCCCGGTGTTCCAGGGAACTCACCAAGTGTCAGAAAACACAACCCTCTCTCTTTTCCTCCATACCCAAATCTCTAAAAAAGGGGCTGCAACGGATCTGATAAAAACTGATCCAGATTTGAACACTGTCCTGACGTCAGGACGGTGGCGCTACGGCTATTGGGCCAACTCCACCAATCAGGAGGAGACAGCCACGGCCATTGCCGTTCGAAAGCGCTGGAGACGCTGTAGTACATATGCCAGGCCTGTAGATGGTGCTGTTCTCACAGAATCAGCCCTTGCAAAAACAGGGGCTAAAAAAGCGCACATTGAGCAAAATGAGGCATGGCTAAAATGCATGATCTGTTTGGTATTTTGGAAAAAATAAATATATAAATATGCCTTATATAGGTATGGTCCTACACTATATTATTATAATATAGCATGATAGGTCCACTTTAAGTATTAAGCATTTTTAAATACAATGCCCTTGTGCATAGGGCTTTATCTTTTTGGCATGTTTATCACTTGTCCCAACATCATAACAACAATAAAATAAAATAATGTTTTCATATATTATAACTAAGGTCAGGAGAGGATTATCATCACAGTGAGCATGATTTGATCCCCAAAGGCTCCGTTAAACGAGGCCCTCAACCACAACGCTGCTCAGGGCGTTCCTGTGAGATAGAAACTCCCCTCAGTACATGAAAGGGTAAAAAACACACTATTTTCCAGGCAACATTAACTGAGTCAAGTAGCTGCCAGCGCTTTGCCTTGTCTCACTTCGGTACATACAGTTTATTGCCATTGGAGGGTCTCAGGGTCCCGCAGGAGATTCTGAAGGAAGTGGCCATGGAAAAAGATGTGTGGGCAGAAAATGGGTAAATGGACAATCCATCAAACAGTAACAATGATTCCTTTATCAGGCATGGCAGTGTGTGTCTCTTTGCATGCAAGTGTGTTTCCTTGTGTGTGTTCACCAGTGCGTGTGCGTGCTGTTAATTCTCATAGGTGGAAAGCCAAGCTACCTGCAGAGCATGGGGATTCTGGGTAATAGAACAGTTATTTGTTTCACAAATAGAGTTAAAGCCAAAAGGGAAATCAATTGTTCTGTTGGAAATAACATGAGTGCATGCTTGAACTACCACACACAGAAGAAGTGCCTGAAAGAGGCAAAGACAGCATTAGACTGCACAATGTTGCCGATGCATTAAATATGAAAATGGGAAAAAGCTTTATTCCTTTCTTCTTTTTCAAACCAGCTACAGAGCATTAACCGCAACCACAAAGCAAGTCCGAGCATATTAGAGAAATGCTTACTTTCAATATAATTATCGCTCACCAGTGAGTAAGGTGTATAGAGGGGATAGAACAATAACAAAAGGAATATTCATGTAAACAAGTGCAAGATATTTTCACTGCGGTGCTACAAAAAGCTGAAGATGAGGTTTGTTAATGAAAGTAATATCAGTGTTTCAGTGGGAAAAGCCACAGAAATGTGAGAAGAGGGAGAGATACATTAAACAGGTGATGGAGAACGAAAATAGAGACAGGAGTCCATAACCAAAGAGCGGCAAAGAATGTGATGAGGAGGAACTCCGTGAGAGAGGGAAAGTGACAGATTACCTGTGAAACAAGGCGTGATCTGGAAGGCCGGGTTTACCGAAGAGAACAAGGGACGAGGTCAGAGGAGTGCATGTAAGCTTGGCTTCACTTGCACATACGTAAAGGTGAGTAATTTTCTCATTTTCCAGTTGAGGACAAAGAGTTATAATTGCCCTCTCCGGCTGAACTCTGTGATCAAGTCCACTTTAGAGCCACATTATGCTGCACTCGAGCCACAGCTGTTCTCAGTCTGCCTAACTCTTAAAGGTCACACAAGAAAGTGCCAACACACAAAAGGTCATGTTATCTCTAATAGGGGAGTGCATGCGATTAGAAAAGCTACTGAATAGGGAGAAGAATGAAGTGAGAAAAGAAGAGAAAGGAGATTAATATAGTGGCAAGTCAGTGGAGTGAAGTTGCTGCTAGGTATTGTCTTCCTCATATGGAAAAGGCCATCCTTATGTCATAAAACTTGAAAAGTAAATGCATTTTTGTAACTCTCCAGTTATACAAAATAGACAAAGATATATGAAAAAAATGAAAATTAGCTGCAAACTATTTGTCTGAGTGCCTCTGAGTGACTCATTAAAAAAATATGTAAATCTCGTAAAGCGAGAAGTATCCTAAAATCCAATTTTCTACCCGATCTTGCAACTGAAAAAAAGAGCCCTAATCTATAAAGCCCATACGCCGTCAACTGACAAATGAAGATGTTGCGGATTAAAGAGAAGAGTCACTCAAACTCAAACAAACTCTCGCTGGCTGGTGGAGGCGCAGACCAACACGTCCTCTCTTCAGGAGGCTCTGATGAAGCAGACGGCAGCGGACAGATGGGCAGAGCTCTACAGGAACTTAAAGAACAACACCTCTGAGTGTTGAGACGTACAGTGACAGCAAACTGAGGGGAGGGAGAGGAAGAGAGGGGAGGAAATATCTTTAGAATATCTTATAATTTAACAACGTTGTCTTTTACAGTATATTGCCTACATGACCACTGTTAACGTTCCAAAAATGTTCCTCACATGGAGCTTGACTCGATCTGCAACCTTATACTGTTTTTCACCAATATATTATAGGTCTCAGATATATACAAAACATGTCTCTGAAGTGTTTGGCTCCAAACACCAAACAGCATCCCATAATCCCCTCTGTTTCAGCCCTGTTTCAAAAGTGCTGATTCTCTGTCTGTTACTTCAGATGAAAATAAGGAGCCACTCCCCACGCCCCTCTGAGAGATATTTGGTGCTCTAGGAGGAGATTCAGGTGATAAGGTGGGGGGGGGGGGGGTTATTGGTTGGTTATTGGCTAATGGTTACACAAGCCAAACAATCGTTATGACATCATAAAGTGGACAAAATCTGATCAGCTCACTTCAGACAGGTTTTTATATAAATGGATCAGGACAAAAAGTGAGCGAATCTTTTTGAACTCTTTACACAGAGGGGACACATGTTGATGTAGAAAAGACATGAAAAGTGGATTTTGCATAATAGGTGACCTTTAAGAATAGATAACATGTAGGCTGGGTTTGGGAAGGCTAGCTCAATTGTATTCCAATTCAACTACTTATTCCCTGTTAAAACGTGAGAGGTTGTTGTACCATCTACACACTTTAAATGTGTAATTTGGGATATATAAATATAATGTATTGATGTTCTGTTTCTCTTTAGATTAAACTTAATACCAAATATGCAACTTAAGACACGGGGAAAATAAAAAGAAACAATTTGGCCGTTATTTTGTATGTAAAAAAAAAAAGGAAACATCATCACAGTAGTTTACAAGTCATGCCTTCCAGCTGTGGAAATGCTGTCATCATCCAAGGCCTCGAATCACTGCGCACATTAGTGTTGCAGATTTGAATTTGCAGCGATACCAATTGGAAGAAAATGAAATTAACCTTAAGGCAAAATGAGTGTGCAAACCATCCTGCTTTGAGATTACTTGCAGTACGATATCCATTTTTTCATGGGCATTATAGACCACTGTGAGAAGCATGTATGTATTTTTTAACCAGGAGAAGTCGCATTGAGATTACAAATCTATCAAATGTTGTACGGTGTTTAAAATGCATTTTAAATTGTAATCCTGATTACAATCAACCATTTTTTTTACTAAATCTATTGGTGATCTGTCTTTGTTTTCTGAAACTGTATTGGAATACATTAACCTTTTTTCCCATGTATAATGTTACATTGTTTTAATGGTTAACAAAACAAACACTACTAGGATATGGCACACATTTATTGGGCAGGCTGTAAGGTTGTATTATATTTGTTGGTAACTTGAATGCAGGAGCAAACTTAAAGATTGCCATTCGACACTCTCCCCGACAGTGAGAGCTTATCAGAAGGAAGTCATTTAGAGTTCTCTTATATAACACTGTGATTATGATGATAATGATAATGATGATGACGACGACGATGCAGCACTTGGGTTAAGGGTCTATTCAGGATACTAAATAGAACGCTTCTTGTTTTGGTTTTAATCAGAAAGCATGCAAACACCACACTACACAAGTATTTCTCCACTGTGCTCCTGAAACATGCATGCTGTGAGAAATAATAAGAAAGAACTGTCGTCTGGTATCACGTTCATATTAGTATTTTGTGCCTCTACTGTGGCATGATTACATACTTTAATGTTCAAAAAGCTCTTTATTAGTGATGGGAATTATGGCTCTTTGAAGGGAGCCGGATCTTATGGCTCCGTTACTTTGCGAGAGTCGTTCAAAAGAGCCGTTCAAAAGAGCCGTTATTTTTTTAAGGGGGCGGGGTTACTAGGTTTATCTGCGAAATATACCTTTTATAATTCAATCAAATTTAGCCCTGTTTTGACTTTGTACTGAAGTATTCAAAAGTAAAAATTACATTTTTGATATAAATGATTTGCTGTGGCCAATTGTTTTCATTGCATTTACAGACCCTTGTAACTCTCTGATTGTAGAACCACGCGAAAAAAAAAGCAGATAGCAACACCTATACAAACTGACAACAGATCTTTGCTGAGCCTAAAAATCATCATAAATAAATAACATAATGAAAATAAATATAGGCTATTGCAATGCTCAAAACAGCAGCATCCAACAGTCTGTAATCCTTGGGTATTACATGTCACTGCATGCAGGAGATCATCATATCATTCTGTCTTGTATTACATAACAAACAAGAAAAAAAGCCGGCTCCCGTCGTTCACTTAAAAGAGCCTGCTCTTTGAGCCGACTCGTTCGTGACCGACACATCACTACTCTTTATTTTTCTCATACTGCCTGTGCTGCAGCACCTCTTTTCACCCTCTGTCTGAAACCAGAGCCCAGTCTCCTCTGATTGGTTAGCTGGCCGGCTCTGTTGTGATTGGTCAACAGCTTAGAGATGTCCCGCCCCTTAGCCTATCGTACAATGTGTTGGAGCGCGAGTCTAAGGAGTGCGTGTGTTACCTGGTGATGTCTCTATGTTAAAGGTGGGGTAGGTAAGTTTGAGAAACCGGCTCGAGATATACTTTTTGTTATATTCCATGGAATGCTCTTAACATCCCAATAGCAATGAATATCTTAAGTGCTTTGACAAAAAATCCATAAGAAAATGTCATCTGTGGAAGCCGTAGTACTGTAAAAAGTACGACCAATCATTTTAGCCGGCCCGGCTAAAATAACTGGATGGCCTACCTGCCTGTCAGCCTTCCATCTGTGCACAAACTTATCTCGTGCCCTCATTGGTCATGTGCGCGTTCGTGTGTGTTGGAGGAGGGGCTCTGTAAGGAAGTGGCAGATTTGTTCCGGCTGTGTATTTTCAAATTCTAGCGCACTCGAGCTGGTTTCTCCAAAATTACCTACCCCACCTTTAAGGAAGAAAACAAAGGAGTTCAATGGAGAGGTTTCAGTGTGTGGGAGAGAAACCTTTGCAGACCATTTTAGCACAAAAACCTATATAACACACTATAGGAAAAGAAAATATGTCTCATTCCCATGTGAGGCTCAATAGGGGCCAACTTCTCTATCAATGCTATCAAATACATAGTTATCAGGTACTGCCTTACCCCATGATCAGAATTAAAGCAGTTACCTTTTTTTTTAATTTGATGACCATCACAATGGCAGGTTTTGAATTACCAGCTGCCAAAAAAACGTAACAAAAGGAATTTAAACCTGCTATATCTCATGTGATTTTGGAAAGGAAGGTTTTAAGAAAGCAAATATTTAAGTGAGAGCCTTCGAGATTGACAATGGTAGAGCCAGATTTGATTAAAAAAAAGTGAATGGTTTTGTAAGATTAAGTTAATCTATATGAAAAGAGCCAATAACAATAAAGGATGTTCAGTTCAGAGATAGTTAGGCAGCGTTCCCCCATTGTCACAGTCTGTAGCCTGGAACATATAAAGCTGAGATAATAGCACGTAGAGGAGGCCGTGAGGAAGCTGGCTTTGATCAAAACCAATCCATACTCTTAATGTCGCATTGAGATCAATGTTGGCTCAACATGAAGTCAGTTAAGTGGTTATTAATGACAGCAGGGATGTATTATTGTGACATGTGGCTAACGTGCATAGCCCACAGGAATGGGTCAAATGAGATTTAAATACACTGCTCACATATGTTGAGTATAGAATCAATTGGACTTTATTACATACTGTAAAGGGTAAATGTTACAAATCCTCATTATAGACAGTTATTTCCTGGTGTTTAAGGCATTTAACATTTAGCTAGGTACATCTAGGCTTGCGTTATCGACCTAATGGATAATATATATGACTATCATTCTACGGTTCTGAGTTATTGTCCTCAGCTCCAGTGAAGGCACATTTTAGGTTTGAGCCGAGTAAGAGAGGAGGTTTCTTGTTGTTAGATCTGACTTCTAGCTTATATGTCTTTACTTTGCACTTTATATTAAAAAAGGTGACAAAACTGGGCTGGCAGTATATGGCCTGTTATGGCTTGAAAGACTCTGGATACAAACATGTGTTATATTTATTTAAGTTCAACTTTTTTTTACCAGAGCCTTAGAGTCCATTTATTTATTGTTTTGGTTGGGGGATTTGGTTTTATTTATTTAGAAATTGTTGATTCTTTTTTCACATTGTAACTAGAACCCTATTCCTAAGATAAGTTATTGCTCTTTAAAAGGGTGTACAACCATTATTATGCTAAAATGTTATCATTATATAATTTTATTTAAATATTTGTAAAATGACAAACATATATATTTTGCGATTATTTCTGGGACTGCATTTTATCCAATAAATGATTATTGTCCTTAGTTTGACTCCAGTATGAGACCTCTGTTAAATATCAACCGCCCATCTAACCATATTTCCCATTTATATATACAATATCACCTACCAACCTAAGGCAAAATCTGGAAGATATGTTTTTATTAAACGTAACGTTATAATGGTTAATTGCGCAAACCTGGTTTTATATTACTTAAAGGGGACCTATCATGCAAAATGCACTTTTGTACGTCTTTTATACATGAATATGTGTCCCCGGTGTTCCAGGGAACTCACCAATTGTCAGAAAACACAACCCTCTCTATTTTCCTCCATACCCAAATCTCTAAAAAAGGGGCTGCAACGGATCTGATAAAAACTGATCCAGATTTGAACACTTCACTGACGTCACAGAAGTGGCGCTATGGCTATTGGGCCAACTCTCCACCTATCAGGGGAATGTGGGGTTGGGCCACAGCCGGCCATTGCCGCTCGAAAGCGCTGGAGACGCTGTAGTACATATGCCAGGCCTGTAAGTGGCGCTGTAGTCTGCCACAAAAGCAGCGAAGAAGACTTCCCGCCCATAGTTACCATGGTTACCCTTCTGTTTATTCTCCGCTGTGGCTTTTTTTCTCCCTCCCAGAGGCAAACGTTTGCTCCCGCTGCTTTAATTCAATGCAATCCCTCCCCGTCGAGGCAAGCGCTGTAATTCTCTCCGGTTAGTCCACCAGCAGATGACAAACACCCACCTCTCCGCCTCTTCCAAGGAACGAGGGGACCGTGCGGCAGAGTTTCAGTTTCAGTTTCTTTCGCCGGTCAAGATGTCCGTTCAAGTTTAAATCTTCCGGACAAAATTAGAAAAGTGCCGGTCAAAGGTCTTCTTTGTTATTTATTGAGCTTTAAAACAAATGAATAACGACTCTATATAATAAAACACGGAGGACGGAGATCTTTTTTTCTCCCCCTCTTGACTTGATCAGAGCACGGCTCCCCTCTCCTGCAGCTCATAGAATCAGACCCGTAGACAGCAAACAGCACATAGAGCGAAATGAGGCATGGCTAAAATGCATGATCTGTTTGGTATTTTGAAAACAGAAACGTATAAATATACCTTATATAGGTATGGCCCTACAATATATCATTTAAATATAGCATGATAGGTCCACTTTAAAACAAACATAAAGCATTTGTTATCATCACCTGAAGTAATTGAATTCATTGTAAATGTTTTCCTCTCCACACTGGCCGTGCACAGACACCGTTCTAACACAACTCTCAGCGAGACCAGAGATAAATCCCCTCTTCTTGTTCTGAGTTCAAATGCATAACAGTTAGTGTGCGCCCACACATCCAAACACACAATCCCAGCTGCACACTTATTGCCTCGTAACCCAAGAAGGGCCTTTTATTTCCAATGGGGCAATTACTACCACGGAGGGTAGTTATTAAGGAAAGTAAAGCCAGTACTTTAAATGCCTTTTCTCCCATTGTTTGATACTAATAACACATTTCAGGGGCTGAAGTGTGGAGTTTAGGAAGGAAGGAAAGAAGCAAAGGGGAGGAAAGAGCTGAAAATAAGGGAGAAATTGCATAGGGAGGCTAAAATAGCTCAAGGAAAGGAGGCTTTCTCTCATCCTTTCTCTGCAAATTACAGTTAAAAAAGGATTATCTGTTTTTTTTATTTTAATGTACCACTATTTCCCTTACACCTTGAAGAGTTTTCTGAACATTAGTGAGAATAACAACCATTGTCAAAAAAAAAGAAAATAATTGAAGCCGACTATAGTCTCCCATAAGCACTCCTCCAGGCTGGCACCGGCCCTGCTAACTTCACTCTTATTAAAACAGAGCGAGCAGCAGCCATTCATAGTCAAACCAACAATGTTTATGGTAATGATCAAATTGAAGATAATTATCCGCCTAAAACAGTGTGTTTATTCATAAAATTATGCAAATGATGCACAAACCACTTCTATACAGCTTTTGTTTATCTGCTCTGCAGTAGGTTTTGATGTACTGTATAATGTGAGAATGCTATGTGAAGGGAGAGCAAGAGAGAGAAAGGGAAAAAGAAGGACTGGCAGAGGAAGAGGGCGGGGGAGAGAAAAAGAAACAAGAACGACAAAGATGGAGAAAGTCCATTAACACACTTGTAAATGAGTCTCAGCTATTTACCCCACGCTGGGCCTCTCCAATTACTGACTGTGTTCAGGATGCAGATTGCAGATGGCAATTAAAGATGAACCGTGTGCACAGACATACACAGAAAGACGCACACACATGTGCCAGCGTAAGCTTGCATGCACTCTCCCCAAGGCAGCAGTTCGCTGCAGATCTACTGATCTCCATAGCAACATTCACTGCCGTGGGCGATGGTGACATCATGAAGATTGATTGTCATAAAAAAAGGAATAGTACAGCAGGGAGAGGGCAACGGTAATGGAGGTGTTAGGTAAAGTGCTACAGTGCTCCTCGCTGTGGGCGAAAGCCGCGGCCTACAGTTGGGGGTCTGCTGTGGGGAAGAGCAGACAGAAGTGAAGGGCCTCAGCTGGTCTCCAAATACTTTTCAGCAGTGAGGATGGAGAGATGGGCTTATGTAACACGGAGGAAATCTAGAGAGCTACTGTAGCTCTCTGGGGTTCAAATGCTCAGCGCGTTCCCTCTGCTCTCCTTTCTGTGTATCCACCCTCCGCCTCTATTTCTCTCCTTCTCTTCCTCTGTTAGACAGCCTCCTCTCAACCCTCCTTTCTTGTCCCTCTTCACACCACTGACTGATCCTCCTCCTTTCTTTTACCCCTCACTCAACACCAAAGCCCTGCATGGCGTGTTGAGTAACTCCAACGTCCAGATCCAGACCCAGCTATACTCACTTGCCGGAAACATCAGAGAAATGAAGTTTGGAAGTTCTGTCTTGCCTGTTTTTTTTTTTTTGGCGCTTGTTTTTCTTCATTTTTCTCTTACGTAAGACAGACAGAAGTGGAGCAAGCTTCAAAGTGAATGGCAAAGCCGCCTTTTCCCCCTGCTCGCTTTGCTGTTCATGCATGTCATTCCAGTGCCAGCTCCCTCCCCCCTTTCCCCTCCATCTCTCTCTATCCTCATCTTTCTTTCCTCTCTTCTCAAACCTTCCTCCATTTCCTCTCACTACTGTACACCAAGTTACTTTTGGAGATGATAACCGCTGACTTTGTCACGGCCACCTTGACCAAACCGAGGTGGCAGTGACAGGTCGAATATGATGACCGCGCACTTTCTTGAAGCAGAGACCCTAAGTGGGTCTCATTATGTGTGCCTCTTCCCCCTGTCTGCCTCTTCCCCCTGTCTGCCCTTGTTGTATCAAATACAGAGTGATGATGGGATGAGTGGGGTGGTCCTTCTCTTTGATTACCTGTCAGTGAGCCCGAGCATCAGAGGCAGACGAGGTAAAAGCTATACCTAAATCATCTCCCTTTAAACACATACCCTGGCTCAAAAGGTGGAGAAGTCTTACCGGTGATTTAACACAACTGCTCGGGATGGCCTAGATACTGGATGTGTTATGAGTACTGACACACACACACACACACACACACACACACACACACACACACACACACACACACACACACACACACACACACACACACACACACACACACACACACACACACACACACACACACACACACACACACACACACACACACACACACACACACACACACACACACACACACACACACACACACACACACACACACACACACACACACACACACACACACACACACACACACACACACACACACACACACACACACACACACACACGCACACACACACGCACACACTGAACTGAATCTGACAGTAAGCATAACGTTGATCCCAGGCCAGAGAGAGACAAAGCAGATCTGATGCTCCTGCTGTGGGTGGACCTCATGGACCTGACACACCAAACAATAAAAGTGCTGACAAAACCCTCTGATGCGTCGCTTCACATCACCTCAACTCTTCTAAGTAGCACTAAAACCACACAACGAAGACTACAGCAAACATCTTGTCAACATGCAACATGTCACATATGCGTGACAGGAAGTTACACAGATATCCCAACATGCCATTGTACCATGAATACATCCCCTTGTAAGGGATATACAGTATGTTCTTATATAAGTGAAGTCCAACAGTTAATGTATTTGTAATAGTTAGTTAATTAAGTGGACTTCAATAAGGTTATGTTCATAGCTGTTGGTAATACCTTTTTAATTGGCTTTTAATTGAATGTATTATTTGTTCTTGTTTTATTCAGTCCTGTGTTGGTATTAAGTTATCTTTTTAATCACAAAGCTATGTGTTACTCTTGTTACTACCTGGAAAGGGTATGTTTTTGGTTTTGTGAAGCACTTTGTGTTCCTTTTTGTACGAAAAGTGCTTTATAAATAAAGTTGTATTTGATTTGATGTTGTGTATTTAAGTGCCAGAAATACAGGTGCAGATATTTTCTTTATTAACGTCATGTGATATTGTCATGACACATACTTTAGAGTGCATACGTAATAAAGTAAAGATTAAAATAAAACCAGATCTGCTGTGATCAATTATAAATCCTTGAAATAAGCTCTGCCTCTGAGGGTGTAACTTGGTTTATTACACAGGAAAGATGGATTTATTGAATGGATCTCAAGTCAAATCTGAGACAATCCTTTGCAGACTAAGTGGGAGCCGAATCGAGAATGTGTCTGAAGAAAAGTTGGCTCTGTCACTGTAAAACTTTTTTGCTTTTGCACTGCTGTTGAATACTGCCAGCGGAAGAAGTGGAAGGCACACAGAGAGAAAAAGACTTGGGAGAAACCTCTCTAAATGGATGAAACCACTGATTCACGGGGCTGAGCAGCCAGTCAGACAGCTCTTTCTCGGCAACTGCCTCCGATTTAACACGCTGAATCGGCTTAACGGCTGCTGATAAGGTCTATTAAAACCAACGGTGCTGGACATGCCGCTAAAACCGCAGCTGCTCAAAGACACCGCCTGACAGTCCAACGTCAGCCTGGAGCCTGAGGGGGGGAAATAACCAGGAGCGTGGTATGAATCCAGAATAGGTTCATACCTCTCGTGCATCTTCTTACCGCCCTGTGGTGAGTAATGTCAAGGCAGCAACAAACAAGGAGCTGTACGTGATGCACAGCAGGGTGTGTATTTTCTCATCCTCATGCCTTCCTCTCTCTCCCTTTCCTTTTAGGGATGTGTAGAGGCGCTGTTAGTTCATTTATCATACAGCCGGCTCCAGCTCTCAGCCCCAGACTCAGTGATTAATGACGACCGTTCACACACTTAAACATTTAGCTTTGTTTCGCTGACACACTAGTTACCATACCGGTCACCACGGCTTACTTAACTCTGGGTCACACTGGGGCTGAAACCATATTCAATGACGACACACATTTTTCCCCCGCTTCCATATATTCCCTGTGACCTTTAAAGGCTGTATTTCTTTCCTCTATGTAAGAATGTAAATATGTCATTTATCACAGGGAGGAAATTACCATATCCACACATTCCCAGCCAATTGGGAAAGTGCCTTGTGGCGCTTCTGTACATCCCTTTAAGATATAGATACAGGGTTAATTAAAAATCTTCCACTGATATTTTATCTCATTCAAATAGGGATGTGACTGGTTCAAAGCATGAAGGGTGCCATACTTGTCTTTCCCATAGATTATCTGTAAGATATCCATCCTTTTTATCACAAATATCTCCAACAAAATTATAATTTTGTTGCTTGTTTTGGTCAATTAGGACAGGGTGTCATCGACATATAATAAATATTGTTTTGTTTTTTTAGATGAATTATATAGAAATGTGGCCTATTTTGACAGCATAACCACAGTCACGCATAAAAAAACCAATAGCTCTTATTTTCCATACTTATACAGATGCTTTCATGCACATCTGGGGTGAAAAACAAAACATGAGTGAGAGGAACTGGAAAAGATAAAGCGTTCAAGTGAAAGACTGTTTGTTTCCGTGTGAGTGTGTGTGTGAGTGTCAGGGAGTAAGGCAGAGGCAGAGTAATTTAGTGAAGTGACTCTGCGTTGACCTTTAGCAACTCTCCAGAGCAATGTCAATTTCAATTTCACCCCTCTCCAAGGGAAGCAGTACATGTGTGGTGAAACAGGTGTTCTTCACTATTGTATACTTCTTTAAGGGAAGAGAAGAGAAGAGACGTTGGGACATCAGTACATCCTCAAAGATGAGTCCTCAAATCTTCAAACAGGCAGAGGTCAACATGTGAGGCAGTGAGAGAGAGGGGGTGTGAGGGATAAAAGGATGAGGGAACAGATAGAAAACAGAGAGAGAGAGAGAGAGAGAGAGAGAGCAAGAACATGAAGAACAGAGAGGCGCTACATGTTGAAGGGTTATAGTCTGCTTCAACCTCATATTCAGTGAAAATGACAAAAGTCAAAGCTACAGTGGCTTTTATAGAAGGAGTATTATAAAAATATATATAAACAGGTCCTGTTGATACCCCTGGTACCCGTCACTGATTCACTATATTAGTGTCAAATAAGCATAATCCCCCCAAAAGTGTAGAGGATATATTATTCAACTTAAACAGCAGGTACCAAAAAAGGTATACGGTGTGGAAGTAAACCACCTTTGATGAAAAATGTGTTTCACAGGAGTACAGTCGTCATAGCAACCTGTAACAAAAACAGGAAAATAGCCCCCTTTATAGTGAACGTTTGAAATAAAATAAAGAGCAGCAGGATTTAAATGTAATTGCCTTTGGTCAAACCAGAAAGTGGCATAACAAAAAATGATTCCGTATGAAAAAGGTGATGTTGGAACATTACTAACAGCTAACATGTCACCGCTAATACTGCCCGGCCAAGATAGTTTCTATTGAGAACTGATGACTGAATAAAAAACATTCAGCTTCTTTTGTGGAGCAGTTTATAAACGACATACTAGAATTGTATAAAAATGGAAATGGAGGATTTGAATGAATTCGTATTTAATTGTCGCACACATGTACACAGCATGGCCCACAGTAAAATGTAGTGTCTGAATTAAACCCATCCTAGTATTAGTACATTAGTATTAGTAAACTGGATGGTGTGACACAACTAGTATGATTTGTTTTCTTCGAATTTCAGACTCTGGATCTCATTTTGCCCAAAATGTCATGACCGCCTGCAAAAGTTGAACAAAGTTGAACTTTACATGAGCCCTGCATGGATTAGCTTCGCTTACACAAGCACATCCTCTGTTTCGAGCAATTCCATTGAAATGGGGAAAAAATAATAGAGTGTTTGGTTTCTTGGACAGTGTTATAGTTCTTTCCAAATTGAGAGGTCATTTGGGGTAAAAGAGTGGGATCAGAGTCACAGCTACACTATACATCTATTCCTTTGAGATCTTGTCAAAACATATTGCGAAACACCAGGAAATCAGCAATGTCAGTAACTGTAAGTCTATTACAGATGTCTACGTCTCCATGGCTGTGTGTGTGTGTGTGTGTGCCTCTACATATTGCATGTTGAACTAAAATAGATATAAGAGTCATCTCCTTCCTGCCACCCGGCCCGTGTTGTTGGGTCCTGCTCTCTGAAATAATTGATTCAAATTCTTTTCCACTAGAGTGCACCCATCTGCTGGCTTTGGGGGACGGTGAAATCCTCTATCAGTTACAATTATCCCACAGTAACTGAGGATTGTGCTGCAAGTGTGTGTGACCTGGCTGCTGAGTGGTGCAGGGGGCATGTGCAAATATCAGTGTATGTGTGTGTGTGTGTGTGTGTGTGTGTACGTGTCGAGCTAGTGATACAGAGAGATGCTATAAGTGGAGTGCTGCGTAAGCGTGAGTTGAATCCCTGCATCCCTTCCTCAAGGGACGGCAAATCCATGACAAATCAACCCGAGGGAATAAACGCCCAGTCAGTGAGTCTGAGAGTGAGCACGTGTGTATTACATTTAGAGCTTTGTGTAATACGTCACATACTGTAAGTGTGTGTTTTTCTGTCTCACGAACCCAAGCTCAAACTAAAGTCCAGAAAATGTACCATAATCCTATTCTGGGGAGGTGGACTGCACCAAGTCACCACTGGGGGACAGCACTAAATCTGGCAATAGAGAAAGTGGATGGCTACTGCCAAGAAAACAAACCATCCTACACAACCTTCATTTTGTCTCCTTTGAAAACTGAAAATGTCAAGTTGTCCGAAAGTAATATTTGTGATGGAAAACAGGCCGGCTTTCAGTGTTCACACAGGAACACATCCCTGAGGACTCCTGAGGCCCTGAAGCCTTGTTGATCTGTGGGATGATAGAAAGCTCACACACACACACACACACACACACACACACACACACACACACACACACACACACACACACACACACACACACACACACACACACACACACACACACACACACACACACACACACACACACCACACACACACACACACACACACACACACACACACACACACACACACACACACACACACACACACACACACACACACACACACACAGTTTGTTGGTGCTGTGGTTCAGCGTGTGTAGGCCTGAGTGACAGAATCTGTAGCTGTGGGATTTTGGTCTTCCAGCTGAAAGTGACACAGTGTCAGAGCAGCAAGGAAGTCTTCGGAAAGCAGGGGACTATGACAAGACCCTCCTCTCTGGAGACAAACAAACTCCCACTCATGCCTCTACACTTCCCCATCTCCCCTTTCACCCAACATTCCCAATCCTCTTGCTATTTATGACCACTGTTGTGCCTCTCTTTCCTCCTCTCTGCATCACACTGTTTGATTTCCCGTTGTCCTCTGTGAGAGTTTATGTAACATATGTGTTTTATTCATGTCTGCGTGAGCGTTCGCTGTGTAAAGCTGTGATGGAGGCTCTGGGATCTGCACTGGTTGCAGCAGCAGAGGAGATAAAGTGGGGCCGTGTTTCCCGGCAGTGTTGCAGATTTATCTCTCTGCTTACGGCTCTGATTTTACTGCCCATCCACAAGCCTCCACTGGATCCCATATCTCTCTCCCCCTCTCTCTCTCTATCTCCCTCTTGCCATAAGGGACCAGCTTCTCTCTGTGCACGCTCTGGCTGCCATAAATCTGCCACGATGCTCCATAAAGCTGCTTAGGGCATGACTCAACAAATATTAAGGAATAGGAGAATAAATAAATAAAGCAAAATAGAAACTCACGTCTGCGGAAGAGACAACTTTTCTGCACACAAAATGGAGCCCGGCTGTAAAATATTTACCTCGGTGTCTCTGTGCTTTAGACACTCTTCAGGGAGTGCGGAGGCTAACTGCACAATATGTACTCTTTCCTATTGCTTATGATTATCATATGGCCATAGTAGTGCTAAGCCATGTTCTACCATACCATTAGAAGGGTATACTTTTATTATTTATTTTTATTTTAATAAGGAGCCTTTACAAGTATACAAGACAAATAACAAAATATACATGGAGACAAAAAAAAACTGTGTGTGTGTGCGTGCGTCTGGGGGATTGGACTATGGATTATTGGGAGAGTAATAAATGACAAAATTATAATTAAAATGAAATGAGTAACAATATAATAGTCATATATCATAGAAAGGGGGGGGCATATAAATAGTAGCATGACCTTAAAGAAGTAGAAAGGGGTGGTGGGTGAAATCGGACTGAGGATTATTAATGACATTTTTCAATAAATGGGTTCCAGATTGCATCAATATCATTGGTTTGGTTTTTTTATGCCGGCAGATCATTTTTCCATTGAAATGTAATGTAAGCAGGTTTTTCGTGATTTCCAATTCATGAGGATAGTTTTTTTTTGCAATGATTAGGGCTATGGACAGAATTCTACTTGATGTAATGTTGATGTTCCCTGTGAGCCCAGTGTGCTCTGATTGGTCGGGACGTTGCGAGGCTCGCTGCTGCTCGCTGCTGCGAGGAGTGGACAGGTTTCCGGGTCGGCGATACAGAGAGACACAGCGAAACTCATCCTGAGCACACACAAACACTCACAGCCGAAGTAAAAACAATAAGTGTGGCTTGATATTGAGTAAGAAAAAGGTTTATAACGCTGTGAGAATGGGTCTGCGGAGAGCATTTCTCCGCGATCCCAACTCGTCTATTACCAGCGTTCAGGGAGCTCTATGCAAGTCAATGGGGACTCCCTGTTAGTTAGCCAAGGGATCCTGGTGTGGGAGGTGCTCCGCGGATTGGTCCATTTGGGCCAATCCGGTCATTTGTTGTTGATTTGGGTAATCACACGTCACAGAACCCAGGAAGCAAACAATGGAAAAAGAGAGATCTCCAACGAGGCGTTTTGGGGCAGCATAGACAGGTCTTTCTGTGTTAGAGTTTTACTCGCTACAAGGTGTACTTTGAGGGTTTTTGACTCTGCAGACCGTTTACATGCATAAACAACTTCATAACACACAAGGGGACGGGTAATAACCGGAAAAGCATGACATGGGCCCTTTAACTGCTGTGCATTCCCATGTGGCATGCATGTACTGTAGGTGTCTGTGGTGTTAAGTGAGCAATGAGGACAGATGTCAGAATCTACAAAACCCATTTTAAGGAGGGTATACTTTTCTTTAGTTTTCTAAAGTCTTCTTTGGCACTTTTTTTTTAATCTCATATTTTCGAAACTACTAAGTAAATGTACTCAAGTAATGTACTTAAGTACACTTTTGAGCTACATGTACTTTACTTGAGTGTTTCCATTTGCTGCTACTTTATACTTCCATTTGACTAATCTTAGCAGCGAATATAGTTCTTTTTACTGCTCTACATTATTTGACAACATTAGTTACTAGTTCCTTTTGCAGGTTTATATTATTAATACAGCAATTAAATCAACTAATACATTATGATGAATTATTACAGATGGAGATACCTGGCAGTATAAAAGGTTATGAATGTTATTTCATACCTTTCCAGCTGCAAAATTAAAATGCTACACACAATCATGCATCCCTAATACTTTTGTACTTTTACTTAAGTTGCACTTTGAATGCAGGATGTTTACTTGTTTACTTCATTATTTCTACACTGAGGTATTATTTATTTTACCTAAGTATAAGATCTGATTACTTCTTAAACCACTGCATATTTCCCCTGGGCTTAAAAACAAACTGAATTTCAAACTAAGAAGATGGATGGTTAGAGGTTTGAAAAAGAAACACTATTAAATAGCTTGAATGGGACTAAAATAAAAATGATCTCAACCTGTGTTGCACTAATTTAGACCATTCTTCTTTTAAAACTGTCTCGTTCAGGTGTTGAATATTATGAAAGTACAGAACTAAATCACTGCACAGGATTAGGTGCACAATCCCTTTAAGAAACATACCTCACACAGCATTTAGAAAGTTCAGACGGATAGTCTTTCGATTAATGCGAAAAAGTTTCAAACAATGAGACAATGCTATCCTTAAAATCCCACTGATGTCAATACAATTTAAACAGATAGCTGTTGGGTTCATTGTGCAACCTGTTCATGCATGGTTGTGAGTATCCTGACATGTGGGTGCGTGCTTGTCAGTTTATCAACAGCAGCAATTTTTCACTCTTGATCAGCCAACCGTGGAGGCATTTTAAATGAACTACCTGGATTCCAACAGCATCAGATACAAGACAAAAGGTAACCTCTCGGTAAATCATTACACCTTCTTTGTCTCTGTCTCCCCCCTCCCTCCCTCCCTCTCTCTCTTTCTGTCACACACTCATCCAATCCTTCTCCTGCTTTCGAGAACTCTCAGTCTTGTCCGATCAGCTTCATCGTGACATACACATGAGCCATTCATAGAGCGGCGAGCACCATGTGGACGGCGGGCTGTGCCCAGAAATCATGCAATATGCTGTCACAGACAAAAACAAACACACACACATATATACTCACTCACGCAAGCCCATGCACACATGTAGGCCCATCGTGACCTCACGTCAAAGAAGACAAACAACGGCGTCGGAAAGCAGCCGCCTTTCCATGTGGCGAGCCGGCGTTTGGAACCCTGGCACCATATGGGCCCTCCATTGTTGACAAAACAGCCGAAGGGACATTAGCAGCAGCCATTTGCATATTATGGAAAACACTTTTACAATTGTTTTTTCTTTTGCCGTTTGTCTAGCAAATAAAAGTGCCATCATCAATCTGTGTTGGGCGCCCCGAGGCGTGTTGGAGAGGATTTGTAAACTCATCCATTTCCTGTCATTTGGAAATGACACAGATAGCACTGAATGCAGCTGAAGGAAATCCCATGATGCTCTTACCTAGCTGCAGCTCCATGATGGTAATCCTGTTTTCCGAGGGAAACAGGATCTTTGGCGGCTTGTCGGTCAACGGAGCTGAAAAGGAGGGAAAAACTATTTAAATATAGTGCGATACAAAACAATTGAACAATACAGGCAGAATGTCTTGAAAGACGAAGGAAAGGATTTATTGCACTTGGTTCACATTATTTTTTCTTTGCATCCCCTTCTGCTTTACAGAGATTGTTAAGCATTTGAACACAGGGCACAGACAGAAGCTATCTCCTACTTTCTCCTCAAAATAAATAAACGCTCGTTCTTTTTCTATCATAACTCCTCAAGCATTCAAAAACTGTCTCTTTGCAGTCTATGCTCTCTAGTTTCGTAATACACCTAACGTTCACTTCATCTGACCTACTTCCAATCATAAATTAATCAATGCTTTGCCAGGAACAAGCCATCATTTAATCTGCATGAGTGTTAGATATTTGAAGAGCCATCATGGAGTCTGAGTGAGAGGGAGCAGCTGATGCTCTAATGATGCTAATCATCCATACGGCGGATGTCAGATGTCTGCCGCTGAAGACCTTCCTCTGGGGAACGGCAGAACATGCAGCAGCTATTGTTGTTAAAAGCGTTTGTGTGTTCTGCACTTCTTAGGGTTAAGGTCGAGGAGAACAGCAAGAGGGACTTGTATGTACATGATTAAACAGTACATAGGAGAGGAATGGAGGTGCAGTGTCTACATGTTAGACGTCTTTGACACAAGGTACTTTATCTCCAACTCAGAAATACAAACAACCTTTGCATTTTTAATTTGTAAATGTGTTTTTTCCCCCAGCAATGTATTGCAGCATACTTGCACAGTCTCACAGTTTCAAAGTTTGATACCGCTGGCTACTGAGCTGCTGGAAGTCTTGGATCAATGTTCTATGAGGTCTTTCATATTTTTGGCAATTACAATATAAAGAGAGTTTAAAGCTATAGCTATGGTTACGGTAGTGTTTTATGTTTAAAAGGGTTTTAGAGGACATATTATGCTTCTTTTCAGGTTCATAATTGTATTTGTGCCTCTACTGTGACATGCTTTAATGTTCAAAGAGGTATTTATTTGTCTCATACTGCCTGTGCTGCAGCCCCTCTTTTCACCCTCTGTCTGAAACCAGAGCCCAATCTGCTCTGATTGGTCAGCTCTGTTGCGATTGGTGAACCACTTAAAAATGTGACGTCACTATGTTACACATGAAGTCCATTGGAGGCGTTTCAGGAGGGGGGGGGGGGGGGGTTGGGAGAGAAACTCTGGAGGGAACTTTTAGATTAGCCTTTGCAGACCATCAAAATGCACAAAAACCTATAAAACACACTACAGGAAATAATATGGCCTCTTTATTTACAAACACATGTTCCTTTCTGCATGTGACAACTCTGTTTTGAATACAGCATGCATTGATTTAAAGTGGTGCTGAAAGTCAAGACCAAACCACACATTAATGTGCACTGTATAACTTTTTGCCTTATGTAAGATATATTTATTTTGTGATTGAATGTGCCCATATTTTAAGAGCCACATTTTGTCAGTTTATGTGAGTGCATGCACTTATGTCGTGACTGAAAGTCAGTGGCGTGCTAGCATCATTGTTAATGCTAGTTTCTGTGGCAAGATTTTACAAAGAGAACACAATTCAAAAAGAGAAATATTAATTGCGTCTCCTGCAGTCCAGCACTAAACCATGAGATGTAACAGCAGCTGCTTGGCCAGTGAACACTTGGATTGGTGCCTCTAATCTAAAAATGAAACCTTTTGTACTTGGGTGAAAGGCATTCATTTTATTCAAACTGTGCCGTTTCTAACACTAAGTCACTGTGCTGCGTTGTTGAATCTGGGTAGTCCACTTATATAAAGAATAAAGCTTTTTGTTTATGGAGAACTCTTTGACTCTTATTCATGTTATGTTGACCTCTGACCATTTAATGTGGAACTTAAATACAAACCCTTTATTTATAGCAATTATCAGAACAGCAGCAAGTAATGAAACCATGACAGACTGGCCTGTACTTACAGTATATACTTCAAAATTATTATAATAAGTACAATCAAAGGTATAATAATAGCGCTTTGTCGGCTCACCTTTACTGTATGTAAAAAGGGAAAAGAAATTCATGCACATATTCGTTATCTGCTTTTTTTAACACTGAGTTTGGTATATCCACTGATACATTTAAACCTGCAATACTTATTTTTTGTTGCGGTGGCGTTACATCATAAGGAAAAATTGGGGCATGTTAAGCTCATTATAACCTGCATTTCTCTGCTTGGCAAGCATGACATGTTTGATATAATTGCAGACCTTAACATTTACTTTTCTGTGCAAAAACGAACTCATTCCTAATTATAATACAATGTTTAAAAATGTTAACAGGTTTCATAAGGTACGGGGGCTGGCAGGCACTAAGGATGCAAACACTTATTCTGCACTTCCTACTCCAGCAATGAAAAAAACAAAAAAACCCTTATTGAATAAAACAGAAGCTTCTCCCAACAGCAGAGCTCTCAGGCACGTCTAATTATGTGGTGGTGGTGAGTTTGCAAAGGCGGCATATTCAGGCCAGTTTGTAGCCTGGTGCTTTCATTAAGATGTTTCCTCAGAGCGTCCTCACAAGCCCCCTTCTTAAGCCTCATTATAAGAATACTCTAACAAGCGGGTTGAAAGCCCTGCTCTGTTTTGGTGTCTGTATTTGGGAAGAAAGTGCCATGCAATGTTGTTCGGGGAAGTGTGTGGTCTTGTCTGAAGGAAAGTTTGCGGTCGTGTAAAGTGCTTGGTTACAGGCTGCGAGATAACATTTATTTTTGCTCCAAACTGTCAGAAGTAAGCGTTCACATGAGGAGAAGTTGACCAAAGAGTTTACTACTGTACGCAGAACCTGCTGGTATGTAAATACTGACGGAGACGCACAGTGATATCCATGAGAGGGGCGGTCATGGGCTTTTAGGCATAACTGTTTGCACTGTTAATAGGTAATCACACAGCACAAATTACACTGGATACTGATACAATTTTAATTACATATCAAACTGCTATACATAATTACACAATGGGTGATCCTATAGCCAATTATGCACTGGGCAAACAAATGAGGACAAGCTGTGTATGGGAGGCGTGAGGGGAAGCAGATGTGGTAAGAGAACACAGATAGGAGGAGGAAATCAGTGGAAGAAAAGTAGAGCTGTTGAAACAGAGAGAATGAAACAGGGAAATTGATAAAGCTAAAGTGAACCCGTCAAGAAACATGCACCCCCGCATTTTGGCATGCTACACTTGCTTCTGAAAATCTCATTATCTTAATTACCTCTTCTTTATGGGAAATACATCAATTATCACGGTTCAGGGGGGGGACACCGTTTAAAATACGGAACATTTAGAGCACCACAGGAAACAAAGGAAAGAGTCTCCGATTGCCATTAGCAAACAAATAAATAAATAAAAAGAAATTAAGCTAATGTAGAAATAAACAGGTAATTAAACATGCAAATACATCTGGTGAGCTGTTAAATCAAAGGTTGTCAAAGCTATGAATATATATTTTCAGTGTTAGAACAAGATTTAATTTCCATTTCTTTTTTTCATACAACATGCTGATTGCATTTCATTGAAGTGTACTTTTGTATAGTGGTAAATGGAGTCCAATTGTATGGCTGTTCTTTCTTAAAGGTCAAATGTCAAATGTCAAATGTCATGGCCATTTCTACTGATTATAATTCCATTGTTGAGGTCTACTAACATAGATTTATACTGTGCAATTTTCCAAACTCACATTGGTTTCTCATACAGCATCACACACACACACACACACACACACACACACACACACACACACACACACACACACACACACACACACACACACACACACACACACACACACACACACACACACACACACACACACACACACACACACACACACACACACACACACACACACACACACACACACACACACACACACACACACACACACACACACACACACACACACACACACACACACACCATCGGGAGCAATTTGTGGTTCAGCATCTTGTCCAAGGACACTATAAACTCTTCAGGGGCTAGGTATCGAACCGCCGACCCTAAGATTGCTTGACGACCCCCCCCTGAGCCGCAGCCGTCCACTTATATAACTTCAGTTATTTTAATCCTTTTTGGTTGCGTTTGATGTATGACTTGTGCCATATGAATAAAGTTTGAGTCTATGATTGAAACTGCAGCTTTGCTTGTTAAATAATTGGTTAAAGTTGGCGAAACCGTAGTGAGTTCCTCCTCATTGATCGTGTCTGGGTATGACGGAGTGAATGACATGGTGGTCTGAGTCAATTAATGTAATGTGTGCGAGTATGCGTCTTTAGGGGACCATAATGACCTTGCCGGTGTGCTTGGCCAAACCTTATACTCTGGGATCGATGATTCACTATAAAACATTGATGTCTCAGGATCATTATGGCAGCTTTTATTCTCTGCAAACCAGCCTGAACTAATCTCAGAAGTATCTCTGCAAAGTCTTACAGCTGTATTGCTTTAACTTTGGATGTATGCTATAGATATGAAGTTGTTACACATGGAGTGGAAAATAACCGAGCCTCAGCGTAAGTGTAACTGTGCGAAAGATGTAGCATGCGGTGCGACATTTGCAAAGTAATTGCAAGCATGGTGGGGTTTGCATTTTCAAAGCCTGAAATGCTTCCCTGTGAGTAGGTTTTAAGTGCTATTGAGGAGAGACTATATACTAAATATATGTGAAAATGTGTGTGTGGTGTACTCCTGGATACATTAACAGAGAGTGGGACTGTGTGTGGATATAAGCTTTGTGATAAGTCATCCACAATCCCATTTCTGCTTGGTAGCGGAAAAGCTCACTGGACTTTCCTGATGGATTATTCTGGGTGACTGGCTGTAGGGAAACAGCAAATGAGTGAATTAAGGATGGAGCTGAGATATTTGGATCACTGGTTTTTTTGTTAGTCATTCAAATTGTGGGTGTGGGTGTTGGGGGATTTTGCAACAGAGAAAAAATGCTGATGGCAAATTAGTGACAAAGGTGAAAATAAGAACAAATTGAATGTACAAATTGCTGGTACATATGGGTGAGCAGGTACTTATACAGGCATGCAAATAGACATGGACAAACTGGCATTCACACCAATTCATGGCTACACACACACACACGCACACGCGCACACACACACACACACACACACACACACACACACACACACACACACACACACACACACACACACACACACACACACACACACACACACACACACACACACACACACACACACACACACACACACACACACACACACACACACACACACACACACACACACACACACACACACACACACACGGCACTGAAGTAGCTAACAGAGAACTGCATTGTCCTTTGGTCTCAGGAAATTGGCTCCCAAAGGGTTTTCAGTATTTCTACCAACAAAGGAAGTCAAGCTAGAGAAGAAAGGTTCAAATAAGAGGATGGAGAGACTTGGACAACCACAAAGTCCTTGTGAGTCTCCCAAGACTGCTAAGCTTGAGTAGAGAAGGTTCGGTTCTCCTCTACGGCTGGCAGAATCCTATATTGTACTGCGGGAGATCACCATATATTAGCAGTGACCTTCCTCTGTACAGTTGTCACCTTTGAGCCAGTTTCATTACATTCCTGATGGTGCAATAACCATCCTGTATGATTCCCTTATAAAGTCACCTCAGAGTATACGGAATTCAATTCCAGGCCCGACCATTTCCCACATGAGAGAAGCCGAGTAGAAAGCGGCGTGGTGTCATCCAGAGGAAGCTAATAAAAGGAGTTATATTCACACGACACCACATCCCGCTCCTTCACTGTCCACTAATGTTGTGCTCTCTAAGACTCCTGCCTCTGGCACAGCTGAAATACTTCAACATCAAAAAGCAACATGAGTGCACGTTCTATTCAAGGAATATAACTAGACAAGTTTCTGGATCATAGTCCCAGGAACATTTAATGGCTATAATCAGGGAGAACAATTGCTCCCTTTTGGCCAAGCAGCCAGTGGAGCTTTTCTGCCGAAGCAGCTTTCTAGGAGACCATCTGATGATGAAGCACGGCAGTGATCAAGCTGTTCAAAGTGAGATTCCAGCTGTGAGGCCTCAATAATCCATATCTATGTAAAATAAGTAAGAGGACGTTAAAAGCAAGTGTGTCCTATCAGTTTCTTGCTCATTTGCTGAGCATGTTAACCAACCAATGGGAAGTACATTTAACAATTCATTACCTACTAAGTACTACATGGAGAGCAATTAAAGATGAATTTGACTAAAGGACCGGGAATCTGTTAGAGAGAGGGAAGACGAAGCGGGAGAGCGATACAGAGATAGGGAGCCGACCGGGAAAATGTGTTAATGATGGCTGGGGGTTCACCATGTTTCAGCCCTCTTATTATTATGAATATAACTTGTTTTATATCATAATGTTACAAAATTAGAAGATATCCACAGCTCAAAATAGTTCTCTACCTTGTTAAATTCTATTGGCAATTTAAAAGAACACATCGTAGGAAAGAAAACAATATTTAAAACTGTTATTGGGTATATATCTACATGTTTTAGGAGGGGTAGTTTCGGGTAATTAGTAAATGTAATGTAATTCATTATCAGAGTTTCCAGTATCAGCCAAACTAAATGTATTTCTTAGCAACCTTGGTCAGAGCAATAAGATTTTTTTTTTAACGACTACTGTTATTTATTATTATTTGAAAGCTTTTCACCACTGAAATAAAAGGTGCCAAATCATAAGAGACACAGCACAAATATATACTAGCCAAACTGGGAATTACATTACATTTAAAACCTAAAACATTGTTTATCAAGTTAAAAACGATATCGTAAAATCCATGTTGTGGCAAAAGCATGTCACGGTGACAGTGATTCTTTATGCCAGTGTGAGTGTGTATATGCTGTTGCTCCATCCCATAATCGTACTGTTGTCTCATCCTGCAGGAGAACTGTCTGCATGCTTCCGCTCCTCAAAAATAAATTAAACAGCCTTTTATCTATAAATCAACATCAATTAGCCAAACAGTCAGCGTGAGTCAGACTTCAAGTGGCTGCAGACACTCAGGAAATATAGGCCTCCACCCAGTATAACTACCCTTCTCTACTTAAAAAGCAACCTCATTAAGACCGTCTTAATTTATTTTCCACATTCTCAACAAGGATGACATTTTACGCAGGTTGATAGAATAACTCGCATTGTACTCACAGTAAGAGGCACAATTAAGCAGTCAGGGAATGTGAATAGTGTTATAATGAATGAGGATTTTATGGGTCTGTTGTTGACAGAATAGTGAGCAGAAAGCAGGGATGCTGAGGCGGGGGGGGGGGATAGAGAAGAGAGACAGGGGTGTCCTCCAGGTTTTATGGTCTCCACTGTGCATCAGAGTAGAGCAGAACAATGAGAACATGTCCCCGAACCCACAGAAATGTAATTAATCGTAAAAGCAGAGTAAAATAGTGAGACGCAGATGAGTGATATCACGCAGGTTTTGCTTCAGTGTGGAAATGACAACAATGACTTTGTCTCCAGACCTAATGAAATGAAATGAAAGTAATTACACTGATAAAGCGAGCCAAGTGTCGGAAAAAGCAATATAACAAATGGAGCCTTTGTCACACAAACACATCTTTTAATTTCTTCTTACAGTCTGAAGGGATCTGTGATACATAAGGGGCCCGTCTTAATCACTCAACAAGTGCAAAGCCTTAGGTTTTTCATGGGCAGTTACATTCTGAAAACGCCTATCTCAGGTAATGTATGAGCAGCAGGGAAAAGGGCTGGCTGAAGGTGAATATATTGGAAAGTGTGGTGATAAATAAGTTTACTCTCAGCTATGGTTGTAATGGTATAAAGCAATATGAAACCTCACAGAAATAGGACCATTTGCTTATCTATGTAAATAAAAAACGGACAATAGGGTGAGTAAGATTAAGGGACAGAGATTTGCAAATACAGTTTAATAGTTATAATAAATAAACAACATTTAAAAAATAAACCAACCTGTTTTGTTTAAGCTCACAGCTCAATATAGAACTGCATTCAACAGATCTACATATAACAGTTACGGTCTATACAATTGCATCAATCCAATGCTAACCCTGCACTTTGTAAATGGCTCGTTATATCTTAAAATGTGATTCAGCTGCATCTGCTTTGTTGTGCATTTAAAGAATAAAAACACAAACCGCTGATTTTTCTCTTTTTTTTTTAATTGGACAGGAGGCTGTGATGCACAGGATTAATGAGCTCCTGTAATCTAATGTCTCAGGCATACAACAGCAGAATGCCTAGTTATAACAGACCCTTCTGATATGTGTGTCATTTGCACGTGATTTAAGGAAGGGAAACACAGTGGACGGCAAACCGCACTGCACTCTGGGGCGGCATTATCAAATCTGAGGCTGCAGGTTTATCAATGCATCTGTCCTGCTGCTTTCACATGGCTGCAGATCTAATGAACTGAAGAAGGACGGTTATATCCGGTATAAAGCAGCTGTGGATCAGAATCAACCTTATTCACTTTTAGATCAATGCATACTGATATCCTGCTTTGAACAAGTTATTTTTTGATGCCCATTTGAATGATGTTTTCCTCCATTTGTCTTGTCTGATCCTACTTCCTGTGTTTGCCTTCCTGTCTTTAGTTTCCCTGGTGTGTCTGATTGTGTTCACCTGTTGCCCCTGTGTGTGTTTCTGCCTCCCCTGCCCAGCTGTGTCTTGTCCTGTGATTACCCTTCTGTGTATTTAGTCTTGTCTTCCCCTGTGCTCCATGTCTGTTCGCCGTCTCTTCTCGTCCATGCTAGTCCATGCTACCCGTCCGTCTTTGATGTCACGCTCCATGTTTGTTACTGAAGTCTTTTGTCCTGGTTTCCTTCCTGTTACTCCCCTGGTTTTGGTAATGTTAAGTTGTTCCTTGTTTTCTTTTGTCATCGGCTTTGGTTAATAAAGCTCACCTTCTGTTACCTGACCTTTTTAGTCCTGTTACTGCATTTGGGTCCTATTTTCCCCAACCTTGACAACTGGCTGGGTAGTGATTCATTTGAAGAGGCCCTATTATAATTTGTTGAGGTTTTCCCTTTCCTATAATGTGTTATATAGGATTTTCTGTATATAAATGGTATATAACAATTATATAACATAATGACATCACTATGAAACACTTCCACTTCTATTGGCTTGTTCCAACACATCTCTAAGCGGTTGACCAATCACAGACAGAGCCGGCCAGCTAACCAATCAGAGCAGACTGGGCTCTGGTTTCAGACAGAGGGTGAAAAAAGGTGCTGCAGCACAGGCAGTATGAGAGAAATAAGAGTATTTGAACATTAACGCATGGAGACATGTCACAGTAGAGGCAAAAAATACAATTATGAACATGAAAATAAGCATAATATGTCCCCATTTAATTATTTATGTGCATGTATACAACTATTATTGTGTTATTAATGCACATTTAAATTAGTCTTTTGTGCTGGTATTAATAAAATCATCAAACTGAAACAAGATTGACGTTACGCCAGAAACAGACGTGGATTCAAAAGGCAAAGTTCTACTTTTTCTAGTTTATATTAATATATAAATCTTTGAATGTACTACTCCTTCAACAAAATAACTTGTATGAACTCAGCAAGACAGAATGTACTGTATGATATAAACCTTTGAGAGAGTGTGCTTGAGTGTCTGCTCTCATCCATTGTCCCATGAATGTACAAGGAGAGAAGACCGGTGACAACACTGGTGAAGGTCAGCAAAAGAAAGAGAAGTGTGAAGGATAAAGAACACAGTCTGATTTTCAAAGAGTCATTTGGCTGTGAGGATACATAACAAGGGAGCATGTGAGGATGGATGCATCTGTGATGTAATTCAAAGTCCAAATGAGTATGAATAAATTGAAGGGCAAACCACAAGTTGTGCGTGTATGTCTGAGTTTGTTTTATGAGCAAGCGCTGGATGTTAGTGCTTCTGGGACCTTGGATGGCTGCGAAGTGGAAAGACACTAAGATAAAGAGGGATTGCATGCAAAGGGGTGTAATGAAAGAGGACAGAGAGGGGTGGAGGAGGTAGAGAGGAGCGAAAGGAGAAGTTGAAGAGTGTTAACAGTCAGAGTCTGCTCCATCATTAACCATACTGCTGATGAAGTATCGACATATCAACAATCTGTGTGGGTGCAGCTTAGCACAGTCTGCTTCGTGTCCTCCCCGCGCTCAACAGCTCTTTCTCTGACACCGCTCTGTCCTTAAGTCCTTTCACTCGAGCAGAGCGATATTTTCTTTCACTCCGTCATACTAAGAAGCCCTTTCTCCCACACTGTCATCCTTTTGTCACCGTCCCAGAGTTGCTCATCACTCCTTTCAGTAAACCTCTCCACTTCTTGTATTAGCTGCTCTTCCTGCACACTCATCCCAGCTTATGCCCCTGCCTCTCCATGGCAGCATGTAAGTCTGTGTGCAGTGTATCTTGGATAATATCACTGTGAACTTTAATGTTTCCCAATGGGCAGAGTGTACGCTACACTGTTCTTCCATTAGGGCTCAGCTCACAGACATTGTGTACACATTCAATAATGCAGATCAGTGCTTATCGTCTGTTGGTGTAACATCGGCATACACCCTGGCTACATGGTGTACGCATGGTGTATACACACACGCATTTGGTGCGCACTAGTGCAGCGCCTAATTCCTGCTTAGACACACCAGGCATGCACAACACACACTCATATAATACACACACCTTCCTGTCAGCCTCAGATATAGAACCCAGCAGTGGAGTGGTGATAAAGAAGCTATTTCTGGTAAATGAATGAGAACATTTACAATATACACACCTGTGTGGAGCTTATACAGATAGGCAGAGGGGAATATCGACAAAGGGAGACATGTGGCACTCAACAGAAATATAAAAAAAACATTAACAGATAGGGGAGATACTGACCATGAAAAAACCCTGCAGCTAGTCCTACAGTACAATGAAAGAGGATTAGCTCCGTAATCAGTGCCAATCTCTGTGGGCGATTCAGAGGGAAGCCCGAGTGGCCTGGTGTCCGTTCTGTTCCTCGCTCAGAGCAAAAGGAAGAGGCTAACCCAGTCCCCTGCAGGGGGGAGTGGGAGCAGGTGGAGGCCCACCTGAGGGACGGGATTAACACAGTGCTGGCACATTAAAACCAGCACGCACAGTCTTATCCCACTGGAAGGGTGTGTGTGTCTCTGATTCCACCAGGTGTGCACACACACTGGTACTAGCAGTAGGCTGTACCTGACACTCATAGGGCTGAGATTTACATGAAGAAACAGAGGAACAGAAAGGCGGCCTGCAGGGTCAGCTCACCGCCATCTGCTCCTTCAGCTCCTTTTGACCCGTCGCCACGGCAACCTCAGCAGTTCACATAATCCACTGTTACTTCTCATCTGTGTTTAATAACCCCGTGACAAATGTACATGAATTAACTTGTCTATGTAGTAGCTCCACTGTGCTCTACTAGGATTATGTTATTATGTGCGTTCCACTTCCATTAAAGGTCCCCATATATATAGGTTTTTGATACGACCAGAATAATTGTACATGCTGTAATGTTCAAAAAACCTTAATTACTCTCATATTGTCTGCCTGAGTAAAGCTGTTTAACAACATACTGTAAGGCGCTTTCACACCAAGTACTTTGCCGTACTTAGTTCATCAGAACTCTTTAGTTCTGATGAACTAAAGAGCGGAACGCGTTCACACCGGAATAAGTCCCTGAGGGAGGGTTAGGCAAATGAAGCCGCTGACGTCACTTCTTCTTCTTCTGCTTTGGGTTTACTAGCAGGCCGCAAACAACTTCACGGCGTATACTGCCACCCGAAGTCCCCGGCCCGAAGTCCCCGGCCGGAAGTCCCCGGAGTTGGGGACTTCTGAAGCCTTCCGAGTAAATCGCAAGAAACGCCGACACCTCCTCATCTCTCCACCGCTCCCATGTTTTCTTTTGTGTTGCCATAAGTTAGTCTCTCTCCGTTTGTGCGCTGGGCTAATGCTAATGCTAATAATGCTAATGCGAGGAAAATAAAATGGCGGCTTCACAAAACTTTTTGGGAGTTTTACGGGGCGTGGTTTGCAATCCGCCCAGCCAATCAGAAACGGGAACCTTTTTCTCCCATGAAAGTACCTGCTCTCTAGGGACTGAAAAGGGAGTGAAAAGGTTCTCATGAACTAAGTTCTAGTTCCGGATTTCTTTGGTGTGAACGCACATTTTCGGAACTATACTGGAACTATACTGGGAAAAGTACTCCGGTGTGAAAGCGCCTATAGAGTGAATTTAAGTGTGTGAAAAAGTTACCCAGCTGGATTTGATCCTGGGATGTCTTGATAACAGACGGTGAGTGTGTTACACCACTAATATATTTAAGTGTTGGGAAGGTAACTTTGGAAACGTTATAGGTTACAGATTACTAGCTATTTTTTTAAACATATAATTAGCAAAGTAACTCTATTCATTGCTTTATGAACATGTGACTTTATAATTGTTTTTCTAATTTGGTTCAAAGCTAAAAAGACCCTAAAAAACATGAATTCAAACCAGGCAAATACTCAACAATGATTACCATCAAACTTTCATTAAAAGTTATTCAATATAACTTAAATTAAGATTGGAACAGATCAACAACATGGGATGTTATATTCTACAAATAAGCCTTTAACGAAAAAAATCATAGTTTGATATAAAGAATAACTATCATTTTAAAACATATTTGTTTCAGTATCTGATCAAAATAACGTTTATTTACTGTAGGTACTTCATTTAATGACTTACTTCCAAGACAATCATGATGTTGCAGTGCTAGATGTTGCGTAATGTCAACCTTGATGCATTTACTGAAGAAATGCAAATAGCTCTACCTGATGGAGTCATTAACGTACAGCGCTGTGATTATTGTCTGAGATTGATACAAATAATATACTCTGCAAGTTTCATATATTTTCTGACAGGCTATTTCCTGTACCTGTAGTTTATGTTCCTATGTTTCCTAAGTTTCTGTATGTGGACAGTTACGTTTGCAATAGACTGAGTGTAATGGATACACAATTGACTAATTCACATTATACCATACCATACTATATTTGCAGGAAGTAGGTGTGCTGAGGGTGGCATATCAAGTTTATTTTTGTGTTTTGCCAATATTGTCATTATTTTTAAATCACACCAATCCGTACCTGCAGATATTATATACTAATCATTTATCTTTGGAACCCTTTCATGTGCATTGGCAAAGATGTACAATAATACCAGACATATGCCAATGAGGACATGCTAGACATAGCAGAAGAGAAAGTATTCTCAAAGTGCGACTCAAACAAACAAACAAACACTTTGTTCTGGCATGAATGGCCACACACAAACACACACACACACACTCCTTGATGTTCGAGCCACTATAGATTGTTTATAATCTGTGCCAAATTCTAATTAGAGATTCAATAGTCTCATCTGAGATCATGATGCACACAACACACAAACAAACAATAACATGGGCACCGTACACACATGCGGAAATGACCAAAATAGACTCTGGCATACAGTACAAAGTAAACAAACATATTGTCACACGAGCATTTTTAATGGAGAGCAGCCATTGTTAGCATGCCACAAACGGTGGACTAAAGAGTCTCTAAGCTGTGTTTGACCAGCTGATTCATATAAAGCCAGTCTAATACTGTAACCCAGTGCCAGGGTGAGGCCAGTCTAATACTGTAACTCAGTGCCAGGGTGAGACCTGCAAATCCTGTGTTTGTTTGCTTCCCCTCTTCCAAAAGCCTAACGATGCTCTTCTCTCCCAGCCTTCTAAGACAGATGGAGATCATTAGCTTCTCTCACCCACCCCTCCCTCTTTCTCTCCCCACGATCTGTCACGTCTAAACCACAGGCGCTCCTTGTTTCACGTTTTCACTCACCCTTTCCTCCGTTTGCCTCTCACTCACTGTCTCTGCCCATCTCCCTCTACACAGATTTATATCGAAAGGTTTCAAACTCCAGCAGAATCTTACAACTTTAACAAGTGCTTCATCACTCTTGTCAGAAGTAGTTACAGGAGTCATGACACACACTTCCCAAGACAGGAGGAATTGATGAGAAGCCATTAGACTCTGCTGATCCTGGACGGGAAGGCCTCCATCAAGGTGTTCCTCTTCTTCTCGACTTAGACACATGGACACCAGCAGCTCTTTGGACATGTGTCAGACACACCATTTCCTAACTCTGAAACTTCACTTGTAAAGAAAGTTCATGCATTATTTTATCAATCAGGGGGAGTCAAAAGTCATAGTAACTTTTAAAGCTGCAATTGCCCTGCGGTTCCCTAAATCTGCAAATTGGCATTTAGACTCCATTATTTGTAAATTAACCTCTGTCATATCTTGATGGCATTGTTATGAGACACATGTGGCTATATACAATAAACAGCACACCAGTGTAGCTAGTATTGTAACAGTTTGTCGAGCATGCCTGCTTGCAGTAGTGCTGAAAAGTGATAACAGAGCTCCTGCTGTCCCGCCTGCACTGGTGACCATCTGGACCGAATCCATCAATTCCTCCAGCACTTCCTCTGTGGCCCCGACTCCTAATCTGTCATCATGACACCGTGGTGGTGGGACCAGCGATAGGAGGGGCCATTTAGAAGCAAGTCGCCGAGCTCACTGTCAATGTCAGATTGTCTTAGTGTTTGTTAACTTAAAGGGGACCTATCATGCAAAATGCACTTTTGTACGTCTTTTATACATGAATATGTGTCCCCGGTGTTCCAGGGAACTCACCAAGTGTCAGAAAACACAACCCTCTCTATTTTCCTCCATACCCAAATCTCTAAAAAAGGGGCTGCAACGGATCTGATCAAAACTGATCCAGATTTGAACACTGTCCTGACGTCAGGACGGTGGCGCTACGGCTATTGGGCCAACTCCACCAATCAGGAGGAGACAGCCACGGCCATTGCCGTTCGAAAGCGCTGGAGAGGCTGTAGTACATATGCCAGGCCTGTAGATGGTGCTGTTCTCACAGAATCAGCCCTTGCAAAAACAGAGCTAACATTTTTCAAATTGAGCGAAATGAGACATGGCTAAAATGCATGATCTGTTTGGTATTTTGAAAAAAAAAAAGTATAAATATGCCTTATACTGTATAAGTATGGTCCTACACTATATTATTCAAATATAGCATGATAGGTCCACTTTAAATGTTTAATTTTATAGGGGCCATATTATGCTCATTTTCAGGTTCATATGTGTATTTTGTGTCTCTACTGTGACATGTCTCCATGCTCTAATGTTCAAAAAGCTCTTTATTTTTCTCATACTGCCTGTGCTGCAGCACCTCTTTCGCCCTCTGTCTAAAACCAGAGCCCAGTCTGCTCTGATTGGTTAGCTGGCCGGCTCTGTTGTGATTGGTCAACCTATTAGAGATGTCCCACCCCTCAGCCTATCATACACAATGTGTTGGAGTGCTATCCAATAGAAGCACAAGTGTTACATAGTGATGTCACTATGTTACGGATATAAACAAGGAGAGAAACTCCTTCTGGAGGAAACTTTGGAATTTAAGCTTTTGCGACCAACACAAACCTGTGTAACACACTTCAGGAAAGGGAAAGCCCCAAACAGTACAATAGGGCCTCTTTAAAAAGTGAAACAAAGTAAATGTAAGAGGCAATGATAGTTTATGCATCCTTAGAGTCCAGAGAAAACATTTTAATCATTGTCTTGAAAAAAATTAAGATTTCAGTGTTTGGTTACGACAGTAGTGAGTTAATTTTAATAGGGTTTGAGCTTTGCCTCATATGAGATTCCTCAGTGAATTTACACACACACACAGCCTGCGTTCTTTCAGGTATTTGTTCTGGGAAATGGAGTTGATTTCAACAAGAATTCCCATTATATCGCAGGTTCATTTGTGTTATTCTGCCCTACACCATTAACCTGAAGCGCCAGATGGTTTGTTTACACAGCACCATCTGAGAAGCTGTCATTGGAAGAGTGTTCGGAAAGTCAGGCACTCAGAAAATACGTGACAGGTGATCAGAATAACATCTGTCAATAAAACTTTCGCCAAAGCCATTCAGAGGAAGAATAAAAACTTTTATTTTTTTTTTCAACCGAGGACATTTATCAGTGCTGTTCTTTGAATAAAGCAATACTATCCAGTTCTGATATAACTGATTCTATCGCAGCTTCTACGCTAACTACCCTCATGATCTTGTGATACAGGAATAATCCAAATGCTTGGCAACATAACAAAACCCTTCAACCTCAGATTAAATCTCTCCAGTTCCTTTCCTGCTTTACTCAATTTAAACTACTCTCTACAGTGATAGGTTTACGCAAATGTCAGCCAACATACAAGTAACACAAGTTCATACAGGCACTACAATAGACCAGAAGGCAGTCTCTTGCCAGTATTTTACATTGAATCCTAAGCTAATAAAAGTAGAGGAGTTGATTGAGTGCTTTGACCTCCCTGGATGTGGCCGAGGTTAAACGGGTGCAGGGCTGGGCTCTCTTTTTCCGCTTTTAAAAGCCTGACATGTTCCCTGCAGGATGTCTGACCCTCTCTGACCACAAATCAACCAGCAATTACAACCTACAGAAAGCCGTGTGCAAGCACGCACACACACAGCACTTTCCGACCAGCGTTGCTGCATGGACCAGAAACTAAAAGGACAAAGCAATATACTGTAAAAGAGGCAAAGTGTAATATCAAGAGCACAAGGTAGAATGGTGAGGATAAAGAAATAGAAAAGCTCATTATATGCCAACAAAGATGTAAAAAATGCTATGTATGTAGCAAAGATGTTTCACCTTGCTTTGACCGTTACTCTGAAGGTTATACATTCTCTGGCCTTGTCAGTGTAATTGTTAAGCATGTAGAGATTCAATGTTTCATTCAGTTAACATTTCTTTGCAGTCCTTTCTATCAATGTCTTTCCTATTGTAGCCTAAGTGAAAGTAAGAGATTTACTGTACATAGTCCTGGAACTGGAGACTTGAGCTCTGAGTTGTAGTCATGTTCGGCGGTTTTTTTCCATGGCTGTCTCACATAAATAAGGCAGGTCCCAGAGGGCCGGAAAGCCCTCTAAGTCCACACTTTGTTACAAAATATTGCCTGTTTCTATTCCACTTGAAAAAACTGTTACAAAACAGCTGAACCAAAGGTGCCAACCTGTCAATTTATATTGCAACTCGGTCTATTTCATTGGCAAATGTTAAACAAAGTAAAGGGGGCAGTCCTTCATGGCAGTCTCTGCGGAGGCGGCTATTCAGATGGAACAAAAAAGCATTTTCATGCATTAATAAAATGCTACAAATGTTGCGTTCAGAACTTTTTACATAAATGTATTATAACAGTTTAACAAATAATAAAAACATTTGCCACATTTGTTTTACAATAAAACTAGTTTTGGGGATTTCACATTTACTTTTGAAGGCATGTGAGAAAAATAAAAATTCCTCCAAAAACTCAAGGAAACACGGGATGATGCATAGATATACAAAGGGTCATTTTGTAGGTGAATTGTTCCCTTCAGATCCTTTTGTGTCTGTTTAATTCATACACAATCCCATGTGCAATTTGAGTCAGACAACAATTCCCCTTACTTAGATCAAAGGGAATAAAACAGTGAGTAGTAGGCGGACACTCCATACGGTTATGTTTCACAAAGAAGCCCCATCAGCGCTGTACCGTCAAATTCTACGTCATCAAAGAGCTACGTGACACGAGAGGATGTAACGATATCTGCGTTATTTGCATTTCGGATACAACCACCTGTTAGCATCAAAGCGCCGCAGCAGAGGGAAACACAGAGGATTTGACAGTAATGACTAATCATGGACCAGCGATACAAAGCGGGCCTCTTCACAGAAAGCCTTTGATGCAGGTGAATCACATCCTAAACATACTTATTAGCAGGAGAGGGGGGAGGAGAGAGGGGGAAGAAGGGTGAAGAGAAGGGGGAGAGAGAAATTTGTTCCGCACGTTAGCTGGCATGCTTGGGTGCACGAGAACAGAAGGTTGGCATAATGAATTTTGGCGTGCAAGCGGCTGTTAATGAAATAAAGAGCCCCACCCCAACAGAGGTGCGAGTGTGTGTGCTGGAGTGTGTGTGCAAAACAGAAGAAGAAGGGGACAAGACAGAGGAAGAGATGGGTGAGGGCTGTTTGAGTGTATGACAGAGAAGGGAATATGCAGAGACAAACATTAAAAGTGAAAGAGAAATATGTTTATGAAGTTACTATAGTAACCAACATATACATGAGCAGGTATTGCGTGTGCTCCTGTACAGATTTTCAAGGTAACCAAATGTTCCTTTTGTAAGGTCCTCTCCGGCAAGTTCACTTTTTGTTGTCATTTTGTAATTTCTGTCTTATTTTGTTTCTGGGGACATTTTGTTTTTCCCCAGTGTTCGTGTTCCTGACCTTGCTATGTTCCTGACCCTGCTTTTGCGTACTTCTCGTCTGTTTTGGTTGCCTGTATGACTGTTCTACTGTACCATGTTCCGCCATTTTGTCAGGCAAATAATGTTTTCTTCAAACTAAAGCCATTGTCGGAGTCGTGCTGTTGAGCCCGTTGCTTCAGAACACTCCAGTTGTTAGTTTAGTTTATTAGTTTAGTTTTAATTTAGTTTATTTATTTATAGTGTCGTGGACAGTCCCCATCGATGAACTGTCACAAAAACAGTAAATGGAGCAGCTTTAGCCGACATGACTAATTTCCAGCTGTTGTCCCCGGCCAGATGGTAATAGACCCTTAAAATCACAATATATCACCTTGTAGCTTCTAGATGTCTTGGTTGCATAATACAGGACTAATCTGGGACAACTTGACTCTCTAACCATGTATGGATATTCATTCTGTCTCTTTGTAAAGTTTTACTTTAGGGACTGTGTTGAGATAAGACACACAAGACAACAAATCTTAATATTAAAAGGAAGAATGGGTATTGAAAGTTCTTTTTTCTTATCAGAGCTTCCAGAAAAAGCACGGCAGAAAGAGTTTGTAAGTAAGTGTTTCATATGTTTGGCCTAATGACAAAGAATAATCTTGCACTTGGCTCCGTTGCAGACGGATCTGCAGAAGAAAACTTTCAAGTTGAACTTTATCAAAACTTTCTCACTTTTTAATTTCTTGCTTCAGTCTCCAGAGAAGCACAAGTATCACAAAGGACCCATCGTTCTAGCGCCTCAATTTATAAATCAAAGCTTTTTGCTGAAACAACATAAAGCACATGAAACACAGCGATCGATCTTCCAGCCAACAATTCCTAAATATTGCAGCCAAGTTACGACAAGTGTACTTTAATGGATGTTTTAGAAAAGGGAACTAAGTTTATATGCATTTGACATACAGTATGTTCTCAGTAGGCCAGGTGGTGTTTGAGGCTCTGATGTGATTTCCGAAGCCTCAGAAGACAGCCTATCCCCACCCTCTCAACACGAGTTGCCTAATTGAGTGTTAATTTGGTGCTAATGATGTAACATGCTATCCCAGAGAGACGCCCCAGATGCCACGAGACAAAGGCGTGGGGAAGAGTGTTGCAGAATCGCATAGCAAAGCATTTAGAGAGACACTCTGTGAAGCTCGTCTGCATCTGCTTCCTGAATTCAATGAGTCACGATGCAGAAGAAATAACACACACCACATTAAGAAGCATTCAATCAAGTCAAATGCTGTGAAAAGTATGCACTTTTAAGAAATAAGGGCATCCTCACATGAACCACAACTGATTGTTAAACAAATATTCCCCTCTACAAGCAAGATGAATTAATCATTCAACAAACATTTCCCAGTGAGAAGTTCTGGCCCTACATTAAAAATTAAACCGATTTTAAAACGTGAAAGTAATAAACAGTGAGGCTGGGTAGTGAGTGATTGGGTCAGAGACGGTGCTGAAGCTCTCTTCTCCCTCTGTTCTGTTAGCGCCTCAACATAAATATAACATGATTATGAAGTAGACCTCTCTGCTCTTTTATTTATCAAAGTCATAGAGCCTTACGCAACGTACACTGAAGAGTACTCTGCATGGCATCAAAGTGGAGTATTATGAGAGAGGGCGCGGTGCCTAATAAATACATGTGTAGGTATTTGTGTGCATACATTTCCATCAAATGATAATGTTCCTGTTTTTTGTTGTTGTCTTTCAATAGTTTCTGACTTCACTACCTTGTCAGTGGCTCTCTCTTTCTTGGTGAGGACTTACACCTTGTTCCATTTTTAAAATAAGTATTTTCTTAAATATTGCTGGCAACTACAAACATCTTCCAATGAATACAACATTATTTAGGGACTACTTTCTGCCATGGATTAATACCCATTTCTGGTGGGCTGCATTTTTTTTTTTTTTTTAAATGGCCAGCAGGGTCAGGTAAGTCACGATTGTTTAGTCTATAGAAAAATGACCTCACTTCCTTTTTGATGTATCTCCTCAGTAAAGATTTTCATGATTCCTGAGTTTCTCAAGTCCCTAATTTCAAATCCTCTTCAATACAGCAAGGTTTTTAATTAGGAAATGATGGTCCATTTAGAGTAAGATAGACGATAGAGCAAGACATGCTTTAGGGCAAGGCTATCTTGTTAGCATTGTGTTGTCTGGTCTGGCTGCTCCCCGTTTGCAGTTAAAATAGTCAATTGTAACTTTTTGTTCCTCAAAAAACATTGTGTACTGTTCTCAACACTCTCATGTAACTAAACTCAAACTGCGGTGCACAAACGCATGTGTGATGTTACAGTGAGAACTGTATGTACGGTAAGTATTTATATTCTTATATTGATCCATGTGGGCTACTGAGTTTTTACAATGCTAGGACACTGTGTGTGGAATGAAAGCCTACTTCCATTTATAGCTGCTTCAATTCCAGTCTCCTGGTAGAAAGGCACTGTTGCTTTCATCAGCCTTATTCCGTTTGGGTTATGTTTTTGTTACAGTAAAATACCTAGGCTTGAATGAGAGACACAGAAAGCACTTGTTAGCTTATGAATAAAGTAATGCAGTGTACTCAGTTCAGCACTAAGTGAACTCCCTCTTTCAACACTGGGCATTCTCTGCATTCACTAATAGATTTCCTATTCTTGTCTAATTAAAAAGGGAAGCCTTTTTCCCGTGAAAGGCTCCCAGAGCTACATGTAGGGGTGGAGAGGTCGCTGGGAATCCATCAGATTTGATGCAGTTAATCAGCATAAAGCCTGCTCCAGTGCACTGCTAAACAACAACTGCAGGAAGGACCCAGCCCTCCCACTGCAGCACCCCAGGACTCCAGCCGGCATGGAAGCAAGAGACAACTCGTATACAGTAGTGTAGCATTTCTACTACAAGACCAGGTAGTTTCTTTGTTCCCTCCAAAATGTGTAATTAATTGGGATTTAAAAATAACTACAGAGACAGCTGGAGAGAGCAATATGGTGAGAGAGAGAGGATGGTAAGACAATGAGAGGACAGAGCCCTCGCCCACGGTAATTATCTGACTCTCCTTTTGTCTTTTTGAGCGACAACAAAAGACGCTCGGAGAGAGGAGGGGAGACAGGTGGAGGAGAGGAGAATAAAAGAGACAGGGGCCAAAAGAGAGAGGAGAGAAAAAGGATGGAAAGGAAATATAGAGCAGAATAGAGGAGAGTAGACTCCTGAAACTCACATCATTCTGCAGCAAACTGGCAAGTCAGTAACACAGGCTGACTCAACCTCCTCCAGCAATGCACAATTTGCCTTTCTCTTTCCTCCACACAGCTACTGTACAGAATGATGAAGGTACAGAAGGTATCTGATCTTGAGCTAGACACAGTGAGGAGCAGAGGTGGTCATGGAGACAGCAGATGCATTTTTTTATTGTCGAGGCTTGACAGAAGTGAGTGTAATCTTAGTAAGTAGTGAATGTTGCAATCTGAGACTTTCATCAACATGATCTCGCCCACGCCATCAGATAACTGTCACATAGTCACAGCTATAGCAAATAAAACTGCTATATGGGTGCTGCTGGCACCTTTTAACATCATCTCATATATTTCTGCAAACACCTGCTACAGAGAAAAACAGCATTCCTCTCCTGGCAAGACATGCAATGAAACTTAAACTTGCATGTGTGTCCAAAGTGGAAACTGGCCTTAAAGGGGAACAGAAACTCGGCCAGTCATTTGCAGTTTTCACAGCTGGGCAGGCACGCATGGATGGATGTGCACATACACACATATATAAACAGATTCACATACATATACATGCAGGCATAGGCATTAGCCGTGGCACAGACAACAGACTGTGTGTGCGCAGACACACACACACACACACACACACACACACACACACACACACACACACACACACACACACACACACACACACACACACACACACACACACACACACACACACACACACACACACACACACACACACACACACACACACACACACACACACACACACACACACACACACACACACACACACACACACACACACTAGATGCTGACACTGGCTTCCTGGACGGCCTCTCTAACTGTGCAGGGATGCCAGAGGAGGAGAGAAAGAGCGAGCTGCGAAGACATCATTTCCATTATGTACCAGGGAAAGTGGTGGCAACACAAAATGGTAATGACAGTTAAGGCGTTTAGTCACGGGCTCACTGGAAGGAACGGAACAAAAAAAAACCCCGTAGTTTTAAAATAACCGTTATTCTCTAAGGAACTGCTGTTGTGTCCATAATAACAGAATGACGTATAAGGACATACACACTCCAGAGAGAGGGCATGATAACACATATGTGTGCACGAACATGCTTTTAAAGGACAGCAGCTCTTATACACACATGGGGACTTGATCATGTAATGTGGGAGTGCTCTTCAACATCTGAGATCTCTTGGCGTCTCCACCCCTTAGGCTTAGAGGCTTTGACTGTACACTATATGTATGATTTAGAGGATTGAGTGACAAGAAAAGGGCGACGGTTGCATCAATCTTATCTCACCCTGTCATATGATTGCATCACATGCGTCTTACTTGAGCATATGCTTCAGTGTGAGCAGAAGCGCATAAGCGTTTTTTTGGAGGCAGTATGCCGTATATACTGAGTGAGTATGTACTGTAGGAGGCGGTTATATATGCAAATTCAAAACATAGACATTGAAACCCTTCATTATTTGAGACACTTCAGGGCTTTGCTGGATACTGTGTCCATTGTGGCTGAGATCAAATGTGTGACACTGTCATATTTTCTGTCCCCATCCCCCGTGGTTGTTAATGGTCATCTTCTTATCTTTTAATTGGGCCGAGGGTTTTCTAGTCTTTTCTTTTCTTAAGGACACTGTATAATGAGAGGGTTATTTAGAGCCCCCTATTGACCTTCAGTTCTTTCAAATCCTATCATGAGAACAATACTGCACATGGCACTGTGTGGAATATACAGTAACAGAGCAAACTTTATTCTGTTGAGACAGCAACTATGGACCCAAAGTAAGGTGGTGGTCACTGCCTCTTGGAGGAGAGTACAACAAAAAGAGAGAGACTAGGCGAATGTCTGCAGAGAGAAGAGAGTCAGGATCTAAGGGGCTAATTACCACTGGACTGCAAGCCACACAGGGAATGCAGGGAGATCTGAGAAACAAAGGCCATAACATGATCAGCGTCAACAGTGTATTGTAACTTAATTAGTGAACAAATAAAAGGGAGGAGGACACGCAGAGAATGAGGGGGAAAACCACTAATGTAAGTACAAGGTGTTACACCGTGAGCAACAAGCTGACTCACACATCTTCCCTGCTGGTTGTTCAAATGAAACCACACACTGAGGCCATTAGTGCAAGGGGAAGCTACTGCTGTGTTTAAATGAGACTGTGCGAGCAGGTCTAATCTTGCTTTAAAAAGGTGCAATATTGAAGACTAATTCACATGTAGGCTTCAAACATCACGTGTGTCCTCATCACAGCGTGCACTTCAAAAGGATCTCGTCTTTCAGAGCAAAGAAGGAGAACAGTTTCACAGCTTTATAGAATCTGCATGTTATGGTGGTTTTTTACATATAGAAAGGAAGAGAGAAAGAAATAGAACATCTGTCCTCTCCAGAGAGTGAAGTGAAAGCAAAATGCTTCATGCTAACATGGGCGATTTCCACCAGGAGCAGAAGACATGACAACAAAAGCTTTGTTTTACTATGTACCGCTGCACCAGGCTCACACCAGCAGGGTGTCAGCAGGTTTATGAGGGCAGTACACATAAAAGTGTTTGAGGCAACTTAAAAAAAGAGCCTAGTAATATTTGATACTCCCCGGAGAGATCCATGCATTTTAAGCAGAAGTATGCTTTGATGCTCATGAAAGATGCAGAAAGGCTGAGATTCTGGTTTTCGACATTAAAAAGATATTCTCTTCCCTTGCTCACACCAAAGTTGTTTTATATTTCATAAAAAAACAACCTAAAAACCTATTTTCATGAGATGATTTGATCTATTTTCTCGGATAGAAAATAATGCATTTGAAATGCTTTAATAAACGTAATTTGGTTTGTCATTGGACAAAATAAATAATGAATGAAAAAAAGGAGATAAACGGGGGAAGGGCATTATTATGCTGATGGCCCAAAATTCCCAAGATTTCAAAATTGAGCACACATCGTATTCAAAGTGCTAAATCCTTTGAGTGGCTTCTGGAAATGTAATGACATTTCCACGAAAATGTGTTGTGTTGGTAAAAGAGAGGCATGCCAGATATACTGTTCAATCTGGGACCACACACTTAAAACTTATAAGAGGACATATTATGCTCATTTTCAGGTTTCATAATTGTATTTTTGACATGTTTACATGCTCTTATGTTCATCTCATTTTCATTTAATCGTTTATTTGAAGAGGGACAATGCACATTGATGAACATTTTTAACAATTAATGCTTCAAAATGTAAATATGCCGGATTTTAGCTTTTAGCTCATTTCCATCCGTAGTCCCTCACATACTGTACAACATTTAAGAACATGACATTTATATACATAGCAAAAATAAGCATTTACCACATGGCAGTACAATGTAGCAGCTACGACATATAAAGTGCAGGAGAAGATCAAAGAGCTACATAAAGTGCAAAAGGAGATACCCCTGTATATCATTTAGCGTGCATGTTCAAAAAAGCTCTTTATTTTTCTCATACTGCCTGTGCTGCAGCACCTCTTTTAACCCTCTGTCTGAAAGCAGAGCCCAGTCTGCTCTGATTGGTTAGCTGGACAGCTCTGTTGTGATTGGGCAAACACTTACAGATCTATCACGTACAATGTGTTGGAGCACTAGCCAATAGAAGCGCAAGTCTTTCATAGTGATGTCAACATGTTACGGAATCACTCCAAACGTTGAAAAAGCTACCTACGAGCACCGACAGCTCAATACTTACTGTAACATGTTACTGAAACTCAAAATGGTAAAACATGAGAGTAGCTTAATTTGTCAGCACCAGAGGTTACAGCTTGAGGAAACATCACAGGTTTTTTGTGTTTTCATGTCCTGATGTGCGAATAGTCATTCTGGTCAGCGGTTTTGACTTGGAAAGCATTTGTAAGGGACTGATCTGTTTTTATCCCAATGAAGAGAACGTTATCTGTTTTTCAGTTAAATTACAGGATGTTTTTTGACATAGAGAAACGGATGTCCTCCAAGCAGTTTAAAGTGCTCACGTTAGCAAGGGAGAGCGAAATGTTGAGTTGTGTGTCATCGATATAGCTCTGATAGGGATGTCAAGTGCCAAACACTCATCCCCTCTCTAACTGAAAGGAGGCTACATTTATTTGGCTTCGAAAATATAAGTTTCAAAGTAGGTTTTTTCCAAGTGTGCATTACCAGCCGCTGAAAAACAGTTTAATTATTGACCGAGACTTCAAAAGGCTTCAAAAGAAAGAGTTATGATTTGAATTCCACCACTCGTACTCTGGTACCAGCCCTATACGCTCAGATAATGATACCAACTAGAGACCGTAGGGGTGTGTGCGTGGGTGGGGTTGGGTAGGTCAGGCAAGATTAATTGTGGGGGATGTAAATTTAATTCGTCACACGCAGATTGATGTCAATTTTAATTGAATTAAAACAATGTGAACCATGGCCTGCTTAGAATCTAGGACAGCTGGTGAATAGTGATGAAGTGAGTTGGAAAACACTTGAGAGAAAGGGGAGGGGGCGGGTGAGAGGTGAAGAAGACAGACAGAGGAGGGAGATTAGTAAATGACACGAGTGATAGTTGACCTCAAACTAATGAGCCATCATGCTCCACCCTTCTGGTTGTAATATGAGTAACTTACAGTCTGGGCATTACAAGTGCGTGGACTTCTTCATAACTGACTCTTAGGTTGTAAAGGTATGACAGACAGAAGGTTCAACTGCACAACTCACACATATAAAGTGCTTTCGCAGTGTGTGCTGCAGCCACCGTGTGATCGATGCTTGTGTTTGTGTACACAGGTGCATGCATTTGTGTAGGTGAAGTCAGGAAAAGTCAACTGCTGGAGTAACACTTATCTCAGGTGTGACTTTATCATCTTCTCCCCAAGGACATGTAACTGAGGCTGAGTGTTGAGCGTGACCAAAGCAGGCTCACAGGTGCCACGCACTGACGCAAGACTTGAGCACATGGGCTCGAGAGATGGAGAACGTTTCAGTCGAGAGCAAACCCATCTCATTTTGTCTCCCCCACACCTCTTATCTCACCCCGCTCGTTCCTCCCCCCCCCCCCCCACTTTCTAGGATAATATCAGCACTAATCGCTGCCTCTCCGTCCATCTATCCACCTCCAGCCTGATAGATGGCGAAGGAAGACAGATGGAGGAGTTTTGGATGCCACAGTGCTCTTTCCTTTAGTCTCTGCTGAATGCTTCTGCCTCCGTCCTTCCCTGCATTTTCCAAAATGCGCAGAGGTGAGATTACGCCAAGCTGGCCGGGTAAAACTCAAGCATGATAAATAAATAGAACTCACAAAGAGAGACACGCATAAAAGTCCGCTCACATACCGGCAGTAACATTTTATAAGGTTGTGAAGTGTTCATGCTTCTGAAGGTGACCCTATTTCGGTAGTAAGGAACCTTTTACTGCGATGAGACCATGTCCTGAATCTCCTCCCCGCACCTCAACTCCTCATTACACACACACACACTTTCACCAAGACACACACACGCATGTCGTCCTATCTCAAATGTGAGATCTCGCCCAGAGAGGCAAGGGCAATCGGGTTACTGTGCGAACCCTGATGGATGAATGTTAAATGTAACGGCGTCTACTTAAAGTGTGCAATTCAGCCACAGCACTTTCAGCCCGAGTGAGCTGGTACACCACAGAAGAAAAAAAAAGAAACCCACCCGATTATTTTTTCTCCACACATTCTGTATATCTGTATTCATTGTACATTAAGCGTGTTCCAATAGCATATTTCCTCTGACTGTGGATATACTGCAAGACGCAAACGTAAGGCAGATGATTCCTCTCCCCCCCCTCTATTCCCTCTTGCCCTCTGAACCTCCAATTCACTGTGCCAAACGGTACATTTACATTGGTCATAACCTCAATCACCATGCTCGCGGCGGGCTATGCTGAATGCGCATACAGACATTTATACAGAGAGGCGATGCAGACAGAGGTATAATGGGAGCAATAGATAGAGACCCACGCCCGAGGCATCCATCAAACCAAACGACTCCATTACAGTAAGTCCGACAGAGGCAAGCGGTAATGTGCACTGTGATAAACACTAGGATAATAATCTGTTTATAGTCCTGGACACACTGTTTCTGCTGGGAAACACTGGCAAGGATACAGATAAGATACAGGAGCAGAGCCCTCTCTCATCTTTTCATTCTGTCTATCTCTTCTCCTCTCCCTCTCCATTATCACCCCCTTGTTCTCTTTATCCTTTTCCGCTTCCTCTGTATAGTAGTTTGCCTTATACAGAACCCAGAGGGAGCTGCATACATCAGCTGAACAGGGCTTTTATCTGGTGTTATACCATTGTACCTTTACCATCATAGTGCTGGAATGAGGCCTGGGAGAACTATAAACATTGAGTAGAATTGATTCAGATGTATTATTAAAAAAAAAAAAAAACAGACATATTGCACCAGACACTTGTAGATAAGCATATATAACCTTAAGAAGACAAACACAATAACAGGAATCCACGGCCCATATTGTACACAAGTATCAATTAATCATAACCGGGTCGTTTCAGTCGAGGCGTTGCTTCTCGTGTCTCTGAGAATAGAAAGGGGATAAACACAGGAGCAGACTTATCTGACCACGCTCTGTATTCCTCAGAGGAACCGGGGGAATAGTGAACCTGCCTCAGCTATGAATCAATTATAAAAGTACACCAAAATGCACTCTCTTTCGCAGATGGGAGGTTGAGGTGAAGGTCTATGGAGGGCAGAGAGAAAACAAAATCTTTCCATCTGTCGATAATGGTGTTTCTTATTCTCAATACGCAACCCTGATGGCTGCACAGGCTTTTTCCGGACACTCGGAATGAGCTCGTAACATTTAAATGAACCCTGACATAAAGTGGAGGGAACATAAATGAGACAAGGGGTCGCTGTTTCTTTTACATTTCTATTAACCTGAGGAGCATCGGGGCTTGATTAAGAGGCTCCTAGATCAGCCTGATCTGGGCGAGCCTATGTTTATGCCCATAGTTAACCTCTATTACAAGACTGACCTCAGTTCAGATAGCAGCCCCTCTTCTACTATTAATGGAGGCCTTTACATTGCGCAGCAGGGTCAGAACAGTAGACAGACACACGCACACACAATTTGCAGCCAGGCAGGGTCAAAGCAGAGGCCAGTGTCTATTGCGTTATTTCTAAGATCAGTTAAACTTAATGACCTCCTTCATCCTCGTGGCCGATCATATAAACTACAGCATTAGCGCTCGGGGCTCGGGGATAGTTTGGCCTTTTATGCTCGCCGTCCAGGCAATGGTGGTTTTAACAGGATGTGATAAAATGCGGATAATCTCACGCCCACTTGAGGGGATGATGGTGTAGGTTTATTAAAGGAAATGAGCCTATGGTCAGATGGAGCTAATCTAATTCAAGGCAACTACAGCCTTAAAGAGGAGGAACCCCACTGGTATTGTAATAAGGCAACATGCGTTATTAATGTAGAGCCTGCCGTATTTTGACAGCAGAACAGAGAATTGGGGACTAATACAGGCACCTATTGTGATGCAATTTCTCTAAGTAGCCACTGGGGTTTTCTGCTAGTAGCATGTTTTCTAATAAATATAAGACCCTGGGTCAGTCACACTTGAGCATTGTCTTCATTTTAAAAATGTGTTTTGATGTTAATTTTTGTATTACAGGAAAGGAAACATTTATGGGATCCCCCGAATCAACCTGCTGCATTAAAGCTGTAGAGCGTTGCACCTCCTGTGTGGAAACGAAATGATTTTCTCCATTTTGACACGTTATTGACATTTCATCAAGGAAACATGCGCAAATACTGTATACCCCAGATGGTGCGGGTGTTTCTATGAGATACATTATACTGCAGATGTGGCCATGCAAGCATTTTACAAACACATACCAGAAACTAGTGTGGGTTTAATAAGAAACCGAGAAAAAAAAACGCCACAGAAAAATTGAAAATTGGTTCAGAGAGAGAGAACACAAATGACTCTTATTCTCTTTACTTTTAACTCTCTCTGACTCACAAGGCTGATTTAACACGAAACCTTGCTGCTGCCAGTTATTTATTTTCTATTGTTCAGCCAAGGTTATTAGATATTCAGACATCACATTGCATACAGGCGACAGGCAGGACTCATATTTAAAAATAACATGTCTTTCACCTCACCAGTGTTTCTTTCTCTTTCTTACTGCCTCTCTACAGTATGTATCTTTATCCTGCAGTTTCTCCTCTCTCCTTCCTCCTCTCTGTATCATTAATGTGATCTGTGTTTATTTATAACCCAATAAAGCTTTTATGACCGCAGTCATTATAAGAACATCGAGGTCATGCCGACAGGCTAACACACACACGTGGATGAAGCCAAAGTATACAGCACACAGCCAACATGGGACTCATTCGACATGCATATGTTATGGCAGAATGTTTATCACAGTGTATTTCTGGTATATTCATTAATGTCACATGGTATTAAGCAACAGTATAGTGGACGGTGTGGTGTTCATTTGGTTTGCTGGAAGGAGGCCCATCTATAGGCAACCAGCTGAAACTCTTCACCAGCAGTTGTATACATTGGCATGTGTGGTAGCTGCTAAATAAGGTCATGAAATCTGGGATCATGTAGAACTCAGAGGATGCAACATATATGACTGTATAAGGTTGGAACATGTCCAAGTTTAGGAGAACTGACAATGTGTGTGCGTTAAACATGTTGAGGGAACATGTTCGTGTGTCATTTAGAAAAGTATATCTAGCTCTGTGTTTCTTCTGTTCGTGGGAGCATTTCTGCGATTGGTTGCTGTTGAAGCAAGGTAATGTTTCCCCATTGTTGTTTGGTGGTGCGCAACTAAATAATAATGATTAATCTCAACTATTTCTGTGTTTGTGTTTCATTGATTCCTCTCTGTTTCATTCTTTCCTGTTGTGCGAGTGCTGGATCTCCACAACACATACATTCAACATGTTTTCACAAAAACATGTTGAATATCCCAGAGCTCTCGGTAGCCTATATCTCAAAGCATGAGAAAATAAAAAATGAATAAAAAAGACATGGATAGAGAGGGAAATATATATATATATATATACAGTATGTATATTTGTTTTTAATTGGGAATAATGTAATTTGAAAGGAACTAACCTGGTTAAGAAACTACTTCAGGCGGCCACTACCTCTGAATATAGTTTCACATGCATGTCGCCCATGCATGTCTTCAGGAATTTCTGATTTAAGTACTTTCATGGCCACACTGAGCGCTTGGCATACCCCTCTGTGATGGTAATGGTGATAAAAGGAAATCTAGTGTATCTTCCTCCTCATATCTGCCTCATATTTATTGAGCCCCACAGGGGATAAAATGCTGGCCCATCAATCACGAGAGCAGCCAATCTGGAAGCCACACCTCCAGGATCACATCTCCCCCGGCTGCACACCGTGCTGATGTTCAGGTAAGTATGTTCCTGTTTGCTAGATAGCAAATAGCCTGTGTATCTCACACTGCTATCCCCTTCATTTCACACAGGAGCAATGACCAGCCACACAAATAAACACCACACAAGATACTCATCAAATGCTTACACTACTTCTGTGTGGACTAACATTGAACATCTTCAGAGCTTTACTACATGACCTAGTTAAAAACCAACAAACAGTGTAGCAGCATGGGCCACATTTTCTTCCTATTGTCTTTGTTTGATATAAAACTCACACACACCAAACATGATGCAATGAGCCTGTACTACGGGCTTTTTGAGCTTACAACCTTCAATCTTAATTACTCACATCTGCAGTAAACATCAATAAACGGTGCAATGGAAGCACGGATGAGTTTTTCCTGGAAATGTAGTCTTTTCCAACAATCCCTCATGATTGCCATATAATTACTACAAATTGGAGGTCAAGCAAAGCTCATTCAATTTGCTTTGGCATCAATGCGCACAAACACAATTTTAGGCGTTTAATTTGTACACTGTGATGCTTCTGGGCACCGAATAATAGGTGGCATCAAACAGATGTACGCAGCACCGACATACAATGGGTGGGACTAGCTAGCTAGACTGGTTTAAGAGAAAGAGAAAGGAGAGGAGAAAAACATGAATACAGGATTTGACCTTTGCATCAACCCTAATCAGAGCGATTGACCTGGCAGTGCTCCGAGCACCCTATCCCCACGTCTCCCCCCCGCAGTGCATTCAAGCTGAGAGAGAACGAATGAATGCATTCATTTGTTGAGAGAGAGAGAGAGAGAGAGAGAGAACGAGAGAGAGAGAAAGAGAGAGGGATAGAGGTGGATAGCCACAGAGAGCAGAGTTGTAAATCTCCTGACCTTGGTCCTGGCTGTTTAGCTCTCGTGTGAAGGGGTTTAGCCTATAGCCTTAAATATTTCAACGCTGCCTGGTTGACTGGAAAGTGCTGAGTTAGAAGAAGGCATAGTGGCCAGACCCCAGCATTCAACCTCCCCCAGCAATTAACACAGCAGCAGGACTTCGCTGCAGTGCTCAATGGTGTGTGTGTGTGTGTGTGTGTGTGTGTCTGTGTGTGTGTGTGTGTGTGTGTGTGTGTGTGTGTGTGTGTGTGTGTGTGTACTCGTTCCTATCCTATCCATTCCTTTTCTTGAAGTGACTGTTAGAACTGCTACACTATCGATTCCCCCAGCATTAACAGGAGTTTGTAGAATAAACACCCCGAGCCATTTCACAGATGCAAAAACACCCTTTTTTTTTTTTTAATGTTGTTGTTGTTTTTCTCTTCTCCTAGAGACTTACCGGTGACTGTGAGCTCGGTCGTCCTCCTGACCACGAAGCCACCAAACTGGACTTCACAGGTGTAATTCCCAATGTCATCCTCCTTTACGTCCTGGATGGACAGGATGTCTCTCTTCTGGATGATACTGGCACGCCACTGCTTGGGACGGCACTCCTGTTCATTAGAGGAGGACAGAAAGGTCAAACTTTAAACTTCTACCCAGAGCTTATTGATTACTCACTGTGGAATACAAAATGACCTGCAGAAGACAGGGGGAAAGGTGCTGTGTAGTGCATATGGTCAGGGATTAAATAATCTGGCCAAGACATTATGTCATTTAAGAACAACTCACCATGAGACCTCAAGAGCTGAACAAAGAAGCTTTTGAACGTCACTGAGCGTTAGGAAAGTGCATGAAGTGGGATTGCATAAAAACTCTATACGGTAAAGCAATAAAGCTTTTCCCTTTTTATCTGATCAAGATGTATTGCTCTGAACTAAATATCCTCCATTCAATACTGCAGGAGAGCCACCGAGGACAGAGAATGTTATTTACACTAGTCTCTGCTGGCAAAATAAGTGTGTTTGTGCTGCGTCTGTGAGCATGTGTGAATATATATATATATGTGTGTGTGCAGGCACAATAAGCATCTCCATGACACGAGGCTCAGCCTGTCGATGCTGTGGCAGGGACAGCGATGGCTCTGCGGATTTTATTCTGCCATTGCCCCCGGCAACCTTCGAATTCAATCACTGTGTCTCTGCAGTGGTCCAAATAACTCCAGGTTCCAGCACTCCCAGTCATTACCCAGAATGTAATTGAATTCTGGAAAAACCTAGAGGTCGAGCCCGGCGAGCTAATCTACTGCTGATCTGCCTGTGATTAGTCTGGCCTGAGCCCTGCACTGGGATGCACTCTGTTGTCCGCGGGCCGTGCATGACCTGGGAAAGGCAAGGACCCAGGTGAGAGGAGGGGAGGGGCAGGATGAATAAAGATCACGGACCGGGAACATTTGGAGGGCGTCCACTTATTCCCCAGGGCGTAGAGTGACATCGCACAATTTCCCTCCTCGTATAAGTTTGGCGTTCATTATGAAAGCCATCTCTGTGTGGCTGCCCTCTGCCGAGTCCTTGCTCTCGTCAGTAGACGCTCTTATGTAATTCATCCGGACCATTTGCATCCATACATAATCTGCCTAAGTGATCTGGAACCACATTATTAACCAAGCATTTTAAGCAAAAACAGCCAAGAAGTTAGATGAAAACAAACCACTGAAGCATTTAAGAAGATGTATTGGTTGTATAATCACAAGGACACATGCCTTCCTTTTTCATTTGCCTAGAATATAACAAATAACAGTATTTAAGACACACACAGAAAAAAACGTAAATTAGGCAAGCATAACTATGATATAATGACAGGATCACACCCACCTTAGACCAGGTGATGTCCGGATCTTTTCCAGCTTCAACATAGTCATCTATGTCAGGACAGAGGATGTCTTTACTCTTGCTGAGCTCAGCTTTCTCATTTCGCCTCATGTTGGAGTTGTAGCACATGTTCGTGTCATTCTCCGCCACAGTCAGAGACATGGACACCTTCATGCAGTATGTAGCGTTCCTGTGGGCAGAAAAAAAGTATTAGTAAGACCTCTTGAATGTCATACTGCTGATGATACATTAAGGAAAATAAGATGAGCCTTGATAGTACTACAACTCTCACACAGGTGGAATTTTATGTTAACTCTCCCGGATACCCTTTAAGTTATATGTATCCTTCTCCATTCCTCCTCTGGCTCCCTCCTCCTCCCCTCTGTTTGTGGGGTTAGCAATAACGACGTGTTCAGCAGCTTTACCGAGTCAATGAGTCACACTCAGGACCACTATTGGATTTATGGGGGGGAATCAGCCAGGGCCTGGGAATGCTAATCAGAGGAGAGACAAACGCTGAGAGGGCCTCACGACATGAAGGAAGGAGAAAGCTGCTTGGTCATCACAAGGACTTAGTCCCCGCTGCACATCCCCCCCCCCCCCCCCCCCCCCCCCTTCATCTCCTAGCCACCATCAACACACACACACACACACACAACACACACACACACACACACACACACACACACACACACACACACACACACACACACACACACACACACACACACACACACACACACACACACACACACACACACACACACACACACACACACACACACACACACACACACACACACACACACACACACACACACACACACACACACACACACACTGGCAGAGGTGAAGGATACCTCTCTCTCATTCACGTACTGTTATTATCATCATAATCATCATTACTGCAGGGATTTGCTCTCGTCAGCCACCAGGGAATTAGTGAGGTTGGCCACATGTTTATTCACAGAGAGCTTTTATAGATGCACAAAAACACTTTACATGACATGTTTAATAGAATAAGCTAGATGGCTAAAATACAGCAAAAGCACTGTGTGGCACAGAAAGGTATACATTTAAAACCAGTTTTTAAAAAGTGAGTTTTGACTGACTTCTTGAACATAGCATGATTGATGCAGTGATGTATGTGTTTTAGAAAATAGTTCCAGAGAAAGAGGGGCTTTAATAAAGAAAGCCCAGATCCAGTGTCGGGTGCAGAGAAATGGAGGCTGTGGAAATGAGTGTGGCTGTGGAGAAGGTGGGTGGTTACGAAGGGCTTTGTGATTAAAGAGAATGAGTTTTAATAAAATCAGTTTTGGGACAGGAAGCCAGTGGAGGTGCTTAAGGACAGTAATGTGGTCACAGGAGTGGGAGTGAATGAGCCGGCGAGCAGCAATGTTGTGGATGTACGGGAGTTTATTAAAGATATTGGACAATGCACCATGAAGAATGCTATTGCTGGAGTGTACTCTGGAGGTAATGAAAGCATGTATCAGAAACAGAAAAGGAGAAAGTAGGGCAGGGTATGGAGGACAGAAGCTACCAAAAATAAAATATAGAAAAAACATCTCGCTAAATAGATTAAAGATGCCATTTAATATGCAAAAAGTTATTCAAAAAATTGATTTAGGCAACCATTAATTTACAAAAAGTTGCACAAATTGATTTTTTTTTTTAAATAACTATTTCGATTTTTAGTCATTTGGTGATTTAATTTCCTATTTAAATTTGCATGTCCACCCAATTTATTTGCAGAGGCTTTTTTTAATAAATATAAATAAACTATTTCATCAAATAATTAATAATAATAATAATAATAATAATAATAATCAACACATTTTTCTCAATTTCTTATTTTGAACCAAAGGATTGCCTCCATACGGCTCTCAACGTGCCAACAGCTGTGCGGGTGGTAAGCAGCTAATAGTGATAACAGCACCACAGAGTCCACTCCAGATCTGCTGCACTGAAATCTAAAATAGTTGTAACATTAGGGATTTCCTTAATTTAAAGAAGGCAACCTGGTCCCAAATAAGACAGACCCAGACAACAATCCAGACTAAAGTCCACACCCTTTAATAAGGTCTGCGTTCCCTCCATGCAGCCTGGCTGTGATCTGGTCGGTCAGTCACTGCCGTGCAGCCATACGGGCTTTCATTTCATTTCATTACATTACATTTACGGCTCGCCAGATGCTCCCATTCACTGTAAATGACAGGGTTTCATATGATCTACTCAGGTTATGGAAGCAATAAGGGAGTCACCTCTCTCGTATAAACACCTCTGACCCACTGGGACCATAAAACACAGATGCAGACACACACACACACACACACACACACACACACACACACACACACACACACACACACACACACACACACACACACACACACACACACACACACACACACACACACACACACACACACACACACACACACACACACACACATACACACACACACACACACACACACACACACACACACACACACACACACACCACACACACACACACACACACACACACACACACACACACACACACACACACACACACACACACACACACACACACACACACACACACACACACACACACACACACACACACACACACACACCGTGTAAAGACATATGTGGCTATGTGCCGTCATGGAAGACTAAGTAGAGATAGAGAGTAGAGAAAAGGAGAATATCTACTTGGAATGAGAACACAAAAAGATACTGTACTTCTACAACAACATAGGAGATGACTAAGAGGGCATCTGGAAAACGCTGTAGGAAGCAAAAGTAAGAAGCAAGATATTGAAACAGAGAAATGCCCTCTTGGTGCTGATATGTAACATTATCGACTTGCTACGTCCTATCTAGAGGGAAAAGAGTGGGAAGATGCGGTGCTGTAGGCTTACAGAGTACACTTAGATAATATATCCGTCTACAGAACAAATTCCGACATGCAGACACACACACCCTAACACACGTGGCCACACACATGCACGTGCAGGCAGATTCACACACGTACAAGTAAACCCCCGCCGTTTGTTGATATAACAGGCAGATGATCAGAAATGACCTCGCATAGTTGTGCACCTGATCCATTAAAGTCCCCGGGGATCCAACAGGAGACATCCCTACATGTTAAAAATATTCACAGCGGGCACCCTGTGGCATTGTGAGAAGGTGTCAGTGGAGGTGCTTGATTGATGGACAGCCGGGGGTCGATGCACAGTCCTGTGGTGTCTTTCACGTCTGTCACTTTCTATTTGAGTGTATCTGCTTTGGATATTAGTCTGCTGCTCACGTTAGCTAATTCTCCACACGTTATTATCCCCCCCCCCCCACGTTGGATAATGTGATCACGGGAAGGAAATACTCGTGGTTGCACCTACTCCAGAACACAGACTCATTACAAGAACTATTATAAAATAAGTCAGGTGAAACACAGAGGGACTGTGGTTAAGCGAGAGGCAGAGCGAGGGAGACAGATTGATGGATTTGAATCGATGTTACAGGCCTTATGTGAGATGACATGCGGAGGAACGAGAGGCAGAGAAGGAGCAAAGGGGTGAAAGAGACGGAGCGCAGAAGACAGCAAGAAGCGATTGCTATGTAAATGAAGTCACCTTCACATGAAAACTGGTGATTAGACTTATATTTCCAGACAGAGAAGGACAAAGATAACTACCCACACACACACACATTCACGCAACATTGAAAAAAGACACGCATTCCAATTTGCCTCTATATCTCTGTCTGAGTAAAACATCTGGAGGGCTTCAGTGAAAGGCCGAACTTAGCACAGGGGGATTTACCTACATTTATAGACAGTACACAACACGCCCCGAGCTATTGGAAACTATCCTGCGATACATGCAGTGCAGTCGGGAGGTATTAAGGCAGAGACACGTCTTTTGTTGTGTTGGCTTTTCTACTCCAGCACACAGGATTAGAAATGAAACAATGACTATGGCTTTAAAGTGCTGACTATCAGCTTTCATTTGACGGTGCTTATATCAAGATCAGATTGTATTGTGATACAATAGAATCATTGTAGCATGTGAGGTTATCATTGCTGCTAAGTAGCTCATTGGCATCACTATATTTCTGGTACACATGCATCTCACTAATACTGACTAACATTTCAAATCTGACCAGCAACAGTCATGGAGGTCAAAATGCATTAAATAGCCCTCGGATGAAGTCACATTTCCAAAGCAGTTAACATTGGTTCCTTTAGGACAGGGGTCTGCAACCTTTTTGACCAAAAGAGCCATTTTGCCCCCTTTTCCACCAATTGTTTTTGTGGGCCCACTTTGAAATAAATAAAACATATAGCTGCACCCTAAAAATAGTTAGCTGATTGAATTATGACTGAAGATCGTCAGCTGTCTTCCTCTTCCGTGTTTTCCCTCCAATACGTAAAGGCTGCAGCACCTTTGACAACTTCTCTCCACATATCAAACATACCGGTAAGCCAGCATCGTTTGCTGTGAAAGCATAGAACTCTAACCACGCAGAATTAAACCCTCTGTGTTCCTCCGATACTTTTCTTTTCTTTGATGTATCCATAGTTCGCTCATCGAGCCGGGGGTCAGGTTATTCGCCTGCAAGAAAAGGCGCTGGTGCGGGACCGCAGGATATGACGCATATTTTAGTTGACCTAATTAAAACCGTTTTTTAAAATGTTTGTATGTGTCACAGTATCACCTCAAAATACAAGATACAAAACATTTTCAACCGTGCAACAATATTTAAATAGTCCTACAAATATTTGTATTTGATTTCCTTCTTATTTTTGTCTAAGCTCAAGGGAGCCAGAGTAGAGGGCTTAAAGAGCCGCGGGTTGCCGACCCCTGCTTTAGGAAGTCGGATACTTTGACAAAACCATAGATTTCTAATGTTTAAAAAAAGATGGAAAACTTTTGTAAAGGAGGATAAGTTGTTTTCTAATTAAAGTCAAAGAAAAGGGGGTGACGTGCCTCATTTAGTTGTTAAGTTGCATGTTTTTAGACATTATCCTGTCTAGAGGAAATTATTAGACCATGTCTTTTTTTTTTTACTGTGAGTCTTTGTGGTAAGAAGTGTTGCATTAAATGTGATCATGAATATACCTTACTGTTTTTTGCCACTCTTTTTATTGTAATTGACTGTATTTCAATTTTCGCAACAATATATTGAGAGAAAACCATCAAAAACACACACATAAGCGGAGGCCATTAAATCCACTGGGGTTTGGTCTCAGGACTAATTTACATCAGAATAACATTTGTGAAATATGAGACATAATGTGCACGCTCACTCTGACTCGCTATACAGCAGCAGCACGTAATGTGCTTTTAATTGCATGTAATATTGATGAGATTTTTACAACCGCCAAACTCATTAAGGATTTTGGATTAGACAAACAGAGCTGCCCTTTTATTAAGTGCACATTACTGTAGGTAAATCGAATAGAACCTCAATAAGTCCTGCAATAAAGCCTACCTTTACAAAGTGTACTATGTACTGTATCTCCGATTGGGGGTTATAATAAAAGTCATTATGTAGATGTCTGAGTTTTGGGTAGATGAAGGTCTACGGCGTGTACTGTGTGAACTCTGGAGAAGCGATTAAGTCATATCTTTCCTCTCTTTGCCTGCAGGGAGTTCCAGGGGAGGGAGTTTAGGTCATGTATGCTAAAACGTGCGACTCAAAAGCTTTACTCCCTAACAAAAAGACAATTGATTTCAGCTCGGAGGCAAATCTCTGGCAGTGTTCTGATTAGGGTATCTGAGAAGTTTGAAATCCCCCTAAAGCTAAACTTGTTTCTCCAAGGCTCTTTTAACAAGTGTAGCGCTCAACAGTGTTTAAGCATGCTCTCGAACCAATCCCTGTTGGAGGAAATTGTCAATAATCATAGACAACATTAATCTATACTGAGAAAACACAGTTTGTGGCAGATTAGTCCTGCAGAATGCAGTAATGAATTGCTGTATAGTCTGGTGTATCATTGCACACAACACACACTCGCCCAGTCACACTTAATGTATCCTGCAAGCTTCTCTGAGTCTTTAAGAGGCCTTTAACTGGGTTTAATAAAAACTCTTGAAAATGAATAGCTGCAATGAGCCGTTCATTGAGGGATGTTCTCCACTGCAAAGGTTAATAAGTTACTGCCACATAATTATGCATCTTGTATTAAGAAGGGTTTCTCTGTAATGGACCTCCTAGAGTGAGTGTGTGTGTGTGTGTGGTTGTTTGTATAATCTCTTTGTCTCTATATCTGCCCTCGCAATTCCACATGGCCTATAATTCACCATATCACCATCAATCAATTTCATTTTGTTTAAGTCAATACAGCAGTTATACTTTTTAGGAACAAATAAGAGTAATCACTCAATAATGATTATCATGTACTGTAAATAATGTATATAAGGTTATATGTGACAATACAGACATATTTTAATTCATTAAATGGTATAGTTCAACATTTCGGGAGATGATGCTTAATTGCTTTCATAATGAGAGTAAGGCAAAAATACCAGGAGTATTCTTGTGTCTGTGGATCAGGTACAGTCCAAGTTAGGAGCTGGAGGGTATAGCTTAGTTTAGCATAAGGATTGAAAGGAGAGATAAACTGCTACAGCACATCACTCTGCAATAAGACCCACAATGTCTTTAGACATTTCTGTTTGTATCTGGATTAAACAGTTCAACTAAATGTTAGTTAGTAGGTTTTATAATTTCTAGTAGAAAGTTATTTTTTAATTGTGGAGAGAGGCAAGCTAGCTGCCCTCCTATACTTATGCTAAGCTAAGCTAGGCTACAGGTTCAAGTTTGATACAAGGATGTACAACTTCTTATATAACTCTCAACAAGAAAACTAAATACAACAATTGTCTTACAAAATGTAGATCTATCTAACTTATTTGAAATTAATCTCTGTCTGTAACTATTGCATGTTGAGCTTGACAGGGCTGCCAACATTTGAGTTCAGCTTGGAGTGAGATTTTTTTTTTGGTGAACCGAAAAAAGAAACGTTCATGTGTACAGTGTTACAAATGTATTGAACATGTACAAACTAGGGTTTCCCATTAATGTACCGGGCGCTGCATATAGGTGTAAAACAGAGGTAAAGTGCTATTTTATAAGTGTGTCACCTCCTCTAGGGGCAGGGGCGGACTGGCCATTGGGAATACCGGGAGTTTTCCCGGTGGGCCGGTACCGAAGTGGGCCGGTCGGGCAATTCACTGTATATACTGTATAGTATAATAGTAAAGTTATTTAAGATGATGCCATATTTATCGAAGATTTACATTATAAATATTCCCCAAAATTATTCAAAAGCATATTCTTCAAAACTCCTTGCTGTAGTATGACCACCAGGAGACTTGATGTGTGTAGTGAGTTTGGTAGTAATAAGCTGTATAATAGTGATTGAATATTATTGTATTCTCTTTTTTCGGAGTTGCACTTTGCAGACGGTCCCTGACAGAGACCAATGTAATGTGTCCAGCTCGGAGGACGGCGCATATTGGCTTTTCTTTTTCAAAATGTGATTGTAGTTCGTTGTCAACCTTAACCACGGTACTTAGGAGACGTCATTTGTGTCTGAATAACGTTTTGTTCATGAGTTATTGATCCGTGAAATCAGAATCTCCCAATATCGTTCCAACTTTACTGAACTAAGCCAAAAGACCGTCTCATTTCGTAGACCGCTCAGTTTGCTGTTCCTTCACTTTATTTTTATATTTATATACATTTATTTTGGACGAAAACTTAGCGTGAGGAAAGCGTGACTCTCACGCTCAATGCGTGAGTGTTGGCAGCCCTGAGCTTGAAGTCGTTGCAAGTAGCAATACAAGAGGCCAAGTGGTTAGCTGAATGTGGTCAAGAGAGAACATCATTTTTTTTAAAACTACAGCAAAATAAAATCAGACATTTTACCCAGGACATTTAAATGCATCCTCCCCATCCCCCTTCCTACCGTAGCACGCAGGAGTAGAGGCCCACGTCCTGGAGGTCTGCAGGTCTGAACCAGATGGCGTCCTCCTCCTTGCTCATGCGCACGCCGTCGAAAGAGATGGGCTCCTCGAAGTCGCTGTGGCCGAGGCCAGAGCTGCGGTACCACATGAGGCTGAGGCCCACACTCTGCGCCTGGCTGTAGTTGGCACGGATGTATCCATAGAAGAGAGCGCACTTCAGCCGCACCGGCTCCCCCTGCAGCACCCGGTACTTCAGGTAGTCCACCGACCAATCAGTGCAGCCTTCCACTGTGGAGAAACAGAGAGAACGAGAGACATTAAACAACACATTACTGAGGTGGGTGTCATACAATAGTTAAGAAATCATTATTGCAGTGTGATTACAACGCATATAAATATTGTATTTACAGCAAATTGTTATGGAGATATAATGTATATCCACATCACAAGAACATATGAGTGGGAAGAGGATCATATAACACACCGAATAATCCTCTTCTTATCACACTTTAATAGATGTAGTAATGATACACTAAGTGCAGTATCATTATATTACACATGTTTAACGGTGTGAATTCCATAGATGTTATCACCTTTTGTGTTTTTTTTGGTTGCAGTTTTTCTGCTCAATGCTTCTTCTACCAGCTGCTCACACATTCAGGGCATGTGTGCCACACAAGCCTTTGCAGAGACAACTCAGACACGATCCTGCAATATCCACACATGCAACCACAGTGGAATCTAGGGAGGACCTGTAAAATATCTCCATAAATGATGTCAGGCTCCTCCAAGTGCTCAGGCTGCGCCACAGCTCCAATGTCAAAGAGTGCAAGGAGAGTTTGTTAACTAGGAATACGCCCCGAGCTCTAGAAGCGTGGCGGGTTCCTTGTCTAACGGTTTTACGGACAGATATTTTCCTCAGGCTCTTCGTCTCACGGTTTTTGTCCTGAGCTAACAGGGTAGCTCATCTGTAATCCACTCACTAAAGATACTCCGCCCTGACTGGACCGAGAGTCTGGCCTACATGTCCATCTAGGTTAGTAAGCATTCTACGGTGAAAGCTCATTTTACAGATAAAATCAAGAGCAATACAGCAAGAAACTGCATCTTTCCGCCTCATTTGTGAAATGTATACTTCAGCTGCGGCAGTATAACAAGTGCAGAGAAGGAAAACATAGACTGAGGGCACAGAAGCTGAAAGAACATTTGACAAAAAAAATCAAAGACTGTGGCACGGCCCCCCAGGCGCATTGGTCTGTTCTATCTGCAGCCAGCAGATCTCTCTCAATTCCCAGGCGGAGGTTAACCTATGGTCAGCTATCAGTCTCTAACTAATTAGCTCCAATTTGTTTCTCCAGCAGGTGTGTATTAGGGAGTACATGTGTGTGCATGTGTTACCAGAGAGAGGCGGAAGAGGGGGAGTGAAGTAGTGATGATGTGCTGAGATAAAGTAATAAGAACCCTGCTGTGTGCCAGTCTGTGAGTGATACAGAGCCTCACAGGGACAGCTATGCTTGTAATTAATACTCTTAATTACCAGAGAAGTAATGTGTGTCTGTGCGTGTGCGTGTGTGTCTGTGCGTGTGCGTGTGTGTGTTTGCATGAGCGTGCATTCCCTATACGAATGGTTGTCTGCCTAATTATGTCTGTTAATTACCAGTAGGCTGATCCACAAATGTGTGTGCGCTTGCATACGAGTGTGAGGAGGTGAAATTGCGCGCGTGTGTGTGTGTGTGTGTGTGTGTGTGTGTGTGTGTGTGTGTGTGTGTGTGTGTGTGTGCGACGTAATGTGTGAAACTCTGTCTAATTATCATTCCTAATAATGAGAGCAGGGCCCCAAAAGATGCAAACAGTCACACGTGCACTTTCACATGCTCACACGCACTCCACACAACTTGAACTGTTAAGCACCTTACTGATGAACACTATTAACAAGCACAGTAGACAAGCTGTTTCTGCAATGGAGTTATATGGCTAAATTATTCAAGTATAACCCAAAAAACAAGAAATAAATCTCCATTTTCAGTTAATTTGGCAGGAGAAAAAACAGCAGCACTCACTTCCATTTTGTGCGTCTATCTCCTTTGAACATTTAAGCATTAGATAGGAGATAATCACCAGGGAAACGCTTAACCACAAACAGCTATTCCCCCCCTGACATCAGAGTGAGTTTCCATTGAAGGCAGCAGGTAAGTCCTCTGCCCTCTGTGCATCTCAATCTGCTAATCAGCAGGGACAGCGGGCGTTTATTCAGCCCTTTTCTTTATTAAGCCTCTACACCTCTAATGGATATGACCTCTGCCTCGCTCTCACAATCTCCATTGGTGCCCTCGCTGCCACAAGAATAACAGTTTATTCTAACGAGCTTGTATGCTGATTCACAATGAAAGAAAACATTTTATTCATAGGCGGTGCGCCTGTCAGTGTCTTTCACTGTGCAGATTTGCAGGCATGTGATGTCCGAGCAACAAACTTCGCATGCATAAGGGCGTACACACATAACAAGGAGACCCTTCATTCCTACAGACCTCCAATTTGGAGCCGTTTTTTGACAGGAAATGTTATTAATTTTGTACATTTTTACAACAAGTAAAATATGGATGCATTACAAAAATCCACAGGAGAGAGAAATGGGAGCTGTTGAGTGCGGTAGCCTTTTGTGGGGGGAAACCATATTTATGTCTGAAACTCAAAACTGTTTTATCAACTCAATTAGAGGCTGACATTTCCCACATCCCCACGCTGGGCCGGAAAATCGATGCTTCCCGCTGGAGGAATACTGCAGTCCTCACCTCTCACTCTCTCTCTGCTGACAGCACATGCACATCCACAAAAACAGGATCACTCCCTGTTCCTGCCGGCACCTCTGGGACATCACACCTTTTGTAGCGATTCTGTTCAGCCACTCCTGGACAAGCCCATAGTGTACACATCCCCACATGGGTGTCAGACAGAGGGAAGCTGGCCTCTCACTGCAGCACTGTGAGCTGCAGCACTCCTTTAGTGCTAGCACTGCTTCATCACATGATGTGTAGGGCATAGGTATGGAGGGTGCAAGGAAAAAGCAAGGGGGGGGGGGAATGTCAAGCTACAGGATATATGTATGTGTGAGTGTGTGTGTGTGTGTGTCGCAGAAAGCTTATTACATTCTGTGTCGAGGCGGACCTGTCCATCTTCCTGTGACATTAAACCAAGGCAATAAATATAGACCCCTGAGCTACAATAAATTGACCCACATTCATGCAAATGCACACTCACAACAAACACACAAACATAAACAATCGCAGAGCGTTTTTTTCTCCCATAATCAAATTCCCGTTATCCTTCCACAACAGTAGTGTCACTCAAGTGTGTCTCGCTTCCCTACTTACATGTCTCCTACTCCCTCTCTCGTGTCTCTCCCCTAATCACTACCTGCACTCCTAATGAAGTGTAATTATCAGATGTTGGGTGGGCGGGAGGGTCCTCGCAGGCCTGGAAGACATTCAATGATCTATATGCAGATAAGGACTCTTAATAACGTTCTGTCTCTCACGTTCTCTTTCTCTCCTCCTCACCGACCCGGCAAACATGACTCCATCTCCATCCCCCTATCCAGCCGACTCATTACAGTACCTTTACCTTGGCATCAATCTTTTTCCTCCCCCTTTGCCTATTTATTGCTTTTTACCAAATAATTACTACAATATTCCCTTTAAATACAGTATATTTTGTCATTTATTCTTGTTTTTCCTTACACAACAAACATATATTTGAACCAATACACCAAAACAAATGCCCCCCTATGGAAATGCCCCTATATCTTCCTAGCAATAGCTAATTATATGCTAAAGATCTCTATTTTTCTGCCTCAACAAGCGCAGGTACTTTGGCTGACCCCTAAAGGTAATTGTGCAGAATCTATGGTAAACGGTTTACTGTGCTAGTACGCCTCGCTATAAGATAAAACACCACGCATAGTCTTTGGCAAATTACATGTTATTCTCCTCTGCTGCACACGCCACTGATGTAATTCTTCTGCAATGAGATATATGTGGTATCTGATATACAGAGAAGACAAGAACAACATTCTTGCATTAGCATTTAAAATAAGCAAAGGTACCTAGAACAATAGGTAAGGCTTAATGAATGTGCTTTATTCTCCTTCTGTGAATATCTCTCTACTTTAGCTACAAGAGATAGTTCATAAATGATCAGTTGACTATAGTCTTAACCTGCAGTGGTGGATTGGCTGTCGCCTCTGTAAATCGCTGTTTTTATATTTAGCCAACAGTTCTCTGTGTGCCTCTGCCCTGACTGAGTCTGACTACCAAGGTTCAAGGTTCAAGGTTCTTTATTGTCAATCTGACATAGCTACAGAGTAATTATGCAGTTGAAAATCTTATGTCACAGGCTTCTCCAACAATGCAACATAATAACATAACATAATAACAATAAGAGCAAGAGCAATACAAAAATAATAATAGTTATAAAAATGAAATAAAGTTATGATGTGGAATAGTGCAGTATGAGTCTATATACAAGTTATTGGAATGATATATATATATTAGGTATTAGATACATACTACTGAGTAGCAGTTGAATGTTTGAAGTTGTTTCAACAGTTCAATTTTTTAACAGTCTCACTGCCCGCGGGAAGAAACTGTCTCCGAATACCAGGCTGAGACTCAAGATAATGGTAGGTGTTAAAAGCATCCAACCTGAGTGAACTCTGCATGACTTTTCAGTGTTTTTGATCCACCTGTTCCTGTACACATTTCCAACTGATTCAGCTCAAAAAGAGCCAAAAGAAGGGAGTCCTGTAAGCTCAGTAACAGACCCAGGCCTTTGAAGTTGAAATGACATTTCCGGCAAGATTCAACAAACTTCCACCTGATAAGGAAAATAAGCTTCTGTGCCGTCCATCTTTGTTGTCTGGGATTCAAAAACAGTAGAACAAACCTGGTTATTGTCGCCTGGCTTTGAAATGTCTCCCACCTAGATAAGGTTTAACAGGAACTGACGTGACCTGAATGAACAATAATACCAGCGCCTTTTAGCATGCGAGTTGAATAATTACAAATCATTTATAATTTATTAATGTTTTTAACCTTACTAAAAGGTTATTGTCGCAATATGTTATGGATATAAATACATGTACACATGATATGTTTCACTGAAGAGGCGTTTGTGAATTGATGTCGTTGTCTTTTTAATCTGCTCCTATAGTCATTTGATATCTGACTGTTTCATCTCTCCCTCTGTGCCACTACATATCTCTCTGTTTCAAAATCATGTACTCTCACTGACAGTTAACCATTGTTCATTTATATGCAATTGTGGACTAATACTAATTATTTCTATGTGGTGGTGAACCATCCCAAAACAAATAACATTAAACAGGGAATAGCAATTTTGTGTAAGCCTTCCTGTCAACACTGAATAACACATATAGGAATAACGATATGGATTTCACTTCAAAACAATATGTTGTCCCCTTTTTTAATTCTAATTATCTTACAGTAGTCTACAACTTCCTTTAAACGCCATTATTTCTGGGCTCCATGAGAAAGAAATATGCACCTATTCCTTAAGTAAATTGATACTTTAGAAACCTATACACTCAAGGAATAGAAGTATTTATTGGGGGACTATGAATATCTTCACCCAATTAAATGAGATCTGGCTCAGTTAGTAGAGATATCTTAAAAAATGTTGGATGTATTGACCAAACAACTGCAGAAGAAATGTATAAAACCCTTATCAATGTTTGATTTTTGGGCTCCATTCGCTACTGCTTCCGTTTGTTTTTCATTTTAGTTTAAACCCTACCAAGTTGATAAGTATTTAACACATAATATTTTATATAATTAAGGATTGAAGGCCCAGACAGAGACACATACTGTACTGAGAGATAGAGGGAAGAGAAACTGTGATGTGATGTGATGTGATGTGATGTGATGTGAAGGCTGCATATGCACAGCTAACAAGCAGCATGTCTGCCAGGCCTGATGCTACACACACCGACACACACCCCCACCGACACACACCCCCACCGACACACACCCCCACCTGAACACCCCCATCCCACCGCCATGGCTATTGAAGCCCAAATCTCTCTGCTGTTGCTGATTGTTCAAATAAGTATTGAGGAATGCATCTTATATTTAGTTCTTTCACAGCCCTGTTATTTTGTTTGGAGATAGTTTCCTTTTTCGTCTCTTTGTAGTGAATTCTAGCTTATTTTCCTCTCCAGCTTTTCTCCTCGTAACTCGAGTTATACCCAGAGCCTGGAGTATTTTACACCAGAGGATTTCCAATGGAGAGGCACATGCCCGTAGGGAATGAGAGACATGAGGGAGAGATACTGAGTAAAAGGTGAAAGGGACAGGTGTGTGCTGATGCTCTTAAACAATGGGAAGGGAGATACTGGAGTTTGGCCCCGCTTATCAGCTGTTCAAAGCTCATGGAGGCAAATAAGGTCTTTTAAATACTTTACAGCCTGCATTTTATGTCAAAATCTTACTTCTCCTAGAGTAATAAAACACAGATGCATATGTATTTTAGATTCAGTGTCATTTACATTTCCTATTGATTATTATGAATTTGCTTGAAAATCTTTTTTTTTTTTAAACTCACCTAATCGCTCCAGAACTTGTCTCAGAATCATCATGTATTTAAATGTTCTTTTGCATCAATGTTATCCTTAATAGTTGTCCATAACATGGCAAAATGGTTAATTCTTCGAACTTCAAATGGTGCCAATATACAAAAAACGAAATCAACAGATATTGTGTGATATCTAATGTGGCGTTATACCTCCTCGTTACAACCCTCAAAGCCACCGAATCAGATGAACTTTAGTTTCAACACTTATTATCCCCTAATAAGAAGGAAGACAAAGATAAATTACGACTTGCAAAATCCACTAATATTTACCCACGGTGGGAGCTATAAAATCGGTAAGACCTCTAACAATAGCTGTCTGTTTTGCTCTGATAATGTCACGGTAAAAATGTTACACTTGTTTTCGAAAATGTCCTTTTGAAAATGTCCTATTACTGTAACCTTTTCAAAATGTGTTTAAACCAGGCTGGCTGATTTACTACAAATTAAATATGTTCCAGACTCTGCCTTGTCTGTAACAACACATCTTCTCTTCTCTCTGCATTAACAATACAGCAACTAAAACATCGATGATATCATTTTGGTTTCATTAAAACATGTAATGCATGGCCGTAAATGGCTACTGCTATTACTAACCTTGCTGAATGACTAAATGTATAATCATTGCTTTTTCTTAATGTCCGCTGTTGTTGCTGTTATGCTCTAATGGCGGTATTTGTCTCTTCCTCTTCATTTTATATACATTTGACTTGTTTCTAGGTTGTTGTTATAAAGTGCTGTTATTTTCAATGAAAAAGTAACAACTCAACGACACATAAGAGCTTCTCACTCCCTGTACTACCTTTCAATTGAAGCCATTATCCACATTATGTTTCTTAAAGGTGGGGTAGGTAAGTTTGAGAAACCGGCTCGAGATACACTTTTTGTTATATTCCATGGAATGCTCTTAACATCCCCATAGCAATGAATATCTTTGACAACAAATCCATAAAGAAATGTCATCTGTGGAAGCCGTAATACTGTAAAAAGTACGACCAATCATTTGAGCCGGCCCGGCTAAAATAACTGGATGGCCTACCTGCCTGTCAGCCTTCCATCTGTGCACAAACTTATCTCGTGCCCTCATTGGTCATGTGCGCGTTCGTGTGTGTTGGAGGAGGGGCTCTGTAAGGAAGTGGCAGATTTTCTCCGGTTGTGTATTTTCAAATTCTAGCGCACTCGAGCCGGTTTCTCCAAAATGACCTACCCCACCTTTAATATCACAGCCATACCTGTTTATGAGTGTCCACATGTGTGCGATATTCTCATAATATCCCACTGCCTGTAAATGGTGCGGTAATGCACAGCAGTGTTACATGAAACCACTGAACCTGCACCTGAAGACCACAGAAAGCATATAGGAGGAACAATAGGGAAATGAACTCAATCTAATTTATGGCAGTGGATGTTGACATTTGCATACATATTGGCAGAGTAATTTCAAAGGCAACATGAAGCTTTTCAGAGATAAACCAAAACAATACCTAAAAAATGAAGCAAATCCTCCACAATGAGATTCGCCCCACACAAACTAAGCAGGTATCCAGGGGGAAACTGCAGGCGGATGCATTTGCTGCTAAGATAAATGAACAAAAAAAGAGGATGGAATCTGTAAATCTACATATACAGTGCATTATTAAAAGTAGTTTATAAGCAAAGTATAGAAACTTTCAAGTGTGCCTGAAGGTGACAGTCTCGTTCCTATTGTTTCATAAAATAAACCAGGGTGACTCGTTTTCTGCCCTTGACCAAGTTCAGCACAGCTCACTCAGATCCTTTAATAACTCTCCAATTGACTTCAAATTAACCAGAACCCGTTATAGAACAGAAATGTCCCCTGTTGTGTGAGAAAGGGTGTCACTGAGACATTAGCTTTTTGACTTTACTCTCCCTCTCTCTCTCCCTCCCCTGCTCATCCTCTCATCCTTTCTCTTGCTGATAAAGGGCTCTTTTTAAGGAGAACAGAACGCTTGTCAGGATTTGGCCAGCTGGAGAAAGTCATTTGAAGCCCAAATTGATGCGCTCAGGACTCTCAATAGTATCTCTCCAATAAGGGGGGGGGGGGGGGCAGCATGGAGGGAGATGTGGTGGCCGGGTCATTGTTCCTCGTAAATGGCTCTTTATTTCATAGGCTGAAGTTGGGAAATGAGCGGCACCGTTCATGGCTGCTGCTGCTGCTGTGCCGGGGAGGACGGCCATGCGGAAAATGAAACACTAAGAAACAGGAGACCCTAATATCTTAACAACAAGAAAGTCTACAGCTCCCCTATATCATGAGCAGTTTTACTGGTAATGGAAACACATGCAAATAAAGTCCCTGTAAGTTATAAAGTCACGGCTGTGTGTTAGCACCATCCATCACACTGATGGAGTGTGGGCAGGCTGCACAGACTTGAATCCATACACAGCCCCTCGGACCATGACTGGGAAGAAAGACCTGAAAGCGGTGAAGCATTTCAAATCAGACGATGCAAAGTGTGTGCGCGAATGTGAGGGAATCTCTGTGTTTGTGTATGCAGGTGTCAGTCTGCTGTGTAGTATTGAAATGCCAGCCATTTCTTCCTCTCTCTATCTATGTTTGTGTGCTGCTGCTCTCCATTGTGCAGCTGTGATCCATGAGATTCAGGCTGAGCTGTCACTCCGCTAATCTCCCCCAGTAGAAATACAGCTTGGAAAATGTCATCTGAGCATTCAGAATTGTGTTTACACTCGCTGCAGGTTCCATCACTTCTAATTTGACAAGTCATTATCACCCATGCTCCTCTCCCTCTTCCCTCTCGCGGCCCCAGACACGCGGAGGAGGAGGAGGAGGAGGAGGAGGAGGAATGAAGGAGACAAAATAAGGGTATTGAATTCCACTCACGGACACTCAATTGTGCTCACCATAATCAGGTAATCCAAACATTGAGGCTGGAATAGGGAGGATTATTGTTACTTTCGTTAGTTTACATAGGGCTATTCTTCTTCAGGTGTCTCGGTAAACGTTCCATCTTTCAAAAAAATAATTCCCTAAGGCCCGATTACGTTTATAAAATACAGAAACAGACAGTCTTCCTGGTGAAGCTGTGGGCTGTCGGCAGCTGCTGGCTATATGTGAGCAAGGAGAAGCACATGGCTCTGCTCACCCTCAGGCCCGCAGTGAAGAACGAAGGGACAATGGCTGGAAAATAGTGGAAATTCAGTATTGTATAGAAAATGGTGGACAATCTCACCCAAAAGTCCCAAAAAATGAAAAATAAATCCATACGTTGTTGGTGAGTTCGCTACACATCTGACACTATTTCAACTATGAACACTGAGATAAGAACTTGGTTAAGGCAAGGGAACATTTGTTGCCATGGTAATACCACTGATTCAGGTGATGGAACGGCCGTTGTCATGGTAAAGAAATGAACATTTGATTGTTGGTATAGAAAACCACGACTGTAACTTTATGAGGATGTTGCACCACATCATGCAGTCTGAGCTCGATACGATCTGTCAAACAGACACAGGCACTCTGAACCGACTGCACTGATAAATACAAATACAAATCTTCCCATTACAAAACAAACTTCTCCAAAACTGAACTGTCTCTTGTAAAGTTTTGTAGGCCATGGGGTTTTCATATCCTCAGGGTTTGTGGACGAGTATGTCTCCTGACCTCTACTAGCAAGCGTACAACTTACAGCCTGAGGGGGGAAACTCAAAAATACACAGACAAGGACACACACAGTGGAAATCAGGTCTAACCACTGCCAACACTAACGCTTAACACTGGAGTTCTGGTTCACTGTGCCAATCCCTGCAGATCAGCGCTTGATCTCAGATGTGAACTCCATGGTGACTATCCATGGAGCGATCCGTGGTGCTGAACGGTGTAACGTGCGGGTTACTCTGATTCAGACCACGGCATGTATTATTAAAGGTTATATGGAATCGCATCACTTCACTGTCAGGTTGGCTGCAGATAAATTGGTACGATACTTTTGGTAATTCATGTATATCTTTCATTATTTAGCATGTTTCATAATGCATGTGAATGGTTTATTCATGGCCTCTCACTTATAATGTATGCATTTTGTCTGTATAGAAAAACTCTTACTATACAGGTACATGCTTACAGTATGTCTGCATTTGTATGTTTTGTCACTGCAATCTGTTTTTTTTACATCAAATGTATTTACATCAACAACAAAACATTTTTTTTCAAGTTGATCTTAGATTATATTGTCATTTAGAAAATGTTGTTTTCTTGGTGTGGAGAGTAATTTATGTTACAGTGAAGAATTGGTTGTGTTCTGACTCCACTTCAGATGTTTATTAATAACAAATTCCAGGCTTGTTTGGTGTTTTTCTTAACTCTGACCTCTAAAACAAATCGAACACAGAATAAGATCAAATCCATGTCCAAAAAAACTAAAAAGATGAATAAATAAAATCATGGCCATGGTTGAATAAGAAATGTGATGCTAAATCAAGGTGATAGCCATGAGAGAGGGGGTGGAAGAGGGATGGAAGCAATGACCCGTCCGTCTCTCGGTCAGTAAAGACACATCTCCAGTGAGGGGGACGCTTCGGGGCCAGGAGGATAACGACACTACTGCCCGGGCATCACCCCTATGATCATAGGAACACACACATACTGTACACACACTTTCTATTCTAAACTTCTCTTTTAACCAGTATGTCCTCTAAAGAAAGCTGCCATGAACAATTGGTACAATGTTTGAGTGAGCTCTTTCCATCAGTTCACCCTCATCATCTGCTGCTGGTTATTGACTGGTAACACTAAGTTGAAGTGTCGCTGGTGTTCTGCTGGCACATTGCCCGAAATTCATTTCTCCAATTTCACCTCATCCTCTCTCTGTCTCTTTATTTCTGAGGTTTCTCCACTTCTCTATGTTGTTGTTCGAGGTGCTATCAGGGTGGTAATAAGGTCAGTGATCCACAGAGGGTAACAACTTATGTAACATCATAACATTGAAAAGCTTCTTTCATCGATAACGCAGCTCAAAAACACAAAAATTGATTCAAATATGTAGTCCTCTTTTATCAACTGCAAAAAAAAAACACCCTTATTTCCCCCTACCTCCCTCTTCCTCTCATTACAGGCTCCACAGGGGGGGGGGGGGGGGGGGTGATCAGGCTGCAGGATGATGCCACCACAGAGTTTCACTTCCTTGGTTTCTTGCCATGACACCTTCCGGCTTATATCCATCGATCCTCATTCGATCCTGTGTTCATCCCCTTGTGAACGACCCTTATTTAAATCCCACCTTTCAAAACTCAACCCCTCTCATCCCAACGTCCCCGACCCTGATCTCTAGTCCGATAAACTCTTTTGCATATTTAAGTGACGTGGTCTTTGTTAGTTTAAAGGTATAGATACACCAATAACACCAGAACGATTACAAAATGGTGGTCAAGTGTGTGTGCCGTGTGTGCCTGTTGTAAGTGCCCTACTGTATATGGGCTATACAGTATATGTATTACACCACTTGCATTGAGGGAGACGATAGATGAGCAAGGGCTGGTGATGAAAGAACATTTTCAATTAAGATGAGTATGAAGCCTGCTTCATTAATAATGCAAAAATCATTACCCCCATTACGATAGCGCCCCAGTTTAAAGGCACTGTGCCTTCGCATGTGTGTTTGTTCCCAAGCTTTTGCATGCAAGCGTGTGTCTCTTGTGTAAGTAAAATGGATTCCTCGAGTGATTTGGTGCCAATAATTCATCCCCGGTAATGGCCAAAGGAGAAGAGCTTTACAGCTTCTCAGAAACCGGCACAGCTTGTGTGCGTGTGCATACTGAAAGTGCATGCTTTGCTGCACCTGGATGCATGCGTAGCGACAGGAGCGTGAAAGTGAAAAAGAGACAAAAGAGATGAAACAGACAGAGGACACTCAGATAGACAGACTTGTTCGATGCGTTCTTCTAAAATATTTATGCAGCTGGAGATTTCTGTCCCTGATTCTAAAGCCAATTAAATCGCTAAATGAATGTGGTTGTGCCGGAGCCATGAGGGGAGGTGGCAGCAGTCTGCAGAGGCACAAAACAGCACCGCAACCCACTCTGTATTTTATACTGACACACACCTACAGTAAGCGGCAATAACATACAGTACAGTGAGAATATATGCACCATCTTCATCCTTGACTGCAACACAATAAACAACATGCAACTTCATGTGCGCATTTTCTTCGCTTGTGTCGACATTATAGATTACCGCCTGCGTTTAATGCTTCGACAAACTCACAACATTAACCTGCTCGCTAGGAATTAAAAACAAACCCCTCTACGTCTAAAGCTGTTGAATTATTCAGCGGCTTGCCAATAAGGAGCGGTGCTAGAGAGGACGGGGGGGTCTCTCGGTGGGCACTTCCAAGACAGATGACACAGACGCTAACATGCACTGCTCTCCAGTGGCTCACACATTAGTCTCATGAAGTCACCTCTTAAAACCTCCAGGAAACAATGACACACGAGTGATTTATTGAGATTTAAGAGAGGAACTCGGCGACAGAAATGTACAGAAATGATACCGACTAACACAACATGGATTTGTCCTCGCCGCCGTCTCCGAGCTTCCTGTTTTCCCTCGGCCTGGAGAGCAGGGAGGGCAGTGCCTGTGCGGCGGCTTTAAATAGGAATTAGCAGCGTTTCATTGTGATAGTGATTGAGTATGGGTCCCTCGGGTGGGTCTGCTCATTGTTACCAGGCCTTGTAAATCTACAGTAATCCTCCCAGTGCAGGACAGAAACACACACGCACACACATGATTGTTGTACATACACACATGCATGGAAATATTGGAAATATTGCACATACATGCTTATTTCTTTCCGACAAAAAAAGGAAATTAGCTTAGCCCACAGGCATACAAGTCCAATTATAACTGCTTTTTTTATTTGGTACATCAATCGGAAATGACATTCAGAGCCCTGTAAGTGTGTCTCTTGTGGACTGTGTGGATATAATATGAATAAGTATGTTATCTTGAGTTTGGATCCTCACTGTAACTACTATCCATACTGCTCATTTCTTAACATTTGGCCTCCACCCACTCATGCAGCACCCACACAGGCTGATGAGACACAGTGAGAGCGCTGAACTAACTCTTTCTCTCAAAAGCTTCCCACGGACAGAGTTCAGCTGTCTTTGCACTTTATACATTTCCAAATCTAAAGTCAGTTTGTAAACTTCATTGAGCCCCGCACAAAAGCTCACTGCAAAAGGCCTGATCATCCAAGGTTGGTGTGTGTTTCAGCAGTGTGGTCCTTGTTCATTACGCAGCGGAGAGGACGGCAGTTTCAAAGGACTAAAAGCCACAATCCATTAATCCCTGCTCCTTTCGGGGTCGGTACACACACAGCGAGTATTCCAAGCTGACATATAAATTCCTCATGTGGTTTCTGGGCTTTAATTTCCAAGTATCGCAACATAAATCGACCCGGGCTGGTGTTAACAATAGAAAGGTCAAGCTGGAGTCGATTGATGGCTGTATTGAGTTCCTGAATTTAAATATTTCAGCTTTTGAAAAATGTCCCTTCAGAGCATTCCAGTAGCTAACGCTGAGGACGAATGATAAACACAAGGGGATAAACTAAAATGGACATATACATTAAATGGACACCACATGACAAACTAAATATATATGATTGGTGGTGGAGGAAGTATTCAGAACCTTTAGTTGAATACAATTGGACATATTAAGCATATTGGACCAATCCTCTAGTTAGAACAGAGCCCAACAATCATACTCCGAGAAGACAATTCAATTCCAAATATAGAAAACAATGTATTCCAACAGAAGTAAATTGACCCCAGTTGTTAAAAGTTCAATATAAAGCATTCAATTCAAATATAGGAGAAAGTAATATAAGCAGTCGTTTTCTATTAGCATGTATTGCCCTCGCAGTTACGTGCATACACTCATCTGAGCCTGAAGACACCGAGCAGGGCACGAGCCCACACTGAGGAATTGTATCTGTTGCTCTCTCGGGCATGCACTTTATATACTATTTTCATATTTAAGCACACAGTGGGTAAAGGCTCCTGGTGCACAGTAGGTGTTGTGGAAATAAATATTTTATACCAGAATCTAATTGCATTTTGTGGCCCTGAGCGCCCTACCAGACAATCTGCAGTACTGCTCTAATGGCTACACTCCTAAGTGTATGTTAGTGTGTGCAGACTCACACACACACACACACACATCCAGCTCATGGACTCAGTATCTGTGAAGCTCACACACATCTGTGTTTGGTGTCTGTACAGCGGAGGTTTCTCATACAGGGATAGGTCATTGAGATGTGTGCGTATGTTAACACAATAAACAAAAGCAGGTTCTGAGAGTGTGTGAAGCGTGCGGTGGTGTCACAATGGGCTGTGTGCCCTTTCTGCCTCTGCTTATTGACCGGAATGGCCTTGCACATGCCAGATGAGAGGTTTGAGGTTAAGCATATGCACATACTGTACATGCTACAATAACCTTATGTAATATCTTGATTTATAAAAAGATATGTGGGATCAGTAAGGCATCTATGTATCCTGTAACCATTCAAAAACTAGCACAACCAAACCCACAAATAAGGAGATAACTGAATCTTGTTATGGCTGCAGGCCACGGAGATTACGTATTGTCCTTCAATGATGGACTTATTGACAATCAACAGAGCCAGACGTGTATAATCTAAAGGAAAGGCCGAATCAATATCCACTACAGGACCCAGCACCTATCACTCCGATGAGGGTTTAAACCCGCTCAAGCAGGAGCCTGGAAAAGCTCTATCAACCCCCGAGGCCAACTACCAGGCAAATCCCAAGCTCCCGGTTTTAATAAGGGAATCGAAATAATCGTCAGGGCACAGGCTTGGCTTTTGTCTTTGTGTCTTTCTATATGGGCAGCTGGATGCTGTGGAGAGTGTGAGCTGGACCTGAATCCACCTCCACACACACACAGAGAGCAAACAAACAGATGGCCACATAGTCAAACATCATTTTGAAAAGGTCGAGCTGTTAAAACAAAACAACTCTAAAAAAATAAAATGCAGTCCGTAGTGAGTCCTGTTATAATCTGTCCGGGCCCACAGATGTCCCTTTAGGATTACCCAGTATGGCTGTGTGTGTGTGTGTGTGTGTCGGGATGCACAGTCACAGGGTGCTCACTGCAGCGCACAACTCGGATATGTCTGCAGGCACACAGCCAGCATTTACATATGAATAAATATGAAGGAAAATCAAATAAATAAAAGGAAAGCAGGGAGAAATAATCCTGTTAAAGATCAAACAGCAGGCTCCCTTTTCCCTCCTCCTGTCCTTTTCTCCTGCCTCAGTTTTTCTCCAATTTTATACCTATATTCCTTCGCTATTCTACGCTCCTAGCTTTCTCCTCCATTTCTCCTCCATTTCCTCACTTCTCTTTTAGGCAACTGTACCATCACTTTCAATATTCATTTCTGCTTCTCCCCATCCTCTCAATCTTTTCCTCCCTCTTCCCCCATCTTCCATCTCCTTTTCGATTTCATGGCCAGCCATATCTTTAATCTTTCACTTCCCCTTTCCCCCCCCCCCCCCCCTTGTGCAACGCTCAGCCTCCCTCCCTCCCAACCCTCCCCTCTTCTCCAGTGCAGAACTAAATAGAGATTAATGAAGGGAGGAAGATTTGTCTGTCACCCAGACAGTTGATGCAGCCACTACAGTACAGTAGATCTATTCATATCACACCAGGAAAGCTATGCACTAATACTGCTCCAGTTGAGAAACACTACAGATGAACTTCTATTTAGATGATGTGTAAATACTAACCATGCATTCCTTGGTACAGCATATGGGTTTTCTTCTCCATCTCTCCCTCTCTCACTTTTATCCTATCATTGAAGGATATTCAGAGCACACCCCAGTGTCTCATTTCCTCCCTAAGTTTAAATCCTGACAAGTGACGGCCGCTCGCTGCTCGCACGCCAGTCAAACAGCTCTGATAAGCCCCACAGGAAATTGACTCGTATTTTAGAGCCTCATCTACCACATCACATCCTTCCACCACCCATCATGCCCTTGGTTAGAGGTCAAGCAGCTTTCACTAATCTCATATGCAAATGTATGCTTGGTACAGTGGGAACACAAGGGTGAAGTATGAGCCATGTCCATAATTCATGAGCTATTACCACTGACACGTTACACTCGTGTTTGAACACAACTTTATACTGATGTTGGCTTTCTGGGTACTGTTACGGAGCGTCCACACAGCAGCGTTAAAAAAAAATCTTCTAACGCTTGTGCCCATTCACTTTGAATGGGGTGACGTCACTTTGCCTCACTTTTCGCCGAACTGCATTGTGGGAAGCAGAGCGGAGATTTTCAGGATTCAAAGTTGAACAATGTTCAACTTTTGAAGCTGAGGTGGAAGCGTCAGCCAATCAAATCTCGTTTATGCAAATCTGACAGTTCAAGCGCTAGCCAATCAAACCGCGTGTATGCTGGGAGAGACATACCGCAGGTCATTTCCTCATATTCCAAAACATGGAGGAGAAATTAGCGGTAGGGAATCACCCGGTGCTTTATGACCAGTCCCTATTTACCTACCGGGATACAAACCGGAGGAGCCAGGCATGGAGGGAGGTGGCAGAGACAGTGGTAGGTTTTCGCCTGTTTGGGGAGTTTATATCCAGTTTACTTCGGGCTTTTTTGCTTCATATGTCGGGGGCGGGAGATTCATGTGATTGGTTGTTGGTCGCGTTGCTCGCAAAAAAATCCCCAAGCTTCAGATACGCCCACCTCCAAGATTTTTTTTACCGCTGCTGTGTGGACGCTCCGCTAGTGCTGGGGAAAAATACAAAAGAAAGACAGAGCTATCTTTTGTGTGTGTGTGTGTGTGGTGCACGCGTGTGTTTAGAAATGGATGAAGGAACCTGCTGCATGAAATATTTAGCATGAATGGCAATAAAAAAAGCTCTGGGCGTGCCTGGTCATCTTCTCAACATGTCTTTACTTTACTGCCTTTACACTTCCATTACCACAGCGTCTCTGCATGTTTGCGTGTGTTTGCATGAGAGAATAGACACACTAACAGTTTGAATTACAAACACAAACACTCTGATGAAGATGATGCATTTACTCACAAGATAATTACACGCATCAATTAAAAACCTCTTCACAAACAGGCCTGTGTTTTCCAATACAATCAAGCTGCTCATACCCAGACGCTGACTTGTTTTGTATGTGTGCTATATATTCATCTATTTATCGTGCTCCTTCTCTGAGCCTGGCAGGGTGGGTGCTTTCAAGATGCAGACGTCTCCTCTGGAGTTTATCTGTAGCAGTGTGGGGAACGCAGCGGGGGGGGGGGGGGGGGGGGGGGGGGCTCATGTGACTCCTCTACTGGTGGGAGAGGCGGTAAACTGACAGGCTGGCTCACACTACTGGGACTCCAGTTAAGTCGACAGGAAGACTCCTGCGAGGCCGCTGCAGATATGCTCGGAGAAACTGAGATACACGGAAGCATCTGTCCAGTTAAAATGGATTCCAATTTCGGCATCTGTTTCAAAATCACACAAAACGAGCGGCTTTACGAGCAGACAGAAATGTTCTGAATGATAAAAAGGTAGAGGTTTACTCAACAAGAATAAAATATCGAGCTAAGGAGAATGATATATATGGAAAGAAATGGTCTTTTTAACCTCCCATCTGTAATTAAAAAGCAGTGCTGGCATCCGTGTGCTTTTAATCAGCTTGTCTTTCATCTTTAAAAGCATTTTCTACCGCTGTTGTATTTCCTTGACCTTCCTTAGCTGCATGAATAAACAACGAATATCTCAGCTTTGAAAGCCAAGATCATGGAGGTACTGTGACTCATGAACGTCATCTCCACCACACGTTATCTCACACGCACACACAAGCTATTGCACCTTATCATTTTCTCATAACCCTTCCTCCTGCTCATTTTTCTTCAAACTGTCACGGCAAGAATTGACATCATTAATTGTCATGGAGTGATCGCTTCACACTACATCCCCCCCCCCCCCCGCCCCCCCACCTACTGTTCCTTTTTTCCCATGCGCACCCTCATCCCTCATCATAATCAGCCCCGGGGCAACGCCAGTGTCAGGTTTGCTCATCTGTGACTTACAAGGGAACTACTGGGTCCCTGAATCCAACGCATACACTGTACAGCCACATAATCGCACACACACAGCAGGTCTGAAGGTCTACACGCCATAATGGCTCCATACTCAGGTAATGGTGGTTGGTCATGGTAAGGCATTAATGTGAGTTTGAAGGCTTTACATAACAGGAACAGGCTATTCAATCACACACCTTGCATAACTCAAGAGTTCTTTTCATACGCGCTCCTGACTACCGTTGATCACAATCAGATAATGAGCAATTTCACTGAATGTGTGATGAAAGGTGGGAATGATAAATCAAAAGCCAGAGCATTAATCTTGCAGCATGGCACAGAAGACGTCTAATGAACAGTTTAGGAACATTTAGACGTGTTTAAAATAGCTCTTAGTAGTTCTAGAGCCTTATTTGTAATACTTTTTTAAACCTATGATTGCTGGTAATCTCGATGCTCAGTTTCCAACAAATAATATCTAATTATTGAATGTTTTCCCAATTGTTCTATTGTAAATGGATTTGGGTAATGCTTGCTGGATGACACCGCATTGCACTGTGGGAAACTTTGAGCCAATTCCACGTTTTGATTTGTCCTCTGTGTTGGCACTCCCATGGCATTAACATGAATGAAGGGGCTGAAGTTGGTCTGGACTCATTGTAACACAAAGAGTGCTTCCCCTAATACAATAGTTCAGATAAGGTGGCTAGACTGCGGATGTCTTCCAAACACACAATATCATTGAATCATGTAATCAGCATTACTCATGTCGCTTGCCCTACTTGACTCATCGGTGAGTACAGTGTTGCCATAACTGATACAAATTGTTGGACAAATCCACACAAGCAAACTGAAAAAGAAAGTTCATAAATAAGAAATCGACACACCGACAAAATCTTGCTACTTCTTCATCGACAGACCGGTGAATTGATCGCCTCCTGAAGCCATTGCAACACTTTTATCACCGCCGTCTGTTCCCTAATTGAAGGATGCAGCCTTATGTTTGGTAGGGATAAAGTGACAGTCTGAAAGCCTTTCCAAACTAAATCAAAGAGACTGGAACAGCAAGTTAAACACAGTGAAGGTTTTGTGATTACCAAAGATAAAAATGTGTCCTGACGTTAAATATTTGAAGCCTAGAAAAACCTGCTATCTTCCCTTTAGTTATTTACTGAACCTCAGTCGTTTTCTCTCTAGGCAATCATGGAGCTTCTTCTCTATCATTTTCAGTATCATAATGTTTTATTTTTCCTCTATTTTGTCCTTCACTAAGCATACATTTCCGTCTCATTCATATGCTAATATTCCTATTTTAATTTACTTTTAGCCCTCCCTTTTCTTTGCAGTTTTCACTTTCTCATCCTACGTGCTAATACCGGCATTTCTCTTATCCCCTCTTTCTCCCGTCTTCCCATCCTCTTTTGATCTGTGAGCTGAATTATTCCATCTTACCCGGGCTTTTAATTCTCTTGATTGAGCCAATTACCTTCTGGCTGGATCAATGTGGGAGAGGTAATGATTTAAATGGCTGCCGCATAAAGCCACATAACCACTTCAACTGGTGCAAAAGGGAAAGGGAGGGAGAGGGGGAGGAGGAAGAGGAGGAGGAAAAGAGCAAAGGAAGGTGGTTTAACAGGAGGAGGGAAATGAATATCCTCTCTTTAACACAACCGTGCATGATTCAGCATGTACGTTTAAGTGCTTCATTTTGTGTCCCTGCCTCTACCTGCTGTACGGTTTCCTCAAGAGATAATCTCAAATGTACGGGCTCGGAGGAAACTGGGTCAATCTGATCCTAAATGGTGCCACCGTAGCAGGAACCCACTAAGTCAACATGCTTCAGTATCCCACAGTCCATCACACACTTGTCAGTCTACCGCCTCAGTTCATGTAGAACCCTGAGCACTTGCTGTACATTTGCACACACACACACACACACACACGATTCCCTGTCAGTGCGACTTGTCATCTCCTGTTGAGCGAGCCGTCCCATCCTATTTGGCCTTCCTCCTTCATCCCCCTATCTATTATTGATGTAATGGAGCATTGTATCTAAATGCAGCTCTGCCTGTGACAAGCACTTGAGCCCAGAGGGAACCAGGAAGCAGGCCAGCGGCAGCGAGCTCCTACTGGGTCGGCTCTGGGGGGCGAGGCGGTGCGCCCATGGATGAATGATTGGGCAGGTGGTTATCTCGGGCTTGGACTTGGCCTGACACATATCTGTGGCGAAGAAATGTCTCCTGGTTTGTAGCATCTCAAGCTTCAGACATAGAATTGCTGGCTTCATCAAGCTGTTAAAGTTGTTGTTATAGGTGTCAACAGGAGCCTTTCATGTTGTTACAGAAGAAAGAAAAGTGTTCTCTGAAATCATGACCACTGTGACCATGAGGTTCGCTCAACTAACTTTTTTACTTTGCACACATATTTTTATATACATTTGTTTTTATATTCGAGATTGTGGGAAACAGTTTTTCTGTCTGTACACACAAACTGGAAGATTGACAATAAAGTTGACTTTGACTTGACTTAGGGAATGTTATCATACATCTGCTGCATATTTTAAATATAACCAGGAATCTAATGATAAGATTCCTATGTAGAAGCATGCTGCTTGTTAAGCATTTTAATGGTTATGTCAGCAATGCAAATCATATGAATGAATGTTGAAAATAAGTGAAAATAAGCTTTTCTGATTATTTAAAAAAAAATTACGCTCATAGTGTTTCGTGAATAAAACAAATGATAATCTTTTCTTTGAGCAAATAATTATTGAGTGATTCACTCAAAGAGTATTTTAAAAAGGAGAATCAGATGAGTATAATTCCTCCAGGTTTCTTTTGTGTATACGGGGAACTGAAATGAGTTTACAAATCAAAATCTGATTGCAGGTCTTGGGGAGTAAAACTGCACTAAAGAAGCCATATAAAAATACAAAAAAAGAGACCTCTTGCATCACTCCGGTACGCAAGCAACCGCACAGTGATATACGATATTAAAATGTAAATGAGGGCAGGAGTTGCAGGTCATTGCTCTCTCTGAGTGGTTGTTCACAGGTCGAGTGCAGCAGTAGACTTGTTTGAGAGGATTAGCTGCACTGATGTCTGGCCCCAAGATGCGCCGGGCTAAACTAACCACTGAGCTGCCGATGGCCGATCCTTATTTTAGTAGCAATGTTTTTAATTACTGTAAGCAAATGCAAAGTGATTGACAGCAGTAATTAGTTTAGTGCTCAGTCTCTCGTGTGCGGTCTTGTCTTTATTACTCGTTTCATTTTTTTTGAGTAGTGTGTCTTTCTCGCTAGTAACTCAAGAGAGCCCGGAGTAAATCATTAGTTAAATGCTTTAGAGCAGCCACTTAGTCGATTCAACAACGTGATAGTCGGACAAAATGACCAAGACACAAAAAGTACTTTACAATCGATTGAAGATGGGATGAAGGACGGCTCGAAACCTTCTGTATGTGCTTTAACCAATATCAAACTGACAACCCTCTCTCTTAAACAGATCATATATAATACATGCATTTGTACGGATGGACCAATATCCACTGAAGAAAGAAATACACTGCTCACAATATGACTCAATTATACAGCCTTTCACGGAAAAACACGTTTGATTATAAATGAGAATGGGCCGAGTTTAATTTCTGTGTACTTAAAACAAAAGTGCACCTTCGTGCAAAGGTTGAATCTGAGTATTAGGAATAACAAATTAATTATAAATCCAGGGTAAAATACTGCATAAAACTCAACACTCAATTTATTAATTTAATCAGCATTCAATTTAATCATTGAGGGAATGCCCTCATTTTAAGTTATGTCAAGAGTACAATTTGACAACTGAATAAAAAATAAAGAGGGAAACAAAGAAAAAACACACTTAAAAATTCTTACATTGAAAATTGAGTTGTTTGTTGTCATGGTTTTAAATAACCCGACAGCTATTATGCTGAATGTTATGGCATTGAAAACGAATCATTAGCCAAGCATTTAGTCATCACCTGAAGGAGGAAAATAATGACCATTGAACCAAATAGATTATGAATAAGGAATGTAGCCTATATTTTGATGACAGTTTTGCCTGATGGATCAAATCAGATTATACTCCCCCTACAGATCCAGTGATCTCGTCCAGTATCAGACAGATACAGATACTGGTTATTGGTTTAGCACATTCATACTTTGGGGACTTTTTTCCGTTCTCCATTGTGATTTTTTCTTCTTTTATCATCAATAACTGCATGAATGAAGGAGCCCTATTATGCTGATTTTCATCTTCCATATTTGTCTTTTTTGCTTCTCTACTGTGACAAAAAGCTCTTTATTTTCTCATACTGCCTGTGCTGCAGCACCTCTTTTCACCCTCTGTCTGAAACCAGAGCCCAGTCTGCTCTGATTGGTTCGCTGGGCGGCTCTGTTTTGAATAGCGAACCCCTAAGAGATGTCCCGCCCCTTAGCCTATCGCATATAATATGTCAGAGTTTTCGCCAATAGAAGCGTGAATGTAACGTTGTGATGTCACTATGTTACGTAAGTAAATAAAGGAGTCCAATGGAGGCGTTTTAAGGCAGGGGGAGGTGGGGGGGGGGGGGGGGGGGGGGGGGGAGTGTGTGGGAGAGAAACTGTTGGGGATTTAAGCCTTTACAGAACATTTACATGCACAAAAACCTATTTAACCCACTACAGGAGGTGGAAAACCCCAAAAGCATGATAGGGCCTCTTTGAACATCTCTACTGTATACTCAATGAATGTCCCCAATGGCATATTTGGTTACCACAGCAACGAGAGTCCGATTCTGTCTGGGCGGTCGGTGGAGATCTGTTCCCTCTGATGGCCGATCCTGATCCTTCACTTCCTCTTCAACATCAACCCGCTCAGAGAATCATGGCCTCTTATACCCATCACCCTCTATCTCAAATGAACAGGACTCTCCTTTTTCTGCCCAGGTTTGGATTAGACCCATTTCTACTCAGAATTATCTCTTTCCTTTAATATTCCCTTTCATATTACAACTTTCTCTACTGCATAACTATAGTTTATTTACTGGTCATGTCAAATATGAAATTTCCAAAACGAAAATGTTTTGATTTATATACACAAACATATATTAAATTATGTTTGATTTGACCAAACTGTACATCTCATTCTCCTTTTTCTCTACTGGTATCCTTAAAATAAAATTTAACCCTATTTTATTATGAGCATCATCTGCACAGATATAACTCACTTTCCTCAAACCATTAGTATATGTGTAACATGAATTAATATCTTGACCCTTAGTAATCCCTTGACGATGACTAAAATGTTTGTAGAAGCGGCTTCTAGTATTTATTCTCCTAATATATTAAATAGCAGCCCGCCAAAATACTTTTTTTAAGATTACCTTTTGCATATATAATAAATCAGACCACATTAAAGTAACATTTGTTTCCTTGGAAAGCAAATTGCTCTACACTGAATCATACATGGCTCTCAAGGTGCTACTTCCCATCTCTGGGATTATTGGGCGATTCATTTAGACTATTTCATTGGTTTGTTTTATTACATCATATTGATATACACCTTAATTCCTGTTTTATATGTATTGTCCTGTCTTTTTGCGTTAGTATTATTATGCTTTGAAATGGATGCATTATGTAATCTATGATAATGTTTTATATCTTTGCCTTTTAATGCCTCATTCAGTTTTCTCATGAGGCCGTTTAGGCTGTATTTCCTGAATTAAAGATACTATACACACAAAGGATTTACTGCATCACAAACTTGGTTTTAAAACCCCACTCGCTAAGCTAAGATGAATGGATAAAACAAACAGAGGATTAAATCAGTCACGTTGCAGGAATCATGTACGAGCATATATGCACCGAGGAAGGGTTAGACCCCGCCAAGTCCAGACGTGATACTGCAAATCGAGACAGATAAACAAGTACTTGCAAACCAGCTGGTAAGAGATAAGGAGAAGGAAATGGCAGCAGTGAAAATATAGTTGTTCCACCTGAAATCCCCTGCAAGTACTATAATATTCTAGGCTCAAACTATTGGCAAAAACAGTCCAAGCTGAGGTAAAAACCCATCTGGATGTAATTCCCTAGTTTGGAGAATTGCTCTACATCTCAGGAACAACATCAAAGCTCAGTCCACACAAACACTTTCCTACTGTCTTTAAATGCAGGTATATCAATTGAAGCAGGCAGTGAGTAAAGTGAGTCAACATAGTCTACTGATTGGGGGGGGGGCGTGTGACGCAGTGGACTGGTGCGTTGGTGTTCGGATCAGGGGAGCACAGGTTCAAACCCCACTGCAGTCAGCATGTCGTTGTGTCCCTGGGCAAGACACGTCACCCCAAATTGCTCCTGTGGGGATTGGCCACAGTCTTGAGTATCTAAGTCGCTTTGGATAAAAGCGTCCAACATGTAATGAAATTTGGTGTTTTTTGACAAAGCCCAATCATGGCCCAATTTCCATTTCCTTGCTACTGAACACATCATGCGAAGGTATAATCTTCCTGTCAGGTTTATGCAAGAAAAGCAATAGAAAGCACTCAGAATCAGAATGTGGTTTGCTAACGTTCTTCTAACTAAACCGTAAATAGTTTGAACGCAAACCATAAGCACGAGGCACGACTCACTCACTCACTCACTCACTCACTCACTCACTCACTCACTCACTCACTCACTCACTCACTCACTCACTCACTCACTCACTCACTCACTCACTCACTCACTCACTCACTCACTCACTCACTCACTCACTCACTCACTCACTCACTCACACACACACACACACACACACACACACACACACACACACACACACACACACACACACACACACACACACACACACACACACACACACACACACACACACACACACACACACACACACACACACACACACACACACACACACACCACACACACACACACACACACACACACAGCATTGTTACTTACATCTTAATGCAGCAGTGTGTGACCTCAAGGCCAGGATGATGTTAATATTTGATTATTTTATAGTGAAAACTACTTTGTATTGTATCCAAAGAGATTGTAGCACCATACAGATGTGTGTACTTTTTTAAATTAAATCTACAGCATAATTATATATGATTACCTAACAATACAAATTCAATTATATTGAAACATTATGTGTTTGTGTGAGTGATTGGACAATTAATTGTTAAACTGATCGTTTAAAAATGAATCTGCTTAACTCACTTAATGGCAAAATTGCTGATTAAATAAAAAGGACATTTAATGAGATTCATATGGGAACTAGGAGATTGTATTTTGTGTAATTCATGTTTTCTTGTGTAAATCAAACCAGGAAAATAATCAACATATTAAATATGGAAATGATTGTTGCCGCCCTTATCTGATTGTGTATATTGTTGCACATTCATAAATATGTATATGTACTAAAGAGTTTACAGTGTGACCATTGAATAAATAGTTAATCTCTCCTTTGGCCATCTTTAATAAAACATAGAACATGAATCTCAAAGGTATTTAAAATTGAAATCTGCAGGAGAACAACAATACCTTTTCTTCTTACATGCGCACAAATTCAATTATTTTCTTCCATTAATTCAGGATTCTTCTCTGATAATCCTATTTCCTCTTCCACCCAATCTCTCGTTTTTCTGTCCACGCTGCAACTTCAGGTCGTACTCTCTTTTAGCATCCCCTTTTTCTCTCTACTCAGCATCCAATAATCCTGCAGTACACATGCCTTCTCACCTGCCTTCTTCCCAGTTTTGCATTTTACACTGCCCTGCTTGGCCCTCTCTCCTTGTCAGCCCATGCCACTCGCCCTCAGATGGCATAATCCCTGTCATATTGTCACATTACAGAGTTCAGATGCTAATGGCTGCGCTGCTAATCCAGCTGCCGGCAAGTCTGGACCGGTGCCCATACCCGCTCTGCCCGACTCCAGAACAGCTGCGCCTTGCTCAGTCATGCCAACGATGCACCAGGGATCAGACAGAGAGCAGTCAGGCTGCTGGTGGGAGGACTGAATGCTAAAGTGGACATTACAGGCGAGGGCAGGAGGCGATATGGTTAGAACTGCAGGATAAGATAAGTGCAGGACAGGAGGGAGACGGAGAGGAGAGGGGCGGTGTGTATATGTGCTGACAGCGCGGAGGATACAGACTGGAGGCGGCACGTCAGGGAAACAAACTTGAAGGTCATTGTGCTTTGGGTGCGATACATTTAAAGTTGTGGCTATAGCCTAAGTTATCATTTGGAAGTTTAAACTAGAAGCAGTAAGAATGAGAGAGTTTAAAGTAGATAGAAACAGCACAAACGCTGATTGAGCTAAGGATGTGATTGAGTCTTGGTGGGCAATTATGGTCATTACTGTCTCTTACAATCTGTCTGAAATAGAAATGTACCATTCTGCGTGAAGCAGGGAACTGCAGAGCATTTGATGTTTGTGGTGAAGTTGTTCCAAAAGCTCTCGCATCCATTAGAAGTGGAGAAAATTGGTTTGCCTATAACCTAAGTATAACACCACTTATCAAAAATGTCAAGCAAATTAAAAACCTCCTCCTTTTCAATAAAACATCTGCCCGGAAGCGCCATCACATTAGCGAAAAGCACGCATTCAGCTTCAAAATAATGCAGCTAATTTGCCTGAAACCTCTGGGTTCAATTATTGATGAATGAAATCTACAAAGAGCAGTGGATGAAGTAGGGACAGAGAAGTGGACTGAATGCATGATCAGGGATACGAGGGCTCTCTTGGGAGGGGGGGGGGGGTGTACCTGTGGAGAGGAGCTGTCCTTCACCCTTTCACCAAAATGCAAATTACAACCACTTTGGCTCCCATTCTCTCCCGCTTTCATACACAGAAATGATGAACTTGTGTGTGTGTGTGTGTGTGTGTGTGTGTGTGTGTGTGTGTGTGTGTGTGTGTGTGTGTGTGTGTGTGTGTGTTCAGGGGCTGCTTCAGTTGTATGATGGATGGCAGCATCGTGCACATGTACAGTTAATGGACGAGAATAGTAAATCAAAAATCATCTCCAAATCACAGTGTGATACATAAGGCTGAATTACTCTGTTAATGTGATTGCTGTGTTTTCGGGGCGAATTCAAACCTAAAACAGGGATGGGAAAATCAAATTCAATGTTTGAAACAGCATTATCAGATATCATCAGTCACAAAATCAGGAAACAGAGGCTCTCAAACTCTGATTTATATAGAACCGCCTGGGAGAAGAGACTCAGACCGCCGAGCTCGTATGGACAAACACACTCCCGTCTCAATCTTTCAGAGTGTGAAGAGGCAGACCTTTGACCCCCGTACTCAAACAGAGCAAAGTTTGGAGAGGGGATGCAGAGCCTGTGTACTCAGCTCTTGTGCACACAGTGATTTGCCTACTGTCTGTGTGCTCATGCTGTTTATCTTTCATTAGACTAGGTGATGTGTCTATTACAGTGGGAGCCTTTGAGTTATAGTGGATTATTTTTAATCGTAATTTACTCCTAACTCCACAGATTTAAACATTTTACAGGATACGAAAAGGTACAATGTATAACATCGAACATTACAGAAAAACAGATGGATTATACACTAGTGGAGGCAGGACATTTTATATATTATGGGAGGCGTGTGGTGCAGTGGGTTGTGCGTTGGTGTTCGCATCAGGGGGTCACGGGTTCAAACCCCACTGCAGTCAGCATGTCGTTGTGTCCCTGGGCAAGACACTTCACCCCAAATTGCTCCTGTGGGGATTGTCCACAGTATTGAGTATGTAAGTCGCTTTGGATAAAATCGTCTAACAAGTGACATGTAATGTAATATTCGTGGCTAAGGCTAAGTATGTTGTAATTTCTCAGAGCCTTCGTATGATTTTACAAGATGGCTGTATGTTACAAGAGGAAAAATAAATTGTGATTCTTGTAACAACTGAGTACATTATACGCTGCTCTACACTCACCATCATCATAAAAGTTCTTTATTACATCGCCATATAACATACTGTATGTACTGTAAGCAGCAAGCTAACATTTTAACTCCTTGAAGGATTAAGGAGTTCTTTTATGATTTCCTCACTTTCTTTACAACATTGCTGCACAGTTCACTCTGGACAACAACAAGTATAAGAGGGAGAAATATTCACAAGGTTTTTTTTTTATTAATGAAAAATATACTGATGAAGGCAAACCTAAGTTAAATCCTTTCCTGTTATTGATCAATCTTTATATCGGGTTTAAAAAGAGGGTCTTTAGGTCAGAGTGGGTGAAAATGTGATTGGAGTGGGTTGAAAGGGAGAAATGTGCTCGGTGATTGGCTGAGATTCCCAGAGGAGAAATCGGTGAGGCTTGAGCAAACCTTTGAGGCTAATCTATCATTAGCATTCAGAAGGAACCACACACACACACACACACACACACACACACACACACACACACACACACAACACACACCACACACACACACACACACACACACACAACACACACAACACACACACACACACACACACACACACCACACACCCACAACACACACACACCCTACACCAACACACACACACACACACACACACACACACACACACACACACACACACACACACACACACACACTAATGCCGTCAATCTCAAGAAATACATGATAAGTCACAATAATAAATCTAGAGAAAATGCATCAGAAAATGTTTTGATCATCAGCTGGTAATAAATCTTCATCATCAAATATGGATTATTCAGTGAATTTGATTCCATTAGAGCAAATTACACATATGTGGGTGGGGGAAAATATCACATGAAATGTTTCAAACTAAAGTAAGATAACATTTCTCATAAAGCAAATCTTCAACATAAGAGTGATAACCTTAAGAGGAGATGAAAACCGACTAAAGGGCGAGAGAAAAGGGCTTAGTCTAAGATACCTTATTATGCACAATCACACAGACGCTGACCAACACACAGAGTTTGATCTCACTAGTCCCAGGGCTCTCGACTAACTTTTTTCACCATCCTCCCGGAACCGTCCCGAAATACAATCTAAGCCGTCCCGAAATTAATGTGGACCGTCCCGAATTTAAAATATTTGTTTTTCTACATTATCATTAGTTAAAATCATTCAAAGTGACCTTTAACATAAATAAAACATCATACAAATCATTAGATGATAATTCATCAACCTTTTTATTTGAGTAAATCAGTCAAACACAGAAACAAAGGCCAAATATATTTTAAAAAAACACACAAGCGACAAAGTTACTCTAATATTGAATCCAATCAAGTCCCATCCGATTAACAAAAAAATCCAACACTCTGTCCTGAAGACAGAAGACAGAACCAAGAGTAACCACTAACCAGGATGACAGTCTGTAACACAGTCAGGAGACCTTTACAAACTGCCCCGCCCCCTCGCACACAGACGGGGGAGAGAGCTCTCTCGTCTGGATTGGAAAATACATCATAGACGCATTTTGTAGTCTTATTGCATATTAGAAAAGGAGTTGGCGAAACTAAAACTGCAATGTAATGTTCATGTAGCAATAATACATATGACATGTATGTTTTAAATGTCTCCAGTACCGATAAAAAGACCACTGTTGGTACCACTGTCTTTAATAATTCCGGCCCGGGGCCCGTTTAATACCGGGGCTCGGTACCCATCCCTACATGGGGAGAGGCGCAGCATATTGCTAAGGACTAAATGCGATGGAGAGTTCTCATCTCAGCTGCAATGACATGTCTGGAAACCCCCTCTAGGGTGCCCCATGCATAGCGCGTCGTCAAAAGCTGCTTCATAAGTTAAGTTTCGTTTCTCCGCACCGCTCCGGGGTAAAAAAATTGTAGTTACATCACAGCTGTGCGGCTGGCTGACAGCTGTAGCTACGTACTGTGTGTGTGTGTGTGTATTTCGCGGGTTGCTAAATGCTTTGTGTGTGTTTATGTTGACAAGGAGGTTTAATAACTGTGTGCTACACAAAACGTGCAGTCAGTTTCATTTTCATCGCCGTTCGTAGTAGAGTTAGCAGGGTATTTTTATTTTTAACTCTCGTCCCAAATTCGTCCCAAAATTAATTTGTATCCTCCCCGACCCGATTTTTTTCGGCCCCGGGACGACGGGAGGTCCTTAAGCTCGAGCCCTGACTAGTCCGTTGCATGGTAAACACAATGAGGTCTGTTCCAGTAATGAGGGAACCCAGAGCTGTATTGATCACATGCAGTGGATCAGAAGACCTCTGTCAGTCCCTCAGAGCCCACTTTATACAGCCGCAGAACACAACCCCCCCCCCCCCTCATTAACTACTTCACATCTCTCTTTCTCTCTCGTGCCTCTGCATCACAACTTGTCCTCTTGATCGTTTCAGAGGTTTCTCTCACTTTCCCCCCCTCTGCATCTTTTGTTGCCTCATCTCTTCTTCTCTTTTCGCTCCGCTTCCATGTATCAACCTCCTTATTTATGTAAATCCATTTGCTGTGAGAATGAAGCTTGTCTAATGTCTTGAACACTGCTGGATTTCATGCCATTTCTTCCTGGTAGCGTTAGAATAATGAAAATGTAAATAGCGTTAAGCTGGGTAGCTTAAGACAACCTCTTAATGAAGGCATAGAGAGGGAGCGGGAAAAAGAGACGGAGAGGGAGAGCGTAGGCATTTTTTAGCTTCAAACGAGTCCTGACGTCACAGGCTGCAACATCACATACAGCGAGCCACTGAAGCATGTGTATGGGAACCAGCCAGAGAACGGACATTATAGCAATTCAAGAGCGGCCTTCAAATAAAGCCTGAAAGAATATCCTTTCAAGTGACATTTCAAGTGGTACGCTCCAAACAGCATTCATGCGTCTGTTGTTTGCGTTTTTCAGGGTTGTACAATGGTTGCCAGTCAATCCCGAGGGAACAATCCCGGGGGGCTGTGATCGGAGGAGATGTTAATCAGGCTTTTCGTTTTGCCTCACAAGCGGCGATCCATTAGCGGGATAAACCTAATATTATATGAGCATTGATGTTATCAATATTCCCTCTGCCTCGAACACTCGCGTTGCTTTTTTACACATACGCTTATCGAGGAGAGGGAGGGGGAGGCGGTTATGTAAGAAGGGATCCAGGAGGGCTTCCCTTGAGCTTTGCAGGGAACGTGAAGGCAGAGGAGAGGAACACGGAGTATGAACAAAGGAAGACACAGGAAATGGAGCAGAGGTGAACAAAGATGACCTCTCATATGCTGCTGATGAAGAGATTGAGTCAGGGAAAGTACAACGGAAAGGAAACAGAATGCACCGGAATAATTAGTGATTGCAAACAGTGATTAAACGAGGGAGAGACGGGCAAAGGGGAAACAATAGAGGAAAGAATTAAAATGCAAAATGAATGCAACAGCTTTTGTTTCAGGAATACTTTCTCAACACAGATAAGTGTTTGCTGTCACCTTTCTAAATGTCCCGAGCCTCTGTAAAGATTGTGGATCTACATGGACCGCAGAACAGCATGCGTGTCCTTCCAATGCAGCTCAACCTTGGGATAACTCTGCATTAGCACATCAGGCTGTTAAGTCAATCCCAGAGCTACTCAGCCAAACAGACCATTGGCTTGATCTTTGATTGTGAAAGCCTGCCAGGATGGCAAGTTAATCCCGGAGCGTCGTAGGCCAATCAAGTTGTCAGGCCCGGCTCACCGTCAATAACACATTCAGGTCAAACACAAAGGCATGGGGTGGACCTGAGCTCCTGAGGACATAACCAATCAGAAATTGATCTACAGCGGTACAAGTATTCATAGATCTATCACTACCCTTTTTCCCCCTCTTCCATTTTGGAAAACAATGTTTACTTTCTACATTTATAATGTATTCATATGTACAGTATTGTGTAATATATAGTAGGTTTTTCTGATACCTATACTTTGATACTCTTGTTAAGGCTATCTTCTTGAAGTCTACTCTGTTGTACTCTTGACATCCATTTTTTTATGTTATTGAAATGTACCCTTTAAATATAGTTGCAGCTTTCTATTAATGTTTGCTTTTAATTTGGATTTTTGTGTAAATATTGTAGATAATTTGCTTATCAGCAGATGATGATTCAAAGGCACATTTCATAATGCTTTGGCATTAAGCTAGACTCTTTGAAACTATAAATTGTTTGCTACTTGTATTTAATGTCATCTTTATAAAACAAAAATCTAGCCAAGCATCCTTGTGTAATCGCGTACAGTTAAAGTACATATCTCTATATATATGTATACAGTATGCGCAAAGGAGAATGCCTTTAAAAGTTATTTAAAAAATGAATCAATATAGGATCGGGGAGTTAGCGGGATAACTTGTTATGGCTGCCTTTCTTATCGATCGGCATCTGAGCTCAGGCACTTGACAACGTGAAGCAGGAGAAAGGTTATTGTGCAGTCACCAGAACCACCCACATCTGCAGTGGCACAGAAAAATGAACTCTGAGCGCACAGCAACTCCACAGCGAGGACTCAGGATTGGAAGGATTGGCGGCGGCGGTGCGATGGCAACAAGAGGAGAGGAAGGAGGGCGAGAAATGCAGAAAAGATTGAAACGAAATTAAGAGTGATGTAGAGAAACAGAGAGAGAAAGAGACAGAGGCAGACAACACTATTTACGGTAGATTAGTTGTTATGGTGATAAGCAGAAAGGAAAGGAAGGGATGTAGTTGTCAGGGTGATGGGGCTGCACTGGGCTGCTAATGATATGTAAAAATAACTGGGCTTAGATTTTGCCCTACCTTTGCAAAAGAAAACACACACACATACATACACACACACACACACACACACACACACACACATACATACATGCTCAGATGAATACACAGAAAGACAAAGCAGTCTGTTGAAGCAGGCTCCTCTCATTAGCATTTGGAGATGTACTAAGATTCCTCCCCCACATTCTCAGCATGGAGCTCACTTTTTTGTATGTTTTTGCTTAATGAGGGATGGTAGATAGATGCATGCAAACAATGGGGATGTGTGTGTGTGTGCGTGTGCGTGTGCGTGTGCGTGTGTGTGTGTGTGTGTGTGTGTGTGTGTGTGTGTGGGTGGGTGCGTTTGATCCTGTATGTAACGCTCGTAGTTCTGTGCTTCTAAAGGTCTGACAACAACAACTGAGTGCATATCACTTTGACACGAGAAGACGAGAGAGGACTGTAGGTAATTGTAGTTTAAAAGGCCTTAAGGGGTTCCTAGAATGCTGGTCTTTGTAGTTTCGCTGCCTGCGGTTTAACCTCTGGCTTCTCAAAAGCCCTCATGGTGTAATCAAAGGCAGAGAACATTCAAACACACCTCCATACGCCAAGTGCCAACAAATAATATCTCAGTTATGATACACTGTTTTGGTGGAATGTGACTAAAGCATATACTCATTTACAGGATCTTTAATTTACAATTTATGCTAATTTGATTCCACTTCCTTTTAGAGGTAAATATTGTACTTTTTAATGTACTATATTCAAATGTGAGCTACAGTTACTATGGGCGTTTCCTGGACCTGGAAACATTCGGGGCTTAGCCCACAGTTGCGGCGCCAGAGATTTTCTTAGGGTTTCCCATTAAGATTAGATCTATGGATACATCTCTCAACACCCATATGAAACAGAACTGTAAACAGATTTTCGATTTCTTTATGGATATTTTACAAATCACTCTCTTTTTAAACTGTATTCTTGTTTTACTGTCATATAGCATTTCATAACTGTTTTTCATTCATTTTTTTATAACTATAATGATCATATGAAGGTGTGCCTTGGAAATAATCTTTTACATAATAATTGCATTTACTGAACACGGGAGATTACAATCCTGCCGTCCTCTCTAGTGTCATGATGAGGTTCAGGTAAAGCACGGTTAATGTATTATATTCAGGGGTGCACATCACTTTGTTAGTGAGTTACTCAGATGAGTACCAGGAGACACCCCACACGAAGGGTGGTCCTCCTCAGTGTCTCCTTCACTGTCCTCTATTTACACTTCTTGCATGCTAGATGATGAAGATGATGAAGATGCACCTCCCTGTCTCTTTTTAAGCCCCCGATTTGCTTTCTCCAAAACTTGTTGCCAAAACGGTGAAGTCCTGCCAAGTTGAAGGATCAAATACTAAGAAATTATCACATGACTTGAAGTCATATCTGATTTCAGATGTGGGATGTTACTAAGTACACTTATTCAAGTACTGTACTTAAGTACAATTTTGAGATATTTGTACTTTACTTGACTTTGATGCTACTTTGTACTTCTACCCCACTACAGTTCAGAGGTAAATGGTGTACTTTTCCTCCACTACATGTATTTAATACCTTTAGTTACTTCACAGATGTGGATGAATGATGTGAAATATAATCAAGTGTTAAATCAGAATTTAGTTCCACCTGGAGTAAATTCACAAGCTACCCTGCAGTATACAAAGTCATTCAAACTAGCTTCACCTTTACCAGCTTTGAGAACACTTTAATGATCAATCATTATAAAATATATCATATATATTATTCTGAAATTAACCAATCTGCACAATGAATATTTTTACTTTTGGTACTTTAACTATATTTTGATGATACTTTTCTACTTTTACTTGAGTAACATTTTGAATGCAGGACTTTTACTGTAACAGAGTATTCCTACACAAGATCTGAGTACTTCTTCCACCTCTGTCTGATTTCAAACTCTTCCATTAACACCCTGAGTAAGTTTGCAACTGTGTGTTTTACTCTTTACTGTACACTTTGTTGTAAATAAAACTGCAGCCGCTTGACCACAGAACGTGAACGTTGTGATCAGCTGATTTTGTGCAGTTCTCCAGTGTGTGCGTAGGGACACAGAGTGTGCACAGGGGAGTCTCCCACTGCAGCGAGTTGGCGGAGTTTTGGCACAATTCTGTTGTTCATACCGACGTTAACCCTGTCTGTGCACACGGTGAACAACTCTGTCGTCCAGTGACCTAAGCCTCTGCCTCCTGTAAAGTTATGTCCTGCGCGGCTCGGCCAGCACCCAGTACAATCAGTCATAGAAAGTTTGAAGATTTCTTTGCAGGGTTTTGTAGTTTACTCCATTGAGTGTTGACAAGAAACACGTGTAGACAAAATATGTGTTTTGTTTTGATGTTTTGAGGTACGCAAAGGCGCGTAGTGACAAAATTGACGTTATGCAATTCAGATCTTTGCCGTGCATGCGTACCTGCGTACCAGTTATGTGCACCCTTGATTATATTATTGCCCCGAATGCCCAGGCCAGGCGACGCCACTGTGCCTGACTATTACTAACCAGCGGCAATGTTAAAACGCTGTTTACACATTGGTCATAATAACTCCATAATATAATTTTATTTGTTTTTAAAGTGATGTCAGCACCCATTCATTTAGAATGAAGGACTTTTCTGTTTACTTCTACACTTAAAGTGGACCTATCATGCTATATTTGAATAATATAGTGTAGGACCATACCTATATAAGGCATATTTATACTTTTTTTTTTTTCAAAATACCAAACAGATCATGCATTTTAGCCATGCCTCATTTCGCTCAATTTGAAAAATGTTAGCTCTGTTTTTGCAAGGGTTGATTCTGTGAGAACAGCACCATCTAGAGGCCTGGCATATGTACTACAGCGTCTCCAGCGCTTTCGAACGGCAATGGCCGTGGCTGTCTCCTCCTGATTGGTGGAGTTGGCCCAATAGCCGTAGCGCCACCGTCCTGACGTCAGGACAGTGTTCAAATCTGGATCAGTTTTTATCAGATCCGTTGCAGCCCCTTTTTTAGAGATTTGGGTATGGAGGAAAATAGAGAGGGTTGTGTTTTCTGACACTTGGTGAGTTCCCTGGAACACCGGGGACACATATTCATGTATAAAAGACGTACAAAAGTGCATTTTGCATGATAGGTCCCCTTTAAGTATTCCTATTTTTACCTAAGATAATGATCTGAATGCTTTTTTTTTTTACCAATAGTTGTTTCAATATTAGAGAAGACAGTAAAGGCTTGTTGGAAATGAGATAGCATAACACTCACCTTCTAACTACATTACAATCATGGATGTGTTCTCAATTGCCTTGATGCCATTAAAAGTCTAGTGGCTCTTCTCTGTATCAACATTTAATTACCTGGCAGTCTATTTCTGTAGTATAACACATCCACCCACGCACACACGCATATATGCTGAGCTACATTTTTACAATATATTTGTGTCACAAGCATAAATGGTTCTGCAGCATAATTGCTTCATTATCAGTGAAGACCAGCGCGCACATATCAAACCACACGTCGCTCTAATCATCTCTTCACTTTGGAGTATACGGCCTTCCTCCTCCGCACACCACACCCATCGCACACAAACACATGTGCTGCATTACACAAACGCATTCATGTCAATTTCCTGAGCCAACATTAACTAGAGGGGGAAAAAGCACTGGCTCTGCTGGTCTTTAAATGGAAACCATTAGAGGGGAATAAAGACCTAGTGAAATAGAACATATAATGTCATGTGGGTTTCTTAAGTGTTTCTCTCTACCTTGATAAAAGTATTTTTCTTAGTGTGCATCACTTAAACATTAAGGGTGTGTTTCCTGATAGTCAGCATCTTTTTCAGTTATTCCCAATGAGGGAATAGCGTACGTGGCGCTCAGACTTTTTCGGGTCGCCACTCCAAACGCCTCAAGTTAAAAATCTCGGAACTATCATACAACAGCTGTTTGAGCGGTGATATGTTTTCAAGATATTGTTGCCAGAGAAACAAAAGCCACGCTTCCACAGGGCCCCTCCAGCACTATCCTACCAGAGAAAAACACAATATTTATATATATACTAGGGCTGTCCCGAGTACAATTTTTGGCTTTGAAGATTGAGAAGTAATCAACAGCGATTATTAAAAGCTTTGGCCGGGAGAGCGGTGCGGGGACTGCGATTGACGCCACAGCCTTGAAAAACAATACGCATTCATTTTTCAATTCCTTTTTTTTTTTTTACCATTTTGTTCTATTATTTCAAATGTATTCAAACAAATTTAAAAATGGTATGACATGCAGTGTTTCCCCTATATACAAATAGTGGCGGCGCAGCGCCGCTGCTGAAATATGTGCGCCGCTGCTAGGGGGCTCCAGCCAGGTACCCTTAAAAAAAATATATATATATATATTTTTTTTATTAAAATAATAATAAGTGGCGACCCTTTTTCATTTTTGATTGTTTGTTATGTGGATTTGTAGTATTTGTGTTACTGTAAGTTCAATAAAGGTGTATTTTTGCTAAATCTTGAGACATTGCCACTGTATGTACTAGGCAAGTACATGGGCGGTCGCCTAGGGCGCCAGATCTGGGGGGCGCTGCGCTGGTAGCTCTGGGAGGGGAAAAAACATTTTTGACCGTTGGCGCTCATCCTAATTTTCGGCCTTGATGTAACAACATTCATAATTAAGTAAATTTAACACCCTTTTCACCCCGGTTACACTTTTCATTTGCCCTGTACGATGGGCGCTGTAAGTGATGAAAGTGGGGGATGTTGGCTTATCAGGCGCCCGCAGCTCACAGCCAAAGTGCGAGCGTGGGAGCGAGGGAGAGAGAGAGAGAGGGCGCACCGGTACCGGCGCTGTTGTTATTAGAATCTGGTACTAGCTGCGCTAACGGATATAAGAAGTAGATGTTTCTACAACCAGGGTGGAGGAGAGCTCTCCTGTCAGACTGAGAGGCTCAGTGAGGTAAAGGACTCTCTGAGGGTTTAGATAGTTCATTTTAGTCTAAGTTATCTCAGTGGGTCTCAAACGGTTTGACCACAAATTATGTAAACACATATTTCCAAGGCACTCCTTTATAATTATTAGGATAAATAAAAACAGGTTTGAAATCATTCCAATGTATAGTATAGGACAGTAAACCAAAAATATCGTTTAAAGTTGGAGAGATACAAAAATATGCATGAATAAATAAATGTTAACTAGGTAAAATAAGATATAAATGAACAACAAAAATAAAATAAGTTACATTTATTTGTTATTGGTTATTGGTTATGTTCATATACTTATTTGATTATTCAAATGTAAACCGATCTTTTTCATATGGGTGTTTTAGAGTTGTACCCCCTAGATCAGGTCTCTAGTAATTGGGTGCTCAAAGTGCACCAGATTGAAGCATTTTACTTTAAAATGTTCAAAACAATCTTCCCGGGGGGGCATACCCCCGGACCCCCCTAGAGGATGTGACGTCCACCCCCAAATTCAAACATGTTCATACGATACTGAATACATTTGAAGCCATTTTGACGCCTATTACCTATGTCAATAAGTTTCTGTTTTTGTAGTGTATTTGTCTTTTGTAGAGATTTTTCATTTATTCTTTATATATAAAATCTCGCCTAAAATCTCGCCTAGGGCAGCAAATTGTCTAGAACCGGCCCTGGTACTAGGCCTCAAGAGCCTTTCTTGTGCTGGCAGACACATAGAAACAAATTGGCGGGGCGCACTTCGCACGCGCACACACTAAAAAATTCCACGCGCTCCGCGCTCACATTATGCTGGGCCCACGTGCCTTAGCACCGCTGCTATGACTCCATCCTAGGGGAAACACTGACATGTTTCATGCATGTTTGTAATCCCAAAAGTAAAAACACACACACTGATGGTTACTGATGGTTTACAACAGATAAAATAAGATTGTTCTTCTTTACTTTAGTAACCTAAATAATGATGCAGTCAAACGCAAGCCTCTACCTTCCAATAAAAATCAGTGCATTGTAGCTTGATTGCCTGCATATACTGATTTGTCCTAAGGCTGTGCAGCTGTTGGGAACTGAGACAAGAGAACGGGCTTCCTATCTACACACTGCACCATCCAGGGGCAGTCTGGCTCTCCACGAGAAAGCCATTTAATCTCCAGTAGTCTGCATGTGATCAATCTCCCGGCACAGTGTTACTGCAGCGCAGGCCATTCCTCATCATTTAGAGAGAGAGGTATTGACCAGGCCAGGACAGCCTCTGTACTGCATTTGTGAGCCAACGGGATAAGAATGAACAAAATTGTCTTTTGTATACAACACATCCTGTGTTTGTTTCTTTGTTGTGTTCTTGTACATGTATGTGCATGCTTAAGCCAAGGAAATATGTAGATATTGGAGGGGCGAAAGACAGCAGGATAACTAACAAGAACATGTTTATAGTTGGCTTGTTTGCATATTGATGTCTTGTTGGCCGATACAGCTGGCTGTATTCTCTGCTTATCATCAATACATCCTGAGTTAGATATTCCTGCTTAGTGGTTCATAAGAAAAAAAACAGGCACGAAGGACAGCACAGCATTGTTAATAACCATCAAATGCAATTGAGTTAGCACAACGATGCACGAGGAGAGACAAGGCGGAGGCTGAAAAGGCTCTTGAATGGGTAGCATAATTTTAGACGTGTCAAGTTGAAGTTTCGGGGTGATCAATCGTTTAACTTGAGACTGGCTGCAGTCATATATTAGTGAGTGTAGATGTCTATGTGGACAGCTGATCTGTCAATAAACTGTTAGACTCTGTTCCTCTAGAAAGCCTGGGGAGTATGAGACAGGCATGACAAGTAGAAACAAGGCCTCACTACGTCTTATTTGTGTGGGACATTTAGCCAATCTGCCTGACAGAGAAATGTATAGACGGGCACATTTCAGTTTTCAAGTGTCACTGAAATTGCACCAGTATGATTTGTGATATGAAAGGAGAGCGCCTTGACAAATAAATTAACTGACTGGATTTTGTGTCCCTGTCTTTGCACTTATCGTGAGGTTATTCAGGCGTCAGCTCCATGGACTTCATCCCCCACACTGCCTTGGGGCCATGTCAGATTTACAGTTATCCATGACGGGCTCTTATCAGGGATTTGAAGCAGGACTTTGCAGAGTCATCTAGAATATTGGCTCTATCTTTTTTATCCCCGCTCAGAAAAATAGCAAGAGGCCAAGGTTGGGATATCACAAGTCATTCATGGAGAAACGTTCAGATGAATACAATCACAAACACACACACACCCACACACACACACGCACATACTGACATATCCTGCTGGGATCATTGGGTAGCAATGCCCTGTCACATCAGCGTATGTAGACAGCAAGCTGACTGCAGTGGCTTTTGGGACACCACGCTACATTAGACCAGCAGTCACAGCTGGTGCCACTCTCTGCGGCTCTGAGTCTAATCTGTTTTTACAACTACACTCTTCAAAAGGCCCGATCTACTGTATAGTTGCATATGAATAAAAGGCTAATTTTAAAAAATCCCCCTTAATAAAAATATTCTGCCATTTACCATTAAATAAAAAATAGGATGGAAATACTGCCATTCAAGCAAACATGTAAACAAACCTCAAAACCTTTTTTAGTGAGATTATGTTGTGTCCAGCTCGAGTCTTTGTATTATTTATACATGATCATGATCCATTTAAGAGTGTAGGCAAGTTCCAATTGTGTGTTTTCTTTGCAGAGAGACTATCCTTTCACTTAAAATTCACCTTTAAAGTGGAGTCAATAATCACATTAAAGGCAACTGAACCAACTCAAGCACTCCACACATTTACTGTAAGAAAGTGCCTCTGCTGGGTTAAGTGTAAGACGTAGCGGAGCTCCCGGTCTTGTATTTAAGCCGAGTGCAGAGTGTTGTTTTCCACTGCAGCATGTTCACTCATCCCTGCAGGCTGTGTTTAAGAGCCATTATTCCAGCTAACAGACCGGTCAGCGGGCCTTGGATGTGTTTAGTGATGTGTATTCTCTCATGACATTTGGAGTGCATAAATGGACAATGTGTTCATGTGACGTTTTATTTTTTGTCTCTGTATGGGCGAGCAGAGGCTGTGATGGCGCAGAGTCACAGCTGTGAGCAATTCATAATCACGGCTATTGTGTTTTTATGTTCTGGCAGCGAGTCTGGGGCAAAAGGCAACAACACACTGGGCGTCTGTGGACCATTCTCATGATGATACATTACACTCAACCTTTGACCAGGTGACACTAATCACCATATTCCCATGGATTTAAAACATGGGCATGTTAAACACACTACTGTATCATGGCTCAAATTCTATACTTTTCTGAGATGAGATGTTAGAAATGTGGATGGTATAACTCTGGTAAGATTTAGACTCCGGCAAGACTCATATTTAGGTTAATGTGGCTTTCTAGGTTGATCAGCTTAAAATTGGGTAGTTTCAGATGAAAACATCATATAGTAATATTTTTCTGTAATCTTCTGATCTAACCCAAACTAATAAAAGGCATGTAATGGTCCCTACTTTCATCCTAAAATTCTTTAAGTGACAGGCAGCCATTTTGGTCACAAGGCATGATATTTACTATGAGATTCCACAATGACAGTGAAACTAGTAATTATGATTCCTGAATGAGAGCCATTTCAATGTTTTGGGATGTTTTATTCATGCCATTAGTATGTTCAGGGAATCAGCAGTTAGTAAGTAGTGTAAAACTTTAAAAAAAGAAGAAATCTAAAGAAGAATATTTGGCTTGTGCACCCAGTGAGCAATTTAACTAGAATGAATGTGGTAATTGTTACATCCATAGTTAAGGGCAAAGTTTACAGCACAGCGCAATAAGTCTCCTGCCTATTACCTTTTTACTACCAACCCAGGGCACACATGACAAAGCATATAATGCTCATATATCATGACTTTAACTATCTTAAGTGTGGTCTTGTGCGTTGAGCCATATCTGCTCCCTGTGCCCGAAGCATTCAGGGCAGAAGTACAGGCTTTTACTGAAATAGTGTCAGTTCTACAGCGCATGGAAAAGCCTCATTGTCCTGACACATCACAGTCCAATGAGCCATCACATAGTTGTGTGTATTTCAGTGGAATTAATGAGGTGTCATGTTTTGATGCCTCTGGTTGAGGACCATCTGGATCGATCAGGCTATTCTCATGTTGTTTGCCAATAGATCTAACCAGGGGACAGTGGACAATTACCCGTCAACTGTCTCCAAGAATGTACTTTTTTGCCTAGCAACTCACTTTTAGAGCGTGACGGACCAACAGAGTCACCCTTCTTCCAATGTATGTCCCCTCTATACATAATATCATTTTGACTCATAACTGGACACAGCACATGCAGAGTGCGACCTCTATCTTTGAGACAGTCAGGACCCACACAGTGTGCACTAGGGGGATCCTTAGGGAAAAGGCAATTATATTTCCATGAGAAATGTTGGCACAAGGCAAACAAATCCAATATCAAATCAAATCAAATCAAGTTTTATTTATAAAGCACATTTAAAAGCGATTTTTGGTCGAGCCAAAGTGCTGTACATGTAATAAAAACACATTACTACAATCACAATAAAAGACAATAAATTACAACAGATATATATAAAAAATATGAATATGAACTTGTTATTTCAGTTGACCTGCTACTATTGTCACTACATCCCAAACTTCCCACAGGAAAGTTTTGACGTGACCGATTTCAGCTGAACTGATTCAGTCTAGTGGCCGGAGCAGTGCCAAAAGTCTTAGAGAGGATCCACAGAGGAATGAGGCTAAATTAGCTTTTTGTTTTGACTCAAGACCTGATCCAGATTCATACACTGGACAAAGAGCTGCAGGCTGATGGGTCCTTAGGCGGTCTTGCTGTAAAACTTCACTTGTGAGGACATCTAAATGGCAAAACCCACCTGCAGTGTAAGATGTAACAAAACCATATAAAACATGTTTTCGATGTTGTTCCACCCATTACCTATGTCTTCAATTGTCACTGCTGATTGACTCACAAAAACCTTTCGAGATATTCCACGGCCGTGTTTCCCGCCCATGTCTAACACCTTTCCGTCCACAAAGGACAACAACCAACTTTGAGCATGTTATTTTGTATCCTGTTTTCCTGCACACAATGTAAAACTATTTCAGTATTGCCTTCAAATATTTCTCTTTTGTCTCAGACCAGCCACACAAATAGAAATCATTCAATTGACTCAGAAATATAATCGTGGAAGGAAGAAAGTTTTACTTGATGAAAGACTGACTGACCTAAATGGTCATTGATCCATTTTATGTTCATCCAATCCATTTATCCTTTCAGCAATACCTTTCAACACCTTCTCCGTATGTATTCTTGTTGATCCCTCCATCTCTTTCTCTTAACCATGTTTGACACTGCATGGCATTGGGGTGTGCAGACCACCAGGTTTTGTGCATTGTTCTAAACCATAAATAACATTCTTCAGCAGTGTGCTACAAACCGGCCATTGGGTTTGGAGCAGACAAAGACCCCAGATAAAGAGTCCCTGTCTTGTCTGATTAAAGTCTGGGCTGATGGCCAGCAGAGAGGCTGACACGGGCCCGCTTAGGTTTGACTGGGCCGGGGTCAGACCAAGAAAGAGCGAATTGAAGTCTGACGGATAGACCCTGACAGCTTGTTCCTGTCAGAGACCTCCTCAGAGTCCCTGCGAGTGAATCTCACGCAGTGTCAGGATGGCCTGGGGCAGCCCACTGCAGAATCACATCGAGGTAAGAAGACAAAGAGCGCCTGGAGTAAAAACCCTCATTTGTAGCAGCAGAGCATACAGTACACACTCACACACAAGATGCAGGTCAAATACCACCTGTGCAATAAGCACTCATCTACCACGGTGTGCACACACACACACACACAAAACAAAAATCACAACCGAAAAACAGCAATCTACCCCAATTGATATCCAATTCTGCCGAGCCGCTGACTGTTCATTAAACGGGGAGCAGTACCAAGCGTTGCACAAAGAATGAGCGAATAACAGACACATGCAACACCCACACCTTTGGGAAACTCATTAGTCCAGGTAATACAAGCTGACAGACCCCAAGTGGAATAATTGTAGGATTTCGGAGAGCTATAAACTCTGGGAATCCCATCAGGACAATGGTTGGGAAAATCAATTAAATATCTGCTTTATCCAGCACCTCTTGAGGGCTAATCAAGCCCTCAAAGCTGATCCCTCACCTTTACCCATTCAAGGTTGACGAGTCAAAACTAACTACACTCCCTGAAATCCTACAGAAAAATAAGGACAAGAGTATTCCCATACGATAACAAATGCCCCAACAAACAATTAATTAGAACAACTCTCTCCGTGTTTCGTTAAAATGTGTGGACTGGACTCACAATAAGTACCTGGAAATGACTTTGACCTGGGTGCAAGTAAAAAGCAAGCGGTGGTCACCTGCTGTTATTTAATAGCAGTCATAATAGTCAAGCTGCTTCATCTCTTTCATCCACGGCACATGAAGACAAATATCCCAAAGCTCTGAACCAGAAAACAATCACCCACCAGGGACTTTATCAGCCAATTCATCTCCTTTACCACGCCATTTTATCTTTAACAGACACCCAACCTTCATCCTGTTCAATTTTTCAGAGTGTAGTACCGTAGAGAATGGTCGAGTTAGGCAGAGAAATTAATTTGACACAATTGAATCAAAATAAAAAGAATGTTCTAAATTTGAAACCCTTGCAATCAGTTTCTACATGGCGCGTATTCTTTAAAACAACGATGGAAAAGAGACATTCAGGGAGGGTTTGAGTATCCTACACATACAAGGTACATACATAGTGTATGCGTGTGAGTGTGTGTGTGTGTGTGTGTGTGTGTGTGTGTGTGTGTGTGTGTGTGTGTGTGTGTGTGTGTGTGTGTGTGTGTGTGTGTGTGTTACGGCCGCCGCCTCCCCGGTCCTGGTAACTCTGTTTTGAATGTGTCTTATGTAAATGAGCTGTGCGGTTGCCCTGATGTCATTGGCTACCCATCTCCTGGTCCGCCCCCGAAGATTGTGATTGGAGCACGGCGGGCCCGACGCGCTCCAATCCCAGCGCACATCCGGCGCACACCTTCCGGAGACGACTACAAAGCCGGTGGACAGCGATGAGTCGGGAGGCTCCGTTATGTGAACAGACGCCTCTCGTTACGTGCTCTTCGATTGTGATCAATTCTGTTAACAGGGGTTAACTCGTGTGGTCCGTAATTAGTGTAGTATTGATGTGATTAGATGTGTTTAGATTAGGATAGTATTATGTTGACTGTTGTCTTATAGTATAGCTTTATTTGCATACAGTCTCCTTTCGTTAGTCTGTACCACTTGGATAGTGAGGGTTGTTTTATTGTTATTTTGGTTGTTAGTGTATATTTGTTTGTATTTAATTAGGCTCCCTTTCTAGAGCCTTCTCTTTGTTTGGGTGCTCCGTTAAACCCGCGCCCTTGTGGCCCTTTTGTTTGTTGCAAGTTGCTTGCCTTCCATTTTGTTATCCTGCTATATAATAAACTCCTTATAATTATTTACCAATTCCAACTGGTGTGTGTTGCATTTCCTCATCCCCTAGTGTGTGTGTGTGTGTGTGTGTGTGTGTGTGTGTGTGTGTGTGTGTGTGTGTGTGTGTGTGTGTGTGTGTGTGTGTGTGTGTGTGTGTGTGTGTGTGTGTGTGTGTGTGTGTGTGTGTGTGTGTGTGTGTGTGTGTGTGTGTGTGTGTGTGTGTGAAAGAGAGAAAGAGAGAGGGAGACAGTGTCCATGTCCCAGATTACATATTTAATGAGAGCTTGTCTGTTTCTCCACATGCCTCCATTTATAATCTTCCACGCAGACAGAGAAACCTTTCAAAGTGCGATTAAATAGCCAAACTGCCCAGTGACATTTCATCACCTTTGACCCCTCAGTTAAGAGGTAATATTGACTTTACTGCTATCAATATATGACTACAGGACCCAAAGGACCCACTTGACTGGAGTGATGGGTTGTCTTGTCTCTGATCTGTCTGGAAAATTATCTACGGACCCGGAGTATACAGGACACAGCTCGACATGTAGACACACACGTACAGAAGACACATAATCACACACAAGCAATCAATTATCTATTCGGAAAGCTCAATAGCTGATAAGAAATCAAGTTAAACTCCATTAAATAAGCCTTATATCGCAGTTCTGTATATAATGACCACAAGACAGAACAATTGTTAGGACAGTTAAATGACCAAAACCATTAAATACTGAAACCTAGTTGGATAATAATTGTGCTATGGATTTTCAAACTGTTAAATTGCTACATCAATTAGACTTCATTGATATGTTTTAAATTAGCCTTAAGAGCCTGATCAGGCTAATACGCTGAATTCACTTACATGAGTTTAGCCAATTACATGTATCAACCATCATGAACAATTGACTAGGTTACAGTGCGTCTATCAGTTATCATTGGTCGATGTACTATCTATTAGTATATCATTTTGTCTGGTCAACTTTAATCCAGCATTTAATGACAGAGGTTTATGATTAAACTTTACTTTGGTAAATTGAATTTGCCACATTGCTCTTGTAGCCTTTTAGCTGTGTTTCACAATCCAGTTTTATTCAACTCTATCGGAGTATATACACTCCACAAAGATGTCTGGTTTGCTGACTAATTGAGAGTCAGTTGTGCAAATACGTTTTCGAAATAAAATGCATTAACTTAATGTACTTAGTGACCGAGCTAACTGAGAAACAGAGTGCAGTTTAGGGAGCTTCTTTCCCCTTCAGTAAGCATTTATTGAGTGACATGATGTACGATTCTGAGAACTAGCTAGGGTACATCTACAGTACTTTACCAACCAGCCCCTGCACTAACGTCACAGCATATTTCAAAAAGGTTGCTTCCTGGCTATGTTTTTTTTAGTAGGTGTATGGGTAAGTGTGTCTGTATTCTGTGTCGCTGACCATCTTCTTTGCGGGGCTGAAGCACATGATTCATTGATAAGTTGCCCTTCTGCTCTTTGTGTCCGTGTCTGTCTAGTGGGTGTGCTTCCTTCAATATAAAACCTTTATCTAAAGGTCAGCCCTTAAATCTTTAGACATGCCCACTCATGTCTGCGGTACAAACACACCCAGACACACTCAGAGACACAAAACACAAGCACACAGTCACAAATGCCTTTGATAGATTTGACGAGCCAAGTGACTATTTTCAACAAACCAGTAACATGTATTATACTAATATGTAAATATGAAATGCATAAAAAACCCCGCTATACATTGTGGTTTAAAAGGCCTACTTTTTCTCTGTGATGGCAGCTTGTCTTCACAGTATTTTCACTGACTACCTGAATCCCTATATGTATTCCTGTCATGAAAAGCTTCTACCTTCAATCTTTTTGCTCTCCATTTTCTCTTTTGACCTTTGCATTTGTTCACAATTGATGCTCAATTTGCTGGCATTTAGAGCCAAAATGAGTTTCGCACTAACCCTTGGTGACCCAGTCAGTGAGCAATTGGATCATTTGGTAGCTGTCACTCTCTTTAGATTGAGGTAGGTCTAGCTAATTTTAAAGAAGTACAGTGTATATCTTTTCATTAATTCATGGGTTCCTTACCTAAATCGCAGGAAGACAAGTTGCACTTAAGGCTAAATTGCTCAAGAGTGCACACATTTTCTTGTGAGAGTAATTCTCATACAGAAGGGGAAGGGCATCACCCTCTGCAATTTCCTTCCTATCATCTTTTTAAAGCATGTAACACGCACACTGCAGCTTCTGAAGCCTGCAGAATCAAGCACTTTAAAGTGTGCCCTGAGGCACGATGACAACAATAAACAATAATTGAAGATTTTCACCAGCCAATCACATCCAACAGTGACTATCATTGGAGGCGTGTGGCGCAGTGGACTAGTGCGTTGTTGTTGGGATCAGGGGGGCACAGGTTCAAACCCCACTGCAGTCAGCATGTCGTTGTGTCCCTGGGCAAGACACTTCACCCCAAATTGCTCCTGTGGGGATTGCCCACAGTATTGAGTATGTAAGTCGCTTTGGATAAAAGCGTCTAACAAGTGACATTTAATGTAATGTAATGTAATGTAATGAATATAAAGTCTAGACTATTTAAATTTAGTGTAGACAGAAGTTCATAAAAGAACAGCACAAATACGATGCATTTATGTCAGTGAAATTGAGCAGAAGCCTCAAAATTACATCAAAGGCGGCGCCAGCTATTGATGGTTGGCGGCTACCATAAAACGCAGACACAGAAATGGAAGACATTCATACGTACATAAAAACAGTTATAGGACCATTTTAATAAACAGGCTTCAAACATAAAGGAGGTCTGTGACATACCTGAGCCTCTTTTGGAGACCACCTTTACACCCTTGGACAGTGTGACGTACAGCAGGATCAGAAGAGGGCTGGGAGGTCTCATCTTCTCCCCGTCCTCACAGCCTGAAGGAGAAGAGACAATGGCATGGAGAAGGAGGGATGGGAGGAGAGGGGGAAAAGATAAAGAGAGTTATCAGTCACTGCTTGTGCATGAGATCAAGTACCTCCTTGTTGCTACTAGACAAGAGTAAGTGTCATGGCGGAGGGATGTTCTGTAACAGCGCAAACACTATAGCAAAGCCCACACACACACACACACACACTATTGTGCAAACATTTGCACACCCAGACACACGCACACTTGGACAGGCACATCAACATTTTGTGCATTCCCCTGGGGGTTCTTTCTTGTAATGATTTCCTCTCATGATTGCAATTGAGATGGGTTATCATAGCCGGGATATATTTCATGAGAAACCATTCCCTAAGATGCTGACGAATCAATAAAGAAATGATTACATGTGTAAGAAACACCACTTTAAGTCGCCAGCTTCATTAAAAACAGGGGAGACCTTGAAGAGAATTGCAAATTATCACCTTCTGACACGCTGAGATGCGGCAAATATCCCACCCATATCCCTTATCGACTCATACATCATATTAATTGATGGAGGTGAGTGATTCTCCACTCCTCATCTTCTCTGAGTAAGTGACATAATCTAACATGTAGTAATTACCCTCTAATAGCCAGCTCCTGAAATGGATCCTGTGCGGCCGTATAAATTTGATGTTAAATAAAAAAAGAATACACTCATCAAAGTAACAGTTTATTAGCTTACAGAGCAGTTTTTTCTCTTTTAATTAAGAACTTTAGTGCAAGATTACCATAACAGCTTCAAGTGATTTATAGAGAAGAAAAACTCCAGTTACATACTATGCTTACATGCACACACATACAGAATCATCAGATAAAACAAGAGTCCAGTTTATTTTTCATTGAACTTAGCGGTAATGTAAAGTGTGAATGTAAAGAATATCTTCAAATTATATTCCCTTCAAATATTTGTGTGTGTTTCTGGTAGGTTTAAGGTTCACATTTATAAAACTAAAAAGAGTGTTGCATCTTCTTAACCAGCTCTCTGCAATAAACAGAATAACAGTATCTTTTAAAACGTCAAACTTTACCATCGGGTAGAGGGTTAGGTAGAGGACCTTTGCCTTGCTTCATTTTAAGCATAGACGGCAACAGAGAAGCAAAAGGTGACATGGTTGGCGTTATCAGAGCCCTCCATCTATTAAAGCTGCCAGTCGGGGTACTTGTGTCAGAGGGACCAGACAACCAAACAGCAGGGAGGAAAAGAGCAAATTCACCAACAGCAAAATCGATGTTTCCATCATAGGATAAAAAGAGCATAACACACAACAAATTAACCTAATGAACCAGAAAGAAGACGACGAGAGCCCCGGCCTTTGGAGACAGAAAGTAACAGCACAGAGAGCCAGGAGGAACCCTCGAGTCTGCGGCAAGTCACGTGCACTCCAGATTAGCATAGCTAATGAAAGGAGCCTCTCTCAGTGTGTGTTTACACGATACTCGCAAGGCTCGTTCTGAAAAGAAGCCTTTCTCTCGTCCTCGATCACATTCTACTAGGAAACAACGTGCAGTCGATAAACACCGCTCTGCCAATAACTGCCTGGCAAATGCCACAGCTGAAGGATTGGCTTCTCTTTGTTTGGCTAAAAGGCTCTTTAAAAAACAGTTGCTGATAAGCTAGTTGTTCCCAATGATGCATTTGTAGCTGCGGCAGCAACACTGCAATTAGTGTATGGTGATCTGCCAGAAACACCAAATCCTTGAGAAGTCAGTTCATAATTCATTCAGAGTAGAGACCTTGATCTCAATGACCCTTTTTAAAAATAAAAACATCCAATGACTATAGCTCTCATACTGTGGCGGAAATGTAACAAGACAAGCATAAAGGAGGGACATGAGGGCATTCTACACACACCAAGGCAAAAGAAAGAAAGATGGCTGAAGGAAACTGTATGCAGTTCTTCATTGCCACAGTCAAAAAACATCAATGCATCATGTTATTCCCTTCTCTTTCTTTATAATGCCTTAACCCTTATAAGGTCCTGTTAATGTACCGGTAACTGTGCCTGTGAAACACATGCCGTCTTAGGCTTTAAAATAGTGATGACAGATTACCTGCATGTTACAGTATAATGGGTAAGCATGGGACTTTATCCTAGTATTTACTGTTAAAGCACTAAAGTATATTAGTTTTAGTGAGGTTTTAAGAGTTTCGTGAAAAGAATACAAGTCACACAATTAGAATTAGTTAATTTGGTGGCATCCAGTTAACAAGTGCACCACATCATTGTGAACCCAACATTTAAAAAAAAAATGTCAAGCCTTCTTTTTTGAGTGTCTCCTTATATACCCTACTTCCTGTTGAGATCTACACTGTCCAAAAATAACCCAAAAAGCTCACATCATTGGGAGCTGCTGATACGAATTGATTTGAGTGGCAGGCTGTGTTTCTCTAGCTGCAGGATGGAGCGCTGCCCCCGTCACGGACTGATTACACAGAACAATGCCGGCGACACTCCTCTGTGTCCCACTCATGTCATGCCTTCACAGGCTCAGTGGGCTTTGGGTCCTGCCAGCAATGACATCACTGGCCTGCCACCCTCACACACAGAGAGGCTTTGTGGGCTTCACACGACCCCAAGACACCGTCAAAGCACCTCGACTCCCTTCACCTCTCCCCCCTCTACACTCCCCCTTACTTCTCACCAGAAATACGTTTAGAGTAGAGGACAAAAGCATCAAATAAGGACTCAAACCAGAATGTCTTTCCACAACGCTACTTGTTTATGTAGGGAAATAAAGTATTTACACACATTAAATATTAGTCTGTTAACTTTCTGAGAGAGATGTGGCTAATACAAATGTGCTGTTGCTGAGGGTGCATTTGTTTATCTTATCTGTCGCTCTGCACTAAAATGAGAGCGATGTGCTCAAAGAAACAGAGCATTGTATTTCTTAATAAATTAACCAACCAATTAGTTAGCAAAAAAGTTCCCTTTGATATAAATATAATAATATATGTAGTGCCGAATGCTTGTCACTCAGAAAGACAATGTAAAAGATTATTTTGAGACATGATATTTCATAGTCTTTATGCATTTACAAATACATTTGATAAAATGTAGGTTATAGCTCACAAGTTTGAGTTGGAGAAAATGTTAGCTAATAGGCTAGCTAAAACATGTTTTAATAGTAAAAGGTCAACAAGTAACTTAAAGGTCGCTTTGACAAAAAGAGAGCAAACACTAATTTAAAATACCTATTTTTTCCTAAAAAGTCAAGATAGCCACACAAACCGAAAGGCTCTAAGAAGTGTTTTTTAATCTATAAAAGACAATTCTTAATTGTATTCTCTTGACAAACTTATCCAGCCTTGTTAGAAGGTATCTGAAATCAACCTTCACAGTTTCCAGGGCAACACGGGAAAAAACGCTATAATGCTGGTCTGCAACTGCTCATTTAAACTAACTCTCCCAAAACAAATACATAAAAAATGTTGGCGAGTATATAAGTATATTATTTTACTGCACTAAAGTAAGAAGTAGTAAAGATATATCTTCTCATTGTAATACCACATTCTGGCGTTGCTCGTACAGTTAAATACGGCCAAGCTGTTTTCTCTGAGGCGTCAGGAGCAGGTGTGTTTGAGGAGGCTCACGCAGAGGCATGGCGTGATACCAACGCTTCAGCGAGGCATGAAGCATGCACACATCATCCCATACAGTGGCACACATGCCGTTTGCCTGCTGCTTTTTACCAGAAAATGAGGGGCATGGCCCAGCGCTGCCTGCTGTCTCGCCCTGACAACGGAGCAGAGGAATTTACCGTCTCTTGCCATTGTTATTGGACTGTATCTCACAGGATAGCTGCACCCCCTCCTATCTCCCCTTAATGTTTCCAAAATTCAATTATCACCTCACGCATTTTGTTGCTTGCAGACTAACTCTGCTGTGCTACGTGGTGTGTATCTATGTGGTGTGTATCTGTGCGCTATGGCTCTGTGTTCGGTACTTACATTTTATTTGTGTTTATCTCTTACCAGGACACACACATTCACAAATTACAAGCAGCAGCTGAAGCTACAAAATGTCCAGCTCTGTTGCTATAGCATGCAGTAGTTCCATCTTCTTCCAAACCTCCGCCATCTTGGCACAGCGAGCTGTAGATGATTGATCATGATTTAGGGATTTAATCCAATTTGAAAGCAGTCTGCGCTGTGGTCTTCGGTCAAGTTCATCTTCGTAGCATTTACTAGAAGGGGCTCTGTGCCTCGACAGGAATGCAAACGATGATGCTTTATTTGGTTAAAAAAGCATCTAATGTTTTTAATGTAATACATGCATTTACATGAATGCATGTAAAGCTGTAGTTTCATAAAGAACTGCTTAAAGAGGCCCTATTATGCTTTTGGGGTTTTACTTTTTCCTGTAGTCTGTTATATAGGTTTTAGTGCATGATAATGGTCAGCAAAGGCTTAAATCCAAAAGTTCCCTCCAAAGGGGGTTTCTGTAACCTAGTGACATCCTTATGTAAGACTTGCGCTTCTATTGGCTGGCGCTCAAACACATTGTCCATGATAGGCTAAGGGGCGGGACATCTATCAGCGGTTGGCCAATCACAACAGAGCCGGCCAGCTAACCAATCACAGGGGGAAGAGAGGTGCTGCAGCACAGGAAGTATGAACAAAATAAATAATTCTTTTGAACATTAAAAATTAACTGCAAATTAGCATATATTCTCTTTCGTAAAAGACTGTTAATTCACTATTTAATAGAGTAGTGGAAATGTGCTATCTAAATGGACAAATAAAGCGTTTAAGTATTTAACAATGAATGATGTTCATTGAGATGAGAGTTTGAAAAAAAAGATTGTACAAGACAAGACCAGTAGTGGTTTTTGATCAATATTTCACGAGAAATAACTGCTGCATATTAAATGAGAATTTGGCAGGTGGAAAAATTCTCTTTAGCTGCATTTCAGATCATTAACCTAGTGTCATGAGACGAAAAGACGTATACGGTATATGTATACCATCCTCCATTCTAGGAACGCTACATTATTGATGTGCTTGAGCAGTGAGTGACTATACAGTACAGAACAGCCTTTAAAGTTATGCAGTGAGAGACACATAAACTGGTAGTATAGAGCCCGTTCAGCAGAAGAGTCAAACACAGCAATTAAAGCTGAAAGTCAGATTTATACGAAAGTGAAAGCAAGTTTATGTGCAGACGTTGTTGTTGCCTCTCCATCTGTAGTTTTAACAGTGACAACATCAAATGTGACAACATGCAGAGCGACCAGAAACAGAAACAAAGACAAGACACACACGCACACACTCGCACACAGTGAGTGAGTCAGAGGTGTTTCTGTGTGTCACTGTGTCAAAGACATTCATGCTGGGATTGCTAGTAAATGGCACAACACACTGCAGCTATGCTTACTGTAGCGTCTACCTGTTCCTTGGTCTGTGCCATGTGTTGCGTGTGCGTGTGTGTGTGTGTGTGTGTGTGTTTGCTCTGCTGTTTGCCAGATGTGTCACAGTGTGAGTCAAGTCCCGTGGGTATGATTCTGCAACAGTAATGTGAATCACTGCCTCACAATAATAATAAAAAAGCGAGCTTGGTGGTAGGCTGAGTGAGCATTAGTTAAAACGCATTTGACCACTTTTGACCATGGGCAGCCCTCGTTAATCTCCAGAGGCCGGCCATAGGTGGTTAGAGTTAACGAGCAAGGTGCGCTGAGCTATGCCCGGACTCAGTCCCAACATGCACCTTTTCACTGAGTGAGATTAATTGCCACAAGATTCTGAGCCAATCGGAAACCCTGCTGCTCCTCTAGCGTCGGACGTAGACACACAGATACTGTACCGCACTTGAAGAGCACGTTGGAACGCATTAAATGCAACACTGTGTGCATAATTAATTAAAGAGCTTAAAGGCAAACTAAAGCCATTTGCACATTAGAGCAGAGCTGAGGGTTGTTGTGAACGAGTTCAGGCACATTCCACCAGCAGTGAAGCTCTTTCCTCCAGTGGTTGTTGATTGCTTTCAGCTTTATCCCCCGTGTGCAGGACCATTGTCAGCTGTCCAGGGATGACTGGCTGCCGAGACACTCTCATGCTCACAGTCAATGCTGCCTTTGATGGAGAGCAGGGGCCGAAACTCTCCTCATCCATTCAGTGCACACACCCCCACTGGGAGCGTCCAACCACCACTGACACACTAATCAACCAAAAAAGACTGTCAAACGCAAGTGCTCGCACGATTACACACACACACACACACACACACACACACACACACACACACACACACACACACACACACACACACACACACACACACACACACACACACACACACACACACCACACACACACACACACACACACACACACACACACACACACACACACACACCACACACACTACACACACACACACACACCACACACACACACACACACACCACCACACACACACACACAACACACACACACACACACACACACACACACACACACACACACACACACACACACACACACACACTTAAAGCAAGTAAACCTTAGTCTTCTAGAATTCAATTATTTTTGACTATCTTCACCTACAGTATACGTTTATATAAACATAAATATTTGTTCCTTTTATGCATCAAGATGACTTGTATTTAGATATTTTTATTTAGGATAAGCTACTAGTCATCTCGTTTTCAAGAGTATTATTTGGTATACTTATTTCCTTGTGTGCCAGAATACAGATACATATATTTTTTATAAAAAGGTACAAGTGATAGTGCTGACTGGTGTATGTACGTTTACAGTATAGCAATTATAATAACAGCACTGTTTTATTGTAACACACTTAGAGTAAGGCTGTCTTACCGTAAACATATTTAAAGCAAAACTACTGTAAAGGGGTAATATAAAGAGTAAATAAAATGTCTAACAATGTTGAATGTAAGACAGAAAGGTTGATATTTGACAAGTGAACTTTATGTTTTTCCTTTCTTTTGCATTTGTTAGTTTCCTGGTAAAAGTCACAAGTAAGTTGGAAAATAAAGAGGTCAAAACCAAGACATGCCCACACACTAAGTGGCCTTACAACTTGTTTAAAGGTAAAACAGTTACCCTCATACTGTATCTAAATCATTATATAGCAGTACGTAAACCAGATGCAAAAATGTATGCAAATATACATTTACATTCCTTTCATCTCTATTCAAAAACACACCACTACAAGCTGCCCTTTTGTACTGATTCATGTAGCCAAGCAACAGAGCCGGAAATTGTTGTACAATTTGCTAAACTGTATCTACTTAGGTCAATAAAAATACCACGGAATGGTTATTGATTTGTCTGAAAAGATTCTTATTATGCCAGCCATAGAACTTAATGCCTTTCATTTGCCAAATTGCAGTTTGATATTGACAGCAGCTATTAGAGGGCGTCCAAGTGTTCAGTGTAATGCCAACACCGTTTTCCAACCATGTCTAAACTGTGGTCGTTTCAAATATATTCAAAGTCAGACCTCGGATCTTAAAAAGCAAACTTTAAATTGTTTCCAAAATGTAGTATACATCGTATGTGCTCTGATGCATCACATTGCTTCTCTGTCGTGCAACCACACACTTGCTCGCTGCCAGGTTCTGAGATTTGTTTTCAGGATCCTGCAGTGTAACATTGTCTCTTCATGAATATAAAAAAAACTCACTGTGAGCCTGAGGGGGAAACCTGCAGTTCTGGGGATCCTGGAACTCAACAAAGTGGATCTTTTTCACCCTCATCATCTAGGTTGGGTCACAACATATTGTGTCGCTGTCTAGGACAAATGACAGCTGGAATGACACAAGCTTTTCTCTAACCTTTCCATCTTGGAAAGAGAAAGAAGACTGGGAATGGCTTTCCACGCTTGAGATGCCTGACAGACATACAGCTGCTATAAAGGAGCAATGTCCCCCTGACGAAGAATCAGCAGCCGCTGTTTACAGTAGAGATGCATTGCCATATGTTGCAGACTGCACATAAACAGGCGCTGATGAAAAAGTGAAAGGTGGCAATGGCATGCAGTATATAGCATGAAAATAGCCTATATATTTGATATATTCCGCTCCCATCTCGCCCGCGGCTGTGCAATGTGCTGGATGTGCCGATATTAGCAGTGTGGAGAGGCACTGCGGTCCATCCTCTCAAACTGAAAAGGGTTTCTTAAAACAAAGCTCCCTGAAGACAGGAAATGCTGGCCTGAGCGGTTTTCAGCAGGAATGTGCACTTCCACTTTGGTCTCCATGACAGAGTCTATCCTATTGTCTAGAGGAGCCATTGTGATGGCAATGGAGCCTAAATGAGGCCAATAATGGTCCCCTGCTCGGTCCCCAGAGTCTTGCCTGTTTAAAAATCGATTCCCTGCTTGACTAGGGACAGGCTGGGGATAGAGCGGACCGGAAGAAATGGAGAGGAAAGTCTCGGAAAGAAGGAGGAGGCAGGGGGGATTAGGATAAGATAAGGTTACTAATGAAGATACTAAAAGTAAAAAATCCAAGCAGGTGTTTTTGATTATCTTGTGACTGGTTGTGAATCATAACCTGCAGTATAAAAAATGGGATTATGACAATCCTACACAGCATATATATACACTTTATACACCAATAAACATAGACCTCTATAAACTGTACAGTGAAATATTGTTCTATCCACACAGTAGTCATCTCAATATGTGTTGATGGATGCTCTCAACTTGTTAACTAATACATTTTAAAGAGAAGACATGAAAAACAATGAAATCTGCGAGCAGAAGTTGGGACGCTGCCTCGTGTCTCATGTCACCTCTCACAATGTTTCCTACAGTGCACATTAAAATGAAACAGTGACTGTAACTTTACGCAGCAAAGCTTTATGATACTTCTGGTGTAACCTGACAACAGTTGAAGAAAAGTAATGGATAATGAAATAAAACTTTTTAAGTGTCCAAGAAACTTCATCAAATTAATTAGAAAAACATCTCAAGTCATACACTGAACCCTGTGGAGATGTGCTCTATTAAACATCCTCCATTAACTCAAATCACTTTGAGATGCTATGTCACATTATATTTATGTAAACGACTGCTAAATTAACAAAAAGTACAATAAGCCTCTGTGTTCATGCCAGAAGCAAAAGCACACATCACAAAAACACAGCATGCAAACTCACCAAAGTGAAGGCAAACCTGTAACAGACTGCCGCTGAGGTGGAAAAGTCTTCTCTTCTACTGTACTGCCTATAAAGACTCTGATACGCTGTCACTTTTGGCAGAGGAAGATATATGGGCTTCATAAGCAACTGGACCAATGTGAGCAACTTGTGGGTGGTGCAGAACAATAGCTACAGCCAACCGAGACACACACACACACACACACACACACACAAAGAGAGCAACGGAAAGTGTGTGGAAGCCCTATTAAACAGATGAGGTCTTATTGAGCGGATGGTATCAGACACTCACTGGGGGCTAAGGGGTGGATGAGCGGTGGGGGGGGGCGGGGGTTTACAGGGGGAGGATGGGGAATCAAAGAATGTTTTATTCAACATGTGCTCACCTCCTTATCTGTTGCTCATATATGCGCCTCCCCTTCCACCACATGTGCCGTGTGTGAACTACACTCCTGAAGCACGTCTCCGTGACCTTCAACCGTCTCCCGTGTCTCTGACAATCTCCACTGTTTGTCTCAACCCGGCCCTTGTGTGCACTTCACTGTTTGAAACAATGGGAATCCAAACCTGATCTCAGAGTAAGGTGCCACTGAGGACACAGCTCCACTGCAATAGACAATACACAACTATAGATTTCTTCTTAATAAGCACACATGGTGTACAGGTGCTGTAAAACGTATCCCTATAGAAAAGCTCATGTGATATCATTATAAAAGTTATTTTGTCCGGCAAGACTGATACAGAATACTTGTTTAGGCAACACAACTATTAAATGGAGTTAAGGAAATGAAACTACTCTGTAAGGTTTAGAAAAGGATTGTGGATAATGTTTAAATAACTGAGTAATTACGAACACAAAAACAAGTCAATGTTTGGGTTGAAATAACTTCATAAGTGGCGTTGCCTGTATTTAAATTAAGATACATAACATCATAACATTGATTCCTGGTTTGGGGACTTGAACAGTAATCTGTATAACGTGCTGTGTTTTTGGAGCAGCCTATCCATACAGACTACACCTTTACACAGACTTGGATCCCCTTTATACTTTGGACATGTTCTTGTTAATAATTGTGTTGATTAGATACACATTTGAGTGCATTACTTGTTGTAATTATATGATTAACTGTGTATGAGAACAGCCTGACAGGTACAAACATGCAACCAAACAGCAGCATGTGTTAGATGTTCTAAATGCAGCAGTTGTATACATATTGTGAATCATAAGAACATAGTTCTTAACGTGTTAAATATGCGTCACATCATTCTTAAGGTGTTGTTAATGTTGATACAAAGACGCAAGAAAGATATTGGATGGATAGTTTCTTTGTTCTTTCCTAGACACACACACACACACACACACACACACACACTCAGTATCATTGATTGTTCTCTGTCCATTGCTGTATCCATTCTACAATGCAGCTGCTGTGGGTCTTGGGGAGGGGAAAAGGCCCTGCGGGGAGCAGTCCAGTTATCTCAGATGGAATCTTATTACAGGCTTTATGTGAATAGAAACAGAACTGTAAGAAAGTGAAACTGTGTGTGTGTGTGTGTGTGTGCGTGTGCGTGTGCGTGTGCGTGTGCGTGTGCGTGTCTCCTAGGGTTATCCAAGGATTTGTCAGAGGAATATGGAGGCCTTTGTCGATTGCTTGGTGTAACAGCCACGGCTCTTCACAGGCCATGTGTTCAGTATCTTTTCTGTGGCGTATTATAATTAGGTTCATAATACTGTCATATAACTGTCATATGCAAAGAAGGCCAGATATGAGGAGGCATACTGGAAGACACTGGGTAGAAGTCCAGTCAGCGCACTTTCTCTTTTTTTCTGAAACCCTGCAATGCTTGGGCAGGCTGATCTGCACTGGTGTGTGGATGGAGGGAGGAAAGGAGGATGGGAGGAGGTGGAGGAGGAGGTGGAGGAGGAGGAGGAGGAGGAGGAGGAGAGGCAGCAACAGAGATAGAGAGAGGGAAAGAGAGGAGGCATGGCAGAGACTGCAGGACTAGGACAAGTGCCAGATCACTGCTGGAGCCAAGAACAGGACTGACTGGGCCTGTGTGTCAAATCAGTGCACACACACACACACACACACACACACACACACACACACACACACACACACACACACACACACACACACACACACACACACACACACACACACACACACACACACACACACACACACACACACACACACACACACACACACACACACACACACACACACACACACACACACACACACACACACACAGAGATGTCACTGACCTTCGACAAACACACTGCAATGTCACAGCTCTGACAAACCGAGACACCAACACTTACAGTAGTGACCATCTTGTAAAGATCCACCATTACTATGTTTGAACTTAAGAAGCCGTTTTTTTGCTTGTTCATTACGAGTTCAAGAATATCAGATTTTCAGCTCATAGTTTAACAAAGAGGACATCTTCTTCTACTGCGACCTCGATCAGACGAGTGTTTAAAGACTTTTGTCTGGGACTCGGTAGCCACTCATTGCTGACCGATGCCGCCAATAGCCAATGTGAGTCTACATCAAAGAGGGCTGCTCCACAGTGCGATGTTTAATCTCCCCAGGGACTCATTGCAGCTGACAAAATAACAGGGCTAGTGTTCTAGCTTTAGGAAACAGTAGGAACACCTCTCGTTCTCTTTGCCTCTTTCTCTTCTCTCTCGCAAATTCCAGCGTGACCTCATCTGTGTTTTTGTCTTCTATACCTCCGAGCTGGGACCATATAAGTGGATTTCAAAGACAAGTAGACAAGCAAAGCGACAGAAAATTGAGATAAAGTCTCTCTTCTCTTTCTGTCTCTTTTTTGTTTTCCAGTCCACTGCAAGATCACGGATTACAATTTTACTGTTGTAAGCAAATCTGATCTTGACAACTTTCTCACAAGTAACTGCAAGCACTGAGGTTTTAAACATCTCATGTCTCGTAGGAATGCTACAACGATAATTCACTTTCCACACCAAATCTAAGAAGAAAAAAAGGAAACGATTAAATTACACCTGTAAATGCAATTTCATCCTGTAAGACAAGGCACTTTTCCCAGACTATTATTGTGTTCATAAATGTGTGTCACACAGAAAGACAGAGGACTGCATTTCTAGATTTCATGGACATTTTCATTTCTGCATGATGTATGTGCACATGTGCTGCAGTGCTTCATATCTCCTCTCTTACATGTTTGCCCATGGGACATCATTGAGATTTCACCAGTGCCAATTCAATGTGACAGCGAAGAGAATGACTCCATTACATCTGGTGTGGTATACCCAGATCTATTTCTGCTCATCTTCTAATAGCAGACCTGATAATGCTGAGAGGGCCTTAACCTGACACATGTTCTCCAAACTGAAAGACCTAATTATGTTGCCATTGCCTCCAAAGTGAACGTTGATGTGGTGTCTGCATCAGCCAAACAACCTAGAAGATCACAACCTTTACAAATCACAGATACATTATTCACACAAGCTTTTCTAATGTTCCTCTTCTAGGGCTGTGCGATTATGGCAAAAATCATAATCACGATTATTTTGGGTCAATAATTGATATCACGATTATTAAAAACGATTATCCATTTACTTTGAAAACATCCATATATTGAAAAAGAAAATGTGAACAGTATGTTTTTAACAGTTGATTACCCTGAACTTTAAGTATAATTCAACAGAAAAACCAAAAATAAATAAATAAATTACATTTCTTTTTTTTTTTTTAATAAAAATAATAATCGTTTTATTTTAATTACATTGTTTTCGTAATCGTTGCAAGCCAAAATCGTAGTCGAGATTAAAATACGATTAATTGCACAGCCCTATCCTCTTCTACGAAAAAGGTTTGGTGATTATGCAAAGAAAAGTGCTTGGTTAAGATAAGGGGATGATTGCAATCCAGGTTAATTTAAATTAACCTAAAGTAATGGCAAGAGGAAGTCCTCATCACTTTTAAAGGTCCCCTATTATACTGTTTTTCATCAATATATTATAGGTCTCAGATATATACAAAACATGTCTCTGAAGTGTTTGTCTCTAAACACCAAACAGATCATTGCAGCATCCCATAATCCCCTCTGTTTCAGCCCTGTTTCAAAAGTGCTGATTCTGTGTCTGTTACTTCAGATGAAAATAAGGAGCCACTCCCCACGCCCCTCTGAGAGATATTTGGTTAAAAAGAACACAATGGTGCTCTAGGAGGAGATTCAGGTGATAAGGTGGGGGCGGGGGGGGTTACCTTGGTTGGTGATTGGCTAATGGTTACACAAGCCAAAAAATCGTTATGACATCACAAAGTGGCCAATATCTGATCAGCTAATTTTCAGACAGGTTTTTATATAAATGGATCAGGACAAAAAGTGAGCAAATCTTTTTTCCTGGAACTTTCAGAAGCTCTTTACACAGAGCGGACACATGTTGATGTAGAAAAGACATGAAAAAGTGGATTTTGCATAATAGGTGACCTTTAAGAGGCCCTATCATGCGTTCGGGGATTTCCCTTTCCTGTAAGATGTTATAGGGAGTTTCTCTGTTCCTTGCTAAAGCACCAGCATTATGATAAATACATTTTAAATACATAACGGACATCATTGCTTACACTAGTAAGGAGCTGAGGACACAAACTAACTGAAAATATGTCAGTAGTTTGCAGAATATATTTTATGTTTGTATTGTATTGTTGTGTTTGGATCAAAAGTCCTAAAAAAACGAATTACATTTCTGCTGCCCATGCAGTCCAGAACAACTCATACAAAAGTGTTCTGATCTGACGCAACTGTGGTTAAGGTTTGGTTGGGGGTAAGCACAAAAGATATTGGTTAAAATTGTATTTTAAGCATGATGGACTTGTGTTGTCATGGTTACAATAGTTACAGCAAGGAACGATCGTAATCATCGAAAGGAACCAAGGCTGACAAGAAAACATGTAAAAATTACCTTTTGTGACCAATCCATCCACCCTGACCTCCTTCTGCTCCACACAGACATGAGTCATGATAACAATGGCCACAAGAGTGCTTCGTCACATGTTTCCATATGTGGACATTTCATAAAAGACGTATTTATTGGGAGGACAGTCTTGTTTGGATACTGTGATTTGTGAGTAAGATGAGAATGAAGAATAAAATGAACCCTCCGGCAATATAAAAGTGAGGTGCTTACAGTACATGCATGTTTACATTCATTGATTGAAATATATAATTGCAGTCCAACCTCGATAAATATTCCCTTAAACATATGTGATACTGATTCTCTGTATTATTTGGAGAAAAGGGATTTAAAGACATCTCAGTATGCTTCGACAGCTAAATAAATAAATACTTAAATGACTTTGTACTCTTATTATATCCTTGTCGTTCCTCTTCCCTCATTGATTTAGATACTGAGGCCATTTTGAATGAAAGCTCTGCATAAATGTCTTAACACAAAGTTTCACACAGTGGTAAGCGAAGAAAACACACCACTTCAGTCCAGCTACCTTCAGAGGGATCAATCAAAAGCCCAACCCCTTATAAGTGAACTTGAAAAGCCTGATTATGTTTACCACATTGGCAGCTGTCCAAGTACAATTCAAAAGAGAAGCTAAGTTTACCAAAGTAAATGTTTCAGGTGAGAACTTGCAGAGAGCCAGAAGTTAGAGTATGGAAGAAGAATGGTAAAAAACAAAGAAACCACCTGTGGCTGCAGTTGTTTAATCATCACTCCTCAATAGTCTATATGTATATTAGTTTTAGGGGGCAATGAGACCCAAGCCTAGATGGCAAACTCAAACAATATGCTACTGTTAATAAACATTTCCAATGTGAGTTGTGTGACTAAAAATGAAATGATATCAGCACGTACATGAGTATATTTACACTAGAGCTGTATCAAAATCTCATCAGGCAGTTTTTAAGGTATCAGCTAATATGGACAATAAAATGGACCAAAGAATCAATATAATATTGGCATTTACACGCAAGAATAAAACCTTATATTCTAAATATTAGGTTTGACTATACAGCAATCAGCATTAATATATAAAGCTAATCTGACAATACTAGTACATGTATTAAATGTCCTTATTCTAATTGTAGTGACACTAATATAAAACCCTACATGTTTAAATATAACAATCACTTTCAAATTGATCTTGCAGATCCCACCAGAGCTATACTCACTTTTCTATGAGACTGGGAATCAAACAGCATGATTTTCCAAAGAAGGCTGAACAATTTGGTCTGTTTTGTCTCTATGACCTACGAAAGGTCAACAGTGGTCGAGGTCATTATTCCATCATTGCCCAATCTATAGGCAATTATCTGCGTGTGATGTGGGGCTAATTGTTTTACATAGCTGGCTACCATATATACACATTTTATAAAGCATGGAGGGGAAATTAAATGACGAACGGCCCGGCAAAAGACTGCCAAAAAGGATCAGAGGGCCCTGCGACACATTTAATTTATAGCTCATGATTCACAGGGATTTGAACAAGACATCCTAGAAAAGATTTCAGACAGTCTGCTGCGATAGCTGTGTGACAAGAACTGAAATGTATTCTTTTGTTTGCCTCACCTTCAACCAAATCATCCCACAAATGTCAAACTGTTTTGACAGTAGGACAAATCTAAATCATATAAGTGCTTCTAGGCGCTGTATCATCGCAGGGCTCAGCTTTCATCGAGACCTATAAGCGGCAATGCCTTAAGACTACAACATCGAAGGTCTTCAAACCAGCATCTAAATGCCGTCGTCCTAATTTGTGAGATGGAAACCAGATTTATTGCACACGTTTGGTTATTTTGAAGGGCAGTCAATCAAGCAGTATTTTCTCTGCGCAGTTTATTGTTTCTTTATTGTCAATCAATGTGACAAGGAGGAGATGGTCTTTTAAAACATGACCCTCCTCCGAATGTCCATTCCGATAGTTCAGTGATCAAAACAATGTGCATGAGAGTGTGTGTGTGTGTGTGTGTGTGTGTGTGCGTGCGTGTGTGTATCTATGCCGGCGGTGGTTGAATTAATGAATTAGCTCTCAACCGCAACCTATCCTCAACCTTTTTCTGCAACAGGGAAACAAATCACTGACCTGTCCTCTGCTGTGATGCGAGGGGCTTCATCAGATGACAGGCAGGCTAAAAGCATCTAATCCCAGACACTGCTGTGTATTCTACATTTTATTAATGTGTGACTGCCTGCGTCTGTGCATAATTGAACATTTTGAACCCTTGAGCCAGTATTCCTCAAATGAATCCTCAGCACCCACATCAAATGATTATTTCTAAACAAACCGTGTTTAATCGACTGCGTGCCTCCGCGGCACTCTCCATCTGGAGGATGCTGTGTGACAGCTTCCCTTAAATTACAAATATCAATCTGCCACAGTGGGAGCTCAGCTGCCAGTGGCCTCATGGGGGTCCACGTCAAAGCAACCAGCCTTCAAAACAAAGCCATCAAAACGCTGTTCTCGCAAGACGCTTTGTTGTGACTCAACCGCGATTGTAACCCAATAACAGTTCAACTGAAATGACCAAATACAACAGCAAGGGCTTGTGACTCCTGATTATACAGCTAACCTGAGTTGGATTCAGTAAGGAATCCGAACTGAAGTTGGCCCGGTGTGTGTGGCTCTGTAGCTCCACCCCTCTCCCTCTCCACGGCAGGGACAGACAGACGCCAGCACCAAGGGCTCCCAATCTGCTGTGTGATCAGCGGTATTCTCCCTAACCGTGTTTCCCCTTCTCATCTCCGGCTGTCTGCCTGCAGCAACACCACCACTTACACTCCATCCACCCGCTTATTGATACACTTCACCGCAGGATCGCCTTCGAGTGCTACTTGGGAAGGCAATGGGTCCGCGGGGCGGTCTGATTCAATCAACGTTAGGAAAAAACACACATCATTCATCACCAACACAGGATCAGTGCAGGGCGACTCTCTAACAGCGCTTCCTTCCAACAAGATGACCGCTTACAAACAAACAGTTTGCCTTGCTGTGGTCCCACTGGGTACTGAGCAACTTAGTGACACTGATAGGGTTATCACGGTCTCATGCAAGGATGTTTAAATACACATTGGATCAGGAACATACATTAATCGTAAGCAAAAGTAAATCAGACAACTATTAGGGGCATATTAGATGTCATGGCTATCCCAGGGCTCATTTGATTTGAACTCAGGCCACCAACATTGCCAATGGCGGGCATTATGTGCACCCTGTGCATTTTAACAGGCACGATTGGGTGTTTAGACCATGGAATATAAACTGCAGCGGGAGAAATGCCTTTTCAGGCACGATCATCAGTATTTCTGATTTGGAGTCTCAATGGCACTTTACTCAAAGGCACATTTATAAAATATTACAGCGAGAATGAAATGTGGGCTTTTTATTGCCAAGAATCTGATGGCAGAGGGAGAGAGAGAAGCCCTGAATTGAAGCAATATACTGACAAACCTCAACACTGCCATTAAAGGCTTTGTATCTGCTCTTATTTTAGTATATATATATATATATATATATATATATATATATATATATAAATAAAACACATGTTCTGTACATTTTACACAAAAGTAAATGTATTCTCTGATTGCATTACCTATAACCCACATGGAATACTGAGAAGACATGGTTCCTTTCAGATACATATGACATAACTAAGCAGACAGAGCAGGTCCCCAAGTTATTACAGACCTGCATGTCATATTGTTAAGAGTCCTTTTCTATAGGGTTGATGGGACTCATTTTCAAAAAAAACTATTTGTGCATTGGACAAGCACCACTTCATGATGATCAGCTAATGGATTTCAACATCACTCTGTACACATGATGATGCCATTTAAAGCCAACACTGTAATGCAGGGCCAAAACTGAAGAAAACACAGGGCACAGGATGTATGAGTGCCATTACGCCAAGAGCAGTGCAACAATGGGTCCTCATGTGTAAATCCAAATGGGTCACAAACAGTATAGTATGAAGTAAATAGGCATAATGTGCATGTTGGTATAATGAAATCCATTATCAGACAAAAGTGACAAGACAGCATAGCTGGCCTGATTCTCAAAGTCTTTTTTCAAATGTATTCCACATGGTTGGAGCTCATTACACAGACTTAATGGTTCCCTATGAATGCACAATTTGTTTACTTGTGACACACACAAAATGGCTTAAATGCTTGGAGCTCAGTGGCTGCTCAAATATTTAAACAGCAATAATGTAAGAGAAGCCAAAGAGAATTAACTGCAGCACTGAACATTTCAACTTACAAAATCAGCCCAGAGTTGAACAAAGGAGCTGTCTGTTTCAGGACCACGGACAGTTCCTGTCATCTTCCCAGAGATGAGGCGCTGCTGGCAGCTGCGACGGCCTGCCACTTTTATCTGCTGCACTTTGAAACATCGCACAGACGTGACTTTAGGAATTCATTAATGCAGGAAGAAGATGACATCTAAAATCCACAGTGACACAGAGACATCTTCATGACTTTCTAATGTTTAAAAACGTGCATTGGAAATGAGGCTCACCTCCAACTGGCCTCTGGCACAAAGTCTCTAGCAGCATTGAAAGAATAAGACACTTGACAAACGAAAAAAGGACTGTCTGCACATATTACCATCATAAAAGACCAGCCTTGGTGTTTTCACAAAATACAGTTCAGCAGAAAAACAGCTACAGCAATGGCTACATTTAAATGTGTTTAGGAAACCTAAATACTCATGAGTGTGAGAGAAAGCGAGAGGGGTAGGCTCTCACTGACAGCACATGTTTAAGATGAGCCCAGCAGCCACTGACCGAGAGACCACCAACAATCTCTCCCCAAAACGACTTGTAGCAGCGCCGAGCAAACATGACTTGACATTTAAAAAAGCAAACAAAAAAATTGAGCCCTATATTTCCGGAGGGTTGCCAATAAGAATCAAAAGTGGTCATCGATCATCACTCAGACCCCTGCGTCATGCGTCGGCATTCGCGCAGTTCCACCCAAGGGAGCGCGCTGTTTGTCCTCATGGGAAACTCGTACAGTAGGATGTACAGAATGTACGTGGATGAAGCATACAGCTGTCATGCCGGAGTCATACGATAAGCGTGTGAGGGGGCAATAACTAAATTGAAAGCGTGTGCGCGAGTTTTGGCATGCCAATGTAGCCCGTGTGTCGAATTTGGACTCCGCAACAACTATTGTGACGCACGCTCTCACACACGATCGATCACTGGAAGTGTGTGTGTGTGGGGGGGGAGTGTGTGCGTGCACGTGAGGGACAGAGAGAGAGCGAGAAGAGAGAGAGAGAATGATAAGTTATTTTCTGGCGCAACCATTACAAAGAAACTTGGGTCTATGTTTGTGTTGAACCGCTGCCCTAAGTGAAACCAGCACCAGATATCCTCCGTATAAAAGACACGACAGTGAATATAATAAGGCTTACGGGGAGACTGGCTTCAGGGAAAGCTGCCTCTTCGTTTACACCTTTATCTAAATCCTCTCTTTAGTGAGCTCCAGTGAGCCCGGCGGGCCGGTGTGTGAGACTGCACTGCAGAGGGCTCCTCCGGCATCTCCATCACTGAGCTCATGAGCAAACATGCGGTATCGTGAGCCAAATATACAAAACAGGGGCTCTCAGTTCAAGGAAGAGAGGCTCTGAGATCCCCTCTCACACTGCGACACATACCATTAGTTTGATTATGCATCTCCTGCTTTCTGAATGTTGTTGGCTATAATGATTCCTTGTTTTTCTCATTGATGCAACAGTGAACTTCTCCTTCTTAAAGCGTTAGACTGGCTCACAGCCTTTTTTTAAACCGGTAAATATCACATCTCCAGCATCGTGATTTACCCCTAGAATAACAACTGCTCAACAACAAGCAGAGTCACAGGCTGTTAATACATTGCCGCAATAATCAAAGTACCTATTAAATTGAGGTTGGGGAACTTTATGAAATACTCAGAAAAACTGGGTTTTGTCGGCAAGCCAAGAGAAAAAACTGGCCTACCTTCAACTCGATTCCAAAATGAAACGACAGTCAGTCAGTGGGGAAGGCTTTGGACATCACAACTCCAGGTCAAAAGAGAAAACACGTTTCCATAAAATGGGTGCAAGCCAGTGATAGTCTGTGTTTCGGCGAGGTCACCCATTCAGAGAGTCGTCCGGTTTAAATCCAAGCAGAATAATGGAGATCTTGTCTCTGTCCTTTGGGGAAGAAGTGCGCCAAGCGCTCTCCTACGCAGATGTGACTTTGCGCGCTTGAAATAAAACCGATGATGGGTAGCAATGAGAGAAAAGAATACTACTACAACCAATAAACAAATGTATACCAAAACGAGTGGGAGCGAAGCATGCCAAATGATCACCCCCTTCCAAAAGCTGACAGTTGACTTTTACGCAAATCTGCTCAATTACTAATCCTCTCCTGGGTGCTTCGCCATCCCAGACGCACTGGTCGGTTGCGATCCCCACTCAGCAGCGCGGCGTTGGAGATGGGAAAAATAAATGTATGGATATAATGGCCAGATCCGATGGAGGGTTTCCTCCACAGCTCCGCTCTTCAGTTGCAATGCACACGACGAGAAGGATCTCTCCCCGGTCCTAGTGCACCACACACCGGCCCCCGCTGGCTCTAACACACGCGGCGACTGCACCTGCACTCTGTCATTTTCATCGATTTAAACAGTGAAATGGATGAGGGGAAAATAAATTCCAGCAGACACCTATAACTCAACTCAAATCTACAACGCTGAACAGAACGGGATGTGCGGAAAGGATCTTCACTTGTTGGAGGAGGGAGAGGGAAGGGGTGGGAGAGAGAGAAGGGAGGTAAAGAGGAAAAAGGGAGCAACAGAAGGAGAGGGAATAGATTTAAATTGAACCACAAATACAGTCAGTCCCAAATGCTGCTGATGTTTCAGTTTAGTAAGAGGGGATATCTAAAAAATACAGTCTGACTTCCAAGTCTTATTCAGGTTAAATGTCCTTGCAAATGAAATGACTCAAGAGGGGATGAGGTCTTATTAAATAGCATCTTCCTTTTTAGATGAATAGTATTCATAAAGCAAAACACAGAGGTGGTTGATATTATGAGCAATATGGGAACCAAGCAGGTGCAATATGTGACTCATGCAGTTAAAAAGTGATCAAAGATTGTTTGTGGTGTTTATCAAAGTAGCTCGGGTCCTTTAAACAAGATGAAATGTGGCCACTTTTCAACCAATTATCTTTCACTGTGCTCAATAAACTTCCCCTGCAGAGGCATAATAACACACAGGAATAACAGCTTTCATTTGAAGCCATTTTACCGTAGAGGTGGTGCTATTTTAATCCTGATAGCAGTCCACAACATAGCAGTTCAGATAAATTGCAGGCTAGTTGTTTATAATGAAGTTGTGCATAACATCAAAAGCATACTGTTTTATTTTAAAGATAGGACAGATGTATAAGGTTAAGAACTCTGGAAGATAATTAGTCTGTGTTTATTTATTTTATTTGATATGGTCACTGGAAACTACAAAGTCAATTTAGGATGTAAACGAACATTTGAGTTATCCGGAAAATCATATAAAAGTGACTCTAATCTTGTAGGCTAGGCGTACATTAGCCTTTGTTATGAGTAGTTATAACTATGGTGCAGAAAACTAGCCTACTGTGAGCCATTATGTTCCAAACTTGCATTTGCACAAATAGTTATGGCCTATATTGTTTGTTTTCTCTGTATATGCATGCCGTGTTTGCATACAGCAAGGGAATGTTTCCATTAAGCAGAAACATGTTCCTATCACTGGCCGAATTTAACACATAATAATGAAAGACACAACAACCACCTGCTACACAACCAACATAAGTTTCCCTGATAAAGTTATTATTTAATTTGACCATCAACACACATCCTGCACCTTAGCTTGTTTAAAATGCCACCAAAGGAAAAATGTACCGGAGAAAAAGCACTGCATAACAACCGACTGAGAACACGATACACTAACGTTAGCTCATTAGCTAGCTGGTAGCAAATCAAGCTGAATTGAAACTCACCTGCGTCACTGCGGCCCGTTTGAATGCTCCTCATGAGCTCAGTGGTACACAAGTTGAAGAAACATGGCTTGGTTTCAAAAACAAATTCTCTGCAATACTCAATGATTTGGCCCCCCTAAGAACAACCAGGGTAAACAATCGCGCTGAGCCGTGGATGCACTCCGGCATACTGACCGCCATGAAAACCAGAGACAAAAAATGCTCTGAGTTTCATAAAAGTCAGTCAATGCTTTCCAAAAGCACGAGCAGTGAACTCCAGGCCCACGTGACTGAACTAAAAATGGAAAGAAACAGACTAAGAAATGACGTAAGCTCCATGATCAAAACTGCCAAAAAGAATTTCATCAATGTGAAAACTGAGGAAAACAAAAATAAACCCCGTGAACTTTGGAAATTACTCAATAACCAGCTTGGCTGCAGTAAAAAACTCAAAACGAGATTTTCAAACTTAAACATAAAGACAGATAACAGGCTCATCACAGACAAACTGGATGTGGCCAAGTACTTGAACATTTTTTTCACAAACATAGCCACAACTCTTGTAAATAAATTACCCTCCCACTCAGGGCTTTTTGGAGTAGATCACATCATGACCTACTACAAAAACCTAGGGGTACGCAAAGATGATTTCAGTCTAGCAAGGGTAACAACAGCAGAGGTACTCATTAAACTGAGCGCCCTCAAACCTAACAAGGCCACTGGCCACGACAATATCCCCTCCAAATTCCTCAGAGACACAGCAACCGCCATCTCACCAGTCATAGCTCACATAATTAACCTCTCCATAAAACAGGGATAAGTACCCAAAGACTTCAAAATTGCAAGAGTAACCCCCCTGCACAAAAAGGGCAGCAAATTAGACCCAGGCAACTACCGCCCTGTTTCTATACTTACCTCCATCTCGAAAGTCATGGAAAAAATAGTATATGAACAGGTCGAAAAGTACCTCGCGGAAAAGAAACTAATCTATGAATTTCAATCTGGCTTTAGAACATCCCACTCCACTGACACATGCCTTCTTTATTTGAACGACCACATCAAACAAGAGGTGGACGAGGGTAAATACTGCGGCATGGTGATGCTGGACCTACAAAAGGCTTTCGACACTGTCAATCACCCCATTCTGATTGACAAGCTAAAAGCAATTGGTTTTGATAAACTATCGGTGAGCTGGATGCAATCCTACCTGGAGGGGAGAGAACAGATGGTGGAGGTAAACGGTACTCTGTCCCCCCCCCCTCCCAGTGAGCTGTGGTGTTCCACAAGGAAGCATATTAGGTCCGTTACTGTTCCTAATTTATGCAAATGACATGTCATCAGCATGTGACTGCAACTTGTTCCTGTTCGCGGACGACTCAGCCCTGCTGGTCTCTGACAGGAGCAGATTGCAGGTTGAAAAAACCCTCAGCTCCGAGCTCGGCAGAATCTGCACCTGGCTCGCCGATAATAAATTATCATTACACCTGGGTAAAACAGAGTCCATTCTCTTCGGTTCGAAACATAATCTCAGCAAATCCGACGACTTCTCAGTTGCAGTGGGTGACATTATTGTCACAAGTAAGAAGGAAATTACATACCTAGGATCTATTCTTGAGGCAAACCTCTCCTGTGACAAAATGGCATCCAATGTAATAAAAAAAGTCAATCAAAGAACTAGATTCCTATACCGGATCTCCTCTCTGGTAAACAAAAACACCCTGAAAACTCTGGCAGGAGCACTCATTCAAGGGTACTATGACTATGCTTGCACGTCATGGTACCATAGCACCTCCAAGGCGCTAAAAATAAAACTTCAAACATCACAAAATAAACTGGTCAGACTACTGCTTGACCTTTCATCTAGAACCCACCTCACCTCTGCCCACTTTGACAACCTAGGATGGCTTAGAGTAGACGACAGAGTACAGCTACTTGCAATGGGCCTGGTCTACAAGATCCACTACACCTCTATGGTACCCATGTACATGTCAAAATTCTTCCCAAAGGTCAAGGAATACCATGATCATAACACCAGAGGGAGCTCCACAAATCATGTAAAACCCAGATTTGGCACAAAAAAGGGGGAATACACGTTTCGCAATTATGCCACATCAAGGTGGAACGCTCTTCCCACAACTGTAAAGGAAAGTAAAACTATACTTACCTTCAAAACCTCTCTTAAAGAGCACCTTCGGGGGAGAGCATTGCAAAACTGGCCCCGGTAATGGTACAAATCTCAACCTGTCGTACAATGGACAGCTTCCCCCCCCCCATCTATGTATATACTCGCATTTTAGACTCTGTTACTAACTGTATATCTGTAGACTTGGTATGTCTTAAATGTCCGGTTAGGATGTATTAGAACGAAATCTAAAATGAAAATTGTAATTAAGCCATCTGTATGTAAAAAACCACCTGTATGTAAATTGTAAATAAGCCATCTGTATGTCAAATATGTCTTATATGTCTTAAATGATATGATGAATTGGAAATGGGGGACCCTGATGTAAACAAGACGAAAGTCTTTCTCTGGTCTGCATCCCCTTAACAATTGTATGTTTTGAGCTGTACTGTACTGTACCCAATATACAAGCTGTTAATAAACTTTTCAATCAATCAATCAATCAATGATCAAGTAGCGCTTAGCCCTGCACCGTATTGTGTTTGCCCTGTTGCACACATTTGTTTCCACTTATTGACCTCGTGTTTACCTCCGTAAAAATAAATGTTTCCAGTGCTGTCTCCCTCGGTTAGGGTTATAATATAGTCTAATGTTTAGGTTGGGTTATTGTTCGTTTGGTGCACGTTGAAGGAAACAAATTTGGGTTCGGCAAATTCCCCTAATTATCTCCACTTTTCCCTCACTTCCGCCTTCTCATTCACCTTAGTCCCTCCCACCTACGACGCAAGGAGAGATGCAAGAAAAGGTAGCATAAAAAGGAAAAACTATTTTTTTGTTGTTGAGGAATTTGATGTCCTCTCCTGTAAACAGTCACGTGAAGAGTAGCCCGTTTCTGACGACAATGTGCAGCACAGGTGGAGCAGCTGTCAGTCGGATTCTATAACACTTTTGTTGGTCTTTGTAATTGCTTTATCAGCGCTGTCCTAATGAAAATAAGGGTGCACAGTACAGCACAGCAGTGTCATTGTATGTCCCCCTTAAAATAAACACATACACATTTGCTCATTTATTAAAAAACTAACCAGCCTTAAATGTGTGGATACAGGTTTTTTAAATGTATTTAACAGTAGCCTACTTTGTGTCTGTGTTTATTGAATAATTGAATATCTGTATGTAACTGCATTATCGGAAGAACAGGTTATGATTACAATGTAATTTTAAGAAATTATTTATTAGCCCACATGTTTTAGCAAGTGTCAATTATGTTAATATCACACACTAAATAAAAGCTCTAGTTTATGGATGACACACTCTTAACCTTCACATGTAACTAAATGGAAATTATAATTGAACATGTGTTTATTGCTAACACTAATAAGACCTCTCCTTGACTATGAAATGATAATGATTTAAAGGGTGGATAAGTGAAGAGAAACATATAGTTTAATGAATGAACACATACAGACACATCCCAAATCCATTAATGTCACCTATTAAAGGGCCCATGTCATGGCCATTTCTACTGATCATAATTCCATTGTTGAGGTATACTAAAATAGATTTATATTGTGCAATTTTCCAAACTCACATTGGTTTCTCATACAGCATCTCTGTAAACTCTGTGTATTCACCGGTATTCGCTCTCTGTCCTAAACGGCTTGTTGGAGCTCCTGCACCCCCCCCCCCCCCCTCCCTGTGAGCCCAGTGTGCTCTGATTGGTCGGGAAGTTGCGAGGCTCGTTGCTGCGATCTGCTGCGAGGAGCGGACAGGCTTCCGGGTCGACGATACAGCGAGATAAAGCGAAACTCATCCTGAGCACACACAAACACTCACAGCCGAAGTAAAAACAATAAGTGTGGCTTGATATTGAATAAGAAAAAGGTTTATAACGCTGTGAGAATGGGTCTGCGGAGAGCATTTCTCCGCGATCCCAACTTAGCAGCCCGAAAAACCTTTACCCATTTAAACAGTCGTGGTAGATACCTTGTTTGTTTTAAACATCATAAATACACAAACAACAATGAATACTTACAGGTTGTGTACCCGAATCTCCCGCTGGTCCAAACAAAGTAGGAGCAGCATCGTTCTTCAGTGCCCTACGCTGTACATATCCGGCATGAATCGCTGAAAGGTTTGGGAAGCTTTGTTTCGTGAAAGGCTGGCAGAGGTTGTGGCCTCTGGGTATTCACACGTCACAGAACCCAGGAAGTAAACAATGGAAAATGAGAAATCTCCAACGAGGCGTTTTGGGGCAGCATAGACTGTGTTAGAGTTTTACTCGCTACAGGGTGTACTTTGAGGGTTTTTGACTCTGCAGACCGTTTACATGCATAACAACCTTCATAACACACAAGGGGACAGGTAATAACCGGAAAAGCATGACATGGGCCCTTTAAGAAAAATAGAAACCTTGGAGAATTATACTTGAGTTTTGTTGTGTGGCCGCTCCAGTGAAAAAACACATTGATGGTGTGATGTGGAAATCAGTCCCATCAGTTGCAACATCCAATTACTTACAGATTTCCAATAAAGAGGATGTGCTTGGTGATTTAAATACTTCAATGAAGCTGATCTGCTGTATCCTCGTTCCTCAGACACAACCACATCTGAGGAGCTCAGCCTGCCAGCTACTGTCAAAAAACACAGACACAGAAATGTCACTTAAGACAGCGTCAAAAGGCAGTACTTTAGATACAATATTTTCCCAAAGATATTTATTTTGTCTTTCTTTGAATAGTATAACAATGTTAACAATACATTCAAACATGTTGACATTGTTTCCGACTGCAAACGGGATGGCTTTAAAGGCCTTGCACACCCTTGATAATCCCACACAAGTGATTTTAAGTGTGGACTTTCCTCCTGTTTAAATGTGTTATCAGATAAACTAGAGAACCTGTGTGGGTGTGCAGGTATACAGAAACAATAGTGGATGATTCAGTTTCTCCACTTGTTGTTCAGTATGAGCCGTTAGTGGCGAAGATCAGACACATCCTACAATTTCAGGTAAATGCTGTCTGGAAATAAAGCTCACACACTAAATGGTGAATACTTTAGCGATTTGATATCTGCTTGAGTAATACTGAACATTGTATTCGCTGTCTCCCTCAGGTGTGTGAACCGTCTGTTTGGGGCTTGTAAAACATCGTGCTGGATAACAAATGCTTTACATTAATAGAACATTTGGGGCATTGCACTAAAATCAGTTAATTCTTTATTTTTCGGTTAAAATGTTGACAGTATTTGGACTGAATCCCTCCGAAACCACAGTTATAAAACTCAAAGGTCAGGTTATCAGAGACATATTGATTTGCAAAGTATTTCAAATTACTAATGTCTTCTTGATAAACTGGTTATTTTTTGGTTTCTGTGTCCCAACGAAACCAGCTTTTCATGCTTTTATCCTTTAAAAAGATAAAGGATGAAAAGAAACAATATCTTGTGTAGATTATCTAGAGGACGATAATTCTATGAAATAAACATCTCTTCTGTTGGATATTATTTTAAATGCTGCAATTATCGCAAACAAAATTCCATTCTCCTGTGCCAGCTGTCAAACAGTTATAAGCAGATATACTTTGTTATGTACATAAACACAATTCATAGTGTGATCACCAAACAAGTCACAGCTATAATCAATGGTGGGGAAACTATGTAAAACCGTTAAATTACCACACTGTAAACAAACTAAAAGTCCTGATTTAAAAATGTTTCTTGAGACTATATGTACATGTATAATAAATACAATTGTAATCAATCTATTTAATATGAAGCAGGAAATTGAGCCCTGTGAGAGCAATTAGAAAACTGGAACAATTGACATAGTGTTTGGTAGTTTAATCTAACAATACATCAACACAGAGACGTGCACAGGTACGGGCTAATGTACGTTTTTTGTTGTTTTCTATTGTGGCCGAATCAACATGTTAAGCCCACAATTAGTATTGTAGTGTCTCGCTGCGGGAAACACACCTTGTCAGCGCTGACATCTGCCCTCAGTCACGTGACTTTGTTTACAATCTGACAGCTGGAAGCAAAGGAAAGCCCTCCGGCCTCATATGGCTATGATGATCATACCATGTGCCTGCCTGGCGTTAGAGTAGGGGACAAACCAGGGGACTTTACTTCCGCTCGCTCTCTTTTCTTGATCACCCTCTCACGGGAGAACACTTCACTCTCCCGCTTCATTGTAGGATTTCTGCCATGTCTCTACCACTTTAATTTGACCATCTCTGTTATTAAGTTATGGAATACTAAATAAATAAGTAATTAGATACCTTACCGTTACTGCGCTCATAAAGAATGATAAGAATAAGAATAATGCGTAATCCGCAAAACAAAAAATGTGCCTGAATAACGAATTTAGCAGTGGACATAAAAGAGCTGTAAAAAGTAGAATACTTCCCCCTTAAATGTAGTATAAAGTCGCTTTAAACGGAAATACAGGTAATGTGCAAGCACCTTGAATACTTAGTTACTTTCCATCACTTCAAAACTTCCCTGGCAGTGGCTCAGTCAGTAGGGGCTTGGACTGGGAGCTGTAGGGTCGCCAGTTCAAGTCCCCGACCAGACCTAAAATATGGGGTGTTTCTCAATCGCGAGTACGCTTGCTTGGTAGCACATGTCTGCCGAGCGTCTTGCTTCAGAAGCGAGTCAAGAATACTTCCTGGCATTCGGAAAACGAAGTGTGGAACACGCTAGCAAGTGTGCAGGTGTGCGTCATATGAGAGGCCCCGCCTTACATCTTCCGCCACAGATTTGGGGAAATTGGTCCGTGCGCAAAGCATTGTGGGGATTTTAAGACCGCGGAGTCTACTCATGTGCAGCCTCGATATTTCTCCAAACGGAGTACGCCGTGCTCGGTAGATTTCCAAGTATGCTTGAGATTGGAACAGTACTTCGGTGGCACTCGATGACGTAGTATGCTTGAAATAGTGGCTCTGAAGCAGCTTTACTCGCGATTGAGAAACACCCTGTGTGTGCTGTGTGCTCTGCATGTGTGACAATTAAAAGAGGGTTTCATCCCTCCCAATTCTATTCTATTGTGGGAAGAACACATCTCATTAACTCACAGCTCATTCACCTAAAACAGCTACTCCACACGCCAACTAAATTGTTGTTTGATTTTGACTTTTGTTTTTGTTTTTCTCAAACCTCTGATAGCATCTTGTTAAATATCTTGTATTGTTTTCTAGTATTAATTATGAATTGTTGATGCAGAAAAGCTGCGTAAAGCCTATTTTAACAGAAGCCAGTAAACTGTGATATTTTCTCAACATGAAATAAAAAATGAAAGCTGACAGAGAATATCCATTCTGCATGTCAATCACTGAAGAACACATCAATCCTTTCCTAATAGCAGTCATCTCAATAATAGAGATTATCAAGAGGGTTTACACATTATCCATCATAAGTAAATTACCCTTAAATGATGAATCAAAAAGAAAGACAAGTGGTGGGAAAAGACTTCCATGTTTTTATAAGCCTGACAACTCAAGGACATCAAGGACGAGTGCACTGCAGATGAGACCGGGTGTTTGTGTGTCAATATGAGGACACTTCTCTCTTCATCATATCCTATCAGGATCAGTTATGTCTGTAAACTTTCTGGGAAAGAAGAGGGCCGTCTTGTGTAACCACACTTGCCTGGGGCTCAGGAAACTCGTCACAGACGTATCTGCCTCCACAGTTTTTCTTTTCAGAGTATGAGTAGGTACCTGACCGTTATCCGTCATGTGGAAAATATAGAGCTGACTGATATGACATAAATCCTCCTCTGCATTGTCTTTAAAAAATATCACCCACTCACACACTTGCTCGCACACTCACTCACTCACTCACTCACTCACTCACTCACTCACTCACTCACTCACTCACTCACTCACTCACTCACTCACTCACTCACTCACACTCACTCACTCACTCACTGGCTGCCTGCTGAATATTCAGTGGATAAATGGTGCAGGAGTGATGCTATTGAAACTACTGACAGATCACAGGACCCCACCACGTCTTACTCCCACACTTCTTTTTCTTCCCCTGCTGCTGCTGCTGCTGCTGCTGCTGCTGCTGCTGCATTGTCCAGTTTCTAAACGGCTCTCCACAGCAGCCTCTTTCACAATACAATAACAACTCTATATATATATATAAAAGCACTCACAAAGAAAAGAAAAGAGGAACAACTTTGCTTTAAAGAGTAATATCTTGAATAAGCATCATGCCCCACTTTCACGCAAGGACAGAAATAGACTTGGCATTAGAATGCAATCAGATCAAGAAACAATTATTTCCTTGGTTCAAATTGAAAAATAATGTGAATTGTCATAGAGACGAGACACATGCACACAAACAGATGTAGCTCACAGACAAATTGATTCCAACATGAAGTCCATTTCTTCCTTCTTGAAAATGTTTAGCTCTGATATAACTGGAAATACCTATACTATATATTGGTGCCATTAAATGAATTTAAATCCAGTATAAAATGTACATGAAAACGTATATGTATTGGTATGTTCATGCTGATGCATTACAGTTTATCTTTTAAGAACGTAACCTTTAATCAGACGTTCAAAATATGATGATTTTTTTGCCTATACCTGGGACCAGAACAGCCCATTTCAAACACCTGGATAGTCTTTGAGAGTTGTACAATGGATATGTTAGCATACAGTTGCCTTTTTTCCTCATACAACAGCAGAAAAAGAGCAGCATCAGCGTTCATGGTCTGCACTACATGATTTTCAAGCTGCTAAATTATTCATCAGCTAATAGTCAAATTAGTTTTCTTGCTAAATGCTTAGTGTACAGGTAGTTTAGTGTAGGTTTATAAAGCTTTTAATCTGAAATCAGCTGCCTGGAAACAGAGCTGGTGAGGCGAGACAGAACCAAAACAATGAGCTGGAAGACAATAAAAGGCTCTGTAGAGCTAAAATAAACTGTATAGAGAGTGGATAATTCTCCGCGGATTCGTCACACTACACATAGTCATTTAATTAATTGCTTATTTTTTTTTTTAAACGTACATAAATCACCTTACATATTCTCAAGGTGAGCCAATGAAGGATCCTGTCTGTGTGATTACTGCAGGTTATTGGACTCATGAACAGAGAAAGGTGTGATCTAAAAGGCGACAGCTTGAACTTCAGGGAGCCTCATCCTCCCAGTGGAGCATCTGTGTGGACTGAGAAGAGGTGAAACATATAAAAAAAAAACGAAATCCATGATGTACGATACATTCATGTTCCCTCGTCCTTTGGTTTCATGATAAATTCTGCCGAATATGACAAAGCTGAGAATAGTTTTTGCATTTCAGCATAACAAAATGGTTTCTTGCTTCTCATCAATCTGTTTCTTTCTTTGCCTGGCATTTGTCTCCCCTATAATCTGTTACTGTTGTACACACACACACACACACACACACACACACACACACACACACACACACACACACACACACACACACACACACACACACACACACACACACACACACACACACACACACACACACACACACACACACACACACACAAAAGCAGATGTTTCACAGAGTGTGCTGACTGATACATGCCCAGTGCCTAATTGCAGGTTTATGAAATCTGCAGGTTGCGGATGCCAAGCAGTTTCCAAACGGATGCCAAGCGGTTGCCGTGACAGCAGGTCGTGACCTTCCTGTAATTGTAGAGATGATGCCATTTCCCCTGCTCATCTGGTATGCACATCTGTGCCAGCACAAAACTCATGACAGCCAGAGCACACAATTGAAATAAAAACCAATACATCACGGTGAGAGTCAGCTTATGTTAAACAGTCCCCCAGGGGTTCCCCTTAGAAAATGTTATTTCATTTTTATAAATTGTACCTTTATGGCTGATTTGCTCTGTTAATAATTGATACTGATACTGCCAACACGTTCATCTGTGACACACAATTAGTCTGACGGTTCCTGGCTAATTAGACCCATCTTCTTGCTGTTGTGTATCATTAAAACTAAAGGCTCATTTTGATAATCAGCTTTTCTGATCAGGGAGTCAATTCAGGTCCATTTTAAAATACAGAGGAGATGGTTTTAGAGTTTGAGAATAGGACACATAGGGTTGTTAGAATCAGAACATGTATTTTTACCACCCACCACTTTGAGTTTTAGTGACAAAACAAAAAGTATTTGATTTGATTTGATTTTGATATGATTTATTTCGAATTTGTAAAACAATAATACAAAAATGTAACATGAGAATTAGTATACAATACAAAATGAAGCAGGGTCAAATTGATATACAAAAATATTACTGATTCTAAATTATGTATAAACAAATAATCTACTTAATTACACATCCGAAAAGGTCTTAGAAAGATAGTCAGACTCACCGCACATGTTTGATATTTTAATACTATAAATGTTAAGCCATACATGCAAACATGTTTAATTTAGTCTAAGGGGTGCATTATATTTAACATGAAGTTGAATGTTCCTCTTTGTCAGTCACCCACTCCTTGTTTATTTTCTAAAAGTGTGTTATGGCACCGGAAATTGAAGGACATTATCACTTGTATTTGCCCGAGCTCTTCACTGGCTTTTCATTTTATTTGTGGTGAGAGCTTGTGAGAGTAACATTAATCAGATTCTACAGTTTAGCATCTTTCCACAAGCTGAGTACTGCTAAATATTTCAACAGAGAACTAGATGTTCTACTTCAGCAACTCACCAACAAACTATCTTCAACCCACATAAATTATCATAAGAACTTAACTTGTGGGGAAGAGAGGAGGCGAACGCTCAGTGAGAAGCACTCTGAAAACTCTGCTACCAAGATGGTTTGTGAGTATGTGCATTTGAAAAACAAAAACACTTAGGACAAACACAGATCACATTAAAATGTAGATGCAAAGAGAAACTTAATGGGTTCAAAAGCTAGAAACCTGACTTCAAACCAAAAATGAATTTCATAAAAAATATATTTTTTAAACAGTTAACCTGATATGAAGACATATAACCTTCTCTCAAAGCATTTGAAAATCCAAATAGCACAGTGAAAAATGTAAAAATAAAAGCACAAATATTCAACATGAATGTTAGCTTAAGCGTAGGCTAAATAGCAGCAGAAACAAATTGTGTAAAAAACATTGACCATTTGACTTTATATGGTGAACTGTGGAATTGTACGCAAACAGTTGTTTATTTACACATCTGGCTATTAGGAAGCAATACAATCATAGTGTTTGCGTTGTGTTTCTGGTCCCCTGATGAATGTTATTCCAACATTTTGAACTGCTACAGTATGCCGCAATGTGCGATGCTAGATTAGCGGCTAATTGCTAACTAGCTAATCAAAAACAAGTTACTCTGCATGCTTAGCTGTTTGGTGTTGAGCAGAGAGTGAACAGTGGGTTAGCTGCATGCTGCGTCCAAAAACATGGTAATGAGTGTGATGAGAGCGAATCAAAACAGCAGAATTGCGTGCCAGAAAGCTATAATGAGCTAAAGCTATAACGTTTTTGTAAAGCTAAGGGGAGCTGCAGACCCGGGTGATATCATCAATACTTTCACGACACCTTGTTACAGCATTTTGAGTGCTACTTTTGTGTTGGTGAGACAATTATTTATGCCAATATGCCTTGCATCTATTTTTAACTAGGTAGTGTACGTTTAATGGCAACACAGTCTCACGGCATTTCGTGTTATAGTCACGAAATGAATCTATTGATTCGTGTTCACCAACACGATTTCGCCATTTTTTTCGTGTCACACAGAACGATTTTAAAAGCAATGTAAATAATAACAAATTAGAAGGAAAAAATACAGATTTAAGTATTCTGACACAGAACGATTTTAGAAGCAATGCATTTCTATTGGTAGTATGTTTCGTGCCTGCACCAAATAATAACAAATTAGAAGGAAAAAAAGATGACATAAAATACAGATGTCAGTATTCTGAGGCTCTGAGCCATTTCTTTTCCTCACTGACGGCAAAAAAACTCAGACATTATACAATTTAAAATAAAAGGGATAGGGTTAGGCTTAGGGTAAGATATTGAGTAAGAACATGTTTTTATGAACCACACAGCTTCTGGTCTTCCAAGACCCGACCGGACAAAAAGACGTGTTGCAGGCACGAAACATACTACCAATAGAAATGCATTGCATTTAAAATCGTTCTGTGTGACACGAAAAAAAGGTGAAAATCGTGTTGGTGAACACAAATCAATAGATTAAATTAATTTCGTGACTAATAACATGAAATGCCGTGAGACTGGGTTGTTAATGGAGGTTGTTAAGCTATTAGCAGTCAGTCAGTGGAAGCAAACGGCAAAATAAAACCTAAAACTGTTAGATCCGGGTGTCTTCAATAGAAACAAGAAGTGCGGTGCGCCTCACGTTTTCTACCTACACACACTGCTCTGTCTGATCAGCGCCTAAGCATGCAGGCGTAACTCCTTTTTATCAACGCTGAGACACTTGTCAACATCATTAGCCAGTCTCATTAAGGTCTCCCATCTAACCTGAATTATACATCAAGCAGCCAATCAAGAGCGTGCATCCAGAGCCGTCATGGGAGCGTTCTTGATGATTCCCAGTTGAGACTTTTCCTTTTAATCAGACGGCTGGAGCAGGATCAGCGTTTTCCATCTAAAGGAACACAGGGAAAGGTAGAGGAAGAATAGAGGAAGACAGAGGATCACAGGGGAGGAAGAGGGAGAGCGAGCTGGGTTGAAGAAATCCCACAGGTGCAGCAATGTAAAGCTTCACACGTACTCTTTCCACGTGCCTTTCCCGGAGTGTATGTGCACGGTGGGATTTATAAAAGAACATGATCATGTACCTATATTCATTTGTCCATTTTTACCAGCCAAAACATGGACATTGTTATTATTTTTCAGCTTGTTATTCTGTGTGTGTGTGTGTGTGTGTGTGTGTGTGTGTGTGTGTGTGTGTGTGTGTTTCTCAGTAAGTCCTTTTTTTAAAGCTGATGTTTTTCAGTGCTCTATTTGTAGAATGTTATTAAGGAAAGGCAAGGGAAGGCAAGTATATTGGTAAAGCACGTTTCAACATGAGGCAATTCTAAGTGCTTTACACAAAAGAAGAACATATAATGTATAGCGCAACAGAAACACATGATAAAAGGACATTTGAATAGATACAAAAAAAGTCATGAAGAAGCAAACGAATATACATAACAAGCTTAAGTGGAATAAGAAAGGTATGAAATAATATAATAACAGTCACAGTGCGGTGCCAGATATGAATAGGTATTTAATTAAATAGAAGGCAGCTACAATCAGATATATGGCGCATAATAACTATACGCTGCTTCTCTGTTTAGTTTTGACTCAACGGATTAGATATAAAATGTTATAGCACTACTTTTGAGACACAGGACAGATTTAAGGACATCTGTTAGTTTATGTTATTTATCCCTCTCACACAAGGTTACTTAACAGTCTTTTAATCATGCGCCTCCTCGGAACATCAACTTTGTCTAAAAACAATAGTCCCCTCCCTGTCCCTCCCCATCGCCTCAAGTGTTCATTAACATAGAAATTGACGAGCCACAATTGATGCTCTAAAGCAAAGTTCAGACAGCAAGGTCAGCCAAGAATCAGTAATTAAGCCAGTCCTTAAAGTGTGGCGGATGTGCTTATTAGTAGTGCAGGCCAGGACTCATCCACATAGAACTGAAAATGGAAATAAAATCCATCTCTTTCCCCGCAGAAGCCCGCAGGACGTCAGCACTCAGCGCGTAAAACAATTACAGAATATTACGTGGGGAATAGAGGGGTGAAAGTGGACTTTGTCTCCTTGCCTCTAACTGTCTTTTGAAAGACACAAAGGCTGTCTCGTATTATGTGAGTTAGTCTCTGAATCGGTCAGTCCAAAGTGTTCATTCACTGACAGCTCCATCATTCATGGGAGAGAAATGTCCTAACTAATGGTGTAGAAAGTCCCACAGGAGATGTAAAGGAAATCACCTACTACCAGCTCAAAGCAACAGGAAATCCACGACCCTTCGCCCCCGTCAGAACAAGGTTTGGCTCCTGATTTGCTACTCAGATATGCCCTATTACTTGTCATTTCAAGCCCAATTTAGCCCCAAAAGGGGGGAAAAGAGACTAAGACCACATCCGCCACTAACTTTTCCATCTATTGGGTTTCTACCCTCCGCTCTTGCACATCAAACAGCCATAACAGCAAGTGTTTCAATGGTTTGAAGGACAAAAGGGGTGCTTTTAAGTACAGCAGAGATGATTTATTCATTGTTTTAAGCTCCATTGTATCAGAGGCCCTACCGCAGGTGGTAGAGGCGGGATAGATCTGCACTTAAATTGTCTGGCAGAGGCGTAGGCAGGAGTGCTGCAGTCGCTCGTTTACTCTTTGTGTATCTTTTCCTCTTCCTCTTTCTCTGACATGGAAATGTTTCTCGATGGTGCAGTTGGAGTATATGATGTCAGGACCTGAGCGGGTTGTACTGCATATCATACGTTTGTGTTTATTGAGATGTTGGGCACAGTGGCTCGCACATGAACAGCTCTTCTGTCGATTACAAATCAACTCTGACCCTTTGCATACTGCAAGAAGGATAAACATGAACATGTGAATTATTTAGCAGGAATATGGAAATCTAACAGCGAGCAAGCACACATTTTCCCTCATACTGTAAAAGATCAGACCTCCAGCATTCCCGCTTTGCTAGTTGTTAAATTGTGAGACCTTGTACAAGGACGGAGCAAAACTGAACAATAAAATGTCTCCTTGTGCTTAAGTGGTTGTTATTTAGGCAGGCAAAGTCCGTACTTGTTGTCCCTCCGGTTGTAAGGATAAGACAGATGTTCTTTGTTGTCTCACAAGGGGTTTTGGACAAACTTGTCACAAGCACTCCCATTGGGAGGGAAGGGTTGCTGTAACGGCAGAAAACAGCAACAATTCTTTAAGAATTCAGTGACAGAGCAGCAGGACCCACACAGCTATGGGCTGGACTGTCAAATCCTCCCACTCTATACTGTAACAGCGAAACACTCAGTTCATGACAAGCTGACAGTTTGTTGTTATATAAATTCCTGTGGGGAGGGGGGGTTGCTTGGCCCGTTTAACCTCTTCTCCAGGAGACTCAGGGTCTGATTAGTCTCCTATATTGAGTGAAATCATGGGTATTGCCAGTATTTATGTATGATTTAATGTCATTCAAGTGAAACGCTATATCATTTTGTTCAAACAACCCCCCACCCTGGCAGATAGAGCCCGACTCCACCACAACCCAGCCTATACAATGTGGCTACACAATGATGTTTGAGACCAGTAAATCCAATGTTAAGGGATATAATCTAATTTAATCCTGAATAGGAACTCTGGTTGCTTTATGTTCAAGGTGCACAACACATACAGTACATGTAGTATCCCTGGTTCCTGTCTGTCTCTCTGTTATTATATCATTCAATCAAGATAAATACGACCACCAATAATCTTTGATTTCATTCCCCTTGTTTCTTGCCTCAGTAGGTTTGCTATGATTTGTGTGTGAGTGTCTTAATGTACTTGTGTGTAGGATTTGCAGTGAGTTTGCAGATTGCAACTGAATACCTTCCCTGTCTCCGCTCTGTTTCCAAGCGTATCGAGAACTTTGGTGAATTTCAGGTTACTTAAAGACTTGGAAAGCCCTAGAGCCTGAGTGAAGGTTGTCCCTTTTGGGCTATAGAAACATGGTGGTGCAACACTGTGGACTCCATGGGAAAGGACCCGTTCCTTATGTAGATACGATAGACTCAATCTAAGTGACTAAAACACTTTTCATTCCCTAATGAAATCAAAGTTATAAATATGATGTTCCTTTTCTGACAATATATTGTATATCCTTTTAAATCGTATATTCTGGGCTTTTAAGTGAGTGTTTGGACAGAAATAGCAGCTTGTTGAGACTGACGTATGAGGGTATATTTTAGTCGCCAAAGTACAATGGTTTGCAATATTGGAAGGAAACACTTGTACTGCTTTTAAAAGTTATTATGGTTGCAACTTTTGTACTTTGTGGAACAATGATTGCACGGTAAACAGTACAGATACGCTGCTCAAGTAATTACACTTCAAAGTGGTCCCATTCAAAAAATGTGGGCTTGAAATATTCAGACAGTGCTAAAATCAGTCTTAAAGGAGAGGTGTCATGCTTTTCCGGTTATTACCCGTCCCCTTGTGTGTTATGAAGGTTTTTATGCATGTAAACGGTGTGCAGAGTCAAAACCCTCAAAGTACACCCTGTAGCGAGTAAAACTCTAACACAGAAAATACCTCCCCAAAACGCCTCGTTGGAGATACGTCACTGCCCATTTGAGTCTTCCATTTCGTTCCGGGTACGGCATGATGTCAAGCGGTACCCGGAACGAAATGGACCAATCCCGAAGAGCCGTCACGTTACGTCCGCGGAGCCGTTACGTTAAGCCCCCGCTGATTGGTCCAAATTGACCGATCCACGGACTTCCTCACACACACATCTGTGTGCAGGGAGCAGGCAGCTCTGCTGATTTCTCCTCCCTGGCTGCAGGCTGATAACAGACAGTTGGAAATTCTCTCCGCAGACCCATTCTCACAGCGTTTATCAACCTTTTTCTTACTCAATATCAAGCCACACTTATTGTTTTTACTTCGGATGTGAGTTTGTGTGTGCTCAGGATGAATTTGGCTGTGTTTCGCTATGTATCCTAAACAAGGAAACAACACCTCCACGGAGCTCAGCGTGATTCACAACGTCCCGACCAATCAGAGCACACTGTGCTCACAGGGAGGGTGGGGGCTGGAGCTTTTGGAGCTACAACGAGCCGTTAAAGGCAGAGAGTGAAATTCAGTGAATACAAGTAGTTTACAGAGATGCTGTATGAGAAACCAATGTGAGTTTGGAAAAATGCACAGTATAAATCTATTCTAGTAGACCTCAACAATGGAATTATGATCAGTGGAAATGGCCATGACACCTCTCCTTTAACTCTGCCAATTTCATTGAAGATTGAATGTCCAACTACTCTAGAAACAACAAATTGAGAATCAATAAGAAAAAAAGACTGTGTTTATGTGCACAAATGAATACACACAGTCCTGTTGAGATGTCTACATGCAGCTTTTCCCTGTGTTAATAGGAGGACATGTAAAGACAGCTGTTGAAACATCTGCTGGCGCCTTGTCACTCATGCATCAAGTGTTTCCGGTTCATTCTGGGCTAATGGGGGAGAGAGACAGGCCAAGACGTATTGTCAGTGCACAACAGCTACAATTTCAATAATTACAGTGGAAAGTTGTCAATCCTCTTTGCCACTGTTCAGCAGCTCCTTCATTGTGACATACAGTATTTCATGAGCTGAGAAAAACCACACTCAAGGTTTGTGTTGCCAATTTAGCCAAAGAAAACATAATCAGGGTCCTCTGCATGCAATGATTGACAGAGAAAACTGTCACTATTATGCTGTACATTAAAGTGCACTTCATTATAGCATCTATCTAACATATATTTGTCTTATTCATCAACCTAAAACGCCTTGAATGTAATCAGTTAATGTGGAAATATGCTTGTTTTCAGTCTCTCTTCACTTTAAAAATACAAAAACGACAGAAGAATCTTGAGTATGCGTCATGAACAGCATATGAGGACATCAGCACAGTGTAAAGTTCTAAAGAAAAACTCCAATCAGTCCAAAGGAACACACACAAAAGAAGAGAAATGTGAACGCGGAAGGCAGGAAGTTATTGAAGGTCAAAATAGAGACTGAGAGAGAGAAGGACAGAAGGAGAGCACTGGTAGCCTAGAGTGACAAAAGGAGGAGTGTTAGATGCTTGCCACTTCATCATTTTGCTGTGAATGATTTTGCATGAATTTGTGTGATGACTCACGATACGCTGATTGATTTGCTCTGCAGCTAAATGCTTGTAATTAGTTACTGGAAGTGGAAATATATCCCCATAAAATCAACCATGTGAATGACTTTCTTTTCAAACTTTTCTGTCACTCTGTCCTCCTTCCTCAGGAAAAAAAAGCTTCACTATTAACTGCTATGACAAATGTGTTCTTAATAGGACAACAAATTAGAAACATTATCCAATATTTATGCATGTCTGGCCACTCGTGCTGTTATTGTTGTGTTCATTATGGCGGGGCGGAAAGCTGTGGGTGTGTCATTAGTAGTAAGCTGATCTGGAGTCAGGGAGCAGGAGTCTCCCCTGCTCATGTCTGACAGCAGGAAGATTAGTATGAAGGATGTTCTTCATTTGTTAAGTGCTGATACTAATCCCATCCATCGACGTTATGAAGTGACACTCTGTCTTCATACGGCCAGGACACCGTCTCCAAGATCAACACTGACAGAAATGAAAAACCACAACCTGCTGCTTTTCATTTAGACATCAGTTATTCATGACTGTGTCGAGCCAACACGGTGTATTGTATTTCCAAGCTTTTAGTTGCATTCATATAACACAAGTCTTTAAATAAAGTCACTTTTTTAAAGAAAGGAAGAAGCACATCTTGCTCGGAAAAATGCAGATCTAAATTAATTATCAATACAGTAGACCCTTACATTATACATGTAACTTATGGTGGTAATGGGTTTTGATAACCTTTTTTACAATACCTTTGATATTTAAAAAATGCAATATTGACATCATTTTAAGAGAACACATCTGCACATTACATTGTGTAAATAATACAGCGCCACTCAAATCGTTTTCCTACAATTATACTTATAACAGACTCTCTCCACTTCATGACACTTTTTTCTTTGACAAAAAAAGGTCAAAATACATTTTCATAAACAAAGATATTTGTAAGTAATATTGCTGATACATATTTATGACTATACATATTGATATAATAGCACTACTGGGCTTTATTCTACCCACACAAATCATGAGCAGGTCTCCCTTGAAAAAGAGGTCAATGATCTCAATGGGATACAACCTGGATAAATAAAGGTTTGAAATGAATGCTGTTATTTACATAAACAACAAGTTTGCTGACCCAGTGACTCTCATGCTATACTGTTATGGGCCAAATACATTTTAAAAGTGACCATCTTCCCATGATTAGTGTGGGGGAAACGTCTGTGTAGCAATGCAGGAGGAGTCACCGACTCAAAAGGAGACACGGGGAGAGCTGGAGCTTTGATGGCAAACACTGATGGGTTTATTTAGGAGCTTCGGACGGAGAATTCACAAAACAAGTCAAAGAGTCAGAGGTTCTGACTTCACGGTAGAGTTGCCACGTCAATTCTGAAGAACTCTCCCCCAGACCCATGTATTTAGCTAGTTCAGAGAGAATAATCAACATTGTGCATAACAAGATAGAATGATAACACCTCTATCAGCTGACGCCAACAGGCAGGAACAGGGAGACACAACACTGAGAGTACAGCAGCGTGTGCTCAGTCAGGACAGTATGAACTGATAAACTGGGTCAAAGTTATGGGCCTTGGAAAATATTTCCCCAACAATTATCACTGTTCTATCTTGGATTTTGGTTTTACCTATTGTGGCACGATGAATAGTACAAGGATGTATAATGTATTTCGTCTTAATCATTTAACAGAAGCATTTCATTTACAGACGATTAGATCTCAGACGTTTGGAACTATGCATTTTGCTTGTCAACTGTTCAAACATAATATGCAATCTATTTTGAAGATATCAATTTGAGCTCTGTTACAGTAGCTGAACATTTTCTATAAACTAAACAATTATCATTAGAATAATCCATAATTGAAACAGGTCAAAGCAATGTCACAGGATGACAAACACAGAGGAGTGCAGGAACTAGACAATGCTGTCATAAAAGAAGACATAACCGAATCCATTAGTTCAAAATGTGCACGTTATACTTCCGGAGGGACCATAATACTTAAGAAACAGAGGGTGTTGCGACGTTAATGTGCCGAGGGATGGAGGTGGGTTCATAAATAGTACACTGAGCTGGCTGAGGAGGTTTGCAAGGATGCTGAACTTGGAAGCTCCTTAGTGAATGAAAGTTCAAAAAGTGGCGTGGTCCTCCTCCACTCTGCAGCCCACACAGCCAGGCCTTCACACCATTTTATGTAACTCCGGGTGGAGAAGAAGAGAGGCAACAAGAGAGGCAGAGAGAAAAGCGAGGTGGTAAAAGATACAGTAGAGGTAGGAAGACAAAGATGGAGTCACAGAGAAGAGAGGAAAGGGTATATATAGAAACAATGAACAATATGTACACTCGCTTCTCTTAACTCAAAATAAAATGGTTGGTTTAAATCCCTTTAGAGTATAAGATTGGTTATTCTACATGTTCTTATTGTCTCCCATTAAAAGACCAAAACCAATTAAGCTCTCGCTCTGTACATCTGCGGCTCTCAGCCTATTCTTCATAATAAAGCTGTAAATCTTTAAAAAAAAATAGCTCCTAAATGCATAGTTTAATTTTTGAAAGGCTCAGTAATTTCCTAAAACCATTTGGCAGAGTAGTTTTCAGCAAAGGATTATGTTCTGCTGCTAACTTATACACATTGAATGCTTTAGCCTTTGGCTGTACAGGCAGTATAGGAATCAATACATTTCGTTTTTTAAAAGAGATTTGTTCAAAATAGGTTAGGAATAGGCACATTTAATATTTCAACCAACTCCTCATGCATTCACCATGTGATGAGCTAAGGATATATAAAGTCAAAGCTCTTGTTATTTGAAAGAAAGACAACAGAGTATTTAAACATTTTCACTCACATGCAGAAATACCAATACAAATCCATACAAAGCCACGACTCCTGACTTTTCCCTGTGTTTTTTTTTATATATATCTGTTGTAATTTATTGTCTTTTATTGTGATTGTAGTAATGTGTTTTTATTACATGTACAGCACTTTGGCTCGACCAAAAATCGCTTTTAAATGTGCTTTATAAATAAAACTTGATTTGATTTGATTTGATAGCAGTCTCTCATTTCATACAAGCCAAGTGTTCAGGCATTTTACAAAAAACAAAAAACGAATTCTCTTTAAAAAAAAAACACCACTATAACATGAACTTTAGATTAACCTTTAAACTGAATATTTCAAATTGTACATGTATATGATTTAATACACATACAAATCCCTACAGCAGTGTTTAAGTTAGAGCTAGATTTGAGCTTTACACATTCACAACCTATAACAGGCACTGAAAATTGTCCCAATATCAAAAAGTGTTCAATCTTGGATGGACAACACTTTGCTGTGTTATTTTTTAAGTGTGAAATGTTTTAAACAATATCACTGATAGAAAAAACATAGAGCGTGACGGTGAGAGTGACCACAGGAAGTAAATAACATCAGACACGGCATGTACACTGAACAAAATCCAAACTATAATACAGAGGATGCTGCATGTAATGGAGGCTTGACTGCACATACAGGATTCAATCTAATAGCGACTCCCCTCACTATCTGTGAGAGGGGTGGGTTGTCAGTTCTCCCCGACTCAACCTTCTAATGCACCGTAAGCTTTGTAAAGTGGTTATGAAGAGCAGGAGTCATGGTTTCCAGTGCATGGAACAGAAACATTGTCTCCGCGGAGCCTTAAAAATAGGTCATGCTCTGCTCTCTGATCTACTCCGCACTGTTACATAAAACACACTCTTTGTACCAAATCCCTGTTTCTTTCCCTCACTCTTGCACAGCCATACAGTACACAAACACAATCCACATGCGCCAATGACAATATACAGTATGCTGTATCTGTTCCTAGAACCTAATAGATGAGAATAATCTAAGGCATAAGCATTATCTAGACTTCAGTTTAGTATCTGAGGTACAGTAGGTATATTGAAATGCACCACCTGTTTTTGCAAGGTTATGCAACACACATTTAATTCAAGGTAACAAGATAATATAGATAGATAGAGTCATGTTTTACAATAAAATACTTTGTATTTAACTGACGCTTTTATTCAAAGCAACAATATGCCTCGATTGGACTCCTTTGTTAACTTACGTAACATAATGACATCACTTTAACACTCACGCTACTATTGGCTAGTGCTTCCAAAACATTATGTGTGATAGGCTAAGGGGCGGGACATCTCTAAGCGGTTGACCAATCACAACAGAGCCAGCCAGCTAACCAATCAGATCAGACTGGGCTCTGGTTTCAGACAGAGGGTGAAAAGAGGTGCTGCAGCACAGGCAGTATGAGAAAAATACCTTTTTGAACATTAAAGCATGGAGACATGTCACAGAACAGAATACACACAATACATATATGAACATTAGATGAGGATAATATGTCTCTTCAAAGAACTGACACAAACAGTGTTGTCATCAATACACCTGGCTGTTTGTTTACCTCTTACCTTGAGATTTGTTTTTTCTGAGCCACATTGTTTTTTCGTGTCATCTTATATTCCTTCACTCAAATAAGGCTTATGAACTAATCCCAGCCATAATTGGTGATAATGCTGTTGTTTGTTTTCAGATTAAAGCGTTTGAGATGAGAGGCCAGCTGAATGCCACTGAGAAAAGATCATCTGAACCCTCCTAACCTTTTGTATTGATCCCTGTGCAACATGAGGCCCATCGACTATCAGCAAACAAACACAGTTTGACACCACCGAACTGAAATACAGAGGAGTTTATTTATCAGGAGGGTTATGGTGTTAGTTTAAACCAGGGGTAGTTTGGGTAGATCGCATGGCATTGAAAAAAAAAAGAATTAAATAAAACAAAAGTAAAAAATGAAATAATGAAATAAAAAACCCCCAAAAAAAACAAAGTTAGCCTATCATCCATCCTTACTATGGCATTTGCCACTTGATTGACGTACAGGTATGCCAGTCTGAGATCTCATATTTTCTAACACGCAGTTCACCACGCATGCAGCTGCAAATCACCGGCGAGCTGATTACCTAGTTAGCCTTCCAATTTATACAATACTACTAAAGAAAGGGTATAAGGGGGGCCTCACCTCCTCATCTGAAGCGCAAATGCGGCACAATAAGTGTAAGCCCACAGTTTCTCCGCCGCTTCGAGGTTCCGGTGCTCGCAGTCCACTAGCATAGCCTCCATACAGTTATAAATGACCTTAAACTACCACACAGAATACGTTTAACAGATCAATTAAACATTTAGCGTGAACTATTTAAATGAGGTGTATGTGAATATTACACCGGAGTCCTGAGTCTGCCCTACCTTGACAAGAAGATTAGTTTAACGCCTGTTAAGGATCCAAAGTCAACAGAATGACTGATTGCATTATTTATCACATTTAATAGTGAATCATACACCCAAGGGAAAAGTAATCAAAGTAAACATTATAGACCACAAAGTAAACTGATGGAGTCGTATTAGAACCAAACCACCGATTTAAACGCTATCATTTGTAAATACATGGCATGTGGCATATCTGAAAAACGATAATGCTTTTGGGTTAAGGGGAGGATCTCTGTATTCTGTAAAACATGTTGTCAGCATGGATCTATAATAAACCCTGGCTGCCAAGGTTTGGATTTTACCTAGTGGTCACTCTCTGTATTGCAGCATAAATCCCCAATAAACTCAAAAAGCATTTTACCCGTAAGACCACCATTGTAAAACAGCAGCTGTACTACTAATGAAAGGACAACTTTAACTGCAAACAAAGACAAGTAGGATAATGCATGCATTTTTTTGATACAAAGAAGTTGCAATTAAAGATCAAAACAATCATCAGCATGTTAGCTACATGCACATGGGAGGCTGTGGCTCAGTGAATACTAGTGTGCTGGACTTTGAATCAGGGGATAGCAAGTTTGAGTCCCACTGCAGTCAGCATGTCGTTGTGTCCCTGGGCAAGACACTTCACCCCAAATTGCTCCTGTGCGGATTGTCCACAGTATACTACTGAATGTATGTAAGTCGCTTTGGATAAAAGCGTCTAACAAATGACATGTAATGTAATGTAACATATGAGCTGTATGGGAACTTGTGGATGAGGTCAGTGGGAGAAACACTACTGTACAGATACGGTGGCCATAACCAGTAACTAAACCCATTATTTAGACTTTTCTTACTGTATGATCCTGGCAAGCAATTCTCATTACTGTAAATAGACACGATCATTTGATTGGGTATCCAGTTCTTATAACACATTCAAGGTTGTTAGTTCTTCAACATTTGGACCCTGATGAACATCCAAGACAAAATGTTGGTCTGTTTTCATTGGCTCAAAATCAATCAGTGTTCTCCAGTCCCTCTGGTTTCCCCTGGTAATGTAAGAGCTCTCTCCTGCCTATACAGTATGCAGTATCTCTTTGTCACATGTTGTCCTGTTGACCCAGAAGCTGCAGCATATCAGTTGAATGATACCCCTCCTCCCCCACTTCTCTCTTCTCGCCACAGGTTCCATTAATGGCGCCCGCTTTGTTGTGACCCCCTGGGGCTAGTCCTAGTGCAATGTACCTGTGTGTTTGCGTGTGTGTGTGGAGTGCGACGCAAGAGTATGGTAGAGAGTCTTTGAAGAGTGAGGGAGGGAAGGAGGGGTGCCAGAAACTGATAAACACAAGAATACCCAGGGACAAAATAAACCCATGTGCTGAAGTTTTTTTTACACAGAATATGGAGGGTGATTACAAATGTTAAAAGAACAAGAGCACTGCATAGAGACGAGGGTGTAACGCTGAAAAGATACAATGGGAGACGTATTGTTAGCAACCAAACACCACTTCTCACCAATTGTATGTAATGTGTAATTAATAATAGGTTGAAGAAAAGCCCAACAATAAAACATTTAGTATTAATCCTCACATGTAGTACTGATCTTAGATCTTAAGATCTCTGTACTGAATGTTCGGAGTGAACCAGCTGAGATTTAATCTCATGTTTCTTACCACTGTGTGTGGGGCTGATGTAATAACGTGTAAGACTAAGTGTTGTTTACTGGTAATATTATTCACACACTATCTGCATAGGGGTGTTTCATATGCAGAATCATAGCTAACTGTGCACTTAAATGTTCCTTTACTGAGATGCATACAACAAATGGACGGCGGTTGATACAGCTGCATGCATGTGTGCCTAAATATTGTGTGAATGTGAATACACATGTGTGTGTGTTCGTCATAAGACTCAAACTTGCTGTGTTTGACCACCTGCAGAGATATTGCTTTTTGTACTATGGAGGCACTTCTGCTTACTGGCACAGCAGGATTATATACATACATCAACGAATATGCAGAGAATCAGAGAGACTCAAGTGTATACAAGCATCATCTTCAATGCAGCTTCAATTGGACTTACTAATGTAAGCATTATGGCGCATTTCCACTACACGGTCGGCCTCGGCCACACTCGGTACGGCTCGGTACGGCTTGGCCGCGTTGGGCCTTAACAGGGCCGACTCACTTCATGCTGCGCTTCCATTACAGTTTAGGAACTGGGGTAGTTACTATAGTAACGCAGTGTAGGCGGAGCCGTGACGTCATCTTCAATGAGAAATCCAGAAACACAACACAGCCGTTAGCTGTGAGCACTCAGAGCTCACAGCTCCTTATATATGTTCAGAAACTCGACAAAAGTTAAACAAGTACAAACCACAGACTGCCTGTGTCATGGTGAATACAGTCGCTGCTTTATTTATGTCTGTATAGGCCGTTGTTGTGAGTGTGGACGGTCGGGGCATATACTGCGTTAGCTTAGCCAATCTCCATCTAGAAAAACACGAATTTTAAAAGGTTTTTTGCCTGCCGTCTGTCTGCAGACTTGACAAAGCATTAATTCATGGTTTTTACTAACCGGTATCAGTATGTTGTTACTTCGGCATCATTTTGAAACGTGTATTACAATTAAATCACGGTCAAATATGTCCATCTTGTTGTAGTTCTAGCCCTCTTGCCAGCGCTCCTCTCTCTAGTTTAGCATACTCAGCCCGACTCAGTCCTGTTTGTTGGCCCCGATAGAACCACAATTTTCTAGGGCCAGAAAAGAGGGGAAAAAGTGGCCCCGCGCCGTGCCGCGCCGGAACGAGGCCTAGTGGAAGCACAACCAAAAAAGGGGACGGCACGACACGGCACGCTTAAAGCGAGCTACGCGCTGCAATGGAAATGCGCCATTAGTGTCATCTTTGTCAGTGCCTACTTCTATCATTTCTGATTGCCTCCAATTCTTTATTTCGTGCAAGCGAGAAGTACAGACTGAATTATAACATACATTAATAGTTACTGTGAGCACAAATCATCAATTTAAGCCTTCAAATATGTATTGATTGAGCCAAACACAAACATAGACCAACACTGACAAGAAGCAGAGTTTTCCAATCCTCCCCTCCAGAGGGAGTTTCTTTCCCACAAACCCCCCTCCCCTGCTTGAAACACCTCCATTGGCCCACTTTGTTTACTCCAATTCCATTGTGACATCACTAGGTAACAATCAAGCTTCTATTGGCTGCCCCAACACATGGTAGGTGATATACTAAGGGGCGGGACATCTCTAAAAGGTTGACGAATCACAACAGAGCCGGCCAGCTAACCAATCAGAGCAGACTGGGCTCTGCTTTCAGACAGAGGGTGAAAAGAGGTGCTGCAGCACAGGCAGTATGAGAGAAACAAAGAGCTTTTTGAGCATTAAAGTAAACATGTCACAGTAGAGGCACTAAATACAAATATGAACCTGAACATGAGCATTACATATCTTTTTTAAAACCTGTTATTATAAATACTATTTGTATCTATTGTAAAACGGTATTGTCATATTGATCAACACAATTAATTTGTAAGTAATATGATTTGATGTACTATGCATTGATCTAAACATGGGCGTTTAATGTCATTAATTAAAAGAAAAACGTGTTTCATTTAAATACCACGATCATTAAAGTCATGATCATTCCCATCCTTTTAAAATAAGTAGTAGTATGGGCTTTGTGTTTATTGTTTATTCAGAAATAAATCAATAAACTGCTTTATAACACCATGAAATACTTTTAGGTTACCTAGTCAAGTCCAGTCTTTCTTCTCCCTTGACTTCCTGCCGTGACCCTTGTTATCTTGGTGTAATGACACCTTGAGAGGAGTAATGAGCAAAATGTGTGTCCAGGTATGTATTCAGTCGTGTGTGCTCATGTCAGTATTCATTCAAATCATTTCTCAGTCATTGTTTTCATCTCTCCCTGTCATAAAAGTCTTTAGAGAGAAGAGCCCTTCTCAGTGTTTGACAGAGGGATAATGAGCCCATGGTAACAGAAGCATGCTTTGAGGCATGCACACTCACACACACTTACACACACTCACACACACGCACAAATAATTTCCTCTCTCTTTGCTCATGACAATGTTTGGTGCCCTGTGTGATTACTATGGACATGTGATTAATAACATGTGCTCATCGTAACCTCCTAGTGCGAGTCAATATGTCCTATATTAGAATAAATGGGTGTCAGGGCACATAGCAAGACCATTCCTCAGGCCAGATCTCATTAACCGTGCTCCCCCACTCATAACACACAGAAACACGCAGACCACCACCACACAAAGATCAAAGCTAAAGCCTGCAGACTGTTTTGTTATAAATATGTTTCCAGCACATATTGTACACCTGTAGATAAACACACAGCGGCATGTGTGTACACCGAACGACAAACATCTACTGACTCACAGCATTGTTACTCAATACAGATTACTACAGTGTGGTGTGGACCTCGAAAGACTACCATTGTAATTCCAAAAAAAAGCAGGTTTAACAGCATTTATATGGCAAATACATGCAGACTGACCCAAGAAACAAAACCTACAGTATAGTGCTATATATTGTAATTATATAATTAGATTTACAATATCCTTTACAATGTATATATGTGATTTCTTTAAACATTTTGCATGTCTTGCTGGCATTTTCTTACCGTCCGTGGCAATTTAATGTATCTAATTGTTGTTAAATAGTTTATTACCAATATATATTATATTATATTGCAAATGATCCCAAGAGGATATCAATGCTGTCAGGGCCGTCCCTCCCTACAGGCCGATCATGCAGGCTGCATGGGGCCTCACATTGCGCAAGGGGCCTCGCGCAGGGGGCCTCGGCTTATGAGCTTGGCTTGTGCGCAGTTCTCAGCGCAGCTCTCCGCGCACCCAGCCCCCCCCCCCCCCCCCCTCCATTAGCATATGGCTAATGGAGATGCAGTTATTTCCAGCATTCTTTATTCACCATTCATTCAAGTATGTTATGCCTTTTATCTGCTAATGTACAGGAGGAAGAGTGATAAAATGTCTGTCTAGTTGGCTTACATAAGTTCAAGTTTACAGCCTAAAAAACGGAGCATTTCTTTCCCCTTTTATTCATTTTTATGTCAATTTGCACATTTCATGGTGATGCTCAGCCTCTCCCCTTAACTCCTAACAGTCATCATCATGTCAGCCACAACACAGAGAAATACTGATAGAAATGTGTGTGTAGTTGTTGATACGTTGCTGACAGAGGGAACTACATTTGAATACAGATTTAAAAAATATCAGTTTTTGAGCATGTAATAAGCATGTTTTGTCTTGACTATATTACAACTATATTATAATAAAATAATATAGTATTTATATTATTGAATTGATTATGATTATGATTATTATTATTAGTAGAAGTATTTTATTTGCATTCATTATATTTTAATCTTTTTGAGGCTAGTATTTGGCAGGAAAATGCAGACGTATTCACCTGTAAACGCATACTGAACGACATACATGCACATTTACCTCACTGTCTAAAAAAGTAACTGTGTTGATAATAATAATAAACAGGAATTATATTTGCAAAGTACTTTGTTTCCAAAACAATTTTTTTTCACTCCTGTTGGTGGGGGGGGGGGGCTCATCTCACAATGTCGCTTAGGGCCCCAAGTTGGCCAGGGACGGCCCTGAATGCTGTCAGCTAGTAGCTTACCTTGCAGCTCAAATATTTGACTGCAATAAATGTGAGGCTTGTCGACATGTCTTGAAGATAAGACGACATTATGTTATGTACCTTAGACTTTTCAGAATCAGAATCAGAATACCTTCATTTTACCTCAAATGATTCTAGGTATGTGGCGGATTGAAGAGCAACATTTGTGTTAAGTCTAAATGAAGATTAGTAATTATTCAAAAACAAACATTTATCAACACTTTTATCAACAAAATTGCGTGCCTTACAAGTTTTAAAAATATAAACCTACATTGATAAAAGCTGTATACATTCAGAGAGTAATTACGGAGCGTCTTTATAATTGAGGTGTCCTGTGAGAAGTTTTACAGATGTCTCTTTCACAGTGGTGGTCTCTGGGGAAAACACCTGCTTGGCCACAGGGGATTGTTTATGTTGCTGGTGCTACTTGAACAAATTCAAGGAAAGATACAGTTACAGTGCTGCATCCGCACTTTTTTTCTACATCTTTGATTTTTACCAAACACCCCACAATACCCTGAAGATCTACAGGAACATACTGTACACTGCTTCTACAGCAAGGCCATGTTGGGAATACAGTAGAAGTGCTGTAAGACATACAAAACAAAAGTCAGGCTGTTGTCACATTTAACTTTACTGTCTGACATTCAAGATTATCAGTGGATCAAGCACAGGTTATTTAAAACAAGAGGAACTTAGTATTTTGGTCTCATTACTAATCATTCTGTCCGCCCCTGGCACAACAGAGTGAGCTCACCTCGGAAGCAGAGAGATCCACACTGTGGTGTATCCTCTTTTGTTCGAACGTGGCCTTTACATAACTTAATGCACAGCCTACATTTGGATCGGCTGATTCATTCAACTGATTTACATTTTCACAGTGACCTTCCCTGCTCTCTCCAATCCCACGCATTCCTAAATACAGAGTGCTGCGTCCACACATACGTAGGACAATTGCAGAGGACAGAAGGGGCGGCGCTGAAGTCTCACTCAAATACTTTCACACACACACACACAGGCACGGACTGATGTGCAGGAAAAACGTGATTTTGCACACATATGCTGCTGCTATACGTCAAGACAGCCTGCTCATTTGTCAAAGCAGCACTAATCACTTTCATAGAGCTTACAGCGTCTCATCCTATGGAATACTTTAGAGGGATGTACATGCATCTGTGTGAGCATCATTCCTGCTCAGCCAGATGGGTTCTATGTTATTTTTATGTTGTATGTTATCACAGCTGGGACAACCTGGCTATAGGGTGACAATGTGTTTGTATAGAAGGAGTAATCCCCGATTGTGTAGGTGCGGATAAGTACTTTAAAGAGTTTTTCTCTTCAGCTTCAAGTGTGGGGTGAAATGAGACTAGTAAGCCATTTCTGGTGACGTGATTTTCTATTCTTTTTGCCATTTGGTTTCCATGTTCTGTCTAAACTCCCCCCCTCCCTCCCTCTTACCGTGGTGTCCTCCTCTCATGCATGTATGATCTTTTGACATACAAACTCATTTCTCTATTCATCCCATTTTGTCTTCGCTCTCCGAACATACCACCTTTCCTCTCTGTACGCTCTCACTTTGCACTGCACTTTTTTTCTTTTTCTTCTCGAAGCTACTCAGCTGAATCCTTTCCATTAGAGACTGTGAAAGGGAGATTAGTGTTGTATCAGTGTGTATGTGTGTGCATGTGTGTGTCTTTTGGGGGTGTAGGGCCGGGAGAAAGGATTTCTAAGGCTTTCTGAGGAACAGTAAGTCGACAACCAGGAATGCCATCATTGTCTAGAGGGGTTTGAGGGGGGATGTGGAGAAACCGGGAGATGCTTTACTTGTATCTAATGCGGGCTGCACCTATTTCATATCAGCGCTATCATACTGTGTAGTATTTCTCATACACACATCATCATGTTCTGTCGTCATCTGGCTTGGCTGTACACCAATGTATACTGTGTGTGGAAGGAGACACACTTGCACACGAGACACACACATGCAAATTCACAGGGAACTGAAGCCTTTTCGCACACACACACACACACACACACACACACACACACACACACACACACACACACACACACACACACACACACACACACACACACACACACACACACACACACACACACACACACACACACACACACACACACACACACACACACACACACACACACACACACACACACACACACTTCTTCATCTGCAGGGGCCATCAGCCAAGACAAGTGTGTTGCTTAGAGACCAAGAGGTCACCCCAACAACAGAGATCACACAAACCAGGTGTGACATCTGTTCCAGTGCGGTGGCCACAGCCAGTGTTGGAGCCCTGCCTGTTTCCAGCAGGCTGCTTGGAGCATGCAAATGTAAAACACCCTTTGGCTGCTCAGGAAAAGACACTTGACTATGAATACATCTGGAGCCATTGTGAAGCCTTTTTATGCTTTAGTACCACCTTAATCTCAATATGCAATATACGTCACTCTCTACCTCTGAATGATATTTGGTTTATTGTTTCTTATGTCACATACTCAACTGGGGATTAGTGTAACATTTCTTCAGGAAAACAAGACTCAATGGGGATGCATTATTCTGATGAAGAACAAGTCATGTTGCATTAGAATGTTTCTGCAAAAATGTGAATCAGTGCCTTTATGCAAAATTCTTCAATCGAACAAAACTCGCGCAATATCTCAATTTCACTGCTGCTTCCCATCAACGATGAAATGAAGGGCATTTCCTCCTCTGATTCTCATGTGTCCTGTGGTGTTTAATCAGCTGCTATGGTGGTAGAGAAGTTTTTGAAAAATGATCTAATTTTCTTTTTTTAATAGGGCAACTTTTTCACTTCAGCTAACCTTAAAATGTTTTATATTTAATTGCACAAAACGTTGGGAGCATTGACAGGTGAAAACTGACAGCAGATATAACACCATCATCCAAAGTCACATGTTGTGACAGAGAAGAGAAAATAAAGTAATTAAACAATTCAAAGGATTTTATTTTCTGTTCAGTCTTCTCAGCTTGTACCATTATATTGGTTAGCTATGTAGGCATGACGTTGTAGTAAACTATCATGTATTAACATTCTGAAAGCTACGGTTAGCATTTAACACTTAGCATAATAAAGACTGTTAGCCTGTTAACATTCTTTATAAAATACATGTTACTAACTGTGTCTTTAACATGCTAACATGATGTTAGCATGTTAAATATTTACAGCTAGCATTGTAACATGCTAACATATCCTGTGTTAGCATATATCAAAGTACAGCCAAGGCTAATCAGACTTTTGTTTAGTTTTTTTTGTTTAAGAGGTATTGTTTTGTATGTGGCACGGGTAAAATAGTAAACCTATTTACGATGAAACATAAAAAGCTGCTTTATGGTATACATTTAAGTCTGACATTATCAAACAGAGAAATCCATGCTGCTAGCTTAGCTAAAAGAGGAATGGCTTCAAACTGTCTTCTGCTTCTGAGAGCTTCTCCGACGAGAATGCTTGAGGAAGTGTCTCCCTGATCACCAAAGTTAGGCAAATAGTCTTTACAGCTAATATCTGCATTTAGCATCTGTTTGAGCTGGTGAATTGGCATGCTTACTGAAGCATTTGAGAGACATCCATCTGCAGTGCCACTCCAGAGCAGCGGAGTGCGACTGCAGTGACAAACGCGCTGTCATCCAATTTCCCACGCGCAGAAAAAATATGACACACACACACACACACACACACACACACACACACACACACACACACACACACACACACACACACACACACACACACACACACACACACACAGACACACACACACACACACACACACACACACACACACACACACAAACACACACACTCTCAGACAGATGTGCCCTCTCATACAGTTTTGCTCAAATGCAATCCTCCTCTCACTCTTACTTCTACTGTTCGATCATTCTCTCCGTCTTAATTTCAGTTTTATTTCTGAATAAACTCCTGACAGCAAAGCAATGAGGCAGACTGAAGATTGATTCTGACAGTTTTTTTAAGTTGCATGTGTTGAGTGTGAGTAGTGTCAAAAGGTCCACACAATATATGAACACAGTGGATATAATGTACTGTAAAGATATGTATATTCTATCTTGTCAAGTGTTCTTTGTGTGGGTGGAATAATGGTCTTAAAACATATAAAATGCAAGTATATTTGCATTTAAACTTAAAGGTGGGGTTAGTAATTCACTTCAGAAACACTTTTTGTTATATTCCATGGAATGCTCTTAACATTCCGATAGCAATGCATATATTAAATGCTTTGACAATAAATACATCTGTGGAAGCCGTAATACTGTAAAAAGCACGACCAATCATTTTAGCCGGCCCGGCTAAAATGACTGGATGGCCTACCTGCCTGTCAGCCTTCCATCTCGTGCACAAACTTATCTCGTGCCCTCATTGGTCATGTGCGCGTTCGTGTGTGTTGGAGGAGGGGCTCTGTAAGGAAGTCTGAAGGAAGTGTTATGGCAGAATGTTTAATACAGCGTATTTATGATATTCATTAATGATCACATGGTATTCCATATGATGTGTGTTACTGAGTTGGGTCACACACAGTTAGAGAGACAATGGTCGTTCTGAATTATCAATAGATGTATTCATTTTAAGTGAGCTGACACCGAGGGTATAGGAAGTTCAGAGAAGGCCTTGGGTTATAAAAACAGTTAACCTTTGTTTGTTAACTAATCGTAAAGATGTCATGAGATGATGACGTTTAAACATATACAGGTATAGCTTTCAGAGAGAAAAACATGTGACATTTGTGTGGTTGGCTGCATGATACAATGTGTGTGTGTTAAACATGTTTGGGGAACATGTTCGTGTGTCATTTAGAAAAGTATATATAGCCCTGTGTTTCTTCTGTTCTTGGGGGCATTTCCACGATTGGCTGCTGTGGCAGCAGGTGATGTACTTCCCATTGTTGTTTGTTTGTTGCAACAACTAAATAATAATTACTTATCAGCTATATCTGTGTTTGTGTTTTATTGATTCCTCTCTGTTTCATTCTTTCCTGTTGTGTTATGCTGGATCTCCACAACAGAAGGGGCAGATTTTTTCCGGTTGTGTACTTTCAAATTCTAGCGCACTCGAGCTGGTTTCTCCAAAATGACATACCCCACCTTTAAGCCCTTCGCAAGATGAAATAAACACAGTCCACATGAAGGATCAAAAGAACTAGTGGCATTTCTCCATTCCCTCCAATTTTTAATATAAATACTAATATAAAGTCATTTTCCACTACAAATATCCACTTCAAATTAATGCAAAAACAGATAGTACCTTAATAATAAGATTTGTAGTAATTTCTGCATGAACTTGTAAATTGTGAATCATTGATTTAGTAGTGGACTGAGCAACCTTTTCGCTTTCCAGTTAAAGCATCTCAGCATAGATTTACACAAATGCCTGCTGCTCCTCTTCTTTATTCATTCAACCAATTCTTTCCAACAAAAGTCTCTTGTATTTGTACTTTCTTCCTGTCCAATATCAAATGTGCTTTGAAAAGTTGAGCCCCCTCTTTGTTACCGAACATATCGGGGTAAGTGTTTTGACCTCCCTGCCTCTTCTTTCTCATTCACACTTCCTTGTTACCTCTCCCTCCTCTCCCATGTTTCTGTCCGCTGGTTGCCGTGACATCAGAGCCAACAGGTGACCCCACAGATGGCACTTTGACACTCAGATGTGAAATCAGGTGTTGTGCTGTACATATCTGCATATTTAGTGTCACATTATACGCTATATTAACACACAATGTTAGCAATTCAAGGTAATTTCTAAGTCATCAGAGGCAGGGTGAGGAAGGAGGGGGAGGAAGAAAGAACAACTTTGTGAATTAATTGCTTCATTCCTCCTGTTCACTTTTCAAGGGTATAAGGCTGGCTTTGGTGTCAGGAAAACAGGAAGTCCTGCTGCTTCTTGAGGAATTGTTTATAGATTTCTAATCTAGGCCAGCAAGTTGTAATTCTCTCTGTCTTACTCCTGCTGTGCTTTTTCTCATTAACTGCATCATTGCTACGCTCAGCAAGCCACAGCAGGAATACAAGAGACAAGGAGACAATTCATGTTTAGAAAGTAAAACATTGAGCAGCTGAGACATTAAGGTCATATATGCTGACACATGAATTAACAGCAGGGAGTTTGTCAGTGTGTTGCACGCTGATCAAAACAAATGGCCCAGAAACAAAGATCAAGCAGAGACAAACACACAGAGCAGAGATGATGATGAAGGACATTTTGTGATTTGTACTGCCACAAATCAAAGTGTTGCTGCTTCTTTATAGCTTGGGTGGTATGAAGAAGCCAACCTGAATAAACTAGACTTTTTTTATTTATTATCCAACCGGAAAACCCAGCCCGACAATACAAACTCTTTGCCATGTAAGTAGCAAGCAGCACTAGCTACAACATGTTGTCAAGACTGACAGCCTGTCCCTTTAGGCCTCTTTTCCAAAGCCAGTCCCCCAAAAAAAGATCATTACAAACGTAAACAACAAAAATGGCTTCCCAGTAGTAAGTACTCAAAGCTGTCAAGCTACAGTAGCAGCTTGTAGAAGACTCCGGTGAGGCGCAATAAGTGAAGGAGCAGAGCAACCCTGTTTTAGCTTTCCAACGGCTCTTGAGAAACATCTGAGTGAGATCACAGAAACTAGGTTTATGTTTTTACAGTCTAAGTTAAGAGATATGTTTCTGTTTGTTGGTTCAAGCACAATCTAGCTTTGTTTAGAAACACTGTGTTGTGTGGCATTGGCTAAATCATCAGTAAACAATTTAACAAATCAATCAGATAAGATACGATTAAATTAGATGAGATGTACTTTGTTGATCCCAAATTGGAAACATTTCTCGTTACAGCAGCATGTTGAAACAAGGAATTGCACATCATTTTAGAATTATTTATTTTCAATTTCTTACTCCCTTCCTCTTCCGAACCTTTGAGCCCTTTTTGTCTTAATCTTCCAGGCAGCCAGTCAGGCAGCCAGTCAGGCAGGTGGGTTAAGAAAACGTTCTTCTACGTTTCAGTCCTAGACATTGCTCAGAGGAGGTTCATGACACCAGGTCGGAAAGACGAGCAGTGACCCATTCATTTAACTGAGGGATTAACCTGTGGCACCGTGTCAGGCTAAAAAAGATTAGGTTGAAATAAGTTTGCAATAGCTTCAAGTACATACAGTTAGCCTCTGAAAATAAACCCTAACGTTATCCGGTGGAGCCAGATAACTCCATGATTTAGAGACTGAAAAAGAATATGTTTCTGCATGAGTAAGACGGAAACAGCAATGTGAGCCAAAGATTGATGAGATGAAACTCTTCTGGCCATTCTCTATTGTCTTCTCCTGGCAGGCTGTATATTCCTGTCTCCCTGTGGGCTTGTAGGAGGTTTCAAAAGATTTAGATGAGAAGGCAAGCTGATGGAAACACCTCAAGATCACACTCCCACTGGGTGCTCCATCAACAGCAACATTAATCTATATGCACTCCATCATCAAATTACCTGAGGTGCTTCTTTCAATAGATGACATACACAGTGCGACATAGGAAAAATGACAATGCTCTGATATGAGATCTGACTTTCCTAGCTGCCAGCAACAGTGCCGCTTTTAACTTTGCCTATAGTAGTACTGTTACCCACAGCCATTTACTCTGGTTTTGACAACCCACCTGCGACACAAAGCCACATGTTTTTTTATCTTCTGCCTGTCTTTCTAATCCAACTGAATGTTCAAATTGCTCTGCAGCTGGTTTAAGAAAGAGATAAAAGTACTACACCAGCAAACAATCACTCATTCCCTCGTAACATTTCCGGCTCCATAGATCTTGTTGTGCCAGTCAGCGGCCCAGCTGAAGGTTAGGTATTGGTTTGATTGGAACCTGTCCCTGCCATACTGAACTCTACAATCCTGTCACACTCTGATTCATGGGTTTGTGCCGGCTGTCGCTTAAGTTTTACGGCCAGTATTGGCAGGGTACTTTTTCACACATTCAGAGCCATTTTAGGAGCTCCTATCTTTCTGTCTTTCTCTCTCTTCCTTTTTGGCCGGTCCATTTCTGCCAGCATGAATCAGCATCCTGCTCTCTTTACCGATATACACGGTGATGCACGACAGGGCGAGGAGAAGGGAGATGAAAAGGTAACCTGCTGTCCGCACCTTGCTCTCCACCATCAAAAATCCCTACTCTGCCTCCACCGTTACAGTGCTTGACCTTTTCTTGCCCACAGAACACACGCAAGGATGTGTAGAGCCGGCATGCTGAAACAGGTAGGCTGCTGTGTGTCTATACTTGTACATGCACTCCAAAAGCCCACTCGACTCTGACCTGCGGTTTAACTGCTGTGTAAATCTGAGCAGCACTTTAATGGGTCTTTCCCCCCATGATGCTCCTGACACACATCACATCAGTCGGACCGCGCTGGCCAGTGTTCTGCCGGCACGCAGCTGCATCCGACCCCAATAATAATCATGTTTTAATCACTCTGCTGAAACAAACCTGCGTGATGGAAGCAACTCCCAACCCCTGTGAATGAGGCAGAATAGATTTAAGGATATTACACACACACTATAGAGCTTTAGTACTCGGGTTAGTTGGGTGCTAACGTGCTTGGCTCTTTGCGGCCATTTTAACCACATTAAAACTAGCATCAGGCTTGCACTGCTAACTGAGAACAATAAAAAGACGCTATAAAGCAACACCTGCTTGAACTTGAGGAGATATATAAAGGCTCTAATTGTATTACACAAAGTGTTGTAAGCTAATGCACTGTGTCACATGGTAACAGTGCATGAATGGTAAAGGTTTTTTGTCATGCGCATGTGTATATTATTGGTGAACAGATTCATTACCAAACATGTGTTGCAATATTTCAATTCCAAGTCCAAAAAGGGTTCCCTTCAGTTTAACATTGTCTATCACAGGGGTTTCCAAACTACGGCCCGGGGGCCAAATGCGGCCCGCGGAATGGAATATGGCCCACAAATGAAAACGTGTGCTTGTCTTATATTGTACTTCTTAAATGTAAATGTAAAAATATATTACACAGTAGTATTCATGTGTTTATAAGACCACTTCTCAAATAAATTCAGTCAATAAAGTTGGAAACATTTTCTAACATATCTTAGTTGATAAGAAAAAAGCCCAATGACTTATTTACACAACAAGCTTGAAATACACCCTTCCTGTTCCCCTTATTATAATCAATCTGAGGCTGAGGGTTGAGCTGCCAACACTCACAAGCATCATTTACCTACATTTGATTGATTTTGCTAACTTATAACTGAACTTATGAGGCGATATACCTCACCTCTAGTGAGTGGCCCAGCCCTTCGTATATTTTTCTGTATGTGACCCTCGGCGAAAACAGTTTGGACACCCCTGGTCTATCACATGTGAAACAGGATTATTCATTTACAGGTACAGCTCACTACCAGTTCATCACGCAAAGATGTTTAATATTCAAAAGGGAAAGCAGAGCAATTACTCTAATTAATTTGAGTTTGAGAGAACGAGGGAGCTGAGGTCAGTTTAATGGTGGTCATCAAGTGATGAAGTCAAGTGAAGACAAAGACCAAATATTAGACCAGGGTTTTGAATTCAAATCAGGAGAATGACATAATCAAACAGAGATAACGAACTTGTGGACTGCCAGGCCACGGAGCTATTGTTAGTAAAGTGCCACAGAGAAAGAATGAGAAATATAGAAAGAAGTGGGCTTACATTATACATAATAAGGTACATTGTTTATAAGAGAAGATAATATCGCTATAAGATGTATTTTTCTCCAAAATAATAGTTTGCATTTCAATAAACAGCTCCGAGTCAGTTCTCTCAAGAAACCACATTATGACCGACTTGTGCCGTGATGTTTTATAACTGCTGGTATTTCAAAGCAACGCTCAGCGATAACACTTATGAATCCATTTGTAATGCACAATATAAAAATGAGGAGATAAAAATGTTGTCAGTTTTTATAATAATGGGCCAGTTGTTTATCAATCCGGCCTGGGTATTGTGCGGCAGCCTCCACTCCTGCCTTTGTTTATTAGAGCAGCAATCATGACTCAAGGAGGCCAAGAGAGTTTGAAATGCTAAATCCACCCGGCATCAGTGATGTAAAACTTAATGCACTGAATGTGCACGAATCATTCTGTGACCAGACAGAAAGTCAATTTTTACCGTCACTAATCAGAAAAGCCATGAAGGGAGGGGGGGGGGGGGGGACGACGACTCTGTGTGCACACGCTCCTGGAGAGAAGGTCGACCGCCACGCTGCCACCACAGATCAATGACCCCCCCCCCCCCGCCCAGAGCCTTAAGCCCTTCCACATCCGCATCCACACAAGGGTTCATTTACAATACATTACAGAGCGGTTAAACGTGTGCATGTGTGTTCACATATCACATGCTTTAAAACCAGATGGCAGCAAGTTTAATTCATCAAACCACCTGAGAGTAAAACAGCATGGTCTCCTTCAGCTAGCAGCAGCTCATCAGTATTCGCTTCTGTGTGAGACACCAAACCCAAGTTACCTCCTTGTAAATCCTGAGGAAAAACACAACAAGGCACCAGATGTCCAGAAACACCACACCTACATCTTCTGTCCCAACTGTATACACAAAGTATCTATCCACTGCACATTAGTCCATTTTTGAAACCGTTTCACAACTTGCTACTCTCTCATAGATGAGCATGGAGGTGTTTCTTCTGATTACTGGTATATTTGGCTGAACCTTAACCCTGAGAAACAAAACAAAAGTAGAAGCAAATTGTGTAGCTGATGAAATAGTTGTTGAACAGGCAGGATAGAGGAGCGTATGGGATTCTGTATACAGTGGCCATTTCTCAATCGCGAGGATGCTGGCTTGGTAGCACAGCCGAGCCGAGCATCTTGCTTCAGAAGCAAGGCAAGAATACTTCCTGGCATTCGGAAAACGAAGAGTGGAACAGGCTAGCAAGTGTGCAGGTGTGCGTCATATGAGAGGCCCCGCCTTACATCTTCCGCCACAGATTTGGGGAAATTGGTCCATGCGCAAAGCATTGTGGGGATTTTAAGGACGCGAAGTCTACCCATGTGCAGCCTCGAAATTTCCCCCAAACCAAGGACGCGGCCTCGGTGGAATTCCAAGTATGCTGGAGATTGGAACAGTCCTTCGGCGGCACTCGATGACGTAGCATCTTTGAAATATTGGCTTGGAAGCCAATATCCTCGCGATTGAGAAACGGCCAGTGAATGTTTTTGGTTTTATATTTAACCTACTTCCAAAAATCCTTGTGACATGCCAGCTATTGTAGAACTGGGGTGTGACACTCACTATCAATATCAAATGCAATGTAAATAAAGGCAAGAGGAAATAAAAACCAATATCCTGTTTTTTTACTTCTTTTGATTTACGTAAGAAAAAACATAATTTCACCGTAGTAAAGAGGAAAACAAGATATATATATTTTAAATGTGTCCTCTGCTCTTCTCCTTTTTTTGTTGTTGAAAGAAAATGCCTTTCATTAAGCATTTCAGGCTATAAACCAACAATGAAACACTTCATCACATACTACAGTTTATGAAACAAATACAATCTTCCTCACAAAATGATGGACTGGTAGATTAGCTTTCACTCGAGACTCGTTTCACTTGATGTTATGAGACATGTGAAGTCTTTCAATGTGAAGGCAAATGCTAATTCTAATAAATTGTTCTTTATTGTAATTTATCGTAACATTGTAATCCCAGTAATCCCAATATTTAAAGAATGTACCTCTAATCTAACTACATATTTCTTGTATCAAAGTCAAAGTCAACTTTAATGTCAATCAGTTTGTGTGTACAGACAGTGAGATCGAAAAAACATTTCCAACAATCCCGAATACAAAAATATAATAATACAAATATGTATATCCTATATATATACAATCAACTGACACATTTACACATATGCACACATTAAGATAAAACACAACAATCAATATATACAAAATAACAAAATAACAGTCACTTCAATATCTTAGGGAATGTACATAGTGCAAGATTGTCCATACTGTAGCAGGGTGGCAACTTTCAGGGAATACAGTTGCCTTTTGTTTCTATCTTGATAACGTAATACCGCACTCCCTATGCCTGCTCACTTATCTACAAAAACACACACCCACATAATATATATTATGTATAATAAAATAATATTTTTAAATCTACACTAAAAACACACTTCTTCTCTCTGGCCTTGTAGTTAGAGCGGAGCACGACTCCTGACTTTTCCCTGTGTTTTTTATATATATCTGTTGTAATTTATTGTCTTTTATTGTGATTGTAGTAATGTGTTTTTATTACATGTACAGCACTTTGGCTCGACCAAAAATCGCTTTTAAATGTGCTTTATAAATAAAACTTGATTTGATTTGATTTGATTTAATATATATGAAACATGTATCCAATCAAATATGATTTGTGGTGACCAGCTATGCCCTCGAATCATAAAAAAGCACTTGACTTTGTTAACTTGTGGGTAGTGGATGCTTGAACAGACTGAATAAAAAGGCTTTTGATTCATCTTTTTAATAAAGAGGCACAATGTTACTTAGTGTCTTATTGCAAGATGTAATGGAGAAAAAACAAATATATGGGATGTGCTCTGCAATGACTGCTGTGGATGCTGTTAACGTTGTAAGAAAGGATACAAATCATTTATCGACTTCCTAACATCTACGGCCTGTAGAGCCTTAAGTGCCAGTGAAGGGCTGCAGAGAGCCGGAGGTGGAGGAATGCATTTAGATATATGGAGGAGCGGTCCCTGTCTTGTCAAAACAAATAGCCAGGGGCAGAAAAATATCTATTGAAAGCTAAACAGATATCATTCTGACTTATTGCAGCACGGCCGTCAGAATTAATGCTTGAGGGTAGAGGGGGGGGGTTGGGTGGTTACTTTATTCTTATCAAATACGACAGAATAAAACCACATCTGAGCTCGGAGCTTCAAGAGGTGTTAACAGATAAAGAATGATATCAATGTGGACAGATAGAGGGAAGATTAAGGGCTCTAAAAAACGTCACAATCATACACACAATAACCTCAGACACAAAGGTAGCAAACATTGCCGACACGTTTAGAAATGGATCGGCAGCTTACTTTGGTTTATAATTAATATTCCTCAGGGACTCTTAGTCTAGTAATTAGGAGCTGAAACTCCACAGGACTCCATTACTGAAAAGTCAGTCCCACCGCTGATGAAAGATTGATCATCTGCTACTTTGTCGAGCATGTGATCCTGCTATTTTTCTTGGTTTGCCCTTTAAAATATACCCTCTCCAAAAAAAAAAGGGTCTGTTGGGAGACCCTTTGTGTCCTTGATAGGTTGCTTCACAGGCTAGAAGAGAGTATCTGGACCTTGAACAGCTGGACAGAGGTGAAGTAGAGGGAGCGGTGAAAAATGTCCCTTGTCATGAGACACTCAATCCTGCCTCGTTTGTGTTGACATATTAAAGCACAGACCGTAGGGAGGCCATAAATACAGTAGCCATGTCCCGACCCAACACTGTTAACACCTGACCTCTACTGAGTCCGTGAGGAGGAGAAAAATACTGGAGGAGAAAGAGGAGAAACAGCTGTAAGCTTACGGAACAGGAAGTAACAGGTGTGTGTGCAGACATGGCAAGAAATACAACTCAATACAATCAGATATATTCTTAAAGGCTGCTAAACAACCATTAGAAGGGAGTTTTTAAATATGATTTTATGATTCGTCCAGGTTCAACATTGTGGCCAAACATGGTACTGCAACTAGAAATCCAGTTAAAGGACCCTGTTATGATCATTTTCAGGGTCATAGTTGTATTTAGTGCCTCTACTGTGACATGTCTCCATGCTTTAATGTTCAAAAAGGTCTTTATTTATCTCATACTGCCTGTGCTGCAGCACCTCTTTTCACCCTTTGTCGGAAACCAGAGCCCAGTCTGCTCTGATTGGTTAGCTGGCCGGCTCTGTTGTGATTGGCCAACCCCTGAGAGATCTCCCGCCCCTTAGCAAATGTTGTAACATGTGTTGGAGCGCTAGCCAATAGAAGTGAGAGTGTTACATAGTGATGTCATTTTGTTAAGGAAGTTAAAACGCTGTATTAGACAACTGCAAATAATGTAAATTATTGTACATATATTTACCTAAAACATGAACTCATGAGGTGATTCTCTTGACCATGTTTTGTCCTTTAGTGATGGCAAACAAGGTCAGTTATTGCTCTTTATATTATTTATTTATTTTTGACAGAAAATACATAGTTTGTGTGTAACATAATCTCAAAAGTAATGTATGTATCATCAGGGCAGTTGGTTTATCACTAATAAAATACTGTTGAAAATCAATGAAAGAAGATGTCATTTAGAATGATGTTTAGGATCAGTAACAGTTTCAGATTTATATAATAACTAAACATTATAATGCCGCCAGGGAGGGAGGAAATACATTGGCACTAACTGTCTGGACATTTTTAGCATTTTTGAACTTTTCTACAACTTTTTTTCACAACATGACACAAGGAATTCTAATGAGAAAGGAAGCGGCAGTATGAACACTAATCCGGATTACACCAATACGTTTCTTCTTGCAGGTGGGTGTGAAATTGTGTGATCCCGACAATTCCCACACCACCAGATTAAGGGCCCTGACACACAAAGCCAACAGCGAAGAAGTGCTGGCTCTCATTGCCTCCTTTGTTAAACGTTGTACTTGAACACACCACGAGAACTACAGCTGACCACTGACTTGCCACAATGTTCTCAGCCTGCACAAAAAGAAAGAACCCGTAAATCTGTAATATGCCAAAGAAACAGACACTTCAGATGTCTGTTGGCCAAACACAACATGGCCGAACAGATGAATGCCAGCATGGTGTGCGTTAATATGGAGGCCCTCAGGACTGGCATGAACAAGCAATTCCAACAATATTCAATCTAAATATTTATCCAACGAAACAAAATGAGATGCCTGTTTTATTATTTCCCTAAGACACTTTTACCATAAAGGTTTAAGACAGTGAAAATATCTATTAGACCAAAAAACCTCATAGCTACTAAATTATTCATACTGGATTATGGCTTTTTGCTTTTGAGAATAAAAAAATTATAAATGAATGCTTTTTCATTCAACTTAATTTGTAAATTAAAACTAAGTGGCAGCTGTCAAAGGCTCATAATGAAATCTATTCAGCCCGACAGTCAGCCAAACCCTGAAAAACTGTTGCAATGAAACAACCAAAAACATTCAGGATAGTCTTATTTTTAGCCAAGTATTTTTCCCTCTCAAGAGTTTCTGGGAAAGGACATAACAAATGTTAAACTCATGGCTGTGAAAAAGTGTGATTTAACAGCCGTAGGAGAAGTAGCTGAGAAAACCTCTGAATCATTTCTGTTTGCTGTCAACTTCCATGCTTGTGAAAGGGTATGAGATAGTGGAAATTACCCAAGCATCCTTACTGATACATATATCTGACAAAGAAGTCTTGTGGGTGTACTAAAGAGCGCCTGCATCCTGATGAAAACAAAAAAAATTGCATTGAATACTGAATAAACTGAAAGCATGTATCTCTTTGTGGAGACACACAATTCACTCACAATGCTTTTGTACATATCTCCAACTCTCAACCTGAAACTCTAACAAAACAGAGTGTATTTTCTTTCCCCCGTCTCTATTCACACCATTTATTTTGTTATTGCTCACACATTTCCTGCCCTTAGCCCACTTTCTTTCTCCTCCTCATACTCAAACATGGGTAACTACCAAATATAAAATAACACGCACAGATATTTATGCGTTAAAAGTGAGAGGTTTTTTCCGTGACACTCTGGAAGGAGGAGATGGTTTGGTGGAGATGAGGGAATTCAACACAGTCACTGGTAAAGAATAGAGAATCGAATAACAGAAAAAAAACTCTACAGTTAATGATCGCAAATCAATTTGGAGTGACAGGTTTGTCTCTGTCTTCAGGACAGATTTATTGTAAGAGAGTGGTTTTAAACTGCCGAACACACAGAGAATGACTTTTTATCACCTGGAGGACTCTTAGATACATAAAACCACAATTAATGGTGACAACGGCAAACATCATATGTGACGTAGTATTTTGGATAGTATACCAAAACAAGCTTGGGGTGATCTTGGTGTCCGAGGGACAGCAGCACCTCTTGTGCAGGTGTTTATGTGTGTATATGTTCAAGGTAAGTATAATTACTGATTTGAATTCCTTGCATGTTCCACCATGACAACAATTCACTTAATAGTTGTGTTGTTGTGTGTGCAAGTTTGTTGACCAAATTAGGATTAAATTCCATGTTTGTTTTATAAAATGCAGTGTTTTGCAGTTACAGAAAGTGACAATTGTGCTATTATTCACATACCAGCTGAGCTACTCCAACCCCTAGCTGTAGCTGCATATCATACATAAGGCCACCAGAGCATTATCATCCAAATGTAAAACTCTACTCAGCCACGTTTAACACTTTTAAAAAAAAGCATAGGATCCATTGTTCTTAAAAGTTGGTGGAAACTAAAACAGAAATAGATAAGAAACACCACTCTAATGGGTTTTTTTAATGACTAATTTGGTTATGAATGACTTGTTCCATGTTTGCCATAGCAACAGATAAGATGATAATATTTCAGGATGGTATATAGTATAAGGTATTGACCCAAAGCAGCAATACAGTTCTCTTCATATAAAGCTATATGACATTATTTTATTAATTTAATCGTTTATTTGGCAGGGACAATGCACAGTAATGAACACTTAAAACATTAAAATGTGTCAAGCGTAACAGTGCCAGATTTAGCTTTGAGCTCATTTCCATCACATAAAACGTTTAAGAAGTTTACATTTTACAAACATAGCAAAAACAAAATACATGATATGCAAAAGGTGCAAAAGAGCAAGAGCAGCATACACAAGTATTTATGACATGGTAATACAATATAGCAGCAACAAGTGCAAGAGAAGATACAAGAGCTGAAGTGCAAGAGGAGATACCCCTGTATTAAAGTGCATTTAGCGGTGATTGCACAGATGTTTGTTTCTCAACCATTCTTTGAGTTGACCTTTGACATATACATGACAATATTCCAGTTTAAAAAGTCACATTTAGGCATATCGTACTTCATGGTTTGGGTAGCTAGCGTTAGCAGGATAGCTAGCGTGCTAATATAGTGGGTTTTAATCACTCAGCAGATCAAATAAATAACTCCTTTCTAAGCTGGATAAGTTAAAGAATTAAGTACAAATCATTATTCTAATCAAAGAAATGATTGTCAATATGTAAATCCTGTTTCTTGCTTAAGGCTACCTTGTCATATGACACTTGATCTGCCGTTGCTCGAGTGCAATATGAAGGGATTCTGAATGTCGTATATTTACAACCCTTCAGTATGAATCTATTTGAAAAATCAGAGTAGCGTAGCAGTAGCAATATATCTGGAAACAACTGTCAGAATCTCATTTGTAACTCTGACCCAAATCATTGATATGTTAAACACGTTACAACAAATTGTGCCGTTCACATCACAAATAGGCTTTCTGAGTCTTTGGGGGGAAATTAAGGGAAAGAGTTTGCAGAGATGACTTGACAGCCTCACAGGAGGGCGGGCAAATCCTGCTGAGGAATGTTTTGAAGCAGCGCTAGTTGAGTGGGGGCTCCCTGTTAGCATCCAGACACTGTCTAATCAGGTTTTTTCCAGTTTCTATAACCTTATTTGCTCTCTGTCTGTTCTGCTGTATGCACATTGTGCTTTTCCCTGCTATTGAGGCAGTTAATGCTCTTGTAAAACCATTTTGAGATACCAACCGGCAAGAAACCTTTTCAATGGACAATAAACTAGATGGTAGAAGCCAATTTCAGACTCAGAATGAGGTGCGTTTTATTGTAAAATGTAACACGAGCAATATTTAAATAAGGAATAGGGGAAATGTTGGATCCCAATATACACAGCTTTAACTAAAGTGAGTCTGCAGTGAGTCTTAACTCATGTACACTAAAGCAGGAGCAAGTGTAATCCTGCTAAATTGCTTTCTTTTTATCGCACTATTTTATATCTTATTTCTTTTTATCTTAAGTATATTTTCCCCGTTCTGAAACCCAGGTTGTTGCACGCATCTCTGCTTGTCTAGCAGACATCTCTCAGTGGATGTCTGCTCACCACCTCAAGCTCAACCTTGACAAGACTGAACTGCCAGGAAAAGATTGTCCACTCTTGACCTAACAATCAACATCGGCCCCTCTGTTGTTTCCCCGATTCAGGCTGCAAGGAATCTGGGTGTGACCCTAGATAACAACCTGTCCTTCACTGCAAACATCGCTGCTACAACCCGCTGCTGCAGATACACTCTTTACAAAATCAGGAGGATAGGTCCCCTCTTGACCCAGGAAGCGACGCAGCTTCTGGTCCAGGCTCTCATCATCTCACGCCTAGACTACTGCAACTCCCTCCTGGCTGGTCTACCTGCATGTGCCATCCGACCTCTGCAGCTCATCCAGAATGCATCCTGGCTCCAAAATGGTGGAATGAGCTCCCCATTGACATCAGGACAGCAGAAAGCTTACACATCTTCCGGCGCAGACTAAAAACTAATCTCTTTCGACTCCACTTCGAGCAATACAATTACTAACAAAGCACTTATATACTAATAAAGGACTAGCTTATCTAAAGCCAGTTGAGTAGCACTAGAAATGTTTTGGCTCTCTGAAACCTGATGTACTTATATGATTCTGTTTTCTTCAAGTTTGTATCTTCTTGGTCGAATGCACTTATTGTAAGTCGCTTTGGATAAAAGCGTCAGCTAAATGCAATGTAATGTAATGTAATGTAATGTTATATGTTGCCATGTTGAAAGAGCCTGGGACTTGTAACTGTGGTGCATATGTGAATTATGGCTTTAATTCAGGTAATCTGGTATCATTGTTCATGTTTTATTGTATCGTGATCATACTTTCTGCACCTAGTTTTTATTTATTTTAATATTGTTATGTTTTTCTGCTTGTTTTTTTAAGCAATCTTGGCTGCATCCTGCATGAAAGGTGCTATATGAATATAGTTATCATTATTAATCATCATTAATAAAGCCTTTGAATCTGAACATTTCCAACACATGTCAACTCAAAATCAAACCTACATGCATGTGCAAAATATGTAAGAGTGTTAGTGCACAACAATGGCTCCCACAGCATTTGTGATGAAGACAGTAATTGAACCAATAAATGTTCATTTACACCTCACTTTCAGTTGCTAGGAAACTTTACCCGTGCTGCTGCATTACCTGATAGTATTCACAATCACTAAGCAACCACTCAGCATCACCCGGACGTGAAGTTTCCAAGACCTCAACACATTAGTTGATGGCAAGGTGATTTATTGACATGTTTAATGGAGCCATAATGTGCTGATTGGCGTTGTTTCTAACATTTTTTACTAGGGGCTTCGTATATAGAGTTAATCCAATATTTGAAAAGATTGTAGTTACCTTGGAAGAATTGTGTGATATATTTGTCTAACCCCACTCACCAGAATACAGAGAACATCCTGTTCTACCTCAAAAAATAAAGCCTCTGATCTTGTAGTTACACTAAGTCAAACCACATCTGACAAAGTGTGTGTGTCATTTTGACATTTCGACTTTCTTATCTGCTGAGTGCTGCCAAAGCCTTGATGTTTGCCCAAGACATTTCAACTCTCAATCAAACCGAGTCAGATAAACTGTGCAACAAACGCAAGGTAAGACAGATGCCACTGATTGAGCGTTTCACCTTGCTAGATGAAAGAGGAGGACAAATGTGCAGATACTGTACATAATTGTACGCATCCCCCCCTGCCCTCCAAAATCCACGCTCCATCATCTCAGCGAGCCTGGTGATTTGTGACAGATGCCGTTAGCGTCTGCACCGACGTCTCTGGTTCAGCTGTCGTAGCCTGATTGAAGTTTGTACCAGAGCGGGCCGACATGGCGCTGGGCGGGCGCACAGGTGTCACACTCCACACCAGCTGTTCAGCGTTGTCAGGACAATGTTTGTCCTTTTCTGGTGCGTCGTCATCTCTCCAAACACCTGCTGGCCTGTCAGAACCAAATAAATGGCTCCAAACAAAGCTTTGATCTAATTATGATACAGTAGAGATCATTTTAACTGAATTAATATTGCGCAAAGACACAAAAGAAAAAGAGTAGGTTTTAAAGAGAGGTCAAAAACTGTTGTTTCTACTCACACAACTTAGGAGATGGAGAAGAAAAAAGGGGAAAGGAATGTATAATCAGGCATTTTATGACTTGTTTGACCACAAAACTGTTCTTACCAATGAAGAATTGTTTTTTAAATGATGAAACCCATTTTCCCAATGAATTATCCTTATTCAAACAAACACATGAATGTAGATGTAAGCAGATCTAAAGACATTTTAGATGTTTATTAATTTATGGTAAATGTCAACAGAAGAAAACTTATTTGTTTATAGCAGTCTTTATGTAACAAAAATGTATTAAAGCCACATTTCAGTATGATATAAAACATTTATTAAGTTACCACATACTGCATACGGTATAAGGTAGGATTTGAAGTGCTTCTATATGAATGTTTTATTCAAAATGTATACCCGGATTTATGCCTGAGTGGAGTCTGTGCAATACAGCTGCCTGGTGGAAAACATCTTACATTCAGTTTAGAAAGTGTTTACAGGTTTGACAGCTGAAGTGTATCCAAGCAGTAACTTATTAAACAATGACAGGTACAGGTATAGCATTCTGTTGTACCAAGTATATTATCTTTGTGAGACTTCAAACTCCAAACTTTTAAATCCAGACCTCAACTTTAAAGACATAATATAATGAAAAAAGGTGATCCTTTATAAGAGAAATGTCTATACAAATGAAGCTCAGCGTAAGTTCAACCAGGAAGACCGTCTATTCACTATTCCTACGTAACTACTCTCTCTCGATCGGGGGCGTCACTCTCCAGCTTAACCAATCACTTCGCTCTATTCCCAAGAGCCTATCATAGCGCTCTGCCAAACCTTTTAAATCTGCTCTCCCCCCTCTGACAGCTGTCATTTCAGGTGACTCGACGCAACCCTCCTCCACCCTCTTTTCACCTCCTGTCCCTCTGAATCCAGGGTCAAGCTAAGCCACTCCTCTTCAGACCGAACCCAACCATCTATTCACCACCACCAGTGTCTAGACCCCAGGGGGGTTTCATCGGATCGGTTCTCCCCTCCCGAATGATACTTCCTGCACAACGGGGCCTAATCGCCAAAATCACCATTACATTAATTTGTGTATCTTTGCAACAAATATGTATTCTCACATCAAAACCGTCTCTCCTGATTGAAATGCTGACAGTGTGATCTTTAATCCAAGTGAGTTTTATATTTTTAAAAGCATGTTTTCAGTACTAGTGGGAGAAAGTCTTATGCAGATGTTCAGTAAAACAAACAACAAAGAAGCAAACCCAGAAAACTGTTCTTGCTTAAGCCTTAACGACCACTTATTATCCAACTTAATGTAGTATCCAGTTCAAGCAAATAAAAGGTTGTCCTTGCAATGCCTGTTGGCAAAAAACACCTTTCCAAAAAAGTATTTGCAGCCTAACTTACTAAAATCTGTGTATAATCCAACTTACAATTGGGCCAACAGTCCTCTACAGCTCCAATCACTTTTATATTTAAGGGATATGGAAAATAATGGTGCTCTAACCTCTGTTTGACTATAAATTAAAACATCTAATGTGACCTGATGCATCAGATCCAGCTTGTGGGTGCTGTCTTTGTGAATCATAACAAAGTGCAGTCATTGGCAGTTTTTCCACTGGCACAGTGTTTGCATGCTTTAGTTGTACTGTGTTCCACTTCTACTCCAGCACAAGATAACTGTGTTGACCCTGAAAAAGCCTTTTACAAATGAAGAATGCGCCCTTAAGTCAGTGCGAAGTATCTTCAGTGAGTGTTGACTGAGTTGCCAAGATTAGCAACAGCCTGATAAATCTAATTTACAGAAATTAGTTTGAGTCTCAAGCTTTTGACTTTTTTGTTAAAGTGAAGCAAAGAATCAACAAGTGAAAGCACCAATGAAGCTTAGGTGAATTTCAAACCTGAAACATGTAATTGCAGTAATGGCACATGACAGGATTTAATCCGATACAAATATGTCTCAGTTTATAAGATTTCCTTTGTAGAAGTCACATAATCACAACTAGTAATACGCCATCAAAATGAACTAGTTTGGGAGGATGACACATTTGGTTACGGTTTTATTTTGGTCCAACAAACTTCATTGCCATATGTAAAAATAGCAGCTTGTTTTTCATCGAGGAACCACAGAGCGACAGTGGAGAACAGAAAGGCGTTTGGCAACAGGAGGAAACCATCCAGAAGCCATTTAATAATAAAGGGTACGTGCAATATGTGCTCACATCTGTGCAACATGGAGGATGCTGACAGCTCGGTGACAGCAATGTAAGGCAATCATAGTAAAAACTGTTTTTTTGGTTGATCAATATCGATCTATGAAATAACTTTGTAAGCTTCTGATAGGATTTGTTCCTGAACAAAAAACCTCGTTTTCAGCTGAGGTATAACTATCCAATCAATAACAATTTGATAATAATCCCTTATTTGTGGATGCTGTACACTTCTGACCACATCCCCGATGAAAAAGATCAAATAAATAATCATGAAAATGAAATCAAAATGCATTATGTACTCGGAAAGCAGTATTTTAATCATTTTTTTCTATTAGGCATTATGTGATTAATTAAGAAGGATAACTCCCTCTTGACAATCACATTTTCAGGAGTTTTTTTATAGGAAAGAAGTTCAACAAAAGCCCTTTGAAACACCTTTTAACCCTGTGAGCACTGTTGATTCAGTTAACATGATGAACTTAAATGCAGTTTGAATCACGGTCATGTGCCCACCTGATATGTTCCTGTCCTTTACCAGCTTACTCCCAGGCATGGCAGAAAACACAAGGATACAATAAAGGCCTCTCGTTTCACGGTGGTAAATTGGCGGAAAGGGAAGATAATCTTGCAACGGTGTGTGTTAACACAAAATGAAAATAATCTTAAATACAATGCCGCTCTGATCCACACCTCCATGCTGAACGTGGAAATCCTGATTTGGGTGTGTTATGAATATTCAAATTGCACTGTTCAGCTTTGATGACTGCATCACCGCCCGTGAGAGACACCTGGCGAAGTGAATATCGACAAAACAGATGCCCTGCCAGCGCCTACAACATATTGATAACATTAGAGGAAGACATCGTAAACTCGGAGTTAATAAGCCACAAACGAACATATGTTACTAAATGATACGATATATTTGAAGAAAATTACAAGATATAACTACAACACTTAGTTACTAGATTAATACTTACATTACATTACAGAATGTGTCTAACCTCATATGATATTAAGGAAACCATATGAGCATCAAACGGTGCTTGAAATGATACATTCAGTTTATGAATGCCTTTCAAAGTGATTCAGTACATGATAGCATTTCAAGCCTGCATACTGCTTACAGGATATTACTCATACACTTGAACAATATCAAATCCAATTTCACATTTAGGGAAGTTGTCATTTTGTCTGTGCATGAAAAAGGAATAAAATAAGCTACTTTAGATACACAATACTAATTTGACACTGATTTCTTATTCGATGTACAGCACAGAGTGTTTTACAGAATTCTGCAAAGTGCCGTAGGTAAATTATTTGTTCGTCTACAGAATGATGGATCTCTGTGTTATACCATCAGCTGTTATTATTAGTCTTTATCAAACAAGGAGCACGCACAACAACTCATTTATCCTAAAAAGAAAGAAGAGTTTTATGCCAGATTTAGCTCGTTGTCTATTTCTCTCTGCAGTCCCTGGACACAGAACAATCAGCAGACACTAAAAACATGAATTTACATGCAACACTCCGTCACATTAAAAGCTACGCACACATCAATATATAAAAATGAACACATTCATCCAGTATAACTATAAAAGAATAAAGATTTAAAATAGAGCTGTTAAAGAGTTTAATGAAATCATGTGCTGATAAAGTTCCGGGACTGGGACAACACAAGCAGCTCATTATTTTTTATTAGCCCAATTTTGTATTTCTTGTTAGCGACAGCTTGGAGATACTGCCACACCACACCGCCATGAAACAAGAGGCCAGGGAGACTTTGGCTGTGGTCAAATTGTGTTGTTTTTTTGCAGTGAATTTCCCCAAAGTATTAGCCATAAGTGGCAGCCATGATAAAGCTGTTTGAATTCTCCAAATGCTAAGGGAAGGGGCTTCCATTATTATTTTCTTATCTCCCTAAGCAGAGTCCCTACACTGGACCTTCCTTAACTGAAGGAAAGGAGATAATGGTGTCACATTTCTGTGAGACAGCAACATTTACCATACAGTCTCAAAAACATCAGCCATCACTTTTTAAATGTTAACTAGGGCTAATTAAAACTATCATTTTTGAAAAGGCACTATTATGTTTTTTTTGGTTTTTCCTTTCCTGAAGTGTGTTATATATGTGTTTGACCATGTAAATGGTCTGCAAAGGCCAAAATCCCATATATATATAAATTATATGTGTAAATTATATATGACTTAATTAACATAGTGACATAACTATTACATTACATGTCATTTGTTAGACGCTTTTATCCAAAGCGACTTACATACATTCAGTACTGTGGACAATCCCCACAGGAGCAATTTGGGGTGAAGTGTCTTGCCCAGGGACACAACGACATGCTGACTGCAGTGGGACTCGAACTTGCTATCCCTTGATTCGAAGTCCATCATACTATCCACTGAGCCACAGCCTTCTTTCTATGGAACACTCGTGCTTCTTTTGGCTAGCGCTCCAACCAATTGCACATGATAGGCTAAGGGGCGGGACATCTCTGAGTGATTGACTGTCATAACAGAGCAGAGCTAACCAATCAGAGCAGACTGGGCTCTGGTTTCAGACAGAGGGTGAAAAGAGGTGCTGCAGCACAGGCAGTATGAGAGAAATAAAGAGCTTTTTGAACATTAGAGCATGGAGACATGTCATGAAGCTGAAAATGAGCATTGTATGGCCCATCTAAGAGGTGTGATTCTGTTTTGGACAGGATTACCTTACTCATTTTGTAAGGGTTATTAATAAAGTTGCTCAAAATAAATAAAAACATCTATTCGCTGTCGTGTTATAGTGCAGCTGGATTCTCATAGAACCAAGGTTATCTTATCCTAAGTCCTTGGCAACACCTCTTTACATCTTTCCCTGACCCCATGAAGTTTTCCATAGAGTTCAAGAAAAAGTGGTTAGGAAGAGACTTAGTAAGTGATTTTTCCTTTTTTTCCTTTTTTTTTTACTATTGGTCTGCAGTAGTTCTTTTGAAACCAGAAATTGCTTTTCTTGTAGCAGGAAGATCTCGCAGCGAGAGCCAATCTACGGCAGCGCAGAAATGAGAAGCTGACGCAGTGTGTTGACGTGAGAGGGAGAAGACAGGGTCACACCACTACACACAGGCAGGCACATGAAGAGGAAGAGTGAGAACCTCACCAGAACCTCAGGGGAGTGAGAAGATTCAGCCCTGAATATCAAGACAGACACAGAGGCCCTCAGAGCTTTGACAGGGATGATAGAGGCAGCGCATCATAGGCTGAGGCACACAGCAGCCAGCCAATGAAACCTCAGCGTGCATCTGAAGACCTGAGCTCCAGATAAGGATGGCAGCATTACCCTTCCTTTGACATTAATCTTTAAGGCTGTTATTCATCACTCAATGCAGCATGTGTCAAGATAACCATAACCATACATGATACGATAAATAATCATAAAGTATATTTTAACCTCGTCGTTTTAGGTTTTTTTTTTGCAAATAGAATTTGAAAAAGACTGTAAAATCACTTACAGCTGAGCGAGATGATGACAGCCGAACGGCTCAGAGACAACTTATTGTCTGCTTTCAACTTGTCTGAAGGTCTCACTTTGCAATTCATCCTGGAAATAAAGGCTGCTTGTTGGTAATCTGTTTTTCTGTGCTCCCTTTGCTGTCATAAGTCACATAAAGCTCTCATGGCATTTTCAAATGACGTGACAAACTTATCTATATACTGATTAGGACTGAGCGATTAATCGATATGAAATCGAAATCGCGATTTGAAATGATGCAATTATCAAATCGCAAAGCCTGTGATTTTTTTTTTTTTTTTTCCTTGTGTCAGTCATCCACACCAATCAGAAGTGCTGTGCTCCACATGTACCAGCCATTGTTAACCAATCAGAAGTGGCCCATGATAGAAGGTGATAGACAGATTGATCCAATCACCTGCCAAGTATTTTTGAAAGTGCCTGCCCTTTTCCAAATGGCTTCCAATGGAGCTTTCCTAGATGGTTTGGTGAAACAAAGCATCTGAGTCAGGTCAGTAATGCTCCATCACATGTTATCTATTACAGAGTGAATCTTAAACTGAAGCTTGACTTTAAAGCAACCCAACGGAAGTTTCATGTAAGTTTAGTTCTTTCACTCGTAGCTCGGGCTGCGGGGGTGCTAGAGACGGGAGCACGTTGATACAACATTCCTAGCCGGAGATATGGCCGCATTTTACAATAAACTTCCGTTGGGCCGCTTAAAAACAAATATCGCAAATCGAATCGCAATATCTGTCAGAAAAATCGCAATTAGATTATTTCCCCAAATCGTGCAGCCCTAATACTGATAAGCCAAATATGCCGTGAAAGACACATCTATTCTTTTCATGTACAGTATTTAAAAGAAGTTAACCCTACTAAAGATTAAAAAGAAGAAAGCAAAACAAATGTATATATCAGAGGTGGGGACTCGAGTCACATGACTTGACTCGAGTCGCATATTTTTTGACTTGAGACTTGCTTGACTAACATTGATAAAAGACTTGACTTGACTTTGACTTGGTATTCATGACTTGAGACTTGACTTAAGCTTGAGACAGATGACTTGAAAGGACTTGACTGTTTAAAATTAAATATTTGCGTTTGTTTTGTAGTGAGATATTACGTTTAGTTTTTTCGAAAAACGTGATTGGGTGATTATAGCGCCGTGCGCGCAAACCTGGCAACCCACTAGACGGCAGGCGTGTCAGTTAACATGGCAGTGGCTAGCGTTACTCCAAAAATAGTGAAGTTTGGATTATGTTGTCGATGACGCTAATAAGAAGAGAACAGCGGTATGCAGGGTCTGCAGCATAAAGATCGGTGACACGACCACCACAACATCCAACTTCATTTGTCACTACAAAAAAACCCACAGAGAAAGGTGCGTGAATGTGTTGTGTTAGCTAGAAAGCTAACGTTAAATTTAAGCTACGTTAGACTTGGTTTCAAATCGATTAAGCATTGCAAAGAGAAGACAAAACGGTAAATGAACACTAGAACCGCCAAGGGATTCATTTTGACTAACCCTGATACTGACGGGCTGTCAGGAGAGGGAGAGGGAGAGAGAGAGAGAGAGGAAAAGAGATGCCTCGTTTATTTCCCCTGTGTTATTATCAGAAGTTACTGTAAACTTTTGAATAATGTAGTTCATCTACTTTTAGTAGTTTGTTTAAATGTTTTAATTATGATGTTTTTGTTTGTAGAAGTGCATCATTCCTTGATTTATTGTAAAATTAATCTGAACTTTTTGATCTGTTATGATGATAAACTGAAGCAATTTCTAAATTAACCCAATTAACTGAGTTTTAAATCATCCTACTTAGTTTATAAGGAAATTATGAAGAGAAAGAAATTAAATTATTTGAAAATGATATCTATGTAGGTGCTGACGCTGTTGGCGGTTCTAGTGTTAACAGACATTTAAATTAAATATGTCTAATGGCAAATGCCATATATGATTTTCTTACCTGGAATTCTGCCTTTTTGAACAGTCCTAGCTATATTGTCTGCAGTTCTAGGGTTAATATGAATCTAATATGATTGTCATCGGTCTAAATTAGATTTCAAATTATTAACTGTGTATGTAATGAAGATCATAGTGTGGGTTAAATCCATTTTCATAACCACTGTCTTTTAACTGATTTAAATGCGGAAACTGGGCTTATTCATCAGAATTTCGTATGACTTGACTTGACTTGACTTGACCTGAGCAATGACTTGACTTGACTTGCTTGACTCTCACCACAGTGACTTGGGACTTGCTTGATACTTGTAGGTCAAGACTTGAGACTTGCTCATGACTTGCACATGTCGGACTTACTCCCACCTCTGGTATATATGAATAACATGTTTTAAAGAGGCCCTTAGGCTTTTCGGGGTTTTCCCTTTCCTGTAGTGTGTAATTTAGGTTTTGGTGGTCTGCAAAGGCTACAATCCCAAAGTGACCCCCCCCCCCCTGCCTGAAAAGCATCTATTGGCTCCTCTGTTATGTCCCTTGCATAATGATATCATCATGTAGCACTCGCGCTTTTATTGGCTAGCACTCCAACACACTGTACCTGATAGGCTAAGGGGCGGGACATCTTAAAACGTTTCAGACAGAGGGCGGAAAGGTGCTGCAGCCAGGGGCGGTTCTAGGGGGGGGGGGGCAACAGGGGCCAGTGCCCCCGTAACACTGACCAGGGACCCCCCTGTGGCCCCCCTCCAAAAAAAAGGTTACAATATTACGATTTATTGGAACTAAATCAAATCAGAGACCCGGATGTACAGTGGAGATTAAACTGTTCATTACCTTATATAAAAGCAAATACTGTTTATGTTTTTTTTATTAAATTGTCACTTAAAGTTACTTAAACAAATACTCTAAATCAGGGGTGTCAAACTCAAGGCCCGGGGGCCAAATTCGGCCCGCGACTTCATTTTATGTGGCCCGCAAGAGCTTGCAAAGATTATAATATGTTTATTATACGGTTACATGCCACTTTACAGAAGCACGTTGCCCATAAACTACATGTCCCACAATGCATCTCGTTTTGTGACATGCGCACTGAAGAGACTTGCAATTATTTGCCCTGGACTTCTGCTTTCAGACGTAGTTAATTACGAAGTTATTACCCTATCCAATAATAATCCAATTCAGAGGCAATAATGTAATATAATACATTATTTTGTATAAATTATATATTTATATAGTTACAACCGGCCCTTTGAGTGCAACCTTTATGCGAATGTGGCCCGCGATGAAATTGAGTTTGACACCCCTGCTGTAAATGAAAAAAACTACTGAAACAAAGGACTGTAACTTAAATGTACTAAAACAAATACCAATTACTGTATTTTATGTTTATTTTACACAATTACTTTATACTGTCTTTGTCTTTTTAACCCGCTTTTATTGTGCCCCTCTCATGAAATAACTGGCCCCAGCCTGGCCCCCCCAGCAAAATGGGTCTAGAACCATCACTGGCTGCAGCACAGGCAGCATGAGAAAAATAAAGACATTTTTAAACATTAAATCATGTAAACATGTCACAAAATACAAATATGAACCTGTACGTTTTTGCCTTGGTGCTTTTAGTTGTGCCTAAAGGCCAAATAAGGAAATTAGCATGTTTATTTGGACCAATCATGAACATATTGGCTTATACTCTAAATAGTTTATTTCCATACAGTAGCCACATTTTAATGGTACATTTATTTCATCTTGCTGGGTAAAATCAAAGGTCACACACAAACAAACATACTGCAGAATGGAAAAGCCCAAACTCATAATTTGGATACATTTATTTCGACTAATAAAGATCAAATGTTGACAAACTTTTTTCCTCAGGATAAGTTACTTAACAACAAACCATAGTTCAAGCAGCCCTTCCTAAAAGTTGCATTCAGCTTTTCTTGACTGACTGCCAAGTTAATATACAGCAATGAGTTTGTGAAGTTGCTGCAGCCAACAAGTTAGCAAAGGACTTAAACTTTGAGCTAAATCAGAGTCAAATAATGCTTGGCCCTTTTAAACTGTGGTTATGTATTCCAACTGTTGAGAAAAAACATCTTGTGCTATGAGAAGCTGTGCTACGGTTTTATACAACTTTGATCAGTCCAGCTAAATAAATCAATACGCTGAGATGTCTCTGTACACCGTGGTCTTTCAAGATGATGGTTTTGTTAATGCTAGTATTTATTCTCATCAGATTTAATAATTTTGAATGGAAGAAAACTGTTGAAGCAATGTAATATAATTATTGAGTTGAACATCCTGACTGCGGTAGTATTTATTTGAAAGTAACATGCTTAACAATAGATTTTAATGATGGATCATCGGGAGAAGAAATAAATAACAGTTCCATGGCGTAAGGCCAAAAATGAAAAGCCAACGTGACTGACTAATAGCCTCTTCTCATGTTTCTGAAGATAATTTACCCAATTAATTGTGAAGGAGTTTTGCATGCAGACTTTAAAGATACCCAAAGTGTTTAAAGTCATTTCACATCTCCTCTGAGACTGTTGCTCATTATAAAATAACAGCTCCAAACTCAAACAGCATGTTTATCAGCGGCCCACGATGGATGGCAGTATGGACAAATTGAGGTGTAATTATAGCGTTTGGTAGCAAGAGACTTTTCAACACGACAGAACATTATTCAGGGAGGAGAGGTGGGGAGAGAGAGAGAGAAAGAGTTTCCACTTGCAGATGCCAGGAAAAACATGCGCTGAGCTTTTCAGCATCAAAAGCCGGAGGATTTGGAGACATTTGTAAACAGGATCCCTGGAGAGGGTCATATTTGGAAAGAGAGAGAGAAAGACTCACAGGACAAAGTGATAAACATGCAACTATCAGAAAAGCTTCTTGCTTTATCACACTGGAGACATCTTCCTGAGAGAAGCTCTGTTAGCTTCCTAAAAACTAATCACACATCAAACATCGTCACGACAAATTAGACTTCGGTTCAATTATCAAGAGGGTTGGAAATTAGAAGAGATTTTTATCCTGATTCAAAATGAGGCAAAGGTGGTTCACAAATCAGTCTGAATAAAGCAGCAGCTAGGATATACAAGTAACCTTTAATCACGTTTTATTTTGAATAATTAATGAAAATAATTAAGGCTTTTAATTTGCAAAGTCACACAATAATCAATCTTGTCAGGATATCTGTTGAAAGAAACCCATGGAAAGCAAAAATACCAATTGCTTTACATAATGCAAAAGGAGTTGCTTATAGTGGGAATAATTGCCGGACACTGTGACTCCATCGACCGTTTTAATACCTTTTCACTTTTTGTTTAAGTTTTACGGCCGGTAGAGTTTTGGTTCACTCTCACTGATCTTATCAACCTCATTTCCTGCCACAACAGGCAGCAATCACCACACTGCATGCTACCTGCACAGCAACACATGGCAGACGGACAAAGTGTGTGAACTGCTGTTGAAGATATAGTGGACAATTTAGCAGCTAAAGGAACCAAAATGTCCCTAAAGAGTAGGTTTCGACAACAAACAGAGCTACAGGAGAATACATATTAGACTTGAATAGGGAGGGATGAAACCCTCTTTAATGGTCACACATGCAGAGCACACAGCACACACAGTGAAATTTGGCCTCTGCTTTTAAACCCATCCTAGTACAAGGAGTCTAGTACTAGGAGCAGTGGAGCACTAGCACTAGCACTAGGAGCAGACTTACATGCGTGAGGTGGATAAATCACAACTTCAAATGAATGATAATGTTACTCTGTGTCTGCTGGATGTTTAAATTGTAGCTTGGTGTCATGTTAACTACATCTTTACAAAATGGCAATGTGTCATGCTTCAAAAAGTTACCCAAAAATAAACCCCCAAAAACTTCCCAAGGATCATGATTTACAAATATTTAAATGTATGGAGTTCAATATGTTCAGTTTGTGTCTTTGACTGCAGTGATTCAGAAGAAGTGATGTCATGTATGGAGGCTGTGGTTCATATAAGATTACATTCAACTGAAATGTGTTTGCAGTGTTATGTTCATCGCAGACACACTATCATAAATGCCAATCAAGTGCATTTTCAGGCTTCAAGATTCAATTCAAGATAGATAGAGCGATCAGTCGACCCGCTTTACAATTATTCATACAAAGAAATTGTTAACCTTGATTTGTACAGAGGAATTAGTTTTACATGTCATTTTGCATCCTTTCCTCTGCTGCATAGAAAAAGTTGTGTAAAAAGAAATCAGCTCTTTATTCCCCCTAATGTAGCCACATTTCAATCTGGCTTTTCTCAAGTATTAAAAAGTAGGATACAGGAGAAACAGGGGCTGACATATTTTCTAAAAACTCCATATTTAGGCTACAGCTATTCTCTAAAGGGAAGGGAGACGGCAGCCGAGGGAGAACACGATGAGAAACAGGCGACAACTCAGGAGAGTGATGAGTGTTCGTGCATGGCTCTATATGTTGTACTCACATGTTGTTTTGATTTGTGCTGCCATGCCAGTGTTAGATTTGGGGTAGGAACAAAAGCTTATGAAGTCACGAGCAAAGGGATGGATACAAATAGAAACCAGGGTGGAGAAGTGGGGATAGATAAGGTATAAGAGCCTTTGTATCTCTGAGGATGGCAGACGATACAGAGCTGAATATTAACTCACAGAGCTTTAATTATTGATCACCGATGAGCATTCACTGCCAACATGTGCTCCAGGAATCGGTTGAAAGGATATCGCAAAGCGAGCAAGGGTTGAGGAGAATACAATACCTTGAAATTCAAATAGCAAGAGCATTCCTGAAAAGTTTTACACCGCACAGTATCTTAGGAGACTCAGAACAGTGAAGCAGAAAACCTGTGTAATCCATAAAAGAAGATGTGAGAGGCTGGTACATGCAGGAGTGCTCAGTACCTCACTCAGGTCTGTGCTCCTCTGGGATGGATTACAGCTCACTGCTACAGAAGATCAGAGTGTGCACTTGAGCTGATTCAATATAATAATGTATCATCTTTCAATGGATTTGTATCTTGAAATAATGAATCAAGATATCCTGATACTTAATTAGGTCATCCAAACTGATAATGACACGCTGATACTTCTGCACATTTCTCTTATTGGAACATTTTTGAGGGTATATCATTTTAAGATTGGAGGTTAATTCTTATTCTTCACACTATAATCACTCATGTCAATGCAATTAACTAACAGTGTATAGGCCGCTATATAGCTTAGTTGATAGATCTGATGGCCTTTGTACTGGAGCTTGATCCATTACTTAATTAAGGCACGGGTTGCCCACAACAATCTTAAAAAATAAATGTAAAAACAACAACAGTGTATATATGGAAATATTCAGATATTTCTTTCTGTTTTGTCTATTTTAAGAAATATGGTGTATTATCATTATATTAAGAAATCTGCAGTAGTTTTCATTAATTTGGTCTTTAATTCAAACAGGATTATGCAGAAATAAGGTTTATAATGAGGTTATTACATGTAAAAAATATGATTTGTATTATTGACTGTCCAGAAAACATGCTATATTGTGATATGGTATACTGTACACAAGATATAAAATGACCTTTACCATGATGAAAGATTGTGGCTATATCGACCAGCTCCATAAAGTGAGCTTCTAAAGTCTTTGGATTGCAAAGTAATACAAGTTCTGGAGTACAATTCAGTAACACAAGGAGTTTCTGTTGTTGAGAAATCAATAGACTGTTTCAGGCTCTCAGTTCAGCCTCTCATTATTGACCTACTGGTTCTGTCACACTGGGTCTTGGTGGACGATTAGTAACGCTTAATTTCATTTGTCTAATTGGAAGCTAATTCTCACACGCTGCAGAACGAGGCTGAAAGGCATGGCAGCGGCCCCAAAGTAACTCAGTGGTAACCTCTTCGTTTCACTCCGAGCTTCAGTTCAACTCAGCACCAGTGACTTCATTTCACACTTCATCTCCCTTCCAGTTACTTACCCTCACACACACACAAGTACAAAACCTCACACACACACACACAAACACTGTCCAGTCCGGTTGTAATTTTAGACATTTTCCAGAGAGTGTTTCAATCACAAACAATCAACCTACACAAATTAGGATACCACGCATGGGGGAGTAAAGCTTGATGCGTGCATTATTACATTAAACAGCTGTGAGTGTATTTGCTGATATTTTCCTAAGACAAAGATTGCATTTTCTCTCCAGTTGAAATGAAATACAAACAGGGGGACAAGTGAGATCGGCCTCAGTTCATGGAGGAGAAATACATGACACTCTGTCAAACTTGTATTCATTTGGCGTGATATTCTGTTTAAAATGAGTGAGAATCTACAACCCATAATACTCTGTATTCCCATCCCATCTGCTAGAGAGCGCAGCACTTGGACTATGTCTCTGTGTCCTCGTGATGCTGAGTGGCCTCGCAGCACAGTGCTCATGTTCAGCCTGACCTCCGCCTGGCCAAATCAGAGAGATGGCACTTTACAGCGTGGAGCCACTCACAGCGGACCAACACATGTGGGGGGGGGGGGGGGAAGGAGAGGACTTTATTGTGTGGCTGCGAGCAGGGAACACAGCTGTTCTGTGTGAAAATGTCTCCACATTGACATGCCCGTTACAATTCAACAGTCCTCGTCCCATAGATGTGATATTATCCATGAGTCGCAGAAACTAATCAGTGACTCAGTGATACTGGACAGAAAATAATTCTGACAAGATGACTCAGCGCAGAGTGATTAAACATGTCGTGAAATGTTATCACTGAGGGGAAAAAAGGAAATAAAATATGATGAATAATCAATCGTAAATAAGCACTGGGAAAGCGATCAACTGTTGGTAATCAGGAAATAATAAACAATTCCCAAACACAACAAATTGCTGATTTTTCATAACTTTTTTAAACTTTGGGCATAATTAGGATAGATGAACACCTGCTTTAAGGCTCTACATCCGCACATAATGAGAGAAGTGTGGATCATCTTGTCTAATTATCAGGACAAAAGGTAATTAGCAGACTTCAATTAAATACAAACTGTACATATGAGGTGAAATAAAAAGCTTAAAACATTATGTAAAGGAATTAAGTCAAAACAGTATCTTGAGCCAGCAAAAGTTCTGAAAATGTTTTTGAAGATCTTAGAGGTGAGGAGTGATTAGCCAGGTGAAATTATGATGCATTGCAGGTACAGAGTTTATTCCAAAGGCTCACACTGTTGGCCTCTGAGTCTGTTTGAGGTTTAGGGGTTGTGGGGTGAGCTTAAGAGGGAGTCATATGGTGCCCGCGGTGTGTGTCCTTCAGGCAGTGTGTGTGTGTGTGTGTACGTGTGTTTGTGTGACACCATCTGTGGCCTGGTCACCAGCCCAGAGTTTCTCTGCCAATGGCTAGAGGAAGATAGTTAGGGGGCATGTTGAGACTCACTGTTGATCCTCACTCAACACACAAGCAGGCACATTTCATTTTACATTTGTGCTTACATTATTAGCACACATGCGTTTTAAATCAATGTATAATGACAGCAAATGGCCTTCATGAAACAAACTTAAGTTGGTTTAGCTTTTGGGTATGTTTGTATGTCCCATTTTACGTTTACCTTCCCCTTTTCCCACTTATCTTCACCGCTTTACATAATCCAAGAAAAGGAGTTTCCCCTATCTTTCCAAATAGATGAATATGAGCTTTTAAAGAGGCCCTATTAAGCTATTTGGGGATTTTCCACTTCCTGTAGTGTGTCTTATAGGTTCTTGTGCATGTGAACGGTCTGCAAAGGCTAAAATCCCAAAGTTATCCCCAAAGGGAGTTCCTCTCACACACTCACTCAACTCCCTGAAACGCATCCATTGGACTTTTTTTTTTTGGAATTTGTTTACTTCCGTGACATAGTGACATGACTATGTAACACTGACTCTCCTATTGGCTCGCGCTCTAATGGCGCATTTCCACTACAGGGCCTCGCTCGGCCTCGCTCGGTATGGCTTGGCCTCGTTAGGCCTTGTTAGGACTGGCTCACTTTATGCTGCGTTTCCATTACAGTTTAGTAGCAGGGGCAGTAACTATAGTAACGCAGTGTAGGTGGAGCCGTGACGTCATCTTCAATGAGAACCACAGAAACACAACATCAGCCGTTAGCTGTTAGCACTCAAGCTCACAGCTCCTCATATCTGTTCAGAAACTAGACAAAAGTTAAACAAGTACAAACCACAGACTGCCTGTGTCATGGTGAATACAGTCGCTGCTTTATTTATGTCTGTATAGGCCGTTGTTGTGAGTGTGGACGGTCGGAACATATACTGCGTTAGCTTAGCCGATCTCCATTTAGAAAACACGCATTTTAAAAGGTTTTTTGCCTGCCGTCTGTCTGCAGACTTGTCAAAGCATTAATTCATGGTTTTTACTAACCGGTATCAGTATGTTGTTACTTCGGCATCAATTTGAAACGTGTATTACAATTAAATCACGGTCAAATATGTTCATTTTGTTGAAGTTGTAGCCCCCTTGCCAGCGATTCTCTCTCTAGTTTAGCATACTCAGCCCGACTCAGCCTGGTTGTTGGCCCGGAAAGAACCTCGATTTTATGGGGCCAGAAAAACTGTGAAATAGTACCCGCTAGTCGGAACTACGCCAAGTGGAAAGGCAACCAAAAACGGGCCGGGCACGGCACGGCACGCTTAAAGCGAGCTCCGCGCTGTAGTGGATAGGCTAAGGGGCGGGACCTCTCCGAGCTGTTGACCAATCACAACAAAGCCGTCCAGCTAACCAATCAGAGCAGACTGGGCTCTGGTTTCAGACAGAGGGTGAAAAGAGCTGCTGCAGCACAGGCACTAAGAGAAAAATATGCTTCAAAGTAGAGGCACAACATACAAATATGAACCTGAAAAGGAGCATCATATGTCCTCTTTAAAAAGGATTAGTCTCGTCAATCCTATTTCAGCGAAACAGTTTTCCCTACAGCTTTGGGACTGAGGAAGTGTTTTGCTAGAGAAGAGGCCCCAAAACCACTCTGATGCTGTGTGGCTTAAATAACAACAAGCTATAAACCTATATTTTTTTACTGTGGAGCGGAGAACCTTTACGGTATCCCATTATGGATGCTATGAAGAGCACACATAGAGTTATGATGTGGCTGAGGTTCTGCTTTTAACAATGAGAGGTCCGTGCCTCGCGTTGAGTTTTTCTCAGTATGGTAATGGCCATCTGTTGGTGGTGCAGCAGTGCAGTAAACTACCTCTGATAGTCCGACAACATGAGACAAACAAACACACACACGGACACAAACCAAAAACTTCACACACACACACAATTCACAAGGATGACCTCTCTGTAACTGCAGTACAGTACTTGTGTGTCTGTGTGTGTTTCCATAGATTGTCTATAATGCTCTGGGGGGAGTCAGACAGGGGACAGGGGAGGGTTGAGTTTCGGCACGAGGATGAGGGGGCTCGTAAATTCACATAGTTGATGCCGTAAAAATGTTTACAGGACACACACACACACACACACACACACACACACACACACACACACACACACACACACACACACACACACACACACACACACACACACACACACACACACACACACACACACACTCTCTCTCTCTCGCTCTTCATGATGTCCACCCTGCACAGGACATACTGTACTGTAGATATGTGTTGTTTGGTGGCTTGGTTCTATTCAAGTGTCCCAGTAAACAATGTAAGTTAGCCAGCATTCTTTCATAATAACATCATTTCAATTTTATTTTTTTGTCAAAATGACATAAAAGAAAATCATTTTTGGGTGTTAGAATGAACGTTTTTTCTTAAGATAAGAAAGGGCTAACTTCAGGAGCAACAAACACTTGATTTATTGTTTATTTCTTATGTTTTATTCCCTTTCCTTTTTTTTACATGCTGGTGGAAAAGCAGCTGCATGGCATCGCCTAATAACTAAATCCTCGCAGCAGTATGCCTCGCTCTATCAGTAAAACACCCCATACTGGTGACAACTATCTTTTAGCTACAATGTTTTTTTTTCACAGAGGTAGATACAGATTATCAGTATGAGCACAGCGGAGGCAGTGAGTTTAAATGTGAATTAGTAAAATGTGAGGCTTTGGCAGCAAATATTATGGATCTGTGCGATATTACTGTTTGCATAACTAGCAAAAGATAGAATTAGGATTGCCAGCTCCATATTTCTATACATCCTGCTCTGTATCCGCTAATCATCCTGTCGAGAACAAGCTTAGATCTCATAGTTTACCGTCTTTTTTTACCCAATATCTTAACAAATGCAACATGATTATATTACACACTCACTGTACAGCTCAGACTTGCAATGTGTAGGGAGCATTACACAGTGTTTCATCAGACACTGCATGTGATATTCATGTATGCAGTGCACAGCATGTAAGAAGAGTGTGTATGGAGAAAGCAGGATGAACTTCTGTGACTTCATGTCAATTGATCCAAAACACTTTAGGTCAATTTGAAATATATCACGCTCTCTCTGTTGCCCTATTCTACCGTGAACTCCGCGTGGACAAATTCTCATTATTACTCCTTTGATATTGTTTGGCACTTGCCAGAATATTGTGCAATGCATGTTGAGGAACGAGATGACAGGAACAAAACTAAAACATATCAGAAGGACATTAAGAGACCTTCTCTTCTTCCAAACGCCCAAAACCTATATAAAGAAATGTTGCTTAGAAACTGTAGTTTTTAAACATAATAGAAATCAGAATCAGAATCAGAAACGGGTTTATTGCCAGGTAGGTTCACACATACGAGGAATTTGACTTGATGTCATGGTGCGTACATAAAATATAAAACAAAGAATCTCCATATAAAACAAAGAATCTCTCAGGACACTGTAATAAAATATAGTTAAATAGCAATAAAATAAAGCAGTAATTTACAGCAAAATGGAATGCAATGAGTTATAGAATATAAAATATGAAATATGAAATAAGAATATGTGCAGTAAGCAGTATTTGAACATTGTGTGCATTAATGTAATGCATATAGAGTCTACGTTGTGTTCGTGGGGGGGCCGGGCCTTGTTTAAGAGTCCGGTAGCGGAGGGGAAGAAACTGTTCAGGTGGCGAGAGGTTTTGGTCATGATGGAGAGCAGCCTCCTGCCAGAGGGGAGGGGGGTGCCAGTGTGTCCAGGGTGGCAGGGGTCGGCCACTATCTTCCCTGCCCGCCTCAGGGTCCTGGAGGCATGCAGGTCGTGGAGGGATGGCAGATTACAGCCGATCACCTTCTCTGCAGAGCGGATGACACGCTGCAGCCTGCCCTTATCCTTGGCCTGCCCTTATCCAGCCTGCCCTTATATCAGATGTTCTGCTCCCATTTGAGGTCCTGGGCGATGATGGTGCCCAGGAAGCGGAATGACTCCACAGCAGTTACTGGTGCCAAACCTGCGTGCGTTTCTTCAGTTGAAAAACGTCTTAATATTAAAAACATGTTTTACATTGTATTTCAATCAATACTCATCCCTTTATGATGGTCCATGTTGAATAAAGGGCCACGGAGAGTTACAGAGAAAGAGATGGATAGTCTAAGGACGTGAAAAATATATTTTATAATTTATCCTATGAAATAAATGTTATGCGTTAAAGGTCACCTATTATGCAAAATCCACTTTTTCATGTCTTTTATACATAAACATGTGTCCCCTCTGTGGAAAGAGATTCTGAAAGTTCAGGAAAAAAGATTCGCTCACTTTTTGTCCCGATCCATTTATATAAAAACCTGTCTGAAAATGAGCTGATCAGATAACGATTTTTTGGCTTGTGTAACCATTAGCCAATCACCAACCAAGGTACCCCGCCCCCCCCCCCCCACCTTATCACCTGAATCTCCTCCTAGAGCACCATTGTGTTCTTTTTAACCAAATATCTCTCAGAGGGGCGTGGGGAGTGGCTCCTTATTTTCATCTGAAGTAACAGACAGAGAATCAGCACTTTTGAAACAGGGCTGAAACAGAGGGGATTATGGGATGCTGCATCAGAGACATGTTTTATATCCGAGACCTATAATAATACATTACATTACATTATATGTCATTTGTTAGACGCTTTTATCCAAAGCGACTTACATACATTCACTCGAACTTGCTATCCCCTGATTCAAAGTCCAGCACACTAACCACTGAGCCACAGCCTCCCCCTAATATATTGATGAGAAACAGTATAATAGGTGACCTTTAAAGGCACACTAGTTTATTGAATATTGAATATTAGGTAAAAAGAAAAATGTTAAGTTGTTATTAATAAGATCTGCAATATAAGGGCTTGAGACTGACCTGGGCCTAACAGAAACAATGACCTGTAACTCGCCTTATAAAGTAAAGCCGAAGGGTAAATTCATCTGGTTACTTCTCGATAAATAGTTTTTATAAATATATTGGATAAGATTTGTTTGCCAAGAGAAAAGAGCCTCCTCTTCATCAGCAGAGAGCCAAAGAGTGAATGGTTTATTTTTTTTAAGGTCTGATATTATTCAGCATATTTGAAGCATTTTTCTATTTAACTTTATGCAGTTCTCTGAGGATGACTGGCACTTTTCATATTAAAGGCCAACAGACGACTGCTTCTACAGGCTTAAAAAACCTCTCAGTGAACTTAAGTTGTTACACTCTGTTCCCAATACAATACTTTTTAAGTGACAACAACAACGCCACAGTCCTTCAACTCTTTATGACTCAACTGTCTGTAAACACATTTTAACTGAACAAGAGAAAGAGAAAAGGACATGTCTGGGGACATTAAAGTCCACCAAGGCTGCAGGACAAAGGAAGGCAAGTGTGAGGATTATTTCCCATGGTGCACTTCTTCTAAGGTGCTGAGCTGGTTGTGGTGGTGTTGACTGATGAACCCTGACTCTGGCTTGCATGTCATGGCCTTCTCACCAAGGTCCTGAGCACCCCCTCCCCCATTTTAACCCTCACACACCACATCTTCCATTATAACGACACTACACGCTGGATCCCAGTGTCCCCATATCTAAACTCCAAATTTCTCCCTCCATCTGTACGAGAGGATATTGCCCCATTTCCCGCCTCTCAGTCCCATTATCATTACTGAGCTCCCCCTTTCCCACTCAGCCTCCCCCTCTCGAGCACCACCTCCCTCTTTATACCTGGCAATTTGTCAAATGCTTCCCTCGTCCTCTTCAACACTAGCAGGAGTGCACCATGATTGCCCCATGGGTACAATTACCTATTAGGTGAAGAGAATATAAATACCAGAATCCTCCATGTGCATTCAAACTAACCTCTCGGTAATGTGAAATAAAGTAACAAAGGTCTCTGGCAACAAATCAAACCAGGATTTGTTTTTGCGGGTTTTTGATGAACAGTGATTATAGTTGCATCAGTTTAGATTGAAAGCGTTTAGTTGAAGAAGTTGGGTATTCTTGTGATGTATTGTATGTAGAAATCTCAACAATGCAACCGCAGATAATAACACAATAGACATGCATTATTTATTTTAAACTGCAGATATATTCAAATAGTTTGACCTATGGGACCATAAATGGAAATGAAGGCCTTACAAAAGCACTTGTGTAAACAGAAAAATAACAAAGAACATTTATATATCCATGATGTATAATAATATATTAATCAGAACAATGAGCTACTTGACTTCTCTTAGTTCTTCTGTAAGAAGAACGCCCACACGTTATGTGCCAGACAAATGCAACAGAAAAAATAACTGTAAAATAACCTACATAATTAACTCTTTAATTGTTGCGCACTTGGGTATACGGTGAAAGAGACTTCCAGGCGTGCATATGTTTAAAATAAAATCCTTTTACTTTGTTCGTTCATTCTGAAATACACAAAACACATCACTGCAACCTGGCTGTATTCACTCCGTCTAATAAGTGATGCTTTTGCATAAACATTCATTCACATTCTCAAACTGACATTAAACATAACATATCAAAAGTCTGCTTACATTAACCAGCCAAACACACTGACTTACGCTATCCAGCACACATACACAACTAACTATTTGTTAAAGGTGGTTACACTACAGGCATGAGTCCAAATTAGCAGGTGATCACATGACACGCTCGACATTTAACCATTAAAACTATGATAGAAAACAATATACATATATTATATGCATTACTGCTAGTTTGTAACACTTTCACATACATTATGCATCCGTCTCACTACTTTTATAAGACTTTTCATCTACTTAGCTTACCTGAAATACACAAGCACATCACTGTACGAGGCTGCTTACACTCGGCAATGTCTAATAAGTGATGCCTTTAACTCTTCTGCTTTTCACCTAAAGGACCCCTGAGCTGCCCGCTGCGGTTCCTGCTTTACTCCTTAAAATCTTAAAGGTAGGGTAGGTAAGTTTGAGAAACCGGCTCGAGATACACTTTTTGTTATATTCCATGAAATGCTCTTAACATCCCGATTAGCAATGAATATCTTAAGTGCTTTGACAAAAAATCCATAAAAAAATGTCATCTGTGGAAGCCGTAATACTGTAAAAAGCACGACCAATCATTTTAGCCGGCCCGGCTAAAATAACTGGATGGCCTACCTGCCTGTCAGCCTTCCATCTGTGCACAAACTTATCTCGTGCCCTCATTGGTCATGTGCGCGTCCGTGTGTGTTGGAGGAGGGGTTCTGTAAGGAAGTGGCAGATTTTCTCCGGTTGTGTATTTTCAAATTCTAGCGATCTCGAGCCGGTTTCTCAAACTTACCTCCCCCACCTTTAACTTCACCTACTGAATATTAAAGTTGGCATTGCAAAAGAACAGATATCAGTAAATTACAGGTTCACTAAATACAAAATATAGAACATGTAACTTTCATAATGTGCTTTTGCAATGTGATACAGTTTCATTTCCATTACCCGGCCCAATATTACTGTGGGTCCCACATAATAGGAATAGAGTATTTCCTAACTCAACGTGACAAACTTTGAGGTTAGTGCTCATAGCTATCACTGCTACAGCTTATATGTTTACTGAAAATTACATCAAAGAGACGGATATGTCAGTCTTCGCTGATTGATACTTAATTAATTCTCATGGATCACTTTAGAACATGTTTAAATCTATTTTGGAGCAAGCTGTGAAGCGGGGAAACACCAATGATTTTAGTGTCTGTCAAACAAAGAACAACACTTTTGAAAATTGGATTGATAAAAGAAACAATGGTGGGAATAAAAACATTTATAATGGCTATGTTTGATTAAAGGTCCCATGTCATGGCCATTTCTACTGATCATAATTCCATTGTTGAGGTATACTAAAATAGATTTATATTGTGCAATTTTCCAAACTCACATTGGTTTCTCATACAGCATCTCTGTAAAGTATGTGTATTCACTCTCTGTCCTAAATGGCTTGTTGGAGCTCCTGCCCCCCCCCTCCCTGTGAGCCCAGTGGCCGTCTGCGAGACAGCGAGACACAGCGAAACCCAGCCCAAAACCAGCCCAAGCACACACACACACCAGCAGCCTGGCTGGGAGTTTGTGTGTGTGCTCACACACCGACTCACAGCCTCGCAGCGTCCCGCCGTCTCAGGGAGGAGAAATCGGCGGAGCTGCAGCTGAGAAAAGATTGAGTGTGCGGAAGTCCACGGATTGGTCCATTTGGACCAATTCACGGACTTAACCTAACGGCTCCGCGGACGTAACGTAACGGCTCCACAGATTGGTCCATTTGGACCAATGGGTCCATTTGGGTCGTCGTTACGTCACTTAGTATCAGGAAGAAAAAGAGAAATCTCCAACGAGGCGTTCTAGGGCAGCATAGACAGGTATTTTCTGTGTTAGAGTTTTACTCGCTACAGGGTGTACTTTGAGGGTTTGTGACTTTGCAGACCGTTTACATGCATAAAAACCTTCATAACACACAAGGGGACGGGTAATAACCGGAAAAGCATGACATGGGACCTTTAAGATAAGCCAGTTCTAGGTTCTCTGGTATTGTGCATGCTCAAACGATGTCATTACTTGCTTGAATAGAAAAGACCCTTTGTTAATGTTATTTTAATACCATTATTGTATGACACATCAAAGGTCTGCTGAGAAAATAAACCTGTTCTCATTAAACTACAGCACATCCCTTTAATGTATCTTCTCCTGATCACAGCCTCCTACTCAGAAAATAAGACCGATAGTCCCTCATCTCATCAAAAGCAAATATGAACTGAGGTGTTTGAAGTACACAGTGTGAATCTGAGAGTGTATTTGGGAATAAGTAGTGAAATAGAAGCTTTGAATAAATTGGAGGTGTCCTCTCAGCCAGCACAGTAAATATTCACGATTTTTTAGCTCTGAAGAGTGCAATTATGCATACATAATCACTAGTGTTATGCAACTAAATGGGTTACTGGTACATGAATAATTTGCATTTGATACTCAGCCATCATCCTCTGAGTTTTCATTTTTGTCACAGTTTCAGTCTCAAGTTTCTGCATATTGTTGTTTTTCACAGTCTCGTGGTTTTATTACCCAATGTATAGCATTGCTGTACTCCGGTCAGTAAAACATATACACACGGTACATCACACACATGTTGACTAAAATGTGCATATGTTAATTTGTATTTGTCAGGGGGTTATACGTAAGGTGGGATTTTCAATCAAGTTCAATGTTTTGTTTTACATTTTTCCAACCAAAATTACTTTGTGATAATTGTTTTAACCTGCTTAAATTGTTTATATTGTCCTTACTCACTGCCAGCTGATATGTTACCCTTTCTGTTATTTATCATTTGTTTGTTACGTTTCACAGGATTTGTAAGGAGTCAAAATGTTATGGTGGCTATGTCTTTTTTGTATCTTTAACTTATTCTGTCTCTCGTTTAAACTCCAAAACCAGATGATTGAAAACTGGTGAATTTAGAAAAATCTGAAATACATTTTTGACAGTTTTGATTAATTATATTGTGTCAGGTTTTAATGAGTTTTAAAATGATCAGAGGGCTATCATCTGACTAGAGTCAAGTGGCTTTGAGGAGAGCATATTAATTGTATGGTTTGTTCGCAAAACAGCACCTTTTCCACTCACATCAGGTTATGTTCATGCAGCATACACATGTGCAGTGTGATGCAGGTAGACACCAAATGTCTCCATGCATTTGTGTGTTTGGAGGCTAATGAGATTATCAGCAGCCATCTTTTATCATGGAGATGTGAGGGAGACACATTTAGCAACTAAAAAGACACGTGTCAGCAGGACAATTGAGGAAACTGCACACACACACACCCACACACACCCACACCACACCCACACACACACACACACACACACACACACACACACACACACACACACACACACACACACACACACACACACACACACACACACACACACACACACACACACACACACACACACACCATCTAGATTATGATTGTGTGGTGTGGGGAAGCGCTGCCCTCTCCCTTTGCAGCGTGTAATTAGCATAGCCATCTGTATGTATGAGTCTCAGAGGTGAGGACGGCACAGGAGGAGAACGGCTGTCCATCCTCATTTACACTCCAATCATTACTCCGGCCTATTTATCGCCCTTTTTTTCATTGCTCCTCTGCTCTTTTCCCTTGAAAATGCTCTCCCACATTAAGCCATCAACTCAAAACGGCTCTATTTCCTCTGCACTGTCACGCCACCTCTCTGTCTTCTTTGTACGGTATTCCACCTCTCAAATGTCGATCCACTGTGCCACATTCCTCACCTCTCAGCCCCATCCATCACATTGTCATGCCTCCGCTGATTTCACATCTTTCTCAGTCTGTATCCTGTTGTCTGTCATTCTGTTTCTTACGTCTCTATTGCTCTTTAGGTGGTGTCTCTGTTATTCTATCTCCCTCCTTCTCCCTCTTTACGCTACAGGCAGAAGTGTTGGACTCTCAGAGGAGAAGTACAGGTTTAAATGACGGGCTTGTTAACGGGGTCACTGATAATTCTGCTAATTAGCTGTCTTATCACCTTCAGCTACGGTCCCAGCAGCTAGATAAGAGAGACAGTAAATGAGCACGGAGAAAGAAGATAGCAGAGAAACAAACCCTCAGATTCTAGCAGCAACTAAAATAAAAAATAAAACCACTTTATCTAGTATTAAAAAACAAGAAGCGAATCAAACTTAAAGATGAATAGTTCAACACTGTAAGTCTCATTATATCAATACGTTTTGCAAAAAGTTAATTATGTTTTTAATGAGAACATCTCCTAGTGTTTAATTTTAAAGTTGAGAATATATCAATGTTATCTCATGCTAAAAATAGTACAAAAAGGCTGATTGTAATTTGCTTTAATAAGTCAAATTAGTGTTAATTTAAAAAAGCGTTCCACCCATATTTCAGTCTGTGTAATAGATGTCATGCTGCACTGAATACTAAAACGCAACCCGCACCGTGGCTCTTAATAATATTGATATAGTTATTGGCGCGAGTGCTGACAATTAGCAAAGTCCGCTAAAAAAATGGATGGAGCCTGCCGTTTTGCCTGAGGGCCAAATCATAATTAACCTGTTCAAAATCAATACACAGCAGACTGTATGCAGAATGAAAGGCCATGTCCCTTATTAGCAGCACATTTCAAAGTGGATCCTTCCGTCGTACGATTGGCTGCTCAGGGAGTCAGCAGACCTCCTATTGGTCGTGGAAACCTGCTAATGAGCCTCAGATGTCCATTTGACTCAGTGGGATTATCGTGGTGTTTAATATTGATATCATCAGCCATACTAATTACAGCGTATTAATTATGGAATAAATAATTGAAAGCAAAAACTATACTCACAGTTAGTGTAATTAAAGAAGACTAATTAATGCAATAATTGATTTTATGCTAATTGAATTTTCCATGAAATTAGAGGAATCTTGGGAGGTTGACGCAGGGTTAAGTGGAGAACAGGCACTTCAGGTCAATTCTGCATGAAAATGGCCGTGTTGTGCCACGTTGCACTGACAACACAGGAACAAGTGGAGCTTGATCAAAAAGTGAAGAAGAAGTTGGTGTGGATACCCAATAAGAATGTGATTTTTTTAGTTTTGCCTTGTACTTTTTCCTAATTGGGGAGCATGCTAAAACCGGATGCACAAACGAGTGGAATGGAGGCATATATCTGAGGGCAAGATGAGCCTTTGTTCTGAAAAAAAAGAGAGAGAGAGAGAGGGAAGATGAAAAACCTTCTTCGTCTGGGATCTGGGTCAGAGCTCTGTGTAGCAACGTCTCTCGATGGCTCTGTTCTGCACACTGTACTGACAGTAACCGTGTCTAATCTACCTAGCTAAGCAACCCTGAGTACATCAGGAAGCCACATACTCAATAAAACCCTATTTCACAAATGCTCAACCCGGGTCATGCAATGCTGCGATTCGGAGCCAATGAGGCGGGAAGCTATATCAGGTAATGTGACGCTAGGCTAGCTGATGCAGACTGTTCCTGCCGTGAAAGTCTTCCCCCTCTCTCTGCTCACCTAATCTGTTTCCCCTAACATACAACATGAGGGGTTCTCAGAGTCAGCAGCAAAACTGATTTCTTCTCTTCCTCAAGTTTCACCTCCCAAGCCTTGTTTTAGCATAAATGAGCGACATTAGATTAGCAACACTGAGCTCTAGCCAAATCCCTTTTCTTGCAGGCTGCATTATGAGAAACCATGTTTTTTTTACCTTCGCAGGTCACTGCATTCATTTTTGCATGCGCTGAAATACAATGCATAAGCACTTAATTCACTAACATATGCTGGCACATCAACACATGCAAGCACTCGAGACACAAATGCAGCCGCTGCGGTGTAACAGAAGAAACGGAGGCATTTGATTGACATTAGAACGGCGACTGTAGATCTCATTTTCTCGGTTTGTTGGAGAGGAACAGCAATGGAGAACGCAGCACATCAGCCTGTCAGTCAAAGCGGCTGTACCCGCCCCGGCTCACACGCCGCTACCGAGCGCTCTGCAGCTACAGCAGCACAAAAGGTACGTCAGTCATGTTGTTGAAGCAGAAAGGATTAATCCCCAAGTAGTTATCGCTCATATATTGTTTTAATTGAGCCAATCGTACGCCGCAATTATAATGACTTCTAGAAGACAGCAGAATTTGGTGAATGGGAACAAACAAGAAGGCATTTATTCTTTCCATTTCAATGCCCGTGTACTCATTGTGATCTGGTTCCACTCCCTTGGATAAACAATAAAGCAGCCCCTCCCCCGACATGTTTGGAGACATAATAAATAACTCAGTTTTGGATTATTATTTGCGTAATTTTTTTTTTTTTAACAGACAAATAACAATTAATTGCATTTCATGTTCTTATTGCATCTACTTTTTCTCCCTGATTGAAAACAACTGAATATACAAATATGTTTTATATTCAAAGTTGGGACAAAATATGTATCCTACAGTACCTTTTGTTTCCATATGACACTGTTAGCTTCAAAAGAGTTGTGCTGTCACAAAATCATCTCCTATGTTCACATCTTAAACTGCCCACCTTCAGCAAATTCATGTACAAATAGTCTTTAGTGACTAACCCAACTCTGCACATACATTATTCTGCACATAGAAGGTCGAACATCCTAAGATACAACAAAAACAGATTTCTAAACAGAGGAAGGTTTTTAAGATCCCCTGATAACGAAAATGTATTTACCCCCATGTTGTTAGCCCATGCTGTAAATAGCAGCAATGTGTTTTCTTTTTTTCCCCCATGACATGAGGTTATCATGCGGCTTTACATTTGATGGATTGTAGGTTAGGATTGCCAGTTGATTCTTAATCTAACAGATCCTTCGGGGGGTTAAACAAGGTGTATCAGATCGATTCGGCTGCCTATAGAGAAGGACTTAGCGAAGGGAGAGGTGCTGCTGCGAGGCCCGAAGCAGACAGAATAAGATGCTCGCCGGATATCTTCCATATCTCTGCTTCTCTGGCGGGAAGGAGGTAGGTGTCATATGTGCTGTTATCAGTAGGACTGCTCCCCGCATCTCTGGTATCTCTGTTTTATCATCAGTAAAGACAAAAATGGCCAGAGGGCGATAATGGCCATCTAACAGGCTTCTTGTTTTCCCTTCGTTCTCTTTTCCTTTCTTTCCTCTTGGTTGTCACTGTGAAGAGAGCAAAAAGGAAATGTCGCCACTCAACACTGACAGCCCACACAGATTCTTATCTTTCTCATTTTTCCCTTCCTGTTTAAAGAGCCTTTGTCGCAGGGGACCACAGGGGCAGGACAGCTTTGTCTTGCCTGAAACCCATAAAAGGTGCAGTTATATGGGCTCAAGAAGAAGACAGTGGTGGAATTTAAGTGCATTTACAAGTAGTGTACTTGTACTAAACTGTACTGTATATATGAGGTACTTCACTTTTACTCCAGTCGCTTTGTAGGCAATCTATTCCACTACAGTTATTTACAGCTTTAGTTATTAGCTACTTCCGATTCTGATTATAAATACAACCTATAAACAAACTAATAAATGATGGTATACTAATATAGGTTAAACCACCCAGCAGTATGTCCTTCAAATAAACCAAAGTACAACAGTGAAGTGATAAACTAAATAAAATACAATCATTTAATATATATACGATACTCAAAATGGGCCATACTGCATAACAAGTATTATTACTAGTACTATTGTAACGTTAAGCATATTTTGATGTTAATCTTAATCTTTGTACTGTTTCTGTTTTTATGTACAGCGCCTTTGAGCACAAGGAAAAGCGCTATATAAATCCAATGTATTATTATTATTATTATTATTATTAATACTTATGTACTTTTACCTAAGTATGATTCTCAATGCAGGGTGCTTACTTTTAGCTGAGCATGTTTACATTGTAGTATTGCTACTTTTACTTACAGGAAGTACCCTAGATCTGATCTTTAAAAGTGACCATTAAATCCTCTCTGAAGCGTGTGCGTACAAGAGGCAATCTTTGGTAGAGGGCAGTGCCGATTCTAGAGTCTGTGGGGGCCCTAGGCAAACATTCACTGGGGGCCCCTCGAACCAGCTTTTCATTCCCCCCCCCTCCCGGAGCAGAACAAGGCAACGAAACTTAAGATAAGAAGCAGCATTTTACGGCGCGCTATGCATGGGGCCGCCTTGAGGGGGTTTCCCGACATGTCGTTGCAGTAAATTAAAGGGTGTTTCATGTTGTCGTTGCTGTGGACCTTCTTAATCTACCTTCTATGGGGGCCCCCTTCTGGTCCGGGGCCCCAAGCAGTTGCCTGCCTTGCCTGTCTGCAAGCGGCGGCCCTGGTAGAGGGTAATGTAACCAACTCACAAAACTGTCATTTGAGAACGAAAAAAAAGGGACATGGTTGAGTTAAAGCTCACAGCAGTATTACTAACAAAATATGCTGTATTCTTATAACTTATTTATGCAAATGAAATCAAAATAGCTGAAGAAATATCAGGCAAGTATTAAATAAAGGGACCAGAGAGCATTACAACTGAAACATGACATAGCTTAATATGTACAGAGGAGTCCGTAGACAGCACAAAAGGCCAAAGTGTCCTAAACCTGAACAAACTGTGTCTTCTTGAGGCACACTAGATCCCTAGATCCATATGGTTTTTAAATGTATAATTGTTTTTGTGTTTTGAGCTTTAAAATTAACCAAAAGTACTCAAGACTAAATTAAATTAAAGTAGCACTTCCCTGCGTGTGTAGACATCTCCTTGACTTGTGTTTTCATTAACCTCTCACTGTGCTCCATCAGAGTGAGGGGAAGTGTGCTACAATAATATCCCTGTGACGACACGTGGGTCAGGACCCCTTTGATCCTGAGAGGGGGAATATCTCATTAAGAGAGAAAGCCTTTGGGACAATAAAGCAATTTGGCTTGCCCTCTGTTCTCAGGAACCAATTAAAACATTAGCCTAAACTATCGCAGTGCTCACAGATGTTGATACGCAGCCATGACAGTAGCATGCGTGACACTGAAAACTAAAAGCTGTGGCAGTTACTCCAGGCTGAAATTATAATCAGGGAAGGTGACAAACATGCTGCAAAATGCAAATTACAACAGCCAACGCGAGAAAATGAGAACTGAGCTGTAGTTATGAACATTTGTGATGTTTTAATGGATTGTGTGTCCGTGCAGTGTATCTGTCCTTGTCCCAAAAATTGAAAACACATTCCTTTAAAATCTGAATACGAGTATAAACCCAGTGAATAAACCGTAATTCAGATTCCCCGACTGCTTTCTCCCACAGTGCTTTCACTCCATTTTCCATCCCACAATTTGATTCCAGTCTATTAGACGGTGCTTTCAGGCAGACTGCGAGAAGTCTCAACAGCTTCATTCTGTGCTAATGAAGCGCAGCCTGTCCATAACCAAATCCAAGTCTCTGAAATGTATGGATACCGCTGGCCCATGTGGAGAAGAGGTCCTCAATCATCCCCAAATCTCTAACAAAATTCAACAATTACATGCAAATAATCCACAGATTCCAATCATTCTGACATATTACTGGAGAGAGGGAAGAAGTTTAAACCAGGATCATCCCCAGATCTTCCAAACCATCCAAAGAATTATGTTCAAAAGGAGAACAATTGAATTGGTAAAAGCAGATTTCTTCCATCGGCTCTTTAATATTTGTTTCATTCCAGCACAGATTTCTCCCTGTCCTCTTTCATTTTTCACATTTATGAAACTAAATCCGAACATTAAATGCGCTTCATGGTCGAAGAATTATTTAAAATAAGGTCTTTGACATTATCTTTCACAGCAAAGAAAAATCAAATGCTCGTCATTTCAAAATCTCTAACAAAATCTGATTGCTCATGAATACTTCCTCGGGGGGTGAATATGCTCCGCTGCTGCGCATTTCACAAGCTATAATCAGAGGTGAAGCTGTCTCTCCCTGGAAATTTACAAAGAACTGCAGAGTCCTTGATTCAACTTGACTACAAAACCACGAGGACTCTCTGTTTCTTAAGTCAAAACAATATTTACAACCGTTCAGAAACAGCGCTGACAGACTGCGGCAAAGAGGAAACATTTAAGCATCACCTCTGACCGCGGGTTCCCGCCTTGTTGCTGTGATTGACGGGGGATGAGTGCAGATATGCTGAGTCCACAGGGCATCTCCCTGAGCGATGTCACAGAGAGGTCATGTGATGACAGTTCAGAGTAGTGGGTCACCTCCCCCCTGACCCCTGAGAATCAAAATTAATTCAAGTGAATGACAGACAGAAGCTGGAGCTACATTACATATGACTGGAGTCCACTCCACTGTTACTGGACATTAAACACTTCATCAAACACATAACAAGGCTAAAGTCCAGCTACTTGTTTATCAGAACAGTATTGTTATTTGCAAAAAACATGATGCCCCCATCATCCATGCAGTTAAATGCTGATCATCAGTGTGGAGGTCAGTGGTCCAATCACCCCCGACCTCATGGGAGAGTGAGAGCTGGATGCAGGCCAGTGCTCAGAGACAGTCTGGCATTTCACCCATAGCACCCAGCGTCCCTGCCAACAGCTTGCCTTTGTGCACGGCCCATAACAGCTCCAGATCAGTGCTTCAGACACACAGTGGTTTCTGGCTGACCCAGTGTACCCTGACACTGCAGTCAAAGATACTGATATGTGCATGAGTGTGTATGTCAGTGTGTATGTGCGAGTGTGTGTCTTGGAGAGGCAAGTGATGATTTGAAAAAGATATTTCTCACATACAAGTTTTTACCAAAGATACTTATGTTGGCCTATATAAACTGATCTCTTTCTGCTCTTTTCAAGTCGTGTTTTTGTATTTACCACCTTTTTTCTTTTATCAAGACACATCACTTAACAACAACTTCACTAGCGGCTGATGGAAATGTGTTTGTTTGGCAAGTATTTTAAGCACTACAGGAATGCACTACTGAGGTGTGTGAGTGTGTGAGTTAAGCTGCATGCATGTACATATATTCAACATATTCATAATTATTCACATTTGTATTTTATTTTATTCTATACGGTCACACCCTACCTATGCCGTGTTTCCATTCTGTGGCGGCTAAAACACCTGGATTTCCTTATAGGAATCAATAAAGGTGTGTCTTTTCTTATTTTATCATTTTGTTGTGCAACACTTTGTTGAACCAAGTAATTTGAGACATTGAAATTTAGAACAGAGGACACTGCTACATAAAAACATTTAATCTAACCCTGAAGGGGACATGAATGTATTTGCAAAATATCATGGCAATACTACAGTAAAATTCAGAGGATATCAGTTGTACATTTTGCACAAGTACATGTACATGTAGAGATATTTTTAAAAATGTGGTCTGTTGATCAATATGTTTTTCTCTTGACCATGACTGTGTTATACGATAATAATCTTTTGTCAGATGAAGTCTGAAATGTTACTTATGAGCTTGTTGCATTGCATTCAACAGTTAGAAACTTTAGTCAGAACCAAAGTGGTGGACCGACCAACTAACATCGACATCCCTAGAGTAATGCTTAAATCTAGCATAGCAACAAATATATGCATGCATATATACATGCTTTTATGCATATATTTGTTTAGGCAAGGCAAGGCAAGGCAAGGCAAGTTTATTTATATAGCACCTTTCAACACAAGGCAATTCAAAGTGCTTTACAAAAATGAAAGACATTAAGAAAATGGCATTTAAAATCAGTCATTAAAAATAAAAGATAATAAAATAAACATTAAAAGAAAAAAAAAAAAACATGGATAAAAGTTACAGTGCAGTTTAAGATATGAATAGTTCAATTAAAAGCAGCGGCAAAAAGAAAAGTCTTCAACCTGGATTGCAGCGGACCTGCAGGTTTCTGGGAGTTTGTTCCAGATATTTGGAGCATAATAACTGAACGAACTTTACATTTAAAATGATATTTATAGCTACAATAACATTGAATCCCAGTTAAAAATGTTTTGTGTTTTTCCTGCAATGAGAGCGACTCTCCCTTTGAGAAACAAATATGATGATACAATTGGTTTTAATCAGGAGATCTGTTGTGTAACTGATACAGGCACACGTGACACACACATACAGAACGAAACCTTGCAAACATACTCATTCACAAACCCCCCTCCACACACACACACACACACACACACACACACACACACACACACACACACACACATGCATACACACACAAAATACGATCCCTCTTGGCAATCTATGACCCAAATCCTCCACCAACCCCTCCCTCTTGGCTTCTCCAATGCTGTTTCTCTCAGTCTGTCTTTCTGGCAAGGGATTGGGACCTCATACATAAACTTATTTTATTTTTTCCTGAATCAGTTTCAATTTTACATGAACAGAGACACAAGCACACACGTTTCTCACCAAACAATGAGCGTTTTTCTACATCTTTCCGTGGGGAAATCTCAGTTTTTGGACCTGAAATAGTATCTAAATGTAAAGAAGATGTGTGTGTGGTTAGAGGATAGATGTGGGAGTGGAAGAAAAAAGGACAACAGAACCCTCCCTAAGGCCCTGATTGATCTCAATAGCGTTGGATAAAGACTTTTCTTACCTGAACCTCTCTAGGGATGTGTTTCTGCTCTTTCTGAAACATCATACGTTGCTGGTTTCACCTCTGAGTCAAAGAAGAGCAGGTGTCCAGGAGGGGGAGAATCTGCTGGGGCTGCAGAGGGTTAAACACCGGCTCTGACCCCCGCTGATCACCCTGCTGAGTCTGTAATGCCACCCATAGGCCGAGGGCACCGGGAGACACACATGGCTCTGCATTGAGAATATAAACTAGGCGAGACTTCTATTGGATGCAGGGGGAAAGGAAGGAATGGGATTTCAAAGAAAGTCTTCTGAGAGTTCCCATATGCTCAGTAAGCCCTTTAACGCCGGCAACTCTTTACCATAAACCGTCACCAAGATGATATCCACAGAATGAACAGACACCACAATCCTTCAGAAGTTTCCTCTTTTTCACTGCTTGGCGTGCATTCACAGGCGGTATTTCTAATACATCCTTCAGCATTTGAAAGCGAGATCTATGGCTCTTTTCCCCCCTTTAAAGTGAAATAGCCCATTTTCATTGGTGAGAATGTACCAGTGCTGGAGGCAAAACTATATTATAAACTACAGATGTAAAGTCAGGAGAAAATTCAAAAGTAAAAGCTCTCAAGAAAAAAATCACCCCCATGATTATTATAGTTTATATGACATTATTAGATTGTTAATCTCATCTGTGTAGGTGTTGAAGCTGGTCAAGATTACATTTATTTTAACTAGTTTATATTTAATGAATACATTTATTTAGCTCAGGGATTTACAACATAGGGGTCAGTACGCTTCAAAGGGATACAAGGAAAATGTGTGCGATGGAGAAATGATTAATGAGCACATTTGATGTAGCAAATGCAGATTTATGGTGCAGGAATTTGTATGGATTAAGAAAACTATATTTTCTTATTCACATTAAAATATTTAAAGGTTTTCCTTTCCATAACACTAGCAAAACACTTGCACAACAACCTATAATACACTACAGGAAGCCCCTATATAAATATATATTACTGTGAAAGGGGCCAATCAGCTTGAGGGGAACTCAGTATTGCTACTTTTCCTTAAGTACAACATCAGAGTACTTCTTCCATCACTGATTTAGTTACTGAACACAACAATGCTCAGACACAGTGCTCCGCAGCAGATCTAAGTGTCTATGGTAAAAGGTCAGTGTGTATCAATCACACACACACATCTCAAAAAAGGTGTAATCAGCTGCTCAGCCTTTCTGGAAATGACTCAATTACACGGGTAACTCTGATGAAGTAAGGAGGAGACAAGCAGCGGGGAGATAATACACTCACACACAGTTGCAGGGGTACTAATATCCACCGTGGACTGGCAGTGATGAATGAGACTCCTCCGCTACGTGAAGGTGTATTGAGCGCAAAGTAAGAGAGAAAAGGATGCGGAAAATGGAAGAAGGCAGTTGGATGATTAACCAAAGGTTGCATGAATGGTCCCCCTGATAGTCATTTCAACATGCATTGTAATGTGAATGTTTGAATGGGAGTTGTGATTATAGTAATTATTTATGCAGATATTGTGGGTATCTCTTCATGCTTTGCTTAACTATAATCTCTTCTTTGAGGTTTCAATAAAGCTGTTGTTTTATTCATGCACGCAGCAATCAATATTTTATCACTCATCTGAATTAAACTAGCCCATAAATATCTGCACAGGGTTCAGAGTCAAGAGAGCTGAACAACATTTCATGGTATCAACCCCACAAATTAATATGGTGTTATGTAAATGGTTGCTTCATTTATACAAGCCAGCGGTGAGAAACAAATAAGGCCATTCATTCAAATACTGTTTTCAATAAACACCACTGATACTTGAGTATTCACATTTTTTTTTATTCTTCTCCACTATAGTTCACAGGAATATATTTTACTCTTTACATGTAGTGCTACAATAGCAACCCTTTGAAGATAATTGCTTACTTTTTCTATATCATTTTCTCTGTTTGGCCTGACAACCAAATATATTCCATTTACAATGATGTAACATAAGGAAAAGTGAATCCCTTTAAACTTAGGAAGCTTAGAAGGAAGGAATCATTCACATTTTGCTTCATAAAGGAATTAATTGACTATCAAATTGTTAGTTAATTATGGTTGATTTCTGACCTTTACAATAATTAGATAACATTAGATCAGATAAGATAAAAGTCTTAATTGATCCGCAGATGTGAAATGACGCCGTTGCAATGGCACAAAGACAGAAATATGGGCAAAAGATAAGAATAAATAAATAACTAAAATAAGTCTCACTACGAGTAGAATAAGAACAACAATAAAAAAAGGTTATAAAAGAGAAATTAAAAGAGAAAGGTTGGAAGATAAGTGAAAACACCTTGATCTTTGTCTCATACAGTTAACGGCTGCTTTTTATCGCAACTCTGGGAGAAATAAAAGCCTTCAGCAAGTAAAGTGAGTAGCACACAGTGCAGTAAGTGGTCAAATGTGTCATTTAAGGTCCAAATGGCAGTGCCTTACAAAGAAGACTGAGCACATACATACTGTGAGAAGTGCTGCATGTTTCACACTGGCACACTTCTGTCGGTTTAAAGTAAAGCTCAATTTGACCTCATGGCTATTCTGAGGATGTGAGAGCACCTTCTCAGAACTATAAATGGGTGTCTCATAATGAGTATGATGACACCAAGCAGAAATACTCTCTGTTTCATCAGGGAAAGCACACAATCTGATTTATTCTATTCTTCTGTGGCGGATGCACTATACTGAAGGAATGTCCTTTGTTCAAAAGGACTGTTAAATCACCTTCATAAAACCTCAGCCTTAGAGCAGTCCATGGCAAAGCAACATGTTTTTAAAGCTGTGCTGCTTTGATAAGTTGCATTTCACAAACTGAGTATAGAGGATGTAGCAATGCATCATGTATTGTGTGTTTACCTGAATGCCACCTACAGCCGCCCAGCTAATGCTTTGTAGCTGAGCCTGACCTCTAACCACACTGAAGGAAGTAAGGACAATAGCTAATACAATACAACTTATTTTATCTACCATCTTTTACAGTGATTTTTGTTGGATTGTTGGATTCAATATCTTGCTAAGCACCTTGTATTGCAACTTTCACAAAAGGAGCTCTATACATAAATACAGTTTAAAGGGGACCTATCATGCAAAATGCACTTTTGTACGTCTTTTATACATGAAGATGTGTCCCCGGTGTTCCAGGGAACTCACCAAGTGTCAGAAAACACAACCCTCTCTATTTTCCTCCATACCCAAATCTCTAAAAAAGGGGCTGCAACGGATCTGATAAAAACTGATCCAGATTTGAACACTGTCCTGACGTCAGGACAGTGGCACTACGGCTATTGGGCCAACTCCACCAATCAGGAGGAGACAGCCACGGCCATTGCCATTCGAAAGCGCTGGAGACGCTGTAGTACATATGCCAGGCCTGTAAGTGGCGCTGTAGTCTGCCACAAAAGCAGCGAAGAAGACTTGGTTACCATGGTTACCCTTCTGTTTATTCTCCGCAGTGGCTTTCTTTCTCCCTCCCCGAGGCAAGCGTTTGCTCCTGCTGCTTTAATTCAATGTAATCCCTCCCCGTCGAGGCAAGCACTGTAATTCTCTCCGGTTAGTCCACCAGCAGATGACAAACCCACCTCTCCGCCTCTTCCAAGGAACGAGGGGACCGTGCGGCAGAGTTTCAGTTTCAGTTTGTTTCGCCGGTCAAGATGTCCGTTAAAGTTTAAATCTTCCGGACAAAATTAGAAAAGTGCCGGTCAAAGGTCTTCTTTGTTATTTATTGAGCTTTAAAACAAATGAATAACGACTCTATATAATAAAACACGGAGATCTCTTTTTCTCCCCCTCTTCTGACAGCCCAGTAGCTGATCAGAGCACGTCTCCCCTCTCCTGCAGGGGGGCGTGGTCAGCAAAATCAGACCCGTAGACAGCAAACAGCACATAGAGCGAAATGAGGCATGGCTAAAATGCATGATCTGTTTGGTATTTTGAAAACAGAAACGTATAAATATACCTTATATAGGTATGGCCCTACAATATATCATTTAAATATAGCATGATAGGTTTCCTTTAAGTTCAGAAAATAAACTGTTAGCAGGTTATAATGATTAATTATGCTATTGTGATATTTGAGTTGATATCTCTTCTGCAGGTATTACTGCAATTCTAAATTATGATAACAATGGTGTGAATTTGTATGGTTGTTATGACTCTTAATTGAAATACAAGCAGCAATTCAATCTTTTTTTAAATAAAGTAATCATTTTCTATAAAAATCCTGCATTAAAAACTATATTTAGTCAAAGTTTTACAAGCAAAAACTATCAAAAGGTAGAAGTACTTAGTGAGCAGGCTACTTCCATTTCCTGTTTTTATTAATATATGATACAATTATTGTATTATTACTATTCCTTCATAAACATTTCTCGTTGATTTGTGAATATTATTGGGTGACTGTTATCTGTAATAATACATCACATTTCATATTCATATAGTCTAAATCTGTAAAGCACAGCGCTGAAACTAACAATTATTTATATCATTGCTCCTTTCTTATCACTTATCTGTGTATAATGTTAAAGAGTTTAAACCCAACCCTCTTTTTGTGACACATATGACAAAAGAGCATATGTGAATGTACTGTTTGCCTCTTCTATGCCCTAAAATTAATAAACCCATTAAATTGATTTACAAAAGACAACACTAAAAAAGTAAACTGATTGCAAAGACCCTGAAGATGCCGTGCTGATAAATGACCAACAGTCCTGGATAGATTTTGCTTTGGTGAGTGTGCATCAGAGTGTTTTATTTTCACTGCATGAGGGGAGGCGATGATGATTAATATTGCTCCTGCATGAGCCTGAGTGATGGAGCTTGAGAAACAGAGAGACAAGGACAGGACATGAATGCTCCACTGCACGTCGGACCTTGTTAACCCTACAGACACACAGGTTGTGACAGAGAGCGAATATAAATGGGCTGAGATGGCCTCACCAATACATCGCTGCACTGGTTTGCACTTCTTCTGTCAGATACTGTATGTTGCACCAGGGCTAACTGGTAATGTGCTTTTATTTGAGGGGTTTGATTGTTCATGTATACAGTGAACTAAGTACAGTACATTGTTTTAATGCACATAGAAATGTACTGAAGACCTGATAAATATATGATGAGCTTAGCAGTTTTTTAAATCGAAAATGACAACTGCAGGATCTGCTTTTGCTTCCTCTTCTGTAGAAACAGCAATACAATTATTGCTGCACTTCAAAAAATCGTATAGAAAATACTTTTAACACAAGCCACATTAGCATTTTACTAGGTACTCAAAGTCACTCTACGAAAACATTTCACAAAGCAAACAAAGATGCAATAAAGTTAATTAGACAAACTACAAAATTAAACATCCAAAAGTGGAAAATACTGCATTTAAGTCAACAAACAATTCCCAAACAGCTATCAACATGTTGTTTAAATATAGCTAAAGTGCAAGTCCAAACAGAAAGACTGTCTTTACGCTCACTCATTCACTATCTCTCTTTCTCCCTCCAGTCTACTCCACTGATTAAGGGCGTTTCACTCTTCTAGTTTAACCAACCATATTTTGCCCTGGCTCCCACTAGCCAATCAAAATGCTACTCTGAAAACCTTAAATCTGTTCCCCTCTCTCTGGCAGCTGTCTTGCAGGCGAATCGATGCAGCCCTCCTCCACCCATTCACCGACAGTTCATCACATTCAGCACCCAGGGGGGAGCTCAGGAGTCTACTCTTCCCCACACATGCCTCTCCATCATCTCCTCCATGTTTTGGTCTTGAGCATGTTTTCTCTTCAGTGATTGTGATGTTATGTGTGATGTTTTCCTTGTATCGTGTCTTAATATGTGTCCTTATTTGATGTTGCAAATTGAGCTCCTGTGAAGCAAGAAACATTTCCGACCTCATCTGACAATTAAGTAACGTATCGTACCTTCACCACTAGGGGTGGGAATCACCAGGCTCACCATGATACGATACTATCACGATACTTAAGCCACGATACGATAGTATTGCGATTCTACGATATTGCGATACGATGTATTGCGATATATATATATATATATATATTTACATCTTTGTTTTGACTAACTTCCTGCCAATCCCACTGACTTTACCCATGGCCATGACCGCACAAGAAAAAGCTCAGCACCATCTAGTGGATTGAAAAAGCAAATGTTACCAAAAACTTAAGTTTGGATTTGCAATATGAATAGTTTATATAATAAAATATCAATATTACTATGCTGTATCGATTATTTCCCCCACCCCAGTGCATAGACCACAGGGGGGATTCTTAGATTATGCTAACGTTTCCCCTCCCTCTAAATATCTGAAATCACAATGGGGTCCACTTGCCAAAAGACTATTATATTTCAAACTGTTGTAAACATGGCATAAACATGTTATGTTTAATTTAAAACAAAGTCTGTCTTGATGAAATACTCTGAGATGTGAACTACAACAAATATTATTTGTAGAGTTGATGTCGTTTTCATAATAAGACGCTAAGCTCACGAATACACCAAGGTCCCGGTAAATGACCTTCTTACTCGCAAAATGGATCCATTTGAAGTAGATTGTGAATGCACCGTAGGCCTTCGCTGAGGTCTGCACTGTACAAGAGATACCTTAGTTCTCTATAGGTTCATAATAATGATCATTATCCTTTGAAACATCTTTAATGTAGAAGTACTTGCTTTACGTCCTTGACATAGACAGAGGAGACCGAGAACGGTTAATGTCAACAACATGAACATAGAAACTAGAAGAATGGAGGAGGCAAGCTGAAATATCCTCCAGCAGATATTAATGTGTGTAAAGGTCTGCTTGTATGTCACATGTTATCTCCTCTGGAACATGCATGCCTCCATCATATAGCTCCTACATCTTTCATCCTCTAAATCCTTTCTTCTTAACAGATCCTTCTCCTTCATTCGACACTCCTCCCTCAGTGTCTCTCCATCTTGCAGTCATTTGTTTCGGGCTGTCTTTGATCATGAGCTGAGGAGGACAGTAATCTACTGGAAGCCAAGTGTTTATATCTAGGACAGCTGAGAATTAGGTCACACGTGGTTTCTGCTGCCCTAGGCCCACACGGGCGCTACCTCAAAGTTTCCCGACGATTGTCTCACTCTACTGCGCCCAAGTTTGTCAACAATGACTCAGCAGAATGGATGCAAATGCCCGGCCAAGTGTCAAGGTGAGACCATGATAAAAGACAGATGTCCTGCATAATGCTCGGTACTTTCACAGTATTTAAATCAATAGCCTGGCAGCGGGCCAACTTTAAAGGAGATTACAGTGATTTACTGAGTTAGTACCCTCAAATTCTGCGAGAACCCTATCTCCCAGCAATGCAATTGAGGAGTGAAGGAGCAACAGCTGAAGGAGATGTTGCTACTTAGTGTGTTAAGCTAGGAGGAGTCAGAGAAACCTGGTGGAACTGACTAACCCATGGAAGTATAAAGAGAACTGGATAGAGAGGCGAAGTCCCTCCCTTTCCGGTGGACCTCCATGGGACATTATTTCGGAAAAATTATGTGTTGAAGTCAATGGGGAGAGAAAGATTATCTTTCGATTCCGTTTGAATTGTGCCCCGAATTACACATATGATGTTTGTGAATTTAAAAGATAATTTTGCAAGTCAAAAAAATCAAAATGTGTCGTAAAACTGTGAAGTAACACTTTTTTTTGTGTGAAACGCTCAATGAACTACATCTCCCGTCTCGCACCAAGACGGCCGTCACGTTGGCACATTTCACTTCTTTCTTTCAGAATGAGGCGAAAAGTATTAAAAGAGGTGAAAATCACTACAAGTCTGGGCATGTTGAGAGCTGTACATACACACAAGGGGAGTTAGTCGGTTCGTAAGAGCCAGCATGCGGGACCGTGAATCTGGAATTTGTAGTCTTTCTAGTTGCGTATTTTTCATAGTCTTATATTTCAACAGTTTTACGACAAACTGTGACTTTTTTGACATGGAAATTATTTTTTAAGATTGACAAACATCATATGTGTAATTCGTGGCACAATTCAAACGGGATCGAAAGATACGTTTTCTCTCCCCATTGACTTCAATACATAATTTTTCCGAAATAAGGTCCCATGGGGCGGAAGTAGATGGGCGGGACTTCACCTCTCTATACTGCAACAGAGACAGGAACCTGTTCATTACTATGAGAGTTGCTCTGTGGCGAATGAAGCCTAAAATGTAGCGACTGTAGATTCAATAGGTACTCGCATCTGAGTATGCGCACTTGAGTTTTCCTTAAGCCCCGCCTCCACTCTCCCACTCTTGGCTCAATCAAATGAATGGGGAGGGAAAATAAATCTGGATTTGGCTTCTATAGCACATTTTTTCAACTCTAATGATTTAAATAAGTGCTATAAAAGTGTTCGTCCTGGATAGTATTTTCAGCACAAAAAATAAAATGCCGATTTACAGATGTCTCTTTTCCAACGTGAGTCAATGGGAAAAGTATTTTTGGGCCCCAATGACAACACGGCTAAACGTAAGTAGTGACATCGTTTGGCCACCACAAATATTTGCTTCAAAGGCTCTTCCTGGGGGCTTGGACCAACCAAGGCTCAGTGTAGCATGGACAACGAAAAAGAGTGTCTGCACCCAACTGAAACATTTCAACAGAAATCTGATGGATTGCCATGAACAGCGTTGTTTTTTCAATTTGTGTCTTGTTTATCCAATCGATTACTGAAATAGTCTTTGGTCAAATCAACTGTTTAAGTGAACACAAAAACTGCTTTGGAAACACTTTGATGATGGATTGACTATCAGGCCTTTCTTTCATGTCTCAAAGCTTTCTTTTAAAACTGTACATAAAATTAATGACTTGTTGTGAAAGCAGGAAAATGAGCCACAGCATGCAGGTAATTATGGAAATAAAAGAGCAAACTATGCAAGTTGCACAAAAGGTGCTTCAGTTTTTATTATTTTATGTTTTACTCTATAAAGTGCAGACCCTGGGTGTGATTGTACCCTTCAGGCTGGCCATTTTGATGCTACATGTATATAGTTTCCTTGCTCGAGTGGCTGACAATATGCCTTTTTTTTAAGTTACAAAATATATTGCTAAAGAAACTATTGCTGAGTCTCATCAAAGACCCCTCTGCTATTACTCCCTCTTCATGTTTTGTCACATTTATATAATACAATAGTGCTTGCCTGCAGGCACAAACCAGCAGGATGCCTAGTTGGCTTTTTTGAAAAGGTAATACCACAGGAAGGCGCAGCACAGGGTGGCTTGAAAGGAGTAAAATGAGGGACTTTCTTAAAGCAAAGTTAAAATAAAATGCTTCTCTGTGCACGGTTATATACTGCTGTCTGTTCCTTCCACCAGGAAGACCACCCTGGCACACTGGCCACCGCCTGCACAGTGAGAAAGGACGGAGGCACTTGTGCTCCCACAGATGTGCCGGTAATTATGGGGGGATGAATGGTGATGTTTTAAGAGGAGATCAGGGGCAATTACAGTGATTTAAAGCAATGAAGCCCGGGCCCTGAACACACACCTTCTAATTACCAGGGAAGATCGCAGATCTCACAGCGAGCATGGCAGATTTGGCATGTTTGCATATTCAAACAGAGGCTTCGGTATGATGTTTATCTTTCAATATTTATAAAGGTCTTGATTCGGCTCATGCTTGAATGTGCATTCAGTTTGTGATGTGTTTTCTTCTGCCGCCATTATTGCTGCTGTTAATGACTTTGAAGGAGCGTGGTGATATATTTAGCCGCTAATCAGACAAAATTAATCTAAAGTCGTTTGGATATTTTGTTGCAATGCAATAGCTTGCGGGGACGCGTTAGATAGGAGTGCGTGTGAGGGGGTATCCACAAGAGGCCACAACAGGGATATAATTTCATTTGATTGCCACACTCATCAAGTCCAAATGAAGATTAATGAACACATGATGGAGGATTGAAAATAATAACATTCCCGTTGTCTTTAGGGCTCTAATTTGTTTGAGAACATGCTGTCACACTACAGAGAGCTTATTGGCATTTGCTAATGGACAGCTCATTGCAACTGAGACGAGGAGAGGGGCATCTGTATACACTAGTAAGGCCACAAGCTGTAAGTGGTGTGGCAATGTATGTGTTTTATAAGAGCTATTTGAGGCTACTGTGATGAAGAGAGCCTTAAACATTATAGTGTGTGAGCAGGAAGGAGCTGGTGTATGAGGAGGGGGTGGCCAATTCCCTAAATAACTTGTTCATTGATCGCAGCAAGTAGATGCAGTATTGATAGTGTTGTTCACCCAAAGGACCCAGATCCACTAATAATTAATTGAGATAGAATAAGGAGGCAGGGCGTCTATACTGCATTGCAGCTCTACAAAGTGCATCGGAGACACAGTATATAACAATCCATGTTCAATCCTGTGTTCTATAATCATAGTAACAGCTAATACATTTTGAGAGAGCAATGCTGCCCCAATTAGGCTTTTTAATTATCTACAGCATGAGAAAACGTTTTTAATCAACGCCCCGGCCAAGCAACAAAATGTTCTTTACTGATCATATCTGCCACAGGCTATTACACAACATATCTAATTTGTTCTCCTATACAATATCCGTTTGTAGCATGTAAAGCCTGGTAAAACCCTTGTATAGATACAGCTCGGCACTTGCAATACTCAGTCTATGCTGTAATACAGCTGTTGTTTAGGGCAGGCTGAGGTATAAAGACGATTGCTGCGTCAAAGTTGTGTGAGGTTTGTGAATCTCTGATAACGTGTGCATCCAAAATCATATTAAAGAAGGACCTTTCGTGAGTGTTTCACAGCAGGTTGGTTGATTTTACAAATACTTTTATATCAAGATAATCTTCTCACTATGCTTGTTTTTGCTTTTGCTGCTTAAAATGTTCCCAACCTTTATAGGTGTCAAATTTGAAAATGGCTTAATATACCAATAAGTATTATGTGTGCATATCATGGAAGAGTTTTACAGTGATACTGGTAATCAGACATTTCAGCACTGTTTGTTAGGTAGCTTGACGTTGTATCTGTTCTTGCAATAATATATTTTCTTTTAAATAGCACTTATAAAATCAGTAGTAATAGAGTTCTTTATAAGCTGCAGGTATTAAGACAATACAATAATGAATCAATACAAACAATTGTGTAGACAACACAATCCTAAGCCTATGGTTGCAATGCTGAGCTGTTGTGCAAAGGTAATATACGAAAGACATTTGTACACAAAAAACTTTTTTCAATTTTTCGCCAAAACGAGGTGAACATGACGTAAATCCATTCTACGCCTATTTCATTCCAGCAGTACAGAATGGTGAGTGAAATAAAATTTCCCTCAAAAGTAAATTGATTTAATTTAGCTGTATCTGGACGATTTCTTTGAGTAAGCACTGCACATTGACTCCAATTCAAACAATCATCTCTGTTATTTAAAACACAATTTAATGGCTCTAAAGGATCTAAGTAATTTAAAAACCCACATCCAAGCTTTATGTTAGTCTCCACCTCAGATTCTCAGTTTTATTTATAATGTGAAGATTCAGTTTCCATAGACTCAAGCCCCCAGACGAGCTCCACAGCAGAGTGTACAGCTTTGCTTGTTCCCGCCCACGCAGAGTGACAGGTGATCTATAGTGTAGATAGAGAGCGCACTGGAATAGACTGTTCACTTCAGCATGATGCTCATATTGTGTGTGTGTGTGTGTGTGTGTGTGTGTGTGTGTGTGTGTGTGTGTGTTGAATAAACTAATCAGTCAATGATGCTCGAGCAAGTACCCCACAATACTCAACAATGCATGTGTATTTATAAAACTCACAATACAATCCCTCATAGCGTAATGCTCTATTTGAGAGGGTCAACAGGAGACCCTGACGCATCACTGAGGGTCATTCACAAAGATAATGTTCTCTAAAATGGACCCACATCACTGTCTCTCTCCTCTCATATATTAAGGGTGAGTGGCATTCAGTGTTTGTATGCGGCACAGCTCAATAATACCATGTTTGTGCACATGAGTTATTAATAACAGTGTCCTATTGATGCTCACGCTCTCAGGTCTCAAAAGCAGCGGTACAAAATCCTTTGCCTGAGCAGCGTGGTCCAAATTGAAAGCACGGCGATGCCTGAGGTTTATGAGTTCCGTCGCAGTCAGGTTCGGGAAATCACGTCCAACGCGCGGCTCAGATTAGATGTGTGATTCGGAAGGAAGTAGATGACATGCCCATTACTTCCTGAGTCATCAAGCACCCACTCTTATAACTCCTGTCTGTCCTTCATCTAATTTCTCCTTTCACTCCCGCCGTGTGTTCAAAAAAATATGAGCTTAACTTGATTATCAACTCCTGAGCGTGGAATACGTTTGGAAACGGAGAGACAGGACGTAGTGTGCAGAACTGAGTTAGTATTATTTTCATCCTTCCCCAGATAAGAGGGTTGTATAGGTGAGCTTACGCATAAGCACAGTCACATTTATGTACATACAGGAAGGATTCTGCTGCTGCCTTACTCATAGCTGCCGGGGTTTACGTGTAGGCGGACCCTCTAGGTAGTTTCTGATCCCTCACACCACCCGAGACAGAAACAGAAGGTGAGGGAACGGGAAGAAAGAGTGAGACAGAGCGAAAGATAGTGAGGAGGTTTGTAAGAGAGAAGGAGGTTATGTAAGACATGTGAAAAAAAAAGTCAGCTGTTGACATCTTGCATGATCTTTGGAAATGCAGCTCAGTTGTAAAGTAGACTTGTTGCCTACAGAGCAGAATGACATTAATTGAACTGTGTACAAGTCTATTTTTGAGTTTGATATTCTAGAAGAGATAGGAGAGTCACATTTTGAAGGTGCAAGAGAGCATGTCAGCAAACAAGGCATTATGTTTATTCATGAATTTATAACAGGATTACAGCAATTTAGGTGTGTGTCAAACAATATTAGAACCCAGAGGAGTGAAAACAGAAGAGATATATTATTTGTTTGAATGCCAGTCAGGTTTGACGGGTGTTGAAAACATTTTGGCATCACAATAATGGATTTAAGTTTAAGCTTTTCATTTCTGTTTGACATTTGGATTGACTTGATCTCTAATAGCGTATGTCAGGTTGCTGATTCATCAGACAGACGCTGCTTAGCACCTGTTCTGTTTTGAAATACTTTCTGAATGATGAGCGCACAGTTCTCCTTGTGAAGCCATGCTGAACTCCTCACGAGGCCGATATTACAGATAAGTAATCATGTGAAAGACATTGTGCAAGAAGACGGAGTTACACCAATAAGGCAGACAATTACTCTAAGTAGAAAACAAGAAGTAGTCTAACAAGCAGTCCTCCTACAGTCTGGAGATATTTAATGACCAATTACATTTGGCTCTAGTGACAGGGTGCATCACTGCAGCAGCCCCGTCATTATATTAAAGCTGCTTAATTCACACACCCTCCGACTCTGATCAAAACCCAGATGATTCCTGCAAGAAGGCTTACCAATGCCTATAAGACACTCAAGAAACACTTGTAAACAAGACAACTGGAGGGGATAACTGATGAGCTTTAAAACTGAGGCTCTACCGCTTGGACTAACGTTTATAATCTTTAGTAACAAGTGGCTTCAGTTTATGACAATTGTGTTTAATTTTAAAGTAGGGATATGGACACTTGGCTTCGTATGGTTGACGTTAAGTTCTGTTCATTCCTTGTTTTCAGTCAGGATTGAAATCAAGCATCGGTTACGGAGCGTCCACATAGCAGCGTTAAAAAAATCTTGGAGGTGGGCGTATCTGAAGCTTGGGGATTTTTTGCGAGCAAGGCACCAACAACCAATCACATGAATCTCCCGCCCCCGACATACGAAGCAAAAAAGTTTGAAGTAAACTGGATATAAACTCCCCAAACAGGCGAAAACATACCACTGTCTCTGCCACCTCCCTCCATGCCTGGCTCCTCCGGTTTGTATCCCAGTAGGTAAATAGGGACTGGTCATAAAGCACCGGGTGATTCCCTACCGCTAATTTCTCCTCCATTTTTTGGAATATGAGGAAATGACCTGCGGTATGTCTCTCCCAGCTTACACGCCGTTTGATTGGCTAGAGCTTGAATGGTCAGATTTGCGTACACGGGATTTGATTGGCTGACGCTTCCACCTCAGCCTCAAAAGTTGAACATTGTTCAACTTTGAATCCTGAAAATCCTGAAAATCTCCGCTCGCCTGCCCACAATGCAGTTCGGCGAAAAGTGAGGCAAATGACGTCACCCCATTCAAAGTGAATGGGCAGAAGCGTTTCAAGATTTTTTAACGCTGCTGTGTGGACGGTCCGTTACAGTTAAGGACTGGTTAAAAATGGTCTGAAATAGCAAAACTGTACATCACCGATTCATTTCTTTTATCAATGCCTGTATGTTCTTTCTGACAGTAACGCATTGCAAAAATGAATCAGTCATGACGTCTAACTTGGCATCTACATCTGCTGGAAAAATGCAACAAGAAGGACGATGGCGTAGAGGCAGAACAGTCCAAAGCATGTATCTATCTCAGGGAGAAAAGTGACAACAGTGCTGCTTGTAATGTCTGTATAATAACCATTTCAAGTAAGGGTGGACACTATAGCAATATTGTGAAATATAACAGCCATGTTTTTGACACTGCGCTCAATGCCATCGCGTCCCAACTGAGCATCCAGTCTGTTACCAATTGACCAATACCCTGTGTTATAATGACACTAGTGCCGCAATCCATTTTCGACACAGAGAATTGATCTGAAGAAGCTAAGGGTGTCAATAACAGTCAGATCGATAAGCAGAATTGGTGGTGTCATTGGTATCAATAAAGTCTCATCAGTTGTGTTTAAACTCCTAGTACGGGTATCAACATATGCTGCACTTCTCTGTCTCAGTCTCTGAGCAACAGCAATAAAGTTGTTTCTAATCTAAAGCTGCAATCTCCCTCTACCTTCACCAGCTATATTACAATGTGTGCCCCAACAGTGCAGCAGTGCGACGTGCGTTGTCTGCCAGGAGCTCCAAGGCTTCATCGTGAAAATACGCAGCATCATCTCTGTAAGCCAGACATTATTTTAATGATGTAACCTCTGCTTTTATGGCTTTAATGGCCACTTGCCTCCACACTTCATTACAATATGCTCCTGTACCCTCCATACTTATGACAACTTTCCGATTCCAGGTCTGAGTTTTACAAACGTATCATCTCCCTGATTGTCTTCACATACTACATTATTGTGTGTGTACTCCATGTGCATATCTTCACACATTAACACACGCTGCCTTGCCGTGATTTACAGTAATGTTCAAATGCCTTCCATCCATCAGGAACAAATCTGAGACAGACATGAAAACGTGAGATGAACTACGATCAGTGAACCATTACGCTTTCCTAAGCATGAGCTACTGCCACACGCCATCACAACTAATGTTTCTGTAGACGCTCACACCTCAGGAATGATGATGTGTGTGATCAACCCGAGGCAGAGCAACAACATTTATCAAACCTACTAGCTTTGTCAGTAACAAGATATTGATTTGGATCCGTGCCCAATAGAATGATGATATGTGTCTGCTTGGTTTGGCTAGCTGACAACAGTGATTTCTTTTTTTTTACTCCCCTCTTGCACTCTCTCTTTAGTCCCAACCATGCCAGATCACCCGCCTGTCCTCTCTCATCCATTTCAGAGTGTCTCTTCCGGTGTGAAGGGAGACCAGAGAGAGTAGCCGGGGCATCAGAGACGTGGCATGGAGATAAGGGTTACAGTGCTCAGCAGACAGTGTCTGTCTCTAAACCCCTCGGCCAGATGGCCACTGTCTGCCAGGGAGATGGCCCAACTCCCTGGGTCAACACGTGAACATTCACACACACGCCATCACACATCAAATGAATGTACCACTGCAATATATTGCTACTGTTTTAAATAAAGTGTTCTTTTATTATTATAAATTAAGCAATTGATTTTGTTCTTATTTTAATTGTTTGGGCTTTTAATTGTATTGTATTGGTATCAAGTTGTATCGCATTGTGATCAAGCTCTTTCTGTTTTATTATTGTAACTAGTTTATATTTATTTTAATATTGTTACTGCTTCTTCTGTTAAGCACTTAGGGTTGCATCCTGCATGAAAGGTGATATACAAATAAAGTTATTATTATATAATTATAATATGTGAATCACGAAAGGTTAAGTAGTCATATCGAGGAAAAGTAAAAAAAGAAAAAATGCATGCTATTACGCTGAATATTGAGAGCTGATATGTGAGTTGAGCTAAAGGTAATGGCATCTCTACATCAGTAAAAATGTATAAAGAGCCATATGTGTTCTCTATCTGTGGCACATATGCGGTAACGTTGTCCATCTCAACGCTTGGCAAACACTGACTCACATGGCAGCCGTGAAGCACAAGGCCAGAAAACTGAGAGACTAAGTCTGTGTTGGATGATATCTGCCCAAAGCTCCCTACTTTTTCCAGAGGGAAAAGCTCCCAGATCCACACACAGATGGAGACACTCATCTTTCGTCCTCCCTCTTTCTCTCTCTCTATTCTCCCAGGCGGAGCCGTTCATCCTGCCCCCAGGAACATATGTGCCGCTTCTAGGGGGAAGTGCGAAATCTCATATATTGGCCATCTTTGAGATCTGGCAAATTTCCCGCGGGGGCTTTTTATTGTTCTGTTGGACCTTCTGTTTTGATGGACAGGCTGGAATGCAATGTATGTAACGCTGCGACCTCTTCTGTGGTGCCAAACTTTGAGTGTAAGTGCTTGTCAGCATAGTCTTGCACCCCTTACTGGAGGTTTAGTGCAACACTGAGAGAATGGAGGTGCTGTCTGTCAGCAGACGAGGCAACATTGTTCTGCCGGGGTGAGCGCAGTGCAAGTTGTTGGCCCTTTCCTATTGCAGTTGAAAGCCAATTACCTCATCCAATATTCCTTTCACTTTTACAACCGCTGACGATGATTAAATGCAGTTTTCATCCAGGTAGTGGGCTATTAAATGGCCCCACCTCTGCCATTCTGCAATCAGCTCTTCATTTAATTTTTCTAAAGAAGAATAATGAAGGATTAAATGTGTAAGAATATTATGTGGGATTTTCAATGGCAGTGATAAAGTTAACCTAGAATTGACTTTTAGGTATAATAGTGTGTGATTCTTTTTTTGGAAACCCCCTAAAATAAATGGTCTTGTGTCATAGATTGCTTTTAAACGCATAAATAAACTATGATGGATTATTTCTTTGTGTTCATTCTACCAGCAGCAGTTATATTACATTAAATCTACCGTTTTTGGGAACCAATTGAGTAAGTGCAGATCGTATTACCATAAAAGCTGGCAGAGGACCAAGAAAATCATGATGCCAGTGTTCAGTCAATTCAGTGTCCATCAATCACGAGACAAACATCTGAGACACTGATAAATGCTTCATATGTGTACATATTTGTACTACAATTCAGTAAGGTGAGTGAAAATGTCCATTAATCTTTTACTCAACAATCACTCAAACCATCCTGATGTTTGACAAATTAAATGTGATCATTCATTGGCTGGTACAATCAGTCATGTTTCTTTGAACTTCAAGGCAAATCTCCCAAAAACTCATTTTATATGGAGTTTACTATAGGTGCCTTTTAATATGTATTGTTTAAAGGTCATGTATGCATTCTGTGCCTGTATGAAAGGCTGCAAATTAATGAAATGTAATTCATGAACTTCTGAGTTTTTACAGCAATAAGTAGATTTTCCGACATCTGAAGTTACATATCTTTCAAATCCGGGGCAAAGGAGGTTCTGTTAAGTTTGAGAAATGTCAAAGTAACTATAACTCAACCTTGCTCTCACTGATTCCATGTAAAATGTGCGTTAACTTCTTGAATATGAGACAAAGTATCAAAGAAGGTGTCATTAAAAAGGTCATATTGTGGTATAGAAGAAGGAACTACTTAATGAAGACCTTATCCAACTGGATTAATCGTTTTTTTTTGTTGCATTCTACTGTGATGAATTCAACAGTGACAAAGTTCATTTACATTGCTAGGGCTTAAGCAACAGAATGTGTAGAATTCTTCACAAAAACAACATTGAAAAGCATTGTATACAAAGCCTTAAGCCACACCAACGTCATGCATTCAATTTAAGTAGGTTCATTGACAAAGGAATTTGGATTATATAACAGATTTAAATTATACAACAGATTATAAAAGCAGGTATCAATATGTGTATAAACCTTTGTGTCTGATGGTACTTTATTTAATACATACTGTAAATGAATCGAAATAAGTAGCCTTATAATCTTATTTGTGATTAAAACATATTTTAATACTGTAATTGCTTATTTGCCGTCTCTGTGGCTCTTTACATATGCCTTAAGATTTTAAAAGCTAAATCAATAAAATGTACAATTATTATTATTAATATCTGTAAAGACTGCTAGATGAGGTTCACACAATAATTACAATTTATTTTGAAATGGAGTAAAATGTAAAACCAGTGCGTTGGAGCGCAACATAATGACATAATGTACTTGCTAATGCATATCTTGTGTATTGTATATTTAAGATACATGTGGAGTATATTTCTATATGTTCATATTGTATATGCATTTTGTTAAGATAAGACAAATCGATAAGATAAAACAAATCAATAAGATAAGTAATGCAGGTGTCACAGCACTAACAGCAATACGAGACAAAGGAAACACAGGATAGGAAGGATAGGAAGGATAGGAGTACACAAAGATAATAAGAATGAACCATGTCAAGTTAAATGTATAACAATGCTATAAAAAGCATCATTCAAATTAATGTAATGTAATAAGAAGCAGTCAAGCATTTGACTTCAGATCACTGCCATGACAAACAATTAACAGTCACAAAGGGTAATTAATTTGCTGTTCTTGGCCTACATCGTGCTGAAAGGAAATCTTTGCACAGTGTTTATGAAGTAAGTAGAGGATTGGTGGATTGGTAGCAAGAGAAACATTGAGTCTGAACCCGGGAGGGAACAGATCATACGAGTCATCATGGTTCATGACTGAGTGAGATACTAAGAGGGAGCATGGAAAATTACCACACAGCAAATTAACTCGGCAGAGTGTGATTAAAAATAATTTTTGTGAAACTAATTTGTACTTACTGTAGCATAAAATTAAGGTTGAGTTGGAACAGTTGGTTCAATTTTCAGAGGACCATCAGGACTTTTGAAAATGTAATGAGGATCCAAATGGCCTCTTTCTCTCCCGTTCACATCGTGCATTTGTGACAGCCCAATGCTGTCGCTGTCTGTTAAAGACCACAAAGCCATACAGCAGAAACATATTACTACTCATGCTCAAGAAACGGTGGATAGAGAATTCAGGAAACATATTAGGTTTATATGTTTGCTTTAATGGCCCAAAGTCTGACCAATAAATCAGGTTATTATTTGACTGCAGAGGAAAAAAGACAGAATGCATTTGATGGAAATAATTGAAAAAACAAAGTGATTAAAAATACTACCCTGTTATTGTCAAAGGTATAGCTATTCGTTGGGCAGAGGTTAGAGGTCAGCAAAGGGTTGAATGGATGACCTTTCAACTCTTTACTCCAGTTATAACCATAGTGCACAAGGATCATTTTTATCCTAATAGCAGCTTGTACAGAAATCAGAACACTACATCATCCATCCCACTCACTTAATCTCCGATGGCATTTGAGGCGGGATGAGTAAGAAATCCATAATGTTAATGAATATGCATGCGAGTGGCCATGAAGAATGGCCCCTGGCAGGACAACTCTGAGCCGTCAGGTCAAGTTTTTGGGGGTGAATGATTTTGTAAGTTCACTTTTAGTGATCCACCAGTGAGGGTTGCACTGTGTGTGTGTGTGTGTGTGTGTGTGTGTGTGTGTGCGTGTGTGCGTGCGTGCGTGCGAGCGTGCGTGCGTCTCATATGTCTGACACAGAGATTGGCCTACTTGAAGGGGGGAGAGTGGATCTTTATGAGCTTCTCATGATAAGGCGGGGAGACATTAGGGTGACGGCTGCTCTAACCCGTCTTCCTCATGGTCATTGTGTGGAAGATGACAGGGAGAGAGAGCAAGCCGATTATAATCATCCTTTACCTCGGCGTGGCCTCCATCCAGAGCGGCAACTCTTTTCTCGTCCTCTGCAGACATCCGTGTTCTGTCTGAAATGACAGAACAAGCGACCGTGACTGACTTTGATTTGTTAGAGGTGAGATGTCTGAGTACTGTCTCATTAGATACACATACGTGCAGAAAGTTTAACAGTGGTTCGTAACTGTAAAAATCTCCTTTCAAAACATTCGATGCTGACTGAATAAAGTGAACCATAGTTGCTATTCAGACTCATCAGTCTAACGTCCATTACGAAGCTGAGGTCAACTAAACTACAAGTGATAAAGCTGTTTTTCCCATCAATTTGTGTATTTAAAGTGGACCTATCATGCTATATTTGAATAATATATTGTAGGGCCATACCTATATAAGGTATATTTTATTTATACGTTTTCTTTTTCAAAATACCAAACAGATCATGCATTTTAGCCATGCCTCATTTCGCTCTATTTTGCTCTCCTCCACCCTGTCTTTGCATGCGCTGCAGCTGACCACGCCCCCCTGCAAAGGAGGGGGCCGAGTTACGAGCGTCGTGTTACCATGCTGTTACCATGCCACGGCAACCTCTCATTCCTCTGATTGGTCAGCTCCTCCGTCCTGACGTCAGAGAAATGTTCAAATCTGTATCAGTCTGTATCAGATCCGTTGCAGCCCCGTTTTTAGAGATTTGGGTATGGAGGAAAAGAGAGAGGGTTGTGTTTTCTGACACTTGGTGAGTTCCCTGGAACACCGGGGACACATATTCATGTATAAAAGACGTACAAAAGTGCATTTTGCATGATAGGTCCCCTTTAAAAAGAAGGCTTTCCAGAATATTTTCTTACATTTTATCTTTATTCATCAGGCATCCTCTTTTTTTACAAGAGACCTCAGAACAAGAACAAAAAGAACACAGCCAATGAGAAACAACTTCACAGGAAGAAACTTGTAAAACTTTAGATAGTAAGCTTTAAAATCTCACAGTAAAACTTACAGCTCTAGTTTGATAACATACACAGCAGCCCTCTGGGTAAAAGACGTCTTACAGTTCAACGTGAGAGCAGCAAAATAAAAATGATATAAGAACTGATCTGAGTTCAGGTCTTTGTCTTCTCATAGCTTAACATTTGACAGGAGGATCTAAAAAAGCTGATTCCAGATCTGCGGTTGCGGATAACCTTGTATCTACAGTGAGCGAGACACAGGAGGGCATGTTTCTGCCTCAGGCTGGACACCTGTAGTTGAAAGGGCTGTCTTAGAGCGATGGATATGAAAGGGCCTGGGCTCGATGAGAAAGTGAAAGGTAACAGTCAGAGAGAGCAGACTGTGAGGAGGGAAGGTGGTTTCTAAAAAGCATTGGTGCAGACACGTCTTATGAATGTTATACCATATTTGGATAGTGTTAAAGCTCAAAATGAGACCTCGGTTTTCTTTCTTTTTTTGTCTGTTATTGACATTTTATAATAATTTATAAGCTAAATAAAAACCATCTTCAAATAGTGGTGCATGAACTTTTCTTTGTCCCTATCTGTTTTTGTTTATAGCCCTACATTTCTGCATATTTTCATTTATGTTCTAAAGTTGTAGACATAAATGTGAATTGCCCACAATGTGAGATTATTGTTTACATTATGTCCAGTCCAGAATGAAAGCATAGTTAGGAGCATTGTTGATGTTTGTCATATGGGCATGTCAGAGAAGAGATACGTTTACATTTTTCGAAGTATACGTATTGTTGGGAAAATACTGAATGTACTCTTCCAATATCAGAGTAGCACATGATAACAAAGGCCCAACTGTATACATGATTCAGCCTCTATGGAGATAGACATAGGACAAGCATGATCATTTCTGACGCAGGCCTTAGCTAATCTAAACTAAACATTGTATACTGCTTTGAACCGATATTCATGCATCCTGTGACTGTGTAACACCCTCTCTTGTATATAAGCATGTGAAGGACACTGTTCGGGGAACTAGTTGTACCAAATGCTCTGTATGTGATGACTACTTCCATTCCTGCAAGGATAACAAATACATGTATCCTGATATTGAAGCTCAAGCCGGTGACGAGGGATATTTTTCTAACATGTATCAATAGTGACAAAAAAATGTATTCACACATTACAAAAACATTTTTTTTTAAATACACGGCACATTATGTACACAAGGTTGTACAACTGACAAAATGCAGACCTTCCTCTATTGATGAATCTTAAAAAGGAAAATAAACTAGAAATGGTAGAAATGAAAACAATACAATGAAGGTAAAGCCTTTAATGTCAACCATTAGGGGGAAATTGCAGCTACCCTACATTCAACCAGACCAACCATTAGGACCAGCATGGGGATTGGAGTCTTGGTCAAGGACGTTTGGACATGGGGATTGGAGTCTTGGTCAAGGACGTTTGGACATGGGGATTGGAAATGGTAAATGGACTGCATTTATACAGTGCTTTTTCCAGTCTTTATGACCCCTCAGAGCGCTTTTACATATACAAGTCAGCATTTCCCCCATTCACACCCATTCATACACACACTAGTGCCATCTGCTCAGGAGACTAACATTCTCACACATTCACACAGGGACTCAAACCATCGACCTTCCAATTGCTAGACAACCACCACTACGTTGAGGATACAAAACAGTGTTCTTTCCAGCTCCGGAGTAGATATATATTGTTCATTAATTGGTTTCGAAAGCCACCATCTTTTGTTCAGGGCATCTGCGGTCACAGTGGCCACAGGGAGTCCTTAGAGAAAGATGGCGAGCTTACGGTGTACCGTGAACCCTCACTGCGGTCACTCCCCAGGCCTCAGAGCTACAGGCCTGGCTGATCTAAACTTGTGCTCCTTCTCTCCTCTGTGACTAAGTCTCTTCTACCCAAAGTTATTTTTTAATGACACACTTTGTTATGTGGGTCCACAGGGGGCCCTTAGTGGTTGTGCTTTAATAAAGAGAGTCTCACTGCTTGCTCCCTTCTGAGAAGGCTTCATTAAAACCGGTGACAGAAGAAAAAAAAAAGCCTTTGAAGTTACAGATTTAACCTTTATATTTCTCTTGCCATCCGTGTGTCTGGTACTTTACGACTATATTTTAATAAATACAATTTCAATGGTCTCAATAGAAAACGGATATATTGAAGGACAGATGATGTAGCTCCCTAAGGGCCACTTCAAGTAAATGTGTGGGTTATGTGGATCCATAGGGGTTGGGGTAGAGAGAGAAGGTACACCATCGATCTTCATCAATAGTCCTTCATCGGCACCTTATGATATTCCTCCTCATAAGCACCACCATCAATATCACTCACTGACAACACAAGGCACTGAACTCCGGTAGAAATGGTTTGATTATAAACCTACTAAGTCTATATAGATATACATCAATTACAATTCCCCAATTTGGCTCAGGTATAAACACTTTTAATTTCCATTGTGGTCAGATAACACTTTGTTCAACCCTTAGTCCATCACGAAAGGCCAGGTTGATATTTGTTTTTGTTACACAGATTCAGATTATTGAAAGAAACAAAATGTGTGACCAATGAATGTCTCCTAACTATGATGTTGTTTACCTTATTTTGCACAAGACCTAGAATTGACAGACAATTAGGATGTGTTTTGTTCATATTTTGGTTCATGAGCGTAGGCACAGTAAGCTCATGCTTCAAGTTTAAAGTATATTAGCATTTGATTTAGTTTTGCTTTAAATTCAGTTTTATTTAATCAGTTTCATAACTGTATGGTCAATGTATTGTCTTGTGACAAGGAAATGACCAGGGGGAAAAAACATGTACAATGCATGGTTGGGTATTTAGTGAGTTAACTCCCTGTTTATTACTTCTTATATCATGATGAAAAAGGTGAGATCATTTTTATCAGCATAGAGGGAAAATTGATTGCTGAGGGTAAATGAATTATCTCTGGAGGATCTGACAACTCAATGATCTAAATAGCAGATTATTTGAAAGGTGAATGATTTTATATGCAGGCTAAGTGAACTTTCTATAGGACCTGCAGGAAGTTCATTGTGTGCTGCTATGGTAACAAGTCCACATCAGTCTGCAGTAACTGGGGGTGAGGCATCCTTGTTGTTTTACATGAAGTGAATGGGCAAAGTGCCAATTGAAAGACACACTATCCTCAGCATCACAGTCAGTCTGAAAGAGTGTATCTGCTATAGCATAAAGACATCAGTATAATCTATAACCACCAGTACTGAATGTAGCTGAAGTGTAATTAAATCAAAATGTGTTTTCAGCTAGGTAGCTCACAGTATTAGATACAGGTTGCAGTACCTGTTTTTAATGATGTAGAGAGAACTTTGAAGTTGAGTGGAGCTGCTAGTAATTGTTTTCTATTGCTGTGAAGACGTATACTTCACTTCCCTGCCAGAACGAACACCTGGCTCCTGGCTTGTTGTTATAATAATCAAGGGGGAAAAAACATTGCAGCTGTGCTATAGTTGTATTTAGCCCATAAATTAATAAATATCTTCTACAGGCTACAACTGCCTTTAATTGCTGAAATTGATTAGACATTTTATCGGATGTGTCTGCTTCCTCTACTCCCATCTGTGAGAAGATGTAATTTTCTTTTCCTACATTTCTCCATCGAGAAAATAATTACAGAACAGTGTGATGAGGAAACGAAATGAATGCTATCAGTAAGCTGGGGGAGAAAATGTCATTATCGGAGAATTGGACAACTAAGTGAGGAAGTGCATGGGACTAGTTAAGGGCGGTAAGAAGATGGCAATAGTAGCATGATTCATTGTAGATCTTGTACAATCTCATGTAAAACAGAGGTTATTTCAGGCGGCAATTACAGAGGCATACCTTATTCCTACCGTGATTTAGAGATTTGGATAGTAGATAACATTTGAAGGAAAGTTTAATACTGGGGATGCAAAACACTCCATCCCTATCCCCTACTAAGATACCAAAAAATATAAGAAATATACTAAGACAAATCAATATACAGTACTTTATATATACAGTCTGACAGAAAATGATGAAATACCATTGATGCTTTTGGTTTCTGTTGTTATAACGTGTTCACAGACAGACAGACCGACCAAGGCTGGTGAATTATTTAAAGCTATTGTACTTTATGAAGGAAATGGGGAAATGACAGATCTTTCTTTACATATTATAGCGGGGGTTTAAAAAAAGATCACCAGTAGTGTAACGCAACTATGTAAATATACTCTACTATTGTTTGGTATGTAATTTGACGCTTTTTTTTTCATTACAGTCCTGAGACAAAAATATTACCATCAATAAATGTCCTTGTCTATGTGTGGATTTTTACTTCCCAAAGGTATATAAAGCATTTACAATTAACCAGGTAAAGGACTTTTTACATGCTAATGTATCAATAATTATTGTCTATTAATGCGAATAAACACAGTGTTGATTCTTACAAATGATACTACATTTTTCTGATAATACTTTTGTATTTTTACAAATCCAGGACTTTTAGTTCTAATCGAGTTTTCTACATGGTATCTCTACTTCCACTTTGCTGTGTTCACCGTTGCTTGACATCCACATTCAAGATTAATGTCTGGTCCACTTCTGAGCCTCACTTAAAGAACCAGAGAATAGACCTCAAGAAAAATGTAATTTCACCTCGATTCACCAGGTAGTTGCTCTTCCAAGGATGAAATCCAATTAGCCATCTTCTAAGAAGCTATTAAAAAGGGCAAAAAAATGGAGGCATTTATGTCAATTATGCTAAAGAATTTCAATTATGCTTCAGAAGACTTCCATTCTTATTTCTTGATCTTTTATGGTTGCCCTTCCGGTATTGCTCTTTGACCAGTATGAATGAGTATGTTATATAGATAAGATCAGTAGTAGTGAAGGATTTAGGAACATCTGGATGATGTTTGTAACGGCTGCCTTCTGTGTACTCCCCTTTTATTTCATGTGATTTTGCACTCCCTCCTGCAGGAGGGGAAGAGCTGATTGCAGTGTTCTCCCTGTCTTTTTCAATAAGCCTGCCACTGTCGGCTCCTCTTTGACTCAAACTCGTGTGTGGAGTGACTGTCAACCCGCCAAGGCCCATTCACTCCGGCACACACTATATCCAAACTCCCTGCACTCTGTCTACATCACAGCTCCTCCCCAGCTCAATCTCAGCACACAGTTACGTTCTGCTGCCTTTGAACTTGAATTTAGCTCACCTCCAGTCTCTTCCCCACAGCCCCTTTTCACTTTCCCATCCCCACTCTCCTCCCAATCGTACAACCCTCCCCCTTCCTTCCTTCCTTCCTTCCTTCCCTCCAGCTCCACTCGGGGCTACATGATAACACACTTTGGAGGGAACTGCTTTCCCCCAGAGCAGCCCAAACTGGGAGCATATTCACTGCATCATAACAGCACTGTAGCAAAACTGCTGTCACGCCGAGTTTGCCATGCTAATGTGGCTCTGGGCGCCACTAGCCTGCCCTTAAAATACTGTGATGGAGGTGTGTGAAGTGTTTTGTAGGTGATGGAGAAACGTGGGGGGGTTGTTTTGAGAGGTTAAATACCACAATGCGGGGCTTCTGGGCTGAGGCAGCGGATGTAAGGAGGGTGGGTTGGAGAGAGGCTGTGCAGATAGTTCACATCAAGGGAGCAGTTCTTCTTATAGCTGAGAGCAATTCAATTCCCAGCAAGGTAAACACTACTCCATGCATGGCAATTGTGAAAACACTCAAGCTAGCTCCGCCTATTCTCCCCCGTCTACCCTTTGAGAGAGGGGTGAGCGAGGAGGCTTCAAAGGACTCGATTGACACCTGGTAACGCTTTGAACCATGTCCTTAGACTGTCATACCGAAAGACAGACACTCCCTTTAATCATCCACTTACACATCATGTATAAAGTAGGTATGGGAACGATTAATCGAATATTCGAAATTATTCAGGTATTCGATTATGAGAATATGAGTTATGAATATTTTTATTGTAATTATTATGGGTGCCTAAGTTGATTACATATTATCAAATGGAATAATTCAATGTATACGACAGTGCCATAGCTAAGTGTGTTAGGTCTAAAGGTGTGTTTTGCTCCGCTCACCGGCCCCTCACAGCGGGCAGAGCTGCAGGTGCTGATCTCTCTCTCTCGCGTCCGGTTATACTTCACTCGCGTTTATGTCCAAATCCATCAGATCTAGTTAGTTCTAACTAATGATATGGCTGCTGCCCCTCCCTACACGCAGATCACGCAGACTCAAACCTCATCTTATGCCCAAATTCCAGCTGAGAGGGTCTTCTCTACAGCTGGCCTAATTGTGAATCGCCTCCGCACCCGCCTCTCCCCTGAGTATTTAGACATGCTCATATTCTTAAACAAGAATGAGTATTGAATAGCTGCATTCTGTGCATAGGCCCTGTTATAGGTTGATCTCTGTTGTAATAGGGTTACGTTACCCTAACCCGTTATGTTGTCGTGTACGATCCCTCTTTAATTTAAAAAAACAAGTTATGTTTTAAGCCTGAAAGCTGTAGGCCTATAGCTGTCAACTGTTCAAACTGTGATCACCAGTTCAATACATTATTATGTATTTTTTTTTTTTTTTTTTTAATTCATCTATTTTTATTTATTTATTTATTTTTATAGGATATGTACATTTCGGTTAATCGTTTTTTTGGGGGTCGAATATTCGAATATACATTTGCTTTCAAATTCCCATCCCTAGTATAAAGACAGATGTACTACGATACCAGCATCTCGACATTGCCTCATTCTTAGCCTGTAACACGAACACCTCAAACACACACACAGAATGTTCCCTGCTGCAGCTACAAGAAGTCACCACGGTAGACTCATATCTCATCGGGCCCACATTGAGCAATAACTTTCTAGTGGCAACATGTTGCAATTGTCTGCAGAATCATTGCGACACTGAGGAGAGCAATTAGTTAATTACCATTACCACATGTTTCCAGGTTACAGGCTCAGATTTATCTGAAAGGCACAAGTGGGACCCATGAAACAGTGTCTGTTCACTTAATGTTTCATAAGAATCAGAGATGGCTCTGTATTCATCAAATTGATGGTAGTCGCTTTCTCAGTTGAATTATGTGTCACCCTCATTCGATTAAGATTGAATTAAAAGGAAAAGTTTGATATATTAGGTTATATGCTTATTCAGTTTGTTATCTGTATGGTACATTTGAAGCTATAACCAGTAGCCAGTTATCTTAGCTTAGCACAAAAACTGAAAATGGGAGGGAACTGCTGGCCTGACTGTCCAAACAATATCTGCACAATAGCACCCAAGATCTTATTTGTTTAACAAAATGAAATGTCAAACTGTCAAGTTGTGTTTTTACGTGGGGGATTATAGCCCAGACTCAACAAGTCCTCCAACTCATACGACCAAATAGGTCGATTGTTCGACAGCTTATTTTAAGTTTAGCACCTCTAGTGGTCGTATAAGAAACAACAATTCGCGGCATATGGGCTGATGCTCCCGTTCACTGCAAACGCTCCGGAGGGTCGTTATTCACAAATAACCCTCTCTGGAAAATCCTAAATTGTAAGATAGTTTGGCCATTAAAATGCTTTTTGATTAGATTTCTAGAGAGAAGTGTAGATTGTACTTTTATAATCTACGTCCAGTGGATGTGTAGGATCTATAGTTTGATAGATATTACGAAGATTATTTGAGGTCTCGTCAAGAGAACGTGTATATACTACGTCTTTCCCCACAGCGTCCATGTAAAGTTAGCGTCAACCCTCACGGGGTGAAAACAGTATTTCCGGTCTCGAAGTTTTCAGAGTAAAACCGTATTCCCCTCACTGTCAAATGATTTTACAGTAATATCTGCAGTACTCATCCACTAAAAAACATCAGTTTATCCTTGTTAATTACACAACATTAATTGGTTTAAATTGTGTACAATGCTTTGGTGTTTTTCCCATAGGTTTTTCCCTTTCGATTCTTCGAGACACATTTCTTTTTTCAGAGGTTTTGATTGGCGAAAACATCTAACTACCCATAATCCTCAGCTATCGTTGAAGCTCGGTGATTGGATGTTTTAGCCGCAATGCACGTTGGGATATGGTGTTTATGCGATATGAAATCCGAAAACATTTATAAAAAAAAAGAAAATAATACTTTATTCCGAGTGTGCTTGCTTTTCTCTTTGGAAGTCATCACATAACGGCATTGTAATACACGGTTCGGCTGCATTAAATATTACACATCTGCCGTAGTTCTCTATTTATAGAGCCCTGATTAGAAGACTTCTGGACAAACTGGAAGAAATGCCGCCGAAACTGAATACGTGACGTGGATCATAAATATATCAGCAATTAAACAACATCTTCAATTTCTCTTCACACAATACGTCTCCGTGCTGTATCAATAGTAATTCGGCTGACTTTTATATTTCATCCAATTGGTAGATAGGCTATATTTACACTATAACGGTGCACAGCTGATAGAAAGGGACTTGTAGTTTTTAAAGGTATCACTGATTTTCTTTGAATTAAAGAATGTAAATACTGAGTTGAGAGAATAGTCAGGGGTTTTGAGTGATGAGAGACACATCTATGGAATCAGAATTTCAATAGCTTACCGTTAAATGACGGATATACCTTTCTGTCTGTGATGTTTTACAAATCAGATATTAATGTGTAGAACTATGTGAAAACATAAATAAAACTACACATCTTCAGATGTTATACATACATAAGTGTCCTACACTAATAATACAAAGTTATTATGGCATTGTATGCTGTGTGTTATTTGTAACATCTTCAGAAACTACCTTTCCAACTCCTCAGTTGCCTGTCTTTGACTGTTACAGGTGTATACAGGGTCATGATACAATGCCTAAGCCTCAAATAGTCCATGTTTTGCTTGAATATGATAATTACATAGTCTAGAACTTGAAAAGTAATGGTAAAGTAATAGTTGTATTGTTGAGGTTGAGCCTCCAAAGGGTTCAGTGGAAAGTAACCCTGGGCTAAGGCTGTGTGGAGGAAATGGCAAAATGTAAACTTGGTCGTAGGAGTAAACACAAAACATTGTTGGAGAGGTCTCAATCTGGAGAGTAACATCATGTCAGTTTGAAGATTATAAGCAGGTCGTGCTCTCAACTGTTAACCTTTGAACATTGGATTCAGTGAATTTTTAAGTGCGTATTCTGTTACAGAAGGGACTAATTGGAACCAATTGTTATAAAACCACTTGACCTAAGCTATGTGAATATGCCTAACTGGGTAGAATCACCAAATTGGGGTGCTGTAAAATAGGGAGAAGAATGAAGTTCAGTCATTTAACAGTTAGGCCCTGTGGACCAACGTAGCTATTACACATTTTTTGTGAGACTGGGTTGGGAGCGACAGAGCTGGTCTCGGTTTCTTTCTCTGATAAATAAGATGAGAGGCTTTGGGTTGAACCTGATGAGTTCAGGAGGGTTTCTGAAGATGTGACAAACAAGGTAAACACAGCATACAATGCCATAATAACTTTTTATTTATTTAGGACATTTTAACCATTCATGGCTGTCATTACCACGAATTACCAAAAGGTGGCGCCAAATACAGTGACCCCTTGGGCAACAGAATGTGTGCCATGACAATTAGTGTAGGACACTTTTGTAACGGCTGCGTGTATGTATAACATCTGAAGATGTGTAGTTTTATTCATGTTTTCACATAATTGTACAGGATATTGCTATATTATTTCACATATTTTAGTTCTACACATTACTATCTAATTTGTAAAACATCACAGACAATCACCGAGCTTCAACCATAGCTGAGGATTATGGGTAGTTCGATGTTTTCGCCTATCAAAATCTCTGAAAAAAGAAATGTGTCTCGAAGAATCGAAAGGGAAAAACCTATGGGAAAAACACAAAAGCATTCTACACAATTTAAACCAATTAATGTTGTGTAATTAACAAGGATAAACTGATGTTTTTTAGTGGATGAGTACTGCAGATATAGCTTTAAAATCATTTGACAGTGAGGGGAATACTTCCGGTTTTACTATGAAAACTTCGAGACCGGAAATACTGAGGGTTGACGCCAACTTTACATGGACGCTGTGGGGAAAGACGTAGTATATTAACCTTCTCCTGACGAGACCTCAAATAATCTTCATAATATCTATTAAACTATAGATCCTACACATCCACTGGACGTAGGTTCTAAAAGTACAATATACACTTCTCGCTAGAAATCTAATCAAAAAGCATTTTAATGGCCAAACTATCCTACAATTTAGGATTTTACAGAGAGGGTTATTTGTGAATAACCACCCTCCGGAGCGTTTGCAGTCAACGGGAGCATCAGCCCATATGCCGCAAATTGTTGTTTCTTACACAACCACTAGAGGTGCTAAACTTTAAAACGTGACTATAGGTCGTAATAAACTGTTGAACAATCAACCTATTTGGTCGTTTTTTGGAGGAGGACAGGCTGCCCAGACTATACATGTTTCCTGCAGTAACTTCCCAGAGTCTCTGCTGGTTGCCTGGCAACTTACAATGATGACAAGACTCCAGCACCCACGGGAAATAAGATAATCTTGTCCATAATCACCTGTAAAATCATAACCTGTCGTTTTTAAACTTTGGTTTTTGTAGGGATTAAACCGTCCTGTCATCTTGTTTCCTGGAGTGGTATCGATCTTCTCTCCTTTAATCCTGACTGCTCTTATGATATCTCAAACGGGGGCTAAAAGGATTGGAAAAACTCACTTAAATTCAACCATTTCTTTCAGAACTCACACAAATCCTATAATTTTAGCACAGTTTTTATCTAGTCCATTTATTACACTTCTCTTTTTCTCATTCCACTATCTTTCTAAAGCCGCCCCCAATAGTTTTTACCCTGACATTGCAATTCTCTCTCCTTCCTCAATTATTGTTAATATCAAGTCAATTTCCTCATCTCTCTGAAGGAGCATAATTGATGAGGATAGTCAACCCATGAGCCATACAGGACTATCCTAGAATGAAATGGACATGGTGGCGGTGAAAGAGTGAAGACCGATAGTCAACGATCTGAATTGAAATTGAGTGGGACTTCTGATAAGCCCACCGCATTAGATGTGGCCGTGAAATGACAGCTGAAAACAGCAGGAAAAGGAGCAGTTTGAAAGCAACAAGAGGATTGAGTCGCAAGTGTTGTGGCTCAGCATCATACGCCTCAGCCTTTCTTTAATTTAATCTGCATCCCAACATGAACTCTTCTGCATCCACATAGGTGCTGAAACCAATTCTATTCATAATGCCATAAGTATTTTTGTGCCATTCTAAAATGTTTGACTCCATGTTGACTTGGAGATGAAGGTATTATTCTTCCACGTTGCAGTCTTGGCCTGGCTGTGAATTGCGTTGCCTGTTGGTAACTCCTTCCTGTATCTGCATGTTGACATGTCGAGGTTCCCACTCCTTATGTGCCATCTGTATGTTTGCGTGATGTACACGTCAAACCAGAAGCAGGTCAGGAGTGAAGTCAACCATCAGGTTGTTGGTGTGATGGAAAATAGAGGATTGTTAATTCATGTCGCTAATGAATAAGAGATTGACTCCATTGTTGGGGGCCAGACTTAAAGGCACGGGGCATATGGGGAACGAGGAGGGGCACAGATGCTCCTCGGGGCCAGAGGGCTGATAGGCAAACTGAAAGACGGACACAGAGAGGGGAGAGGAGACACCGGGCGAGCATTAGAGAGGAAAATTGAGTAAAAGGCAGCGAAAAAAGGGAGACATGCTTTTCCAGCCTTAAGAGCCTACTCTGGTCCAACTGTGCAGAACTAACCCCCTAACTCAGCGCCCGAACCCAGCGTCTGAAGTGCCAGTTCACCGCAGGCGCCTGAAGAGACGCTCCCTTAAGAAGTCTGCCTCTGAGCATTTGGTCCTGTCCTACTCTGACCTCCAACAGAAGTAAACAGCTCAAATAGGAACACTTCTGCATCCAGGGAAGTAACAAAAATGACCTTTTAGGAGTAAACCTCTACGAAATCATTCAGACAAAACATGTAATGACACTAACGTTTCAATCTACCTTAAAATAGCTTCAAATAATATCAATGTTGATAGTCACATGCTTACTGCAGCCGTTAAACACACACACACACTCATGTAGACATGCTGCAGAGCCCTGGAGCATTGGGAGGATCTCAGCTCCATCTACTGGTGACATCGTGAATAAGCTGCTCCACTGTGGCCGAGGGGAAATAAACACCAACTCAGTTCCCTAAAATCATTTTCTCCACCGTCTATGCCAAGCTTCCCTCTTTCCATGTACACCTCCTTGAAGCCAAGAAACTAATCTGACATGATTAGTTCCACTTTGCCAGTGCACAAGTACAGTATCTTCTATCATCCATAAAGAAAGACCATCTTTTATATCAAAGGAAGAGGAAAGAAGTTTGAAATTAGATTTGATATCAATTTGATTTAAGGCAGTGTACGTGGTGATGCCTATTTATAAAAGATAATTGAACAAAACAAAATGTCCCCCTAAAAAAGGGTATCAACCTTGTTTGCGTAAAAGTGTAGTAAACTCAAACCTGCAATAATGTATTTAGTGGCCACTTGGGGGCAGCAGAAACAAGTTGAGAGGACGACACTAACATATTGTCACCTTACATTTGAGATGTTCGCAAATAGTTGCCTATTTACACCCAGCAGTTGCAGTTTCATTGAGAGTTGTGTGTCTGGCCACCTGGAAAATGTAGGTTCAATATTTGCTCTCTTTGTTTTTAGTCTCTATCTGACTCGTGAGAGAAATATCTGGCTTTTGAGATGCTAAATGTTCCACTATGTTCACCAGCTAGTCACTAGTTTGGTGATGGGCCTTAGCCGTGCTTTACCTTTTTACCAAGTTTCAACACATGCCAACATGATACATTTACTTCTTGATGGTGGCAGTATCTTTACGTTACTTAAAGATTTCTTCAATAACGTCTGGGGCATCTGAGGTCATACAGTATAAAGTATGTTATAGTTGACTTGTAGGAGAATATGTGTTGTAAATACACACCAGATAAAACAATGTTAAATAGCTACAGTCACAAGGGATGGCTTGTAAGCTGGTATTTCAATTATTTTAGCAACACTACTGAAGATGTAGCACTATTTCTAGTTGCATTCTGCTGGCAGTGTGCTTTTGCTATTCTTATCACCGCCGGCAGCAGAATAATGCAATCTATTGTGTAACTACTTGTAAACTGCTCCTCCCCACAGCAAGAGCTTGTGGGACATTTCCTGAGATTTAGTTTTTAGTTGACGTGGAAAATATTACTCGACACAGAATGTTTAAATGCAGGAGTTTCCGATAACATTCGCCAACATATTTACACAGGTAAGGGGGGACTAGATAACTGTCTCTCTGAATCAGCATATAGCAGTTATGAGTCTGTGTATGTCTGCATGGGTAAGGTCCTCCCATCATCCCACAATTACAGACAAATACATCAGTTTGTTATCAATGGAAACAGCTGCCCCAGAACTGATTGCAAAATGGTAATAGGCTGCAAAGTCCTGCGGAGAACAGTGACAAGACAAATCTTCCTCTTAGGAACATCTCTTTAGAAACCATAGCGTGGTTCCTCCACAGTCACTATCTACACCTAGATCAGAAAATGAATTGCTGCTGTACGTGTAAAGGAGTGCTCCCGTGCTCCAACACTATAGGAAAAATATATCTCTTCTTTATTCTGCATGATACAGAGCAATAACACAAACAAGCTCTTATCAAGCCAGTGTTATGTATTTGCCAAAAAAAGTAAATTGAGTGCGTATGAGTCAGTATTTCCCTTTTCCTGATGAAGAGAACATGATGTACTGCAGGAGCAGAGATTTCCTTGATAACATTACACTCTGACAGCACGCACACACACACACACACACACACACACACACACACACACACACACACACACACACACACACACACACACACACACCACACACACACACACACACACACACACACACACACACACACACACACACACACACACACACACACACACACACACACACACACACACACACACACACACACACACACACACACACACACACACACACACACACACACACACACACACACACACACACACACACACACACACACACACACACACACACACACACACACACACACACACACACACTTACAGAAGGGGGTAGTGAGGGACTAACAGCTTCTCTAAGGATGAGATCCAACATCATTTGCACCATGCATAATCCCCATGGTGACTGCACCTACAAGATAACCATAGCGTCTGTGGTCTTATGGGGAAATGTACAGTATATGCATGTTGCTGTCAGGTACGGACATAGAGAGAGAGAGGAAGACGAAAAAGCAACATAAAAAAGAGAAAAATAAAAAAAGGGAGACAGACATAATTGAATATTTCTAATCTCTTTGATATCAACACTGTTACGTTCTGTACAAGGATGAGAAACACCAAAATTATTATTTTCGTCTTTTATTCATGACCTGCGGGACATCCTGCCTTACCCTCTCACTGCTTTGCTCCCAGTCAAACTCGACCTCCCTCCCTCCCTCCCTCTCTCTCTGCCTCCCTCTCTGTTCCTCTCTTGCATTCTCCTCATTCTCCTCATTCTCATTTACCGTCTTATCATCCCCATGTGTGATATATTACTAAGCTCGTAAATTCATGAGTGATTACTTATTTACATAAAGTATATAGTGCCGGATTGAGGGTGGGGTAAAGAGCAAGCCCTAAGAGCATTAGCATGTATGTTGATTACCGGTAATTATACATTCATGGCAGTCATGTCTATTTCAGTAATTACCTACAGTATATGTGAATGTTTTTATTTCATAACTAGTAATTGTGTTGCTGCCATTGTATTACATAATGACACTTTAAAACGAATTGCACTGGGTAAAACACATTCTTTTCAAGAGTAACTTATGACAAAACATATTTTTTATTCTGTGCAAATATAGTTAGAGGAAGCCTCAATTAATGTTGTTGTTTTTTAAAATCATGTCGCATTTACAAAACCTGAATTTTCCTTTCTATAGTGTTCCTACGGTGGTCGACAGGTGCAAATGCGTTATGACGTCTATAAAAAATGCCATTGAAAGACATTTTTCTTAACGATGCAAATAACAATTTCCTAAACAATGCAAACCTGCAACTTGAAAACCAATATGCATTCACCAACTTGACGGAAACAAGCAAAGGGTTTACTGAAAGCGCTGCATAAAAGATCAAAACAATGCAAACTGTTTCCAGGGGAGAGTAAAAATTGAGGCACACAGCTGGGACCGGTGCGCTTGTTGACGTTGGGGGATTATAAAGTTGGCTAACTGTCACTGTTGGCCCACTTAGCCTGTTTCATAGTTAGGTGTTTTGTCAGTATTTTTGAAATGGCGTCCATCGTAGTATTCAATGGGATGTTAGGATCTAATGAGCTGGTTATGCTGATATACCTTTCTTTATTTCAGGTAGAAAATAAGCATCGGATTGTATTTACCCATCATAATGTTGCACTACTGAAAGTTTAACGTCATGATGCTGTTTTGAGTCCAGACTTTGAGAAAGAAGACTTCTGGGGAAATAAATCACTTTGAACCACAACAGCTTTACCACTGCACACCATGCTTTAGATGATTTATCTCCTGGCTATGTTCCTATTGACTAGAGTTGTCGAGTGAAAATGTTCTGCATCTTTTCGCACAGTGACAGCAGTGTGAATACTGCATGCTATTTTCGTTTGCCTCAAGGTCTAGCATTCCAGTCATCCACCATTTGATCAATATTGCAAAACAGTACACATAAATTCAGATGCATTCACTTTTCTTCAAATGTACTTTCAGAAGGGTTTATTGGAGTAAATGATGTTCACTTGTTTTAGTATGTACGTATATTTGGAATAGTTGTTTAACATTATACTTTATTGATGATGTTTAGAAACACCATCACTCAATCATATAATATTAATGATTACAACAACAATCAGATCGCTCAAACAAACTCTGACACTGGAATTTAAAGTTAATCTCAGCTTTTGTGAAGCCCTGAGCTCACCACTTGGTTTTTATTTATGTATTTATTTGACAGGGACAGTGCACATTGATTGACATTTCTGTAAATACGCCAGAGTTAGCCAACAGGCTATTTTTCATCTGCAGTCCCTGGACAGATGTTGAAAGTCATCTGCTCCAACACTTGATGCTAACATGCTTTTTCTTTATTGATTGAAGTGCTTAGGTTTATGTTTAGGTGTGACATGTTGGTTTAAGACAGATTTCTCGCTGAAAAGCTTTACTTTTTTGAGCCTCCTCAATGAAACACCCCTCAGAAGCTCCTCTGTATAAAAATGGTTATTATTTAAGGGGAAATGTAACATTGGAATTGTATTAATTGTGTATTAATTCTAGTGACAGATATAATATGTCCCCTATATCCTTTTACAATTCATGGGTGAGTAGTTTCGCAGCAGGGAACATTAATTCATGAGGTCTTCAACAATGGAGTGAATCAGATTTGTTTAAATGTCAGCTCTCTACTGTTGACTAACAATCGATGGAGGTAGACATTTGGTCTTTTCAAGGCCTGAATCTATTTCAATAATATTCACACTGAGTTCCTGATAAATTGCTATTGATGGCTACTGATAGCCTCACAATGAGCTCACAGACTGTTCTGTACATGTGTTACTTGCATCAAGTGGATGCCATTCTTTTTTACATACTGTGTTTGATTTGAATGTGGAGGGGATTGGAAGGTAAATATTATTTCAGGTTTCCTTTATACAGTAAAAGTTAACCACATCTACACAATGTTCACAACATGCCCAATTGATTTGAAGGTTTATAGAGGTTATATTGAGCCAATACTCACAAGATACAGTTAACTCTAACAAGACTGAACAAAGGCCATGACATTGTTTGATATTTCATTTCCAGGAACAGAGATTCATAATAAAGGTTACACATGTATCATAGTCATCATTTTGATTTGACATTGTGGATCCTATTGCACTGCAGCAGGGATTTCAAATGTCATCAGAAACCGTGGAGTTGGTGTTTTTAGATTTGAGGAGGAGTATATACATTTTGCATCAACCTTTTATGCAAGCCAATTCATAAGAGCCTGGCTTAGTCTGTAGGGACTTGGTCTTGGAACCGAAGGGTCGCCGGTTCACGTCCCGATCGGACCAAAAAAAAGTTGGAGTGAGCTGGTAGCTGGAGAGGTGCCAGTTCACCTCCAAGGCCACTGCCGAGGTGCCCTTGAGCAAGGCACCTAACCTCGAAACTGCTCCCTTGGCGCCGGGTACCTGGCAGCCTCTCTGCTCTGCCACCTCTCCTATCTGCATGTGGTTGTGTGTGTGTGCATGTATATCCTCTGTGTTTGTGCATGTATATCCTCCCCTGTGTGTGTAATGTGTGTAAACACAACAGAGTGGGGAAAGAAATTTCCCTGTAAGGGATTAATAAAGTGTATCTTCTTCTTCTTCTTCTTCTGTATGCTAGAAGTCACATCTCATTTAGCCAACAACACAGGTGTTTGTTTATTTTCCAACTGTTCTGGCCTTCCTCTGTCGGGTCACATAACAGCACACAGGCAGCAAGGTCCTATGTGACAGGGGCATTACCAAGAAATCTCCTCTCACCTTGTTCTGTGCCTCTGTGTCCCTTTGGTGATCTACGTGTTGAGGCAAAAATATGTATGTGTCGCTAAGCTCCCAGCTGTGTCGGCTGCCCTCCGCCCTTTAACGCTGTCACCTCTCCAGCTAACAACAATCACTTTCATCACTTACCATAATTAGAGAGGGGACAGGATGTCATGTCACTGCCCACACTGTAGAGTCTCTGCGGCATCAGCAAGCTGTGTCCATACATTCAGAGGTCTCACACATGGGGACTTGTATTCTGTTCCATCTGCTGGAAGCAAAAGGTATGAATAAGAAGACACATTTGGCATTCAAATGTATGATCTCTTGAGAAGGTAGGTCAATTTCAACACAATCGTGCTCAACTGTTGAAAGTTAATTATTTATCATTTGAAAAGCTTTGTACCGGGTGAATTAAAACATACAAGACATACATTGCATTTGGACCATAACACAGGAAGATACCACTCACAGAAAATAATAACTGAACAGTAGAATTATTGAATAAATAATATGTAATTTCTTAAAAGTTTAAGAAAAGAAATGTGTGAATGCAAGAAATGTTTAAAAAGAAAAATCTCCAGATATTTGTAGACATTGAATGCCTACTCTACCTATTAAGCATTGCACCTACATTGTAGGACTCCAGCTTGAATACAAAAAAGGTTCCAATTCAGCATTACCATAAACATCTATTTTACACATTGAAACAATTAGATCAACAAATCAGGTTTATTAAGCTAGCTGTGGCTAATGCTGCAATGAACCGCTAGCCTCAAACAGAGAAGAGTGGAGCGAGTACAGTCCTTTCTAACTTCACAGCCCAGATTTGTATACGTTTTCAAACTCAGGACTACACCTACTGAAGTGACACCTCTTCAGGTAGATAAACCTGAACCCTGTGTTTTCACTGGCCTAGCTACAGCCTTGCTTGAACTCGTCCAGATCATCAACATCCCAGCCACAGAAAAATGTGACAATATTGCATCAGTGGTGGCTTCATATGTTTGAAAAAGAGTAACAAAACTGACCCTATGATAAACCTTGAAGACTCAACCAGACAACATGTCATAATGTAACCTCTGATGTGGCATTTCTACTAAAGCACATTTAGCAACGTGTGGCCCTAACACTTCATCAGGTGCAGGGTGACCCATGTGGTCGGACAGTTGGTGAGGTTGACAGTTACTGGGACCTTCGCCACAATAATGCCTGCACAGAAATACATGCTGTCTTACCTCTAACCCCACCTCTAAAAGGCATGTGAATATCATCTGAGGCCACATACTTTTTGTAAAGTGCACACGACAACAAACTGATGCCTACAGCTGAAAGTATACTATCATGAATGACTGATATTGAAGTATTTAGTTATATAAATTGCAGTTGAGAAATTGCAAAGTATATAAGGTTACGGTATGTTCCGATCCATTTATAATTTTTGTCAATATGCGATTTGGACACTGGTGGAATGTAACATAGTATATTTACTCAAATACTGTACTAACAGTTAAAGGTGCTTGTACTTTACATTAATGTTTTTCCATATGCTACTTTATTATTCTACTCCAATACATTGGCAGTAGTTTTACGGTATACTCCATTGTTTTACAGATTTAGTTTTAAACTACTTTCTAAACAGATTTAGATAAGTACAAAATATAAATAAACAAATAAATGATATATTACAACAGATTAAACTACCAAGCAGTAAATAAAGTAATTCAAATAATGCTTTCTTACCAAGTGCATTGAAGGGATGACCACATGAATGCATCAATAATTAGATTGATTATATTCTGAGAAATGCCAAACTACATAAAAGTACTTTTGTTTCTTTAAATGTAAATACATTTTGATGTTAATACTTCTGTAGATTTTTGAATGTGGGATATTTACTAACAACTAGGATTATTACAATGCAGTATTGCTGCTTTTAGTAATAGATCTAAGTACTTCTTTGACATGTATTTTTTCAGATTTAAGTCTTGACATTGAGCTTCTGCAACAACTTAATGTTGGCCCGGTGTTTAGGATGCAGCTCTTCTCCATGCAGGTCAGGCTCAGCCAGATGCTCATGAATACAGTTGTAACTTGGAGACCTGCAAGTTTCATGTGCTGAAGTTTCCGAAAGCTCAAGGTCACTTCCTGTTTATTTGCACTTGGTCACATACTTGCTGTCAAGCTGTTGACTACCTTGCTGACCCTTAGTTTTAGCTGCGGCATATAAACATGACAGTTACTGTATTTCATTTTATATTCATTTGAATCATCATTTTAGTTTTTCTACCCTCATTAAAATTGAGAGGGCTATTTTATGCATAACTTTATTCTCCTTGGATTGTGGCCTAATAATTAGACAAGGTTATACCGCAATAAAATAATTTACTGTCATTTATATTATCATTCAACCGAGATAGACTGCAAAAAGAAAAACTTGCGTTGCCTCAACAGCCCCTAAATAATCTGTACTCTGGTTTAGATAAAGAAACGGGCTGAAGATCTAAATCCAGTTTACGCTACAATATACAAAAAACGAATCAATTTGATGTTCAAAAGGTAAAACAAAGAATAGTTTTTAAAATAATTACTGTACTAATCTTAGATAGAGAAGAAATGTTCTCATTTTATCCCAGTGTAAATACACGGTATGAGAACAGGTAGGAAATAGATGCCTTTAATGGTGCGTTATAATCAGCACTGAACTTCTTCAAAGCCATAATTAGTCTGAGTCCATTCTCACTTTCCTGACCCTCCCTCTCTTTCTTCACGTTCAGCGGGAGAAATAAATACTTGGTAAAAAAAGCAGAAAGGAAACCAAAAACAAATCATCTTCTTGTGATCATTAAAAAGAGAACGTGGAGGAACAGCTGCTTGCACGAAGAAGAAAAAACAGGATAACACCAATGCTCCACAGTGAGCAATCACAGAGGCCAAAGGAGACAGCTGTCCGCCTTTGTTTACAATTAAGCTCATCTTCGCTTTCACTGTTTTTCAGAATGCTCAAAACTTTTCAGAGTTCTATGATTTAATTTGGATCTCTTTGCATCGTAATGGATTTGTTCTGTGTTGCCAAAAAAAAGTGTAATTCGTTCATCCTTATATAGGTGTGAAGATCAGCATAGAAACAGCTTGGCTCTGAATCTATCCAAATAACAAAATCCTCCTAGAGCGTCTTGAAAAATACACACATTTAATTTGTTGCTTGTACAAAAACTCAACCTGTACAAGAATCGAGTTGATGTTTTTCCGGGGAAATATTGATCTTCTGATCTTCATTTTGGGAAAAAAGCAAGTTCATTTCCAAAATGTCAGAGTTTATTTGAATACTGTATTTACCATATTCTTCTTCTCATCTGCAAATACAAATAATCTTCTATTACAGCCTCTTCGTCAACAACAGCAATCTCACTAGGAATAAACAAAATGGTATCTGAATTTATAGAATCCCAAAGAATAAGGGAGATTTCCATGTTCTCTTTGTGTTAAAAGAAAATGTTTGTCTGACATTTTATGATCCTTTTAAGTGTGAACCCTCCTGTGGAGATTACCCTTTTTATGAAGTGCAATTTCTTTCTTTTCTTTTTTATATTTCACATGCAGGTTGGCTGATTAACGCCGTAAAGCTGATTTTAAAATTTCACGAGTTTCCCTGGGGTCCAGAAAAAAAAGGAGTGTGCTTTTGTACCGCATATTGTTCCTAGTGAATATGCAGCCAAACGTTGAACAGAGAGAATGACAAATGAGGTAGAAGCCTGTGTTTTACAGGAACGGTGCTTAATTACATACAAAGCTGCCATTTAGAGTCCATTGTCCTCCCTGAATGTTGGCAGACCTCGGCACAATGTGTTGACTGCATCCTTCCTTTCTCTTTCTTGATTTGTTTTCTTCCCCCATTTTGAGGGTTATACAGCATAACCATTCTGAACCCCTTGTAATTTCCCCAGTAATCAGTCTGTTCTTTTTCGGTGGCAAAGCTCTAATCAAACATCTCATAGCCTCTACCAGCTAGAAATGTGTTATTCCGACAGAAAAACAAAAAAGCATACAATTACTCCCGGAGGACCTGTCCCTCCTCTTCGCTACAGCTGCAGAAAAGAGGGCACTATTCCAGACACGTCCTCCTCCTCTGTTCTCTTCTCTTTCCTTTCTTCTGTGCGTTGGAAAATAAGACCATATACACCCAAACCATAATGACAAAAGATTTTAAAAGTATTGTGGAATTTAAAATGAGTAGAAATACTCAGTAAAACAGCAATTTACGGCTTCAGTAGACATGTCACCTTATGATAAATAATGAGTGCTATAATTGCACCTGTCATTATGCACATGTTGTTGTTGTTTATTTGAGAGCAGTTTTATGTTATTATTATATATTAAAGTTTCTTAAAGTATTTTTGAAAAGGGATCCATACATAACATCTATTTTCAATATAATTGTTATCATTTGAGGTTTATAAGGAACATACAGTTATAGAGATCCTTCATATGGCATCTAATAGTTTCAGAGAAAACAAAGGTAACTGAAGCAAAAGGATGCCTTAATTATTCATTCATTTCCACAACAGGCAATGCAGTAATGTACGGTAGGCTATGTGATGGAGGGGACATTGTAAAACTACACATGTAAAATGATTACCTGTCATGTTTGTCCTTAGACAACTGATTCAATATATAACTGTTAAGACCTAAAGTAACTTTACCACAATATGTAGCAAGTCATTTCAAAGCATTTATATTGGCAAAAAGACAAATTATTGATCGGTTTCTTTTTAAATTGTATCACACTGCATCAATACTGCCTCAAAATAAGAATGGCCATCCCCTAAAATCAAATGCAGTGAGGCATCCATCATGACCCAGATGGTAAAAATAACCCATTTGTAAATGTAAACCATTTTAGCTCAAGTCCAGTCAATTTTATTTATACAGCACAATGTCACAAATCTGCCTCACTATTATTATAATGTTTTACTTTTCCCAATCATGAGGCTCATTTAGCATTAAAAGTGTTCCTTAACGCCTGAATAAAATAAAGTTTCAGCTTATCTATCTTTTAGCATATTGAGTGAGACTGTTGACCAAGCATTCAGCTTTATTTTCTTAAAAGACAAGCCCATTTCATAGTTGTTTTTTTGGCCCTACTCATGACTGAGATAAAGAGTCTTGCAGTATTGTAGTGTTCACAATGTTTATACAAAGAAGTGTACTCATCGCAAATGGAAACAACTCCACATGTTAAATAAAAGCAGGCAAAACTAATATGTCTCCTGCATTGTAAACGTTACAGTCCCCTAACTTCGTAACAGTTACTTACCTCAATGCAATGGGAAGGTACATTCTTAAAAAGTATTATTGTGTGTGGCAAAACCAATCATATATCTAAATGAAATACTGAGGGGAGAAAACGAGTGTTGTTTTAGTTTTCATGGAGCCCAGTTGACGGCTTCTAGCCACATGTTTTAAACGTTGTGCTTGTGAACACACCCCTAGCAATACATGCTCTCAGCGGCAGATTCGGATTGGACAGACTGCTAGCTTGTTTCAGGAAGATGGGAGACGATTTAGGTGACGAGTGGTGGGCACACGAGGATAAATCAGGTATATTGCTTGACTTTAGTGTCTGTATTTCTAATGTTTCTCAACCGTGTGGTCCGGGAGGTTTTTGTACATTATTCAAATCTGAGTAGCTTGTTGCTGTGCGAGAAATATCGGTTGCTAACTGTAAGATAACGTTAGCTTGTGAGTTGCTGTTAACTTAACGTACATTCTGAATACGTTGACGACAGTAACCATAGTGGCACGTTTAATACAACACACCTGTGTGTTTTTGTACAGCTTACCTGTGTTTTTGGAAGGACATGGGGAGTTAGCGTTGGTAGCAAGAGTTGGTACCAGGTGATGTGTGAAAACACGTGTGTTAGTTGTCTGTGTGTGCGCGTGGGTCATGATATGTTATGTAGTTTCTAAAGTTGTCTGTCATGCCCTGTACTTTCACTTTAACTTCAGTTAGCTGCTCTCCTCTAACTTTGCATTTATTCTGCTATGTCCATCTTCTTCTTCATACATCAACACTGATATTTCCCTGCGGCTATTCTTTCATAGCTCCATGCACTCTGCATACCAATAGAGGGCAGTCCTGTTCCTTAAGGATCATTGGCCTGATTACTATGGACAGCAGTGTTGCTGAGTTTCCGAGGAGAATATGTGTTTTTTCAAGGTAATACAAACAAACGTTGTAATTAGTGGACAAAACAGACTTATTCTCTCTGTCTCTCACTTGCAACCAAACACACAAACAGACCAGTGGCAAACAGTCAATTAAAAACATTTACTCATCTACTAAAGTGCAATGTACTTTAAAATAGAATATTTCCATTTACACTACATTATTTAAATATGATGTGTTATACTTCACCATAACGTTTCCTAGTTACATTTACTTAATTATATTTATTTGAACGCATAAATTACTATATCAAAAACGTACTCAGAATCAATGAGATTCTCAAATGATATATTATTAAGGGTTGAACTACTAAATAATAACGTATTAGTTGTTTAAGGTAATAGTGATGTTACAGTAATAATAAACGGATAATATAGCAAATTATATAAATAAAGCATTATGATGTGAAGGGCCCTTCTGCCTCATGAGTACTTTTATTTTGTGTAATATTTTACTTTTTATTGCTACTGCTTTTACTGAAATAACATAAAATAGCATCATGTTGGTGTACTGTACTTACTCCATCTTGTAAATGGCTCATTGCATTGGTAGACTGTCTCCTTCAAAATTAATCCAGGGCACACACGGGTATAAGAATGCCTTTATTTCACATGGCAATTAAGTATTTAAAATGACAAATGCCTTCATCACGCATTCGTGCACACCTGTATTATTATATATTGCACTAATGAGTGGTTGGAGTGGAGGTTCTCTCTCAATGTGCAGGCCTAATTGGACAAAGACAATGAAGTGATACATCATCAATAGTGAGGGGAGAGAAGGGATGAATCCTCTTGATGCGGCCTAGCCTTCCAATCACAATTATATAATCTAATCGCCTTTTTATTATGAAAGGTATTATTTTGAATCATTGGGCTGACATATTTAATCATGTTGTAATCACATGTCTGTTAGACATTCTCAGGGTGAGTATTTTCCCTGTATGCACTGAGATTTTCCATGTATCTGTCAAGTATTGAGAGCTCTGTCCTTTGTTTAATTAGTTAATCCTTTGGTCTTGGGACTCCTTGTTGGACCAGGCGTCTTTAGCGACCCAAGAGGAATCAGATTTTTTTTTTTTTAAAGAGGATTAACTATCCGTTGTTTACCTAATGTTCACCCGTGCAGATTTGCTCGCACTTTATGGTGAAATCTGTTGTTTGTGTTAAGATGTCTAGTGTTAGACCTTTTTTTACAGCATCAATACAATAATCATATAAACCAATGTACTTTTTGGAGTGAGAGCTCTTATTATTCTAGGTTAGTCCCTTTTCCCTGTCTGGCATCCCATCCTTGCTTGCATTTGTAAGCTGCTTGACAGAAAAGGCTGTGAGGCTGACTGAAAATTGACAAGACAGAAAAGGGGAGTTGAAGTGTGTTAGATAGAGCATGGTACTGACTTTGAAGTCTTGAGAATGAAGAAGTGGTTCATGAGAAGCAGTATGACTGTTATGATGATGTGTCTTGTGGCTAAATGCTCACACTGATGACAAAGACTCTCACGAGGCCTCTGTCATGCTCCAGTCTGCCCAACACCGTCATCAAATGCCTGTTTCCACTTTGCCAGCCGGTGATGTCAGTGTGGCTGATGTTTCTCCAGGTTTGTCATCATGTACCTGATATCTTCCAGCCTGTGCTACCACAAGCCTCAGGGTGTCCCCCAATACTGTCAGCTAGTTTTTATTTAGATGACACAGCTCATTACAATTTATATCAAAAGCTATTTAACAGGCAATTCATTCCAGCCACACTGTGTAATCATATACTTTGTGGTGTTGACCTTTTTAAAAGTTGATCTGTTGTTGACTTAAATCCATGAATGCTGTCATTAAGGGTTTAGGGTTGATGCTAGTCTCTAATTTATTTAAAGACATTGGCTGATCTCAATACAGATAATCATCAAGTTGGCTTATTTATAGAGAACATTTAAAGCAAATGTTGACCAAAGAGCTTTTAAGAAAGATGAGATTAAGTGGTTGATGATTAAAATGAAAGACGATAACTTTGTTAGAAGGCTACAACTTGTACAAATCATCGCCATACCTCATATGTGTTTTTTGGGTAGTTGGATACACTGTGATGCAATATATTTTACAACATAAATTATGTATACTGCTCCTGATTAGCGTGCTACATAATTTCGTTATTGTTGGCAACCACATTCATCTTTCCTTTCAATGTTCTAGTTCAGGGGTGTCAAACTCAATTTCATCGCGGGCCACATCAGCATTATGGTTACACTCAAAGGGCCGGTTGTAACTTTATAAATATACAGTACCAGTCAAAAGTTTGGACACACCTTCTCATTTGAAGGTTTTTATTTATTTTAATAATGTTCTACATTGTAGATTAATACTGAAGAGATCAAAACTATAAAAGAACATATATGGAATTATCTAGTAAACAAAAAAAGTGTTAAAAATCCAGAATATGATTTATATTTTAGATTCTTCAAATTAGCCCCCTTTTGCCTTGATGATAGCTTTGCACTCTCTTGGCTTCTCTATATAAATATACATGTATAATATATATTAAATAATGTATTATATTACATTATCGGCTCTGCATTGGATTATTATCAGTTCCGGTAATAACTTCATAAATAACTACGTCTGAAAGCAGAAGTCTAGGGCAAATAATTGAAAGCAAATATTCAAGAATTACACCTATTGTATATTATAGTCTTTGCACGTTCTTGCGGGGCCACATAAAATGAGGTCGCAGGCCGGATTTGGCCCACAGGCCTTGAGTTTGACACCCCTGTTCTTGATGGATATCCTTTTCCTGCATACCTTACAGAGCCATTTGAACTCATGTTTTTACAGCAAAAAGTTATTAGAAGTGGTTTAGTTTTAGTGTGTAAACATTAGATTCCCAATTAGGTGAAACCCAGACCACGGACTAGTTTGACACTTGAACTTTCATGTTTCACATTCACAGTAAATGGCTATAAAGTAAGAAAATTGTCAAAACCATGACAGAAACGGTATCATTTTACTGCGTTGGGAGGTTTAGCTGGCAACCTGAGATGTGCAGATGGCTTTGCCTGCTGTGGCAACATAAGTGGCCACATAAGTGTTTCTTTGACAGTAAATGGGGAAAGGCTGAGAAAATGTGTTAATGGATTTGTTCATATATCAGCTTTCAGTTTTAAACATGTTAAGACTCTGATAATTACAACTTACCTTTTATAAGTTATGCTCAGGGAAGAATGGGCTTTAAATAGTCGATCCACCATAAAGCCTGAACAGACCCACCACCACTAGGTGTTCCAAGTTTAATTGTGTCAGAAAAACATGAGCTGAGTTTTCCAGTGCATACTTTTGGGAGGTGTCACACACACACACAGACACCCACCCACACACACACACACACACACACACACACACGTACAGTAATGAAGTATTTGCTGTGGTTGAGATAGTGGCCGACTCACCCTTTGAATCAAGTTTAGCAAACACATAACCCTTTTCTATCGCAGTAGGTCCTAGTTTTATCCCTTTATTTCATGGTTAAAATGTGTTAAATGAACATACAAGCCCTTGATGTGTGGTGCTTTAAAGTGTTGAGTTGGCCCTGGAGGGAGAAAACATCAAACCAGGTATTTTTTGTCTTTTCTGAGTCCAACTATTTTCCACACTGGCCGGACAATTTATTAGCTATATCGATGCCAACCTGTTCTCAAAAATACTCAGGGTAAATAAATAAAATCAACACAAACACTTTTAATGAGCAGAAAAAAACACATTGATGAAACCGAAAATTGTAAAAAGCACATCAAATATTTGGCTGCACTGAGGTCTCACTTAGCGCATACAGACAGTAAGCACATGTCTTAAAAGACACACTAACTACACAAAGTAGGCTTTACAACAGCTCTTATAAAACACACCACAAAGCATTTATTTCATGATTGTTACAAAATACAACAAACTAGATTCTCATTAGGCAAAGTGAATTTTTTTAGTTGTATAATACAGAAATAGGACTGAGAATATGTTCAGAATATATACATTCTCACCTAATCACAAAGGCCACTTACTGTTATATGTGAGGAATGTGCAGCTGTACAGGTAGCAGGGGATATTGTAATGCTACTTGTAATCTTGCCGACACCTTTGACATGACAGCCACTGGCGAGCACTTGAGTCCTTTGCTCATGTCGGAGATAGTATGGCCCAACAGGCTGCGGGATGCTGTGGGTAATACCTGTCAGGGACTGGATGTATGGACTCCCCAGATGAATATGGATCTTGCTATCCTCTGTGGCGATGATACCTGGACTTGTATCGGTGCTGTTGGACCTCTGATGTTGCCAGCTGTTCTGCCGCTCCGGTGTCTTGCAGTAGGCTTGACTTGCAGCTTCCATCGGCTCTGGAGAACAGGTCCGGACTGTTACGATCTGGATTGGAGAGTTGCTCTGGTCGGGTGTCGCAGACCGTGATGAATTTGGACTTAACATCCGTGAGATGGGTGTACCGTCAAGTGGGGAGATGGTGCGGTCAGGGCTTGAAGGTGGGGTGTTACAACTGACTGCAGACAGAGATGTGTTCTGTATGATGGTTATTCTCTGTTTAGGCGAGGCTCCGCTTGTTGGAATGAGCGCTGTGCTGGTGTAGGACGTAGCTGCGTCTCCAGTGGGGCTGCTTATCTCCAGTGTGGCTGTGTTGAGTATATGATGGGGTGTTACTTTGATGTGCAAGGGCTGCCCTGGTGTGTGCGTTAACATCATCACCTCTCCGCTTGGGGGCATATCTACTCCGTCGGCAGAGGGGCTGCTGTATGGGCTTACGTTATTATTTGCACTGTTCAAGCTGTTAAGGCTGTTGACGAGAGACCTTCTTCTATTCATGACTTCAGTGTTGTGGTTTGGGTCCTCATTCTCGCTTTCTTCATCCTGTTTCTCGCTGTGCTCGCTGTAGTCAGATGTCAGGCTATCAGTCTGAACCTCTTTGGTGTTCTGGCAAAGGTCAGGAAAGAGTTGTCTGTTTGAACCAGGTGTAAGATTCTTGATCTGTCTATGCCGGTCTATCTCACTGTTCAGTTCCTTCATCTCTCTGGCCAGCTCTCTGTTACTGGCTTCCTGCTGGCTCAGTTTCCTCTGCAGTGTGGAGTGGTCGGTCTGAACCCTGCAGATGGACTCGTCTGTTCCCATCAGCTTCTGAAGTTTGTCTTTCAGGGTATCCACCTCTCTGCCTAATAATCTTGACTTAACCTGCTCCTTCTGAAGGCGACAAAGGAGAAGGTGCTCCTGGTTGACCTCCTGCTTTTCTGCCTGCTCATACCTGGAGAGCTCCCTCTTTGCCAGCTCGAGCTCTTCAGTCAGAGCCTGGGACAGCTTCTGTTCGTCCTTGAACCTCGTTTTCAGGCCGGCAAAGTCCTCCTCCACCTTTATTAGCTCTTCTTCCATCATCTCCTTGTCTTGTAGTCTCTTTTGCAGCATTTCTAGCTCCCGGGTCAATTCTTTGACTTTGTTGTCGTCTGTTTGGCAGTGGTGGTTAGCGTTGTTTGGAATTGAGCTGTGTGTGTACTTCTCCTCTTTTTCTTTTCTGTTTTCCAAGAGCTGTAACTTTCTCTTCATTATGATTATTTTGTTTTGTTGCTCGATGTTCCTCTCCTCCTCTGTTTTGAGTCTGTCTTGGAGCTCATGTTTTTCCTCCACCATACCCTTAACCCTGTCCTCTAACTCTGCCTTGGATCTCAGTGCCTGCTGCTTCTCTTCTCTCAGTCTCTCTGTCATTGATGTCAAATTGCTTTGCTCATTCTTGTTGCCCTCCTTCCTGTTGAGTTGTTCCTCCGCCTGTCTGAGCTTCTCAGCCATGGTCTTTCTGTCCTCCACCAGAGCTACGGTCAGAGTCCTGAGCTTTGCCAGGTCCTGTCGAATCACCGCCTCGCTCTTTCCCATCTGGCCTTCAACTCCCTCTAGTTCTCTCACTCTAACTTTCAGTGTGTCGAGCTCACCAGACAGCATCTTTCTATCTTCTCTCTCTCGCTCCAAGCTTCCCTTCAGAATACTGCAGTCCTGTCTGCTCTTGCCTAAAGCCTCCTCTACCCTGTCCAGTTCAGTGATTCTGCCATTGAGTTTATCCACCTCAACTTTCAAACTGCGGCAGTGGCTCGCCTCCCTCGCTAGTCTGCGGTCCAGCTCTCGACACTGGTCCCACATGCGTATCAGCTCTTCGTCCTTTCCCTCCATTTCCACGACCCTTCTCCTCAGCAGCTCGACCTCTGACAGCAGGCTCGGGGCTGTCATGGTGCTCTGTCTTTGGTTGAGGATGGAAACTTGATTTTGTCGCAGGGATTTCAGCTCCTCCTTCTTTGCTCTGGGGTGAGCGGCACTAACCTCCTGCTGGATGTGATCAGTGATGGCGGTCAGTTCTTTGACCCGATGCCTCTGCTCCTCCAGCAGCTCGCTCAGACACTGTTGCTCGCTTACAACCAGCAGTGCAAGCGCCTTCAGTGAGATCAGTTCGCCCTTTAGATTGGACACATCTCCTTCACTTTTCTTGTCCTTTATCTCCTGGTATTCTCTCTCTTTCACAACCAGGAGCTTGAGTCTGTAGAGGAAAAACAAAAGACGCTGATGTGAGTGGCCTGGTTGAAATGTGTAATTGATACTTAATTCAGCCTCCAAGGACACTTCGTAGTATTTAAACTTAACCTCATGACCACCACTTTTAAACACAAATAGTTTCCTAAGTGGTGCATTTCCAGCATCATTTGTAAAGAGAATTGAAATTACTCGACACAATAATCCTAACATCTACAGGAGCTAGTAATACTTTCCTCTCTCCCTTCTACATCTGGTCTGTGTTTGTTCCTACCTGTAAATCCTAGATATATCCATGTAACTGTTATTTTTGCATTTCTCTCCAGGCAGAGTGCGGTCTGTAGGTTGTTTAGACTATCACAGCAGATGGTCCCTTGGCAGGGAGTGTTGGTTAATTAAGAAGTTCATCTACCCTTGAGTACCCTCAACGCTGCATCCAATCACCCTCCTTCTGTGCACCTCCAATGCTACCCCCATTTCCCGCAAGGAAAGGCCGGGAATTCCCCCTTGTTTCATAAGTAATTACATACTGGCTACATTTACTAAGTGCTGTCACTCCTCACATTTCCCCAGATGCATACCAGTACTGTACAAATTCATTTCACACACACACTGTAAAACATTTTCTCATGTGTTATTGCAATCGCGTTACACTTCAAAGTGATCTCATTCGAGTAGCTTTTGACTTTCTGGAATTAATGTCACACAAGTATGCCGACTGTTTGCTGATAGTGTTGTGTGGACAAACAATATACAGTGGCGACATTTAGAGAAGTGTACCTACTTCGATGCATTTATTCCTCTGCCCATTTTTAAAAGAATTCCCACATACTTTTAACTTGAACTTTTATGAAACATTTGATAAGTAGGAGGCCTTTATGGAGAGTTTTGTAAATAAATATGAATTCTTCAAGTTTTTGGGGTAGCTTATATTAGGTAAAACATGAGACTGCACGTTGTCTTCAAGTGAACAGCATTTTTCTATGTAATATTTAGAAACTGTAATGTTGCCATTAAGATGCACATCACCTAATGCTATAATGTGTATGTGTGAGTTAAATTGACAAAGACCTTGAAATATATGGTATATTTCTGTTATACTTAGATCAATAGCTACACAAACTTGCATTGAGATTTGTTTGTAACGGTCTAACTCTTAGTCGTGATTATAGTATTGTCAAACAAATACTTTGAAATATCAACAAATTGTAAACGGTGATACATTTAAATTAATATGTCGAGTTTCAGTGAGACTTACATTTTTAGTTTAGACTTTTAACTTGAGTTTTTCTGATAGCAACCTGCCTTGTAAGATGTTCTATCTATCAGATCTAAGCAGAACAGGACAGTTCTCACATAGCCCGCAACTCATCTTACAGTTTAAAAGTTTGCAAATGATAAAGTTTCTAAATGTACTTTATATCTTTTCCACTGTTAACAAGTCTTTTCACTGTTCCTACCTGTACTTTGCCGTCAGTCTCTGTCCTTTAAAATCCTTAGAGAATAAATCGTCTCTTTCACCTCTCCCTTTCCCGGAGATCCGAGTGATGTGGACATTCCATCCGGAAAACCAAACATTATGAGAAGTGCTCTGCACACTGAGTCTCACTCGCAGTCAGTGGCGCCCATTACATCATCAGCAAGTCCTTATATGGGACTGAACAGGCTCTACTGCTGTGTGTGTGTGTGTCCTTGTGTGTGTGTGTGTGTACGTGTGTGTGTTTTTACTGGAGTTAAGCCCATTCCAGATGAGGTCATTGTGTAGCCATGCCAAAGAAGCTAATGGGAAGGACAGAATGTGTTTGTGTATGTGTGAGTGTGCGAAGAAAAGTAAAGCTTCAATCACAATTTAAACTCGAGAGGCCAACGCTCTCAGTTTGCACGATAAGCCTTGCAAAGATGTTAATACATGCTGCAAAAGTCCTATGTTCTACGAACTGTAGCTCATGCATACTGTAGTGTGTGTGTGTGTGTCTGTGTGTGTGGTGTTCCCGTGTGTTTTAAGAAGAGAGGCATGTTTTGTGAGTTGTAGCTGCTTTGCCTGGGGCCTGATAACCTGACTGTGAGATGACATCATCAGTTCATAGGCCCTCAATTACATCCATATGTCTTTCTTTCTTTCTCTCTCTTCCCCACACCACCTCTCTATCCTTCTTTATGTCATTCTCTTCCTAACCTTAGCTTATTGCTAGAAGTTATGTATTGCAATTTAGTTTTTGTAGTTTGCTATTTATACCACTACCTTGCTATCATCAATTTCTTCTGCGTTCTCTTATGGTATTACTCAAATCAAATGTATGAGCTCAGTGGAGCAGGGAGGGATGAGGGATTATACTCTCATTATTCTCGCTGCTTGTCTCGTCCATCACAACCAGAGTGACAAAACTCATAATGGCATAATAAATGATATTATATCTCGCTACTTGATGGCACCACCAGCGCTACAGGAGAAAAATAAACATATAGGTCTGTGTGTGACGCACTTTCCCCTCTGGGAGCACTTACTCGCACCATGGCTCCTCGTTCCAGCTTTCACTGGGAAATATACCTCTGATGGAATTTCTTTCTGTCAAGCAAACCATCTAGTCCCCAATTAAAGGAGAGCTATTTCCCCTGTGTCACGTCGTCATTACACAAAAATGTACCAAACAGCCAAAAAGACACACTTAAACTTCATTTAGACATTTATGTTCTCAAGCATTTTTACACCAGGCATGGAAATCTAGAGATTGCTCGTATATATTCAAGGAAAGCAAAGAAAGGTTGTGCAACAGTGCCTAACCTCTGTGGAGAAGAAAGACGGGCCATAGTTTACAAATGTGCAAACAATGTCTCCATGGTAATTGAAAGTTTCTGTCAACAGCGGATTCAGCAGCCCTGTGCTAACAAAACACATGTCATAGAAGAAGAAAAGTTTCTAAGCCTTTAAAACATTAAGATACTCTGTCATCTCTTATCACATCGCATGATCCGGTTTCACTTTCACACATTTGTTTTTATTGCAACACACTTAATCAGTTTGTTAAGCCAACAAAGAAGTGAAAGATAGAGAGAAGCTCTACAGCATCCATCCAAATCAACTGTGTTGGAGTCTCCGATGGGAATCCCGGGCCTCGAGTTACTGACCACAGCAGTGACTTGTCTTAATGATGAAAGGCCTGTATGTAGGCCTGTCACGATAATTAATTTTGTTGGACGATACATTTTCCTGGAAATTATTGCAATAAACGATAATATTGTCGGCACTGTTGTAAGACCATTTTAGACCACTGACATAATGATAATATATAATAATAATTCAAGTACATCCTTTCAAACATAACTTTTTATTGAACATTCAACATGGAAAATGAAATGTGAAATAATGTTAAAATATATAAATGATATATAATAAATAAAACATTAATTCAATTATAATAAATTAATTAAATCACACACAACCAAAACAATAAATTAAATAGACTCAGGCTGGAAAACAGAGCTCTCTCTCTATCTATATATCTATCTATCTAGTATTTTTTGTCCTCGGCCGCCCCGTAGTTTCAGAGCGCATCGAGTTTAAAATACCATCTACATGCTGATGCTGACAGCCCCGCTCCTGCCGCCCGCTTGTGGCAGACCACACTTCCACGCTCACCGGCAGGCCCGGACTGGCCATCGGGAGGACCGGGAGGGAGTGTGTATGTGTGGCGCGCGAGCGAGGCACACCTTACGTGTTGTTGTTAGCATCTGGTGCTAGCTAGCTGCGCTAACGGATATAAGGAGCTGTTTCAATGACATTTCGCCGACAACTGCGCCGAGCACTTGACTTTATGCAGGTAGCCAGACAGTGGGACATTGTACGAAAAGTCAGCACGGATAGTACGCGCTACATGATTGCAGCGTCCAGACAGCACACGTTCGAGCATATATGCCTTGAGCGGCACATAGCTCCAACGATCCATCACAGTGTCTCCACATTCACACACACACACACACACACACACACACACACACACACACACACAGTATTATTGTATGAGAGAGGTTCCAGGTTGAATTGAGGCGAATATTTGTAATGTTCAGAGGTTGTTGTGTTTAATATTCATGAGAATTTGTCATTGTTCAAATGATAATAAACAAACATATAAAGCATATGTGTCCACTCATATGTTGATAAGAGTATTAAAAACTTGAAAAATATCCCTCTAAGGTACATTTAGAACAGATAAAAAATGTGCGATTAATCGCGATTAAATATTTTAATCGACTGACAGCCCTAATAAATAATTATTTAACTGCTGCACGTGCACACGGAGTGTCCTGACCATGGTCCTGACCTGGCTGTGTGTCAGCCCCGCCCCTCACAGCGTGCGTGGCCGGCAGCCACAGCGCGCCTGGCAGCCACAGCGCGCCTGGCTAAAATGCTGGTCAAACGGCAATTTATCGAGCTCAGAAAAGTTATCGAGTCCATTTTTATTTATCGTACGATAAGTCTATTTATCGATTATCACGACAGGCCTACCTGTATGGTTCCCCATGTTGGCATCCTCTTATACCTTATTGATTCAATACAAATGTGACTGCCGGTTTTGAAGGGGACCTATCATGCAAAATGCACTATTTGATGTCTTTTATACATAAATATGTGTCCCCGGTGTGTCAGGGAACTCACGCAGCGTCGGAAAATAAAACCCTCTCTCTTTTCCTCCGTACCCAAATCTCTAAAAACGGGGCTACAATGGAGCTGATCCAGATTTGCGTACGATATGACGTAATATCCGAAATGTGGACCCACGGCCCTATCAGCAACGTTGTTATCCGAAACAATGTCCGACTGTTTTGGACGTAATATGGTCGGTGCATGTTTACATTGGCATCGCTAACACTCAGAGCTAACCTGTACTAGAGAGCATGTGTGTGAAGAAGCAGGAAATAAAAAGGAACTCACCTTGTGGTATAACCGGCAAGAGAGAAAGCCTTTGAGCTCCATACTGTTTCAGAAATAATCCTTGATAATCCATGATATGGCGTTTCATCACGGCAGTATCTGCCGGTAGCATCTCCCGCATGAGCTCAGCCCCCTCCTTTTTTTGTATCAATTTTAAATCTTTATACCCCAAATCAGCGCTTTTGAAACAGGAAGTGAAATAGAGGGATATGAGGCATGGCTAGAATGGGTGATCTGTTCAGTATTTTGAGCAAAACACTTCATAGACATGTTTTTTATATATCTGAGACCTATGCTATTGCCTAAAAATAGCATGATAGGTGCACTTTAATGTCAGAAGAATGTCATCTTTACTTGTTTGTTGATTGTACTGATGAAAACTTGATTTTGAATACACCAGAAGTTATAGAGGAGATAAGACAATGGTATGGTTAATACATCAACCTGCTTGATAACCTTGACACTAATGACTTTATTATTTCTAAGAAAAAGGTCTCTGTAAAATGAGATATTCCTCTGTGGAATGTGAAGGATAAATCCTCCTCATTCCTTGAAATTCCTTCCAACAGACCAACTCCTAAACCAGAGTTCACGAGGTCCTGTTTTGCTTCGAGGAGGGGTTGGCATCCGCAGCGCTTCTCCTCAATTACAAGCACGATCAGATCCCTCTTAGGCTTTTCCAAGAAAACCCTAAAACATTGCTTCTTATATGAAAAGAGCACTTTGGCTGCTGTTGTATTAGCTCCTTTTTCATCCAGAGGAGTAATTTGGGGATATTGAGTTTTTTCAGTTGTTGCTTTTGAACAAATCCTCCAGTTGTACTTAACATAATGCTGTATAGGGTTATAGAAAAGGCATATTGGAAGAGAAGCAGCTGCTCATGCAGTTTTTCCTGGCTTTTGTCTCCTAATTTATCAGTATGTTTAATACAATTGAAGGGCTGGCTAAACTGACCTCATCTTATTGGTACAACTAATAACAGCTTGCGTTCAGAACAGCGGTTCTGCTCTGAAGTGATGCACTGCCAAACTCCTATGGTAATTGATACACTTATTCTTCCGACACATTATTGGCTGAGGCTGCAGATGGTGGATGTGTGCTGAGTGTGAGGGATGGACAGAACAGCTGTCGGTTTCCGCTCCGGCACAGTCAAGTTTACTTTGTCCTTTTCCTTTGAGCACAATTTATTCAAAGTTTCCTCCACCACATCTCACCAAGCCAGATTGTTTTTTCATCGACTGCTTGTTAGCCATGCTTGTGAGGCTCGTGTTCACATCGCACAGCGTTAAGGATCCTCATCGCACAGCAATCACATCGCAGGGTGTGTGATGTCAAGGCAGAAAAATATACGTTATGTAACAACTTTTTTGCTGCCTGATACAAAAGGAAAACTTGCACTTTTCCGTGACTAATGTACACAACAAGGTATCTGATGTAGCATAAGTAACTTGATATAGGGGCCTTGAAACATATTAAGTAAAAGAAAACTCCAGGTTTGATCTCATCTCAAAACAAATGACTCTTTGTAATATGACATATGACACGAGAGAAACAGGGGGGTTTGTCACATGACAATAGGTGTTCAACCTTAAAAGTCAGTCCCCCTTTTAAGATTTTGTTTTTGTTTCAAATGTTGGGGCTAACCAGAGCCCCTTCATTCTCAGAAGTTGAAGCATTTATGCACCAACAATAAACTACCCAGATAAATGACTGCTGACTTCGTACAGCCTCACAGAGCAGCTAGCATGGCTGTAGACTTAAGTCTTTTAAAGGGGACCTATCATGCAAAATGCACTTTTTGATGTCTTTTATACATAAATATGTGTCCCCGGTGCGTCAGGGAACTCACGCAGCGTCAGAAAATAAAACCCTTTCTCTTTTCCTCCGTACCCACATCTTTTAAAAACGGGGGTACAACGAGCGGATACAGATTTGCTGCCGATATGACGTAATTTCGGATGGTGGACCCACAGAGAGTTGCTATCAGAAACAATGCCTGACGTGTTTTGGACGTAATATGGTATTTTTTTACATTAGCAAGCCTCGCTAACACTCAGAGCTAACCTGTACTGGAGAGCACAAAAAAGGAACTCACCTCGTGATAAACCCGCAAGAGAAAAATTATTTGAGCTCCATACTGGTTCAGAAATAATCCTTGATGTGGTTTAGAACAGGATGGCGTTTTATCACAGCAGAATTTAACTTTTTCTGATCAGGCATTAGCTCCGCCGCCTCTTTTCTTTTCTTCAAGCTAAGGACCCAAAATCCGCGTTTCTCTAAACAGGGCTGGAATAGAGGGATATGAGGGATGTCTAAAAATGCATGATCTGTTTGTATTTTGAGAAAAACACATCATAGACATGTTTTTATATATTTTTTATATATCTAAGACTAGGGCTGCTCGTTTATGGCAAAAATCATAATCACGATTATTTTAGTCAATAATTGACATCACGATTATTAAATACGATTATTCATTGACTTTGAAAACATCCATTTATTGAACTTTAAAACAAATAATAATTTGAACAGTATCTTTTTAACTGTTTACCCTGAACGTATAATTCAACTGAAAAACCAATACAAAAATAAATTAAATAAATGATATTTAAATAAATAATATCAAAATAATAAATACCAATAAACAAGATCAACAAATATTTTGGAGCGCACTTCCACAAGCTACTAAACATATATAAATATGATAAATAAAAATAAATTAGACTAAAATTAATTGGATCAAATAAGTTGTAGTGCACTGTCACAACCTAGCAAAGCTAAATAATCGTTTTTTTCGATTATGTTGTTTTTGTAATTGCGATTAAAATACGATTAATTGCACAGCCCTATCTGAGACCCATAATATATGCCTAACAATAGCACGATAGGTGCACTTTAAGAAATGTTTTCTAGATCATCCAACTTTCTTTCCCTTCATTTGTACATACTTATTGATGATGCATTGGTGAGAAGGCCACATCAGTTGGGGAGATAAAACGAATCTAGTTGAAACGTGGTTTGTGGGTGTAGGGTAAAGCATGTGAAGGGTTTGTGATTCAGAGCTGAAATGAACAGATGAGAGCAGGGATGTCTTTGGTGTGTTGAACATGTGTGTGTGGTTAATGTTGAGATGCTGTCAGCCCAGTGACAGACTATAGGAAACGCACACAGACTGAGAGCATGTTCTGATAGCTGAGGTTAGAACAACCAGATTGCTGCATTGTGATGTGCAGATGTAATCATCCTTTGACACGCAACCGGGATCATACTATGGCAAAAAAGTGATTATATGCCGTGACTGGAATTGACCATATAGTTCACTGCTGAAACGGTTCATCTGCTGTGCACATGGCACCTTGTGGAGCTACTTTTGTAGGGAAATGAAAAAGAGAGGGGTGCTGGTTTTAAGCCAGGCAGAGTGGCTCCGAGCATACGCTTTGAAAAGAAATGGGGAGGGAGATTGCAATATAGTTGAAGAGGATTTGAAGTAGAAGTGGAAACTCTTTCAGTTAAATATTTAGGCTACTGCAGCACAGGATGGAGAGGCAGATGAAAGGGACAGGCTATATCACCATGCGTCTTGTGTTGTTTACCCTGTAGATATATGCGAGCATTGACTCAGCTCAAACGTTTTTGTGCCAAGCTCAGAGAAGCTGAAGCGCAATTGGGAACACAAAGAAAGGGAATATAAACTATTTTTCAAGAGTCCCCTACAACACAGATAAATATACACAGGCAATGGAGCATTGCTGTGTGGGATGATTGTGAATGTGCAATGAGGAATAGGTTATTTATTGTATTTTAAGTACAGACACAAACTAAAACCTGTTGACACAAGCCACCGACCAACCATGGCAATTTTAAATTATGTGATGAATTCAATTGTGGGGTTTTTTTTTTTGTTCTTAAAAGGAATTCATAAAGGAGGGCAAACCTGAGGTTAAAATCCTCTGAGTTCAAACAGTCAGGAATGTATGAGCCACACAGGGTTCACAGTGCACCACAGACATGCTGTCTACTCGTGTATTAATCATCATTAGGCCAAGATGAACCACAAAGCTTTTATGTGTCCATGTTTAGGGCTTCCACATTGCATTTGAATAGACAGAATTCTAATAAACTTGATCACTCTACTGGCATGGCTATTTTTAGTCTTTAATTGTGTGTGTGCCTGTGGTGGATCAGTAAACGTTTTCACTTTGGCGCACACATGCAGACAACTAGTCTCCTCCCAAGGCTGCGAGCCCAGTGCGGGTCCGGTCTCTACTTGGTTAGATTACAGAGTGGACTCTGACGGTACATGAGCCGAGGCAACCCGGGACATCAACACAACAGCCCTGATGCGGGCCTCAAATTGCATACTCTAGGAGAGCCAGTGACCACCTCCATGTTAGACCTAGCTGTGTACCCATAGGCCACATCTAAATGTGCTCTCTATTTCTGAAGGGAATCTTCGTAGCCACAAGCAAACCATTTACTCGGTTCAGAAGTAGACTTCATCCTGTGCTGTGTGGTATTGTTGAACAGGGCAGAAGGGTGCCAATTAAGACTATACAAGTAATTGCATGCGAGTGCATGTTTGTCTGTTTACAAGAGAGAGTGAACAGAGCCAGACTGGCCGCAAGGTCCGACCAAGACCAGGATGCAATGGACTGTGTCTGAGTGGAGTAACTCAAAGTACTGTCTTGAGGTCACATACATTGGGGATGGTAGCAGCCAACAGTGCCTTTGCTCCCTCGCTCAGCCATGAAGAGCTTTACAGACCAACATAGATTAACATAATGTAAGCCTGTACAAGTGCACATCGAGGGCTCAGATCTGGCTTGTTCCAGTGTGCTGAAATACTTTAATCCATTAGCCTCTTCTACCCTCGCTGTAAATCCTCATCTCTTTTACATCGTGAGGGATTCTGGATAGCATGTTTCCATAAGTCTACCTGCAAGGCAGTCTACCAACTGGGAAATAGGGAATATCAACCTTATCTCTGCTTATTCATTCATCTTAATCTCTACATAGTAGTTTTGGTGCACCAACCTCTCTCTGTCCTCCTCCAGTAGAGTGGTCAGGCAGGTGCTCTTATGGGTGAAATCCCTGTGGCTCCTCTCTTCCTCCTCAAGCCTGTGTAAGGCTTCTCTGTGAGAGCGGGACACCTCCAGGAGCTGCTCCTGCATCCGTTCGGAGGAGCGCTTCTGGGCATTCACCAAGTCGTTGAGCTGAGAAAAATGGGGAAAACGACACGGGGGAGACGGTCATAGTATCTTACACAGCGAAAAGTTGCTCAGTGTAATGGGCGAGTGCCTCAATTGTATTTAAATGTGTTGCCATTACCGTAAAACCTGAATCAGAATACCTTTATTAGTCCCACAGAGGGGACATTTACCAATAGAACACAATGTAACGTTAAACGAGTAAAACCACCTTTTTAAGGAACCATTTAACCAAAGTTACAATTGGATGCATTTTCCCATTCAGCCAAGTTAGGTTTTTGAGATTTAAGATTAAGGATTTAATTGTACACACTACTACAATTTAATTGCAACAATGTACAACATCTGCAGAGCTTCCTGTAAAAAGTTGTTGTTCTAAATCATAAAACTTCACTTCACTCACTTGAAAAATTACTTTTTTTATCACAGATTTATAAACATTGCAGAAGACTAGATCCAACGCAAGTAACACCTGTAGAGCAGAATAACAAATGTGTGCAATGATGCATCCGTAATAGATGCTCTTTTGTCTGACAGTAATGCATTCCCCTCATTTAATTTGTTCACCCGCTCCATATGGTGTCTAGTTTGCTGCTGGAGGTACCTCAGCCCTTGTTTCTTTGTACACATCCTGCAGGTGGTCCTGCTGGGTCCACAGGGAGTCTCTCTGCAGGGCACAAAGCACCTTCTCCGGTCTGCTGGAACCATATTGGGCCCCCAGTAGTGCTGAATCTGTCTTCTCTGATTTCAACACAGCGATTACCTCATCTCTGGCCTAGAGAGACAAACATTGCAGTTGCTGGCTTTAATTTCAGTATCTTGGGAAACTGCAGTCTGCTCAGTTTATGTGACTTTTCATGAGCTAGATGCAGCTACAGAATGAATGTGCATGTTGGGATATAAACAGATCATCCTACCTGTAGTTCTCCCTCCAGAATACTCAACAGGAACAATAAGTCATCACGGGACAGGTCTTCTTTTTTGTGTCTGGCCTCCAACCTCTCTCTCTTGTCTCGCTTATTGGCCCTCTGAACAGTGATTTTAGGGGTCTGCATTGGTTGGAATGGAGACTCTGAGTTGTGTTTCTTTAAATCATTTTGATTCCAAGAAACCATTTTGCCGCTTTTACCAAGTGGGTGCATGACCTTTGAGTCTACCTAGGAGAAAATGGAGAAAGAGCGTAGATCAAAGGAGGCAGCTTAACAAGAACACAAAGAGTAATGTGTGCTTCCGATCAAAAGAGGTTAAACAAGGTCATACACTGTGTCCTTACAGTACAAGTGGTTATTGTGTGTCTTTAATAAGTAACCGGCTGATGCAGATTATATAACTCTTTGTGGGCTAATCCAAAGTCAGAAGGCTTCTTGTCATCACAGTTAGTGTTACTGAAACGGAGAGGCCTGCGCCTGGCATTACTTTGTGTGAGGCTTATGTCATCTCATATTCTTACTCTTAGTACATTCACAGCAATCACTGTTAGCTTGGCAGACAATAGCGCTGAAGGTTGCCAGAAAGTAGGTCCATGATTACTGACCACATGAGAGCAAGGGATGTGTGTTATTGAAGCAAATCATATCAGCGAAACTGCGTTAGCTGGCCAGCTTCCTCTGAGTTGGTGTTCTCATCCCATATTTAGAGAAAGAAAGAAAGGAACCAAGCAGGTTCATATTAGCGCAAGATGATGTAATCTCTCTGCTTGTCAGCTCTGCCTCTTAAGTCCAAGCTCTCACAGTGGCTGGGAACGCCTTTTATTCCCTAGTCGTTGATCAAGTTTCTTTAGTTAAGTTACTAAAAGGCCATTGTTGGAAAACTCAACAAATTGCAAGATAATTGTGCAAAGCAATTAGGTCAAGTATAAAAAATGTCTTAAGAGGTATGACATTTCACTGCAGTTGTTTTAAGACTTTTATTGAGACCACCTCAGACCTTTTATGGGTGTTTATAGAAATAGTGGCATTGCTTTCCTGTTTAGTAACAGCATTTCTTTGTCTCACCTCTCTTTATTTGACTCGGCCATCCCTTCTCTTACACAAGCACACATAAACACAGACAGACGGCATCTTCTTGTTGTCCAACATGGTCTAAGAGCAGCCTTGAGCCTTTCTTAACAAGATCAACACTGGTATAAAAGGGACAAACATTGTGAAAGTAAAAACACGTCCAAGTCCTTTAGCTTGTTCAAACTGTAGCCAACACCGTCCCTCCACTCCTTGTGAGAGTGTTGGCTGACTTAATAGATGGTGTCTGCATAGAAGTATTTTCACTCGGCCTCTATGTGGAAAGAAAGAGTGACGATCTCAGCCTCCCTCCCTTCCTCTTGATACCCTCTCGGTATCAATCAGGAAGAGGGATGAAGCTGTCTTAGCTGTCCCTGCGTTCCTTTATTCGACTTCTTTCCAGAGAGAGGAAGGGGTGATACTGAGGCTCTTAACAGCCTGAGGAGTAGATAGGTCACTTTTAAACGATCAAAACTGAGTACTTTCAACATGCGGCATCAATCCCTAATGATATAATGTACTGCCTTCACTCAAAATTAGTATATATTTAATTAATTTGGCATTCTTTTTCAAGAGGCTCGGATTCTAAGAAAGAAAACGGTCGACGGTTTAGATAAAAGATAACCTGCTTCAGTCAGCCCTAATAGGTTAAGTGCCGGGTTGGTACAGATCAAGACATGACGACATGTATGGAGGTGATGTGAGCTAATGATCTATGGCGTGTATTCTCTGTGGTGGCCTGGGGCATGTTTTCTTTGGATATGAGTGTGTGAGTGTGTATATCTTTTTCTTTTGTCTGATGGTTCTGTTAATGTGAGCAGTCAAGCTAAGACACGTGCCTCTGTGTCCTTGCTCTTGGCCTGATGGTGTCTGAACACACCTCACAATGCACACACACAGATGGCATTAGTCAGACTATGTTCTTCTTTAGCGTCTAGACAAGCACATACACACACACACACTCCCACACAATGCCAGGCATGTGAAAGTACCTCCAAACTTAAGTTCTGGCTCAGATCCAGAGTCTGTCTTAATAATGGTTGCCAGCGTTGTCCCAGCGAGGGACGTCCACTGGCAGGCAGGTTGGCAGCCGCACATGTGGCCGGCCATCTCTTGTTTATTTATCTGAACACCTCCCAGGGCAGCATGCCTGCATCCCTCCTGCCTGCCCCCGTCTAACTCAAAAAGGCACCGGCTGCTCTCGGAAACATCTATTAACTCTTCCATTGCGGTCTCTCAAAATGAAACGGGGCCATGGGCTGGGACCTTTGAAATGTCCCACCACTTTTGTGACATTTCAAAGCAGCTCTTTACCCAGCTGTTAACCCAAATTAGGGTCCATCAGCTTTATGTAGCTATCACAAAAGCGCTAAGTTGGCATGTTTGTACATTTTGTTTGCCGCTCGGGGGACTCAAACTACTTATTTCATTGTCTACTAAGGATCCAAAAATGTCTGTTTCACAAACTTTCCAAACTGACTATACCATCGCAAAACCCACACTAATGTTTGACAATCATGATGACTATAGATATTTTAAACATAAATGAGGAGTTATGGGCATTCCCAACATGTTGCAATGTCCTTGGGCAAGTTGCTTAAATTGCTCCTGTAGGCATGTTAGTGGTATTGAAGTAAATTGCTTTGGATAAAAAGCGTCAGCTAAATAAAATGTAATTTGAGGAATATGGATTTGGAAGAATGTCTAGCAATCAATCCTAAAGTGGTTGTATTCTACTAAACATTCAGAACAGTATGATACAAGGGAGAGGAAAGGGAGAGAGCAGCACAATATATATTAACCATAAGTATGTATCCCCCTGTCCCCCTGTATGACCCCCAGGTAATTTAAATCTGAAAACCTCTGCTGTAGCCATTCATTTCCCCTGAACAGCTCATATCCACCTTATATCCACCTGTCATGAGGCTCAGTCTATGCCCTGGAGTTGTCTTTGGCTTCCAGTTTCCAGGGTCAAGTTGGCACATCACTCTGTAACACTCTGTATGTCTGATGTATGCTTTGGCACGCGAGCAGTACTACAGGCATGGCTGGTAAGAGCGCTGTAACGGATAAATGATACACTTAGCGAGCCAGCTAGAGAGTGCAGGAGACGTTAAACAGCCTATACAGTTATTTTGTCACCTAAAAATGTCGCTGTTGAACTTTATGATTATGTGTGGGGTTGGGCTGCACATGCTCGAAACACTGATGAGTTTAGCATAAAGACGAGAGGCATTACACCACTATATTAACAACATTCACTCCAAATGTTACTGTCACTACTAACTCACTACTTTATAGTCGGGGAGTTTAATGTGGTTTGTTGTGTTCGTCCCTAATTCTTATGATAAAATAAATTAGGTTTCTAGATGGGATCAAATACCAAGTCATTTAATATCACATACCACATACAATTTCACTCAATTTGTCCATCTCGATTATCAACAAAGATACATGAGACCACAGAATGCTTTTGGAAATTATATTGGCTTCTGTGTAACTAAGCACGTCTCGCATAGAGCAGATATGATTTATAAACATAGTTATGTTCTGCCTTCTTCTTTTTCTTTATTTGGATGTGTTTTTTATTTGATGTGCCTGAGAGAAGGTGTTAAATATTTGAGTATGGCTGCCATTTCACTTTCATTGCCATTGATACGTTTTAAGTGCCAGATGTAGCGGAGTTCCTGCTGTCTCTGCGTTTTTAAAAGTGCTCAAGGCTTCCACAACTGCTGAATGTTTGGGGTTGATAACGGAGTACAAACACCTTTTTAGGATATAGATTGCTATGATATAAGCCCTTGGAATCAAATATGTTCCGACTTACTAGACCTGTAAAAGAAAAGCTCACTTCAGTGCCATCAGGTAACAGCCGTGTCTTCAAGTTTGTTTGTCTTTGTTATCATGGGGTTGGTTGTTGAACTACAACCCAATAGTGAGGGTGAGCCAAACTGTTTTATGAGTATGAGGTAATCCAGTACTGTGCTGGGATTTTATATAACTGGCCTTAACTTGGCACTCACTTATAGTAACCAGATATTTGAAATTAGGCTTAGCATCTCAATACATTTCGTTTTTCTTGTTGTTGCTCTTCCGTTGCATTTGGTCATTTGTTTTGAATGCTTTGTTGAATGTTCATAGGTGGTCTTTATACAATGTAGTGACTGAGCTCTATAAATCAAATGGTAATTATAGCCGTGGAAAGCAACAACAACCCTTAGTCGGCCAATGATGTAATGAATGATGGTCTACATTGTTTTGTAATGATGTAAGGTTTGTCCTCTAGAAGTTATTTATGTTGAGCAAGACTTCCTTGACAGAAGCTCATGATAAATTCTACTATTTACTGTTGAAAATGTGTGCACTGGTGTCTTTGCTTAGGACAGACGTGCACTTTTCACACAGACACATTGAACCCCTATCCTCACTGGTATCAAGATGTTAGATTCCACACGTATTGTATCAGAGTTCCTGTTGGAGAGGTGAAAGCAGTGCGAGTAGTGTCAAAAGCTTAAATGAGCTTCGGCCAACAACGGTAAAGATGACATAAGTTGGAATTTGGCAAGGTAAGAAAATGGTTTCCTCATTTGGCTCTTGTTAAAGCTTAAGGGCTTTGGGTTCTTTACGTAACCCTCATGTCTCTGATTAGCACCTCCTGAGCGACATCATCCGCAGCTCCTTTCACACTCAGCCAGCCAGGACTCAAACTCATGCTTCTCCGTGTGTCCCCTAACAATATATGTCAGGGAACTGTACCAGACCCTTAGTTTAACTGTTAACACATGCCAAAACATATTAGATCCGGTGAAAGTCTTACTTTACGGTATACTTTATATTCATGTTTAACAATTAATGGGGGGATCGAAATAGTATGCACTGTGTCTTTTAGCGTTGGTTGTACATAGGTTGCCTCAGTGCCATTTAGAGTTGCCTTTCTCAAATGAGTTAAAGGTGGGGTAGGTAAGTTTGAGAAACCGGCTCGAGATACACTTTTTGTTATATTCCATGGAATGCTCTTAACATCCCGATAGCAATGAATATCTTAAGTGCTTTGACAAAAAATCCATAAAAAAATGTCATCTGTGGAAGCCGTAATACTGTAAAAAGCACGACCAATCATTTTAGCCGGCCCGGCTAAAGTAACTGGATGGCCTACCTGCCTGTCAGCCTTCCATCTGTGCACAAACTTATCTCGTGCCCTCATTGGTCATGTGCGCGTTCGTGTGTGTTGGAGGAGGGGCTCTGTAAGGAAGTGGCAGATTTTCTCCGGTTGTGTATTTTCAAATTCTAGCGATCTTGAGCCGGTTTCTCAAACTTACCTACCCCACCTTTAAGATGCTATAAAAAATACTTATGAATCGTGCGCTGTTTAGTGCCAAGAAAAGCATTCTATCCAGTTTTCTTGAGCAAATAAGTTTTCAGTATGCGTATTCATTTTACAGGATGTCCCGTTTAGTTTATCCAGCATATCTTATAGGTAATCATTGCTGGCCTTATTATGCATCCAACACTCCTCCTGCTGGCGAAACTCCATCCCTGCACCGTGAAAGCTTTTGTTAAATGTCCTAAGAAACCCTAGAAAGAGCAAGGATAGCCAAATAACAACTCCTCCTACACATCATTTGGAAAGCTTGTAAATCTATTAAGACACCCTTCGAGGACTTAATCTTATCTTTATTTCAACTTCATTTAGGCATTGTAAAAGACTTACCATTAACAAGTCCCTGGATTAGTGTTACAACAAGGCAACAAGTGATTGAATACAAAGTCAAGAGTGTTAAGACAATGGGCTAAATGGGCTGGACAATGAGTTTGTAACCATTCTGGGTTTCTACTCTGCCTCTCTGCCATGCCACTGCAGCCTGCTTGTTAATGTTGTGCATGCCGCCTTAAGTCCACATTGATTTAACAATAACACATGCTCAAATTGTGGCTTTAGAGAGGAAGCTGCAGGCCTCCAAAACCAATAACTGCTACACCCCCTCACCCACCCACACCACCTCTAGGATCAGTCAATACCTCATGTCTTGGGAAGTGTTATTGATTGTTTACACCAGTGCTGATTTAATTTCATATCATGATATTGTTTTTTTTATAGAAGCACACATCAGAAATATCAGTCTCTTTTAGGGGTGGGGGTCTCCAGGCCTGTGATGTGTTTGGGTGGTTGGAGGATATATGGTTTGTCTTATGCCTCTGTAAAGGCTACATTGGTATCTTTGATAGAACGTATTGAGTTAAGCAATATGGTCTCAATCTTTTATCCCAATTTCATATCTCAATTAGGATATATTTCACAATATATTATGTTCCACCTAGCTTAGCACTTTTGTTGTTATTTAGTTTCTTCTTTACTTGCTTGTAAAGCGCTTTGAGCACCAGGAAAAGCGCTATATAAATGCAATGTATTATTATTATTATGTTCAATTACTACATGATAAGTAAATAACAACATGGTAAAGCCTATTTTAGTGCATCCCTGTGATCTTTTGTTATATCATTAAGAACTTTACTGCAAAATATCCACAACAAATTGTTTATAAAATTATAAATACATCTTGCCAGCTATACACTGACCGCATTCATCAAAAAAAAATTGAATTATTGCCCAGCCCTATTAGGCACAGTGCCAGTTTAGACGAGTGAGCACATCCCCCTTAAAAATGACTAACCCTATCTGAGTGCTATTTGTCTGGAACTGAAAAAATATCCACCGTTTCCTGTAACCAGTCAATTGATCCTCTTTCCATCCAGTCAGCGCCATTGACCATCCATTAAAACATGTCACCCCTATTGATCTTCCATTAAGAAGAAGCCGAGTGGCACCATTTTCCTGCATTTGAGCCATTGACTTGCATTGATCTATGGTTATCTGATCTGTACGCGCACCACCCTCTGTGCTTCTGAACGCATTCTCTTTTCCTTCTCCTCCATCTGGAGCCATTGTGATACGGAGTATATCGTGCGTATGGTTAGGGGACATTGGAGTTGGAGTCCTTCTCATACATCTGGTCTCTTTAGTCACACATTAAGACATGTTAAACAAGGTGCTGTGCACATCTTTCTAAGCTGGATTTAAGGTGCTTATAAGTTCAAGAAAAGCTAACATCCAAGAGTAAAGGAGAAAACTAATTGAATGGTTTCCAGCCTTTCAAAAGAGACCGACTCTACTGTTTCTTTATCAGAGTCAAAATGGGCAAAGACGCAACACCAATCATTGTGCTCCAGTCCCATTTGTTCCCCCTTGGAGCACTTTAGACTTAACTCGGTTTCCTCATTACCATTTTATTAAATCTGGTTTGCATTTATTTAACATCTGGCAAATTTGTCACAACTATCCATTTACCATTTTGATGTTGCTAAAGGTATTAGGCATTTGGTATTAAACTTAATGCAAATGATGCGGAACGGAGAGATTTCCCTGCGCTCTCACTTAACTACTACATCTGCAAAATCCAATGATATCATGTAATATAAAGAGTGGTGACAAATTTAAAGGAAAAAACCTGAATCGTTGAGTGTAAAAGTGGGAGAACTTGGTCCAACAGTGTTTTTACCACTGTCATATTTCTGGTGGCCAATGGCAGCTCAATACCTTACTTACCTATCTTTTATTTACACTCGCAGTGAAGTATAGAGCCACTTTATGGTGTTTTAATCAGTGATGTGCCTTTCCATGCATTAATAAGTCAGATGCTAATCACCGAGCGATTGGATGTGATGATTTGATGAAATTACATTAAATTGGGCCCCGAAGCCTCCATAAATGTAAAACTCTCCTATTAAATGTTGTGCTTTGACAGCATTTATGAAGATGGAGAAAACCAAATCTAATTTTCAGGCTATTACCCCTCACCTCTGAATGACCTTGCTGTAGATGTTTTGATCTCTTATCTTGCATATAGTACAGGAAACTTTCCTTTTAACAAAACAACACTTTACTAACTACAAATCTAAATAGCATACATGATTAATCAGCAACACATTAGCTATAAAGTGATGTCTAATGGCTCCTTCACAAGTGCGCTAGAATCGTCCTTGTGCTATTGGTGGGATTAGAAATGTGTTTTAGGCTTAGCATCACTATAGTCGCCCTGTCAGCAGCTACCTTTCATCTGAGGGTATCGGTTAACTTCTGACCCCCCCAGGCTTATAGTATTTCACAGTTCATTGATCACAAAACAGTCATGTCAGGCTATTGCATTTGTTCAACTCGAGCACATCAGCTGCACCTATAGATGGTGCAAATAATACTAGAAAGGTGAACTAATTGAACGATTCATTTCTCATAAGCTACACATTTTACCGACCTACTTTGCTTCTCATTAGGACTGAACCATTTGCCGAAAAAATCGAATGCCATTAACTGACTGATTGCAATTTTGATATGATTCACGATATTGGAAGGAAAACCCATTTTGGCATCATTATTCTAACTTTCATTGAAAAACCTATTAAAATCAACATGTGGTGATTTGTAGTGATAATTACCAAACAAAGATTGTGTCTAAACTTTGTACTTAATTCAGAATGTCATTTTGACACATTTTCTGATTTAATTCTATTATATTAGTCCATCTTGTGTTTTCCATAAAATTCCCATTACTTGTTCAGCTACTACTTTCTGTGAAATAGTTGCTAATTGGTTACAATGTCATACTTCCTCACACTCTTTTTAAATACCAGCACCAGCAGGGAAAATACACTTACCTTCTGAAGGAGCAGGTGAACCTGGACAGCGCATTGGTCATATATATATAGACCTGGTCTTTGTTTTGATTGTATTCCTTTTATCCCCCAATATCTTGAAGTCCTCCTCACCACCGTGATTAGTTTTCTTTCCTCCCTCTATCCTCTGGTCAGTGGCACCTGTGTATCCTCACTTATTCAGCTTTAGAGAGAGAAAAGGATGAGTACTATGAGAGTAAGAGAGTGGGGAAGTGATTGCTTTGGCCCATCAATAGTGGGAGTGGTCTTTCGGTGTATGGCTGGACAGATGACTGCAACAAATAAGGCTGAAGCTATGGGAGTGAAGGATGAAGTGGAGAAGAGGCGTGGTTATTGAATGATAGAAAGAAAAGGACCTGCGAGTGAGAATTAGAGCGCAGAAGTGGACTAATTATCCTCATCAATCCATCACATTGTCCTTTCTCTTTATATGGTCCTTGGCTGTAACGGTCTCAAGGAAGAGTTGTTGACAACAAAAGGAGAGGGATGTGATTCATAAAGATTGGATGGATCAATCGTGAGATTAAAAAATTAGAGGACAAGTCAGGAAATAAGGCGTCAGGTATCAATGTCTTCTGGGAATGCTCTTGTGCTGGAGCAGTAACCCAATATGGCCGCTGATCAGAGACATGTAATCACTGTTATACTGAGACTGGAGCCACACGAGAACGGTAACGCAAACAAACCGAATTCGATATCAAAAAAGTATTCCGTCCACACGCAATAGGCACCAGAAATGTGTCCGTTCACACGAGACCACTCGAAAGTGCTGGAGACGCTGTAGTACATATGCCGGGCCTGTAAGTGGCGCTGTACTTCTGCCACAAAATACACCAAAAGCAGCAAAGAAGACTTCCTGCGCATGGTTGCCATGGTTGCCCTTCTGTTTATTGTCCGCGGTGGACGCTCTGGCTCTTTTTCTCCCTCCCCGAGGCAAGCTCCTGCTGTAAATCTCTCCGGTAGTCCACCAGCAGATGAAAAACACCCACCTCTCTGCCTCTTCCAAGGGACGAGGGTTTCCGTTCGATTTTTTTTTCGCCGTTATTAGAAAAGTGCCGGTCAGAGGTCTTCTTTGTTATTTATTGAGCTTTAAAACAAATTGATAACGACTCTATATAATAATATAAGAATAACAAATGGAGCCTCTCTTTTCCTCCCCCTCTTCTGACAGCCCAGCAGCTGATCTCTGAGCAGGAGAGGTGGGGAGAGGCGGGGCTATTGCGTCATCGTTATCAGGAAATTATCGTATAGGGCGTAGACACAGAGCCGTTTGGCCCCCCAGAGCGTTTCGTCCGCAGATCTACCCACCTTGGGACCCGTTATCGTTTTCTGCGTTTCCATGTCGGCCTCTTGTGGCCGAACCGTCTATATCAGGGATGGGCAAATGGCGGCCCACACCTCCTCTTTTTACGGCCCTCAGATTAATTTATAAACAACGTAATTCATTAAAAAAAAAATATATTTTTTATTTTTTTACTTGTAGTACTGATACCGTCCACTAGACTCCTAGTACATGATTTCGTTCGGCAGCCAAATACTGCAAAATAATCTGTGACGCGTTTGTGTGTATTGTGTTTGTTTCCCGGGGAAACACTCACAAGAAACACCGGCTGTTGTTATGCCTGCTGTGACGTTAAGTTACCGCTTGTAATTATGCCGTTACAAGATTAAAAGTTGTATTTATCATCTGAATTTGGCAAAACAAGTTTAATATTCTAAAAACCAAGACTTTGTTTATTTGAAATCAGATGAAAACAAACTGTCACAGACCCTGACGTGTTATCTATGATTACTATACACTTTTCATTCATAATTTCAGCGGGAGGGAGGGGGAGCGGCGCTGAGGAACAGCAGAGTGTCTTAGCTAGGTTCAAGTTAGACAACTACAATTACATACAATACATGCAATTTGTGTGTGTGTTCCAAGTGAATCTGCGGCCCCCTGGTGGCCAGTACATACATTATGTGGCCCCCACCACCATCCAAGTTGCCCATCCCTGGTCTATATGATAGAGAACTGTAGCAGATACGACCGTTACCGTTCTCGTGTGGCTGCAGCCTGAGCTTAAAAAGGGTATTCTTTTGTTGTGTTGCTTCAGTATAACGGGTTAAGAAACAATGCTGCTCACACACAGTCGGCCAAATGGATAACCTCCTTCTATCCTGATTTTGTAGTTTTCCTCATGGTTACTGTCTGCTAGCCTTGTAACAAGTTTTAGAACATACTCCAAAATGGGTAGTCTTCAGATGATTACGTTGGAAATGTTCATGTATTGTCTTAACTTTTTCATATTCAGTAATGGTAATTACCTCAGGTGTATCCTTTTAACATCATGTCACTGATTTCCGATACTATGAGTTATGTATAAGGAAATATCTAACTAGAACTGGGTGTGTGTGATTGAGATATTAAAAAAGTGTGTGTTCATTTTTTCCCAAACATATTGTCTTTGTACTCCAAACAGTTGAGAGGATGGCTTACACCAAGTTTGCTCTTGAATATGTGTTAAGACTTTAAAGGAAAATGTAATATCCTATAACTTTAAGTGTAAAATAGTTTACGCATTGCTCTCTGTGGCAGGAGACGTTGTTGCACTCTGCCACACCCCAGCCAGCGAGAGCTCAGCAGGTGTTGTCCATTAGAGGTTAATGATGCAACAACCTTTTTTCTAGTGCTACTGATAAGTAGACTTAAATACAACATTCTTCACATTTCAACCCATTACAGCCGCACATAAGGAGATTTCTCTAAAATCTCATCTGTATGTTTTGACCCTATTTTCACATGAACTGACTTAAAGGGACAACAAACGACAGTCGCTAAATAGTAAATGGACTGCATTTAAACATCTCTCTTATCTCTTTCTGACCACTAAAAGTGCCTTTACAACACAAGTCAGCATTCACCCATTCACAAACAATCATACAGAGGCTTCCATACCAGGTGCAATCTGCACATCCAGAGTGATAAACATTCACACACCGTTGGCCATGCCATCGCAACGAATGTGGGGTTCAGCCTCTTGCCCAAGGACACTTGTACTTGTTGATGGCCAGAGATGGCAAACGTAAACACCTCCTTTACTCAAGTAGAAGTACAGATACTCGTGTTTAAACATACTCTGGTAAAAGTAGAAGTACTGACTAAACTTCTTTACTCAAGTAAAAGTAAAGAAGTATGGGCTTCGAAATGTACTTAAGTAAAAAGTACCCATAACTACCAACTGTTTTAAAGAGTACCTGACCTCCCTTTATATTAATAGAACAATGATGTCATTGTTAGCTAATGAATGTTTCCATGCTGAACAACGGGAAAATTACAAAGTTTTCATTGGTCGCTCTTCTTTAGAGAAGACCAGGAAATGATGGATACACGGATCGTGTTCAAATCAATAGGCACGCAATGACTCTAAATAATAATGATCACGCCACCAAACACAGATCAAAACTAAATGTAAGAAGTAGAAAGTACAGGTATTTATGTTAAAAATGTAAGAAGTAAAAGTAAAAAGTTGTCAGAAAAATAAGTAGTGGAGTAAAGTACTGATACCAGAAAAATATACATAAGTACAGTAACGAAATATTTGTACTCCACTACTTCCCCCCCTCTGTTGATGGCAGACGTTTTGAATTGAACAACCCACCCTCCAATTGGTGGAAGACCAGTCTACCTCCTGGGCCACAGCTCAGCCACACCGTCAATTTACGTCCACTAAAAGTTTGTTTTTTTGCCACTGACAAGCTGAGATAGAGGTGATGTCGACAGGGATAACTACAAAGAAAGTAGGAATTTAAAAAATGCACGTTCAGGAAGGGGCACTCTAATGAAATCCACAGATTTATTGCAGAGTTTACTCTGGCATCTGTTTTTAAAGCATTTTGAACAAGCATGCTGATATGCCAGAGGGTCTGAGCATGACCTCATAGCATGAGACGAGAGGTATGCACAGAGAAGTGGTAGCAACAGAGAAGCTAAATATAACCACCTGCTTGGAATTAGGTCTGCTGCATTGTTTTTGTTATCTTGGGGAAAGTCTGTGTTTACCAGTTTTTTCCGTAGTCACCAAAATGTGCTGGCCTGGCACCGACACTTGATGAGACACCATGATGTGCAAATGCCAAATCTCTGGTCCAGGGGCCAAACTCTGGAAACGGAATCTAAATCTTTATGAGCTTGTAACCATGGGGAGTATGTTTAATAGCTATACCGGATTTTGTCTAACTCGAAATGCGCTCTGTGTTGACTCATTTTAATAGTTTCCTAATCTTGCACTTCTCCCAGTCGCAAGTTGACCAATAAATCTAGTTGTGTAATGAGGTAATTTCTTATTTTTTTCCCCAGATGCATCTGAGGCAGAAGAGGAGACACAACAAGAGAAACAGCCAACAGAAAAAGCCCCAAAGAACACAAAGACCAAACCAGAGAAGAGGAAGAGTGTAACAGAGGGAACAGTCAAAGCCAAGAAGAAGAAAGATAATGAACAGGTACCATCATGTTTTTGTTATTCCTGTGTGAGCTGCCAATAAGAAGAGTCTTTCCCCTTATTGGAAAATGTTCTTCCAACCCATTATTCTAAATCAGTGTCAAACTCAAGGCCCGGGGGCCAAATCAGGCCCGTGGTGGATTTAATTTCGGCCCGCAGGATAATTTTTAATTACTATTAGATCTGGCCCTCCGGTATATTGCACGCACACCTTCACTCAATCCTGAGGGTTTCCTCAGCTCAGAGCCTGAGCCCAAACATTGATGACCTTGCACCCAAGATGAGATGCCAAGTGTCTGGCTTGAACTAGCATCACAGAGCAGCACACTGAGTTTACATGGATGTTTCCTTCTGCACTTTTTCTCTCACGACAACAGGGCATGTTTGGTTTTTTCTTTGAGGGAAATAGTTTTTTTGAAGCTGTTGTTGGCCTGTGGAAAAATGTAATCATAAGAAATGACTCTGGAAAAGCTGCAGATAGAGCCATAAGAAATGAATGCAACTGATTATTTAATGTTTAATGTTGTTTTTATAGGCAATCATTTAAGCTTTGTTAGTTCCAATTAGTTTAATATGTGCAATAAGTTCATTTCAATAAGTTTTGCAATAAACATTGAACCAGTCCGGCCCTCGACTAGTACCCATTTTTTAATTTTGGCCCACTGTGTATTTGAGTTTGACACCCCTGCTCTAAATGATCAGGATGTTTTTTTCTGAGCGATTGAATATATATATTTATATTAAAATGTATAACATTAATAGCAACACATCTGCCTGTTATGCAGGGTGTCATGAGTAGACCTCACCCTGTGTTTCCAGAAAATGAGAAACATTAAATATACCAGACTATTAAATGAGAAAGTAATGATGACATTAACTAATAGCAGAAATAGTAATTCAGTGACGTTGGTTTATTATAGATATGTTTTTGCGTTTATAGCTTGGTAACATAAAACACAAACTATTTAACAGATGATTTAGTTTTATGCTAAATGAACCACTGAGGATTAATCAGGAATTACTTTATAACTAATTTTAAAAGCATCCAAACCTCTGGTTAATATGTATTGTCTGTATGTATTGCTTTTGCAGAAAGTGTCTAATATTCCTCCAAAGACGGAAACCGGCGATGATAAGACGTCAAAACCCAAAAGAAAGAGGAAGGTGAGTGTGGGGACACCTGCTGCTGCACGGAGGGACAACACTCGTCTTTAAGTGTGAACATCACTGTACATGACTTTATTTTGTTTTCCAGAAAAAGACGATAACAGACGTCTTGGCCTCTTCGGAGCCAAAACCCGGCTGTCCGGCCGACCTGCAGAGCATGGTCAAGCTTTACTTCTCCGACAAGCGTTCTGTGATCGAGCAGGAGGAGCTCGCACTGCAGGGTGAGTCAGATCAAGTCCTCTTTTAACTCTATGGTTCAGTGAATATCTGCAGAAACATTGATTCACTAAGGTCACTGCATCCTGCATCCTCCAGACCCCAGCTTCCTGTCCTGTAACGACCTGACGCACACACTGTCCTCTTTTCTGAAACAGGGTAAGTGGTGGCTAAACTGAAATCTTCTAGTAGCTGGTGACTTTCAAACACACATCTGACTTTTATCTCATCCCCTTCATTTTGAAAGTTTGTCCCAAGTGGTCGAAGGTTCAAAAGCAGCACAAAGAAAAGAGCTCAGTGGTTCTGCTCATCATCTGTAGTTCTGCTCTCCGTGCCATCGAGCTCCTTAAGTAAGTGAAGCATCTGATGTGTATGTAGCATATCTCACATGACACCTTTTTCATTATGTTTACACGGTTATTTTTGTGTTTTTTCCAGGCAGATGACAGCCTTCAAAGGTGAAGCCAAAGCAGTTAAACTTTTTGCGAAACATATCAAGGTACTAGAGAAGACGGTTCATTTTGATGCATGTTTTTGTAAACAGTGCTACGTTTTACCCGAACAATATTCTCTTTAATGTCTGTGTTTTGTCTGTGCAGATAGAGGAGCAGGTGAAGCTGCTGCAAAAGGGCGTCACACACGTGGGAGTGGGGACACCTGGCAGGATCAGCGCTCTCATTGAGAAAGGTAGGTGTGAATATAATAGTCTTGATTTAAAAATAAGTCCTCAAGGTTGTTGAAGGTTATTTATGGAAACTCTTGTATTTGTTCCAGATGGATTGAGCTTGAAGGCGTTGAAGTACGTGGTTCTGGACTGGAACTGGAGGGACCAGAAGCTCAGGAGGATGGTGGACGTACCTGAGGTGAGCTACTGCCCCCTGCTGGGCTAAAAGATCATTAGTTTCTTATGTATGGGTACTTACGTAAGGTGTTACATGCAGTACTTGGTAGGATCTGAGTAGTTCTTCCATCACTGAGTTTAATTTGATAGCAACATGCACTGTGAGAAAAGTCTCTTTTGTCGACCAGGTGACTTGCAAAACTAACATGATTGAACATAATTTAGCTAATCATATATTCTTGAATTTCACTATAAAGAAGCTATTTTTATTTTGTCCTAATTTTTTATTAGGAATAAAATGATGTCCTAACATACAGTATGTTAGGACATGTCTTTCATCTTGTCTATACCTTTTGTTTTAACATCATACGTGCATGTCTATTTCAGGTCAAACTGGACTTTATGAAGCTGCTGGAGAGCGGTATCCTGAATGGATGTAAAGAAGGCAAAGTCAAAATTGGACTATTTTAACTGCCCGCACACTTTGCTGTGCGCTGAGATTCCAGAGACACCTTCATGTTTTAAAGCCCCACACACCACGTCTGATCACTATGTGCCGAGGGGCCTCATCCTGTTTGTATTCCCTTTGTGTCTCTGTGAAATCTGCGCTGTGCCTTTTTATATTTCCAGAGGCCGTTTTTCAAATGTGTGCTGTTGTTTGCTCACTGTTGTTGTCCAACACGACATCCCAGTGTGATGGATTGAATAAACGAACTGAGAATGAAACCAGCATCCTTTTTGTTTGTTTAGTCTGACCTTGGGAAGTCCCTCCTACTGAGAATGTGAGGTCATGAGTTAACTTGCTCACTAGGATGTCCCATTTACCATAACATCCTTTGATAAAGCATTTTAAAGCAGCACAAAGGGGGGTCCAGAACCAACGTGTACCTCTGCCAGCATATTAGATCAAATACACATCTGAGTCACTTTTATGTGCATAAACAGGAACCTGTTGTTTCTACAGTAGGACGCACAAAACACAACCACAAAAAATGAAGTAACAGAAAACAGGAAGAAGCCGTTAAGGATTGTGGTTAATAAGTTACAGGCCACAACGGTCTCCCCCGCCCAGGCAAAGCCTGCTGGGTAAATCTCTCTTGGCAAGCAGAGTGTAGTGTGTGCAGAGAGATATCGCTGAAGAAAAGAACAGGAAGAGAAGACAGAGCAGCGCCTTCTCTGACTAACTTTTTGGATCTCCAACTGTCTCTACTTCCTCTTCTGTCCGCACCCGAAGGTCCCTCTCATGGGCAAAGTGAAGCCTGGGCCTCTGGCTCGGAGGCCGGACAACTCTGCGTTCAAACAGCAGAGGTTACCTGCCTGGTCTCCCATGCTAACGGCTAACACTGTGCTACCTTTCTTCTACTTTATGGCTTTGATATGCATGCTGCTGGGAGTATGGCTGCTTCTCACAGTACAGAGCACACAGGAACTAAAGGTGAGTGTGGGTGTTTCTGCAAATGTCACTTGCCTATTTAGTAGTTTTACATATGAGGAAATATTAAATAACAGGAAATACTTGTAGTACAATGCAAATAGCATATGTGTGTTGGAGGGAATAAGAGAGGAAGAGACCCAATGCCCTTGTGCAATAAAAAAAGGGAGTGACACAGATAGGAAAGGTCCAAGGTTAGGTTTTGAGTCGTGTAAACAGGAATAGTTTATTCACTATTCATTTGAAGTGAATAAACATTTGAATGATCTCTCTCCTGTCTTTCCAGCTGGACTACACAGAGGCCGGCACGTGTAATTTATGTTTTGAAAAGCGTAAAAATGTGAGCAACGCAGCCCGACCCTGCAACTGCACCGTGGTGTTTAACATCAAGAAAGCATTCAAGGTAACAGCCACGAAGTTTGACAACATAGTTTTCACACTTTATACCCAACATGTTCCAGTTCCAGGGCTTTGATTTCTTGTCCATGCTGTAAATCTTAAAAGTCAGTCAATGACAGAATTCAGCCTTACAAGTAAACATAAGCTGATGATGTGAATCCTGCTGCTCCAGGGAGACGTCTTTTTCTACTACGGCCTCATAAACTTCCATCAGAACCTCCGCAGATACATGGACTCCAGAGATGATGCTCAGATGGTTGGCAGGAAGAACAATTTAAAGGTAGCTCCACGATAGTTTTATACTTATCACAATAACATTGTTTGTTTATTAGTTTGTTGGCCTTTTGGTACATTTGTGTACACGGTTTTAGATAATTTACTAAGCAATATTAAGAGTGTTTTTTGTGTATGTTTATTAGTATTTATGCAGCAGAATGCCCCCTCAGTTTTCAATTATTATGGTTGAATTATGACTGATTAAGTGCTGTGTAAGTAGCATTATCGTGGAGGAGTTGGTGGACATTTTAGCAACTTTCTACACTGTTGGCTAATATAATAAAAAATCTTATTTTGTAAAATAATAAGATGTAAAACATAATCCTGCAAAGTAATCAGTAATACCAGCTGTAGTATAAATGTAGTAGAATAAATAGTTATGGAATATAAGATTATCTAAAATAATATGCAAGTTTAAAAAAATACCCAAGTTAACTTAAAATTGTAAAACTGAAATACGTAATTTGATGTAAATGTACACCTAAGCTTAATGCTAATTTTAGTAACCTTTTTATCCTAACTACTAGAGCCCGAGTTCATACTGCATGCCGTTTGACAAAAACAAAAATGGAGTCCCCATCGCCCCCTGTGGAGCTGTGGCCAACAGTATCTTCAATGGTAAGCACCACTCCTACCTAAACCATCAATCATCGCATCCATCCTCCACTCTCTTACCTCTCCTCTGTCCTCCCAGACTCCTTCACTCTGAGCTACATGGCCTCCAGCGGATCAGTGCATGTCCCTCTGTTACGCAAAGGCATCTCCTGGTACACGGACAAAAATATCAAGTACCGCAACCCATCGACTGTAAACATGACACTGCCTCAAGTGTTTGAAGGTAAATGAAAGATGTAACCTTGGGTCAAACACAGAAATGGTATCAAATCATCTTGTCTGATTAGTGATTACTACGCAGGTACAGCACCGCCTCTGTACTGGCAGAAGCCCGTGTATGAACTGGATCCCCTCGACAAGAACAACAACGGCTTCATCAACGATGACCTGATCGTGTGGATGAGAGAGGCAGCCTTCCCCAACTTCAAGAAGCTCTACGGGGTTTTATACCGAGCCAACAAGCCTTTTATTAACGGTCTGCCTGCAGGGAATTACAGCGTCGATATTTCTTACAGTATCCTTTCACTGCAATCAGAAATGTGTTTTTATGGGAGCTTTAAATGTCCTATTGTGTGCATTGTTTCCTTATCTGCAGTTAAACAGTTAAACAAGCACATAGACAAGAACTATTTTAGAACTATAGCCTAGCTTTTTCCATTGAGTTTCTCTTTGTGATCACCTATTTGCAGCCTTGACCTCTGGCTTTCCAGACTTCCCTGTGCAGTACTTCCGAGGCAGAAAGGAAGTAGTGTTGACCACGCTGACCTGGTTTGGAGGTCAGAACCACTTCCTGCCCATTGCTTACCTCGTCACCAGCTGCCTGATCCTACTGATAGCCATCCTCCTCACGGTGTTGTGGTTTAAGTTTGGGAAGAATGGGCAAAACATGGACGAATGAAGGAAGAAGACGGGCTCTGGGATGCTGAGGTGTGAAAAACGTTCCAGCAGCTTGAAAGTCATAATTGTCGTGCTGCTTTGTGAATGAAAGAACATTGATGCAAGCAAATGAAGGTTAACGGGAAAGGTTAAAAGGTACATATGTTGAAAAACCAAGGAAGAATCAAGTTCGGCATCTGGGAAATGACTTTCCCCTTCATCTAACGACCTGCATGCGTTTGGCTTTTATTGTGAAGTTGCTTTTGAAGAACCAACTGAAAGCTAGGTGTGTTAGCACAGGCGTTAAGCTTTCTTTACATGTGGATTTTACTTGTATTTCTTTAATACACACCATTTTGTTCATGCACTGTTGATATTTATTAACATCATTATCTATTTCTTATAATTAATTTATCAAGAATGAATTATTATCAGTCACTGTGCAAAGTGGAAAACTGCATTACACTAAAAGGTACAATTAGCAGAACACCAATTGGAAAACAAAGCCTGTAAATGTCATTCTTAGAGGCGGACATTTTATGCCAATTCTTTAAGTTCATACTTTCAATTTAAGTTTCTTTTGAACATGTTTAAATGTTCGATAAGCAGAAACAGGAAGACAGCCAAGCAACCCTTTCCCAACGCTCTCCAGATATGTTGGTTTAGAATGGGAATGTCTGGTTTTCTTCTATTTATATGGGAAGCTCTTAAGTCATCTATGGATACTGAGATTTGGGTCAGTATATTCTATTGAGAATTCCATGACATAGGATCTGTAGGGCCTGCTGATTCCCATTTTCATTGACCTAGGCAGCCTTAAAAAAATGATGGGCTGTATTATTTCAGTTGGTGGGCACTCCAGACACCCCAATGTTTTAGCATATGCACTGAAAAGGATATTTTTTTTAATGATATGTCTCCTTTTAAGCTAAGGAGTCATTTTGTGAATATCTGTCTAATCACAGCAGGGTTAGCAAGTGCTTAAACCATTGCCTTTTTACAATGTATAATGTAAAAGTGTATGCTATGCTAGCCGATCTGTGAGGCTGAACTTTAGGCTCAGCAGTGCTTTGAGCTGGATGAGATTTGAGGTGTGTTTACGACTTGCTGACATGAACCATTTGTACTGTCTGTTATGCATGTATTTCCTGTTGTAGACAAAAGCTAATAGCAAAAGATTGTAATAAAACATGTTCTTTAAAAACTCTTTATTTCTCTATATACAATCAGTGAGAGCCACATAAACACATCCCTCTGTGACCAGGGAGCACCAGAGCAATGTATGTAGATCGCCTCGGTTATTGAGCATAATCAAAGCAGGATTGGTTCCACAGCTGTGAGAATAACTTCTTCGGTGAGGTTGTTATTCTGTAAAGATAGAAAGCAGCGTGTTCCATTTTTCTCCATCTGCCCTCCTGCCACAGAGCGTTTGGTCACATTAGTACCAGAGGAGAGGAATGCAGTCTAACTGGTGCTACAGACAATGACTGAACACAAACTACGATACAACTATGAGCCGCACAGTCCAAAAAAGAAAAACACACAGGACTGAAATATCGAAACAGCTTAAAACACATACAGATGTTGATGCACATAGATAGGAACACTCAAATGCATTAAGGCAAGATCAAACACCCATTTCAACACGAGACAATCACCGCGATGCACAAATCAAATCTAAAAAGTTCAAGACAAACATACAAGGAACTCTAGGAAATGATCAGCTGTAACAGATTAACCCATCTACCTATTTGCTCTGTACCATTCACTAGGACATCTAACTAGGCCTTTAAAAATGTTATTTTCTACATTAAGACTGCTTTCATAGTTATTTGGCTAAATGTGCGCTGAATTGTGAAAGGTGGTTCCGTTATGAATTGCATAAACACAGAAAAAGGCAACATTTGGTCTTCAATATCACAAAAAGTATCTCCTTTTTGTGAAAATCACTGGATTCATCTTCCTGATCAGCCTTTTCAAGTTAACACCTGACAAGGTTCATTGAAAATAAAAACGTAATGTCAGTACGGTGTCCACAACAGTGCAACCATTATTCTTTGATGTGTAATCAGTGTGGGTAGTGGTGGTGGGCAATTTGTAATAAGAGTTTCTCCTCATCAGCAGGATGTCAAATAAAAATAAATATCAGTAAATCAATCAAAAGGTTTGCAGTAATGGGATTACAATTTCAAGTCATGCTTTTTAAAACAAAGTAAGACAAAAACGTACCGTGGAAAACTAGAGCTTCTCTAGAAAAGGAGGAATTAATTGACCTTGGATGTGGGGTAACTGAATGCAACATGCAGAAAATTCAGTAAGAGAACACTTTGGGTTTGATGAATGTAAATCATCGGGTACATGTCGGTATGTAACCGAAGAATAATGGAAATCACAGTTTCACAGAATGCAGGAACTACTAAGGATCACAGAACAGGGACAGAGTCTTTATCAAATAGTAGTCAGCTTCCTCCTCTTCATCCATCCCTCCACCTTGCACACCTGGCACACACACATTCATCTTTGTGGTTTCAGTGATAGGACTGTAATGGCACTACACAAGCAGATTGTGACCATGCAGAAACATTTAGGCAATACAGACATCTCCAGATGAATCTAAAGCTAAGGTAGTGTTCATTCAAGACTGGAGCCGGGCTCCGGGGCTCACAGATTCACTCCTCCGTCACAACCCTCCGCTGGGTTGTGTCGGGGCAGATTAAGGCCATGTGCATCCGGACTCTTCAGCTCTTTCCTTTGGGCTTCTGAGTGTTCCTCTGAGGCACCTGATAGGTCTGATCCTCGGGGGGCGTGGCCTGTCCAGTGGCGTTCTTTGGCGTATCGTAGGCCGTCCTCCCTGAGCGGCCGCTGTCTGTCCGAGTGAGCAGGGAGGGGGGCCCGGCACCCATGAAGCTACACACCGCGGAGGGCTGGTTCAGAGTGGAGCCCCCTGATGGGTGGCAGCCCATATCCACCACGATGGGCGTGGCGTATTCTGATCCCGTGGCTGGTAAGGGTTCTGCGTAGGCGTGATACACGTCCTGTGAGATGGGAGCGTCGTACAGGTCGGGGTCCGTGTATCCCGGGTCGGGGCCCTCGTCTGGTTTGAAGGTGGACCGGGCCCCTAACGTCGTGACGCCACTCACCAGGGGCTCAGCGTAATCTGAAAGGAGAGCATTTCATAAAGTATTCATTAAGTTTATACTTTTATCATTATTGTTACCCTAATTATATAACAGTGTATAGGTTACTTAACAGTCAGTAATGTACATAGCAATTCCAAATAAGACCCCAAAAACACAATTTGATCAATAAAAAGGCTCCTTGTTAAGATTGTTGCCATTATTGTACCGGAATGCAATGTTTTGATGAGCAGGTCCCTGTGTTGTCTGTGTCACAGATGCTATCCTGTATACATGCTCAGGTTTTTATTCATTAAACTTTAAAAAGGCCTGTGTTTATTTATGCCAAAGCTAGCTTTTTTTGGATAGAAATCTGACCCTTTCTGTAAACATCTGATCAGTAAATAGTTATGCCTGCATGTCTAGTGGAGATTAAGCAGCATAATGGAGAAGGGTTTTCATTACGATGTGCTGCCATAACATTGATGTGGAAATATACAATTTTGAAATTACAAAGGCAGTAAGTGCCGTCAACATTAACATTAACATCAACTCAAACACTAGCAAACTAATGAAACAGTTGTATGTCATTCCTTGTTTTCACGCAACTCTGTATACAGCCGTTTGTGACTGTAATGACCTATTGAAGAAAGAATTGCTGCAATAAAGGATGAGAAGAACAAGAAGACCACAAGCTGGGGCGAAAAAAAAGCTGATTTCACAACATTCAAAACAAAGGTTTTGCAATAAACTGAAGACACTCAGCAATGCTTCTCCCCTGGGTGCCAGCTGGTGCCGGGTAAATCAAAGTTCAGCGCACACCAGGATACAAACTATTATATTAACAGAGGAAATTATATATATATATATATTATATATATTAAGGAGCAAACTACACTTGTTCTTAGGAACTTTGATTTCTTGTGGTTTGAAATTGTTTTTCTTTGAGAATAAACTGAACTTGGATGAAGCCACAGCACAGGGTGCCTTTAAAAGCAGCTGAAACCTCAACAAATCTCAAGGAACACAACCTGTCTGAATTAGGGCTGCTCGATTATGGCAAAAATCACGATTATTAAAAACGATTATCCATTTACTTTGAAAACATACATTTATTGGAGAAAAATGTTGAGCAGTATGTTTTTAACAGTTGATTACCCTGAACTTTAAGTAGAATTCAACTGAAAAACCAATAAATAAAAAAAATAATAAAAAAATATATAATAATAATAATAAAAAAATTATCGTTTTATTTCGATTACGTTGTTTTCGTCATCGTTGCAAGCCATAATCGTAATTGCGATTAAAATACGATTAATTGAGCAGCCCTAGTCTGAATGCAGCGACCAAGTAAGGACTCTTGGTTGCTTGAACAGCCACCACAGTATTTACCTGCAGGTTCAGCATGTAGTCTGGGTACGGCCCCTCTCCCCAGCCGGCCCACCTCACTGTACCGAACTGAATCCTCCGTCTCCACCATCTTGGAGGGCAACAGCTGCTTCATGCTTTTCCACCAGTCTGCAGCAGAGACACAGTGAGCTACAGCAGAACACTCTCACCAAACACATGGAGACATTCAGGCTGTGCTGCAGACATTACATACCTGTGCGGTCCCAGTGAGGGAGATCATATGTTCCGTCTGAGCTCTTTTTCCTATGAAGAGAGAAAAATCAAGTCAGACTATATAACATGTTCATTTCCGTGCTGTCTTTCTTCGTGAAATGTTGCATTCTGTGTAATAGTCCTCATGACAAAAATAGTTTCATACATACTAGAAAGTAACATCACAAATAATCCCTTTGCAGCTGTATTGGCTTGAAAAATCTATATTACCGGTAGTAATACAAAATATTAATTGATCAGATTTGGATCGGTGGTAAAGAAATTAGTTTGGGACATCCCTCATGAAACAAAATAATAATTTGAATTGGTACAAAAATCCTAAAATGAACCTGGGTTTAGTGTTAAAGGTCTCCTATCATGCAAAATGATAGTTTTGAAATATTTTGGGCAAAACACTTCATAGATATGTCTTTTATATATCTGAGACCTATAATATATGCCGAAAAATAGTATAATAGGAGGAAACTTGCATTATATGTTTTTGACACGCTATTCCACCAATGCAATGAGCGCTTCACAAGACATCAGTTTTTTTTTTTCTTTACATGACAATGAGAATACACACCTGCTCCTGCAGTGCCACGCACACACCACAGTCAGGATGAGCGCGGTCAGAACCATGAACAACACGGGCACCAGAACCGCTGCCAGCGCCACATCTGAGGGGGGGAAAAGGCAGCAATAAGCGTCAGGCGGCAAATTTAGGATGAAAACAAATTGATTTTTCAAACTGAAATGTAGCGCACCTTTACCAGTGTGAGGAGGCATCGTGGTGTTCCTGATGTCGGGGGGGTGAGTGGTTTGTCCAAAGTGAGGTGGACGTTTTGTACCCGCAGAAGGTGGAGTATGACGATAGGGGTCAAACACCCTTGGCACTGGCTTCGCTGTGAGACACATTTGTAATCATATTATAGAACACAAACATGTATAACTTACAATAACATTCAAATTCATTATTTGCATTTTACCAACCATGAATTTGGCAGCCAACCAGCTCCAACTTGAGTGCTATTCTCTGATGCCATAGGGTCGGATGTATCCTCACAAACCGCGCCTCGATTGGAGGAATGAAGTTATTCCTCACCTCATGCAGGTAGTTGATGTTGCCTTGGAAAATCTACCAGAAAAAGAGAACATACTCTTATTAATGCCAGACATGTCAACCCAACTAAAGCCCAGTAGTAGTAGTAGTAAAGAGGGGGGAAAAAGTCCTTGTTTCAGACTGTGTGAACAACTGCACTGTAAGCCAAAAGCTGATTATTTTCCAACTTGGCAAGCTAATAACTGCTTCCCCACACAATAAGAGCCTGGGAATCCCAGCAGAGAGCAGCTCCATCCCGACAACCCGCCACTAAATCCATATCCATTCATTATTAATGCCCGAGTGTCCCGACTTGTCTACCACAGCACTTAACTCAAACCACTGACGGCTATCATTTCCTGCCATAAACATCTTGTAGTCAATACCAGTTGCTATGGAAACAGCCCAAGTATGTGCCCCTGCAGCTTTCTAGAGTGACATTTTTATCCATTTGCACTAATTTGAAGTAAAGAAAAAAAAAACTAAAAGCCCATGATGCAATTGTTCAGCAAATAGGGTTTATTGATTTGGTGATTGCATTACCTTGTCTTGTGTTGAATTTGCTTCCCTGTAGCTGAGCCACTGCTGGCCATCGTTACTGTGCTGCACCCGGTACGCTGAGACGTAGTACCGGTACTCTCTGAGGGTGGAGCCGGTGGTGGTGATACCTGGGTGAAAGGGCAGAATAGAAACAGGAAGATGATGTGCAGTTGGCTCCGACATGAAATAAAAACGACTTAAGAGTCTAAAGCAGCTCTGTGAGGCCGTTTATTGATCACAGCGCTGAATGCTAATGCCTGCTTGCTGATGTAACATGTTCACCATCTTTGTTCAGCCGGTTAACATGATCATCATTACTTAACACAAAACTGAGGATTTTGGGAATATCCGTTTAGTAAAACCGAAGTATTGGACACAATATTTTTTGACCACGAAATAATGAAGTCAGTGGATTACTTTTCATTTTGAAATAAACATGATTGTACCAAAATGAATGGCAGTTTATCCAGTAGAAATGTAGATGTAAAAGAAATACCAATACCAAATGAGGTCCTGGTTGTGCCAGACATAAGGATGCTTCCCCTGGGCCCCATGTATATCTTTACAATATTTCATGACCATCTAGTACTCAGCAGTATATTGATATAATATCTATATTGTGATAGGATTGTCTTAAATGTTGGATATTGTAATAAGGAATATTTGTGGTTATTTCTTGGTTTGCAAACTGTAAAGTGCTTTTCTGCTTATCGCCCAGCCATATGAGAATCCATCCAATATTTATAGTGATATTTAAGTCTAGACCAAAGTGGTGTAACAACCTACAAACCAACATGTAAAAAGTAACATGTAACCCTAGAGCCAAACTGCTAACAAGGCTGAACAAGACCACATGTGTGTAAGCTAAGAGCCTTATTTTAGAAAATGAAAGATAGTGTTTATCGTTGTGTACCTGTGATCCTCTTCTCCCTCTTGAGGTCAACCTGCAGCCACTGCTTTAGATCACTCTGAGCAGACGCCCAGGGAAGCCCCGCCTTTTTAAGCCGCGCCCCCGATGGCGCCCACACACTCTGCTGACCGACGCTCCACTCCCACACAGACGAGGCGGACAGCTGAGTGTCCGCAACGCCACCAGACTCCAAACCGAGCGTCCCAGAGCAGCCTGCAAGCACAGAGAGGTCCATTTAATATAAATATTGAACATGTTTGTATGCCATCCCTATGACTTCATTAGAAATGTGGCATCAGATAAAAGCAAAGAAAGGTGAAGTGAGAGAATGTATAAAAACAGCAAAGTAATGCACTTCAGGTTTTGTGCTGCAGACTAATAAAAATAAGGGACTCTAGGGCAAGATTTACACTCAATTAAAATAGCAGATGTTGACGCTAATAATTACATCAACAGGGGAAAACAATTACAGCTGCTTATGGTGCTCAAGAACCAGAAGAAACTCACCGTTGGTCCTGAAGGTGAAGAGGCTGTCGGACAAAGTTCCTCTGAAGAGAAAAGTATAGCATCAGAAGACATAGATTAGTGTTTTTTTAACCAATAAATACTTAAAAATGCAGCGATTCTGGCTACTTTAAGTTAGCAATTCAACCACGAGTACACTTTTGATCTTATTTCAAACATTCATTACATTTTTGGTTTGTAATAATATAATTTAAATGTATCTGTGATTCACAACTATCTCTCTCTTACCCAGTGGAAGAGACATTGTTCGCCAGTGTGGCCTCGTAGTGAGGGATGCCTTTGCTGCTCACCACGCTGATCCGCCCCCCCACAGCGTTGGACACCACGCCTGCATGGACGGCTGCCACACACACAGGAGAGGACTGCAGAGGAGAGAGGAGGGGGGATTAAGGGATGCCGGTGGTGCTGTTTTATATTTACAACAAACTGCCACAACATCCGATGAACGTTGAACATTGGGCAAATTGAATACATTTTAACAGTTCACAAAATTACAAAGAAAACACTTAGACATCCTAAACCTCCTTATATGAATACCAGTGCTTAATTGTGCAGCCTGAGTGAATGCTGAATTCCCCAGTATTAAAGCATGTGTGTGTCAGACCATTGTGGGTCGATTTTTAAATCTAGACCTGATCTGAGCTAGACCAATTGATCTGACGGTCAGCCGGTATCAGCTCATTGCAGATTTATGGTAATGTGAATATGTTTACAAATACAAATTAGGTGCAAGGTAATTAAGAAACAGTACCCATCACATAGTTTGTTCTGATGGCCCAACTGTAAAAGGTCCCAATATGTTATTTGGTCTCAATAGTATTGGTTAATCACAATTAAGAGTTCGATTTCTGCAATATCTACTAATATCACCTATATAATTAATAATAGAGCATAATCCACAATCACCTAGGACTAACTCTTCGAAGAGTAAAAACTCACATAAAGATATTTTAAGCAACAACTCAATACCGAAGATGAGTATCTCTGGTGGAAAGGCAGTTCAAGTTCCAGCGTTCCGTTACAATAAAGCATTTGCAGGAACAGGCAGTACTGTCTTACAGTGAGCTCACAAAGAAGAACCTCTTAACCTTCAGACTGTGGCGGATAAAAGGCTGATGAGTCAGCATGATGTCACTCCTCTGTAGAGAGGATACTGAGGGTTACTGACGGTAATGATTCACTGCCGGCTGCATTCCTGTCCAAACCTGCTGCCACATCACGGAGAAGCAGACAAAAAAAAAACACAATCCTACTCCGGTCACGAGCTCCTTCCCGTGAACAGCTGTTTGAGTGAGGTGGAATTTCATTCCTGGAAAAGACCCGCACTGGAATCCACAGCTGACAAGATTGTGGGAAAACACTGGTGACCCACAGAGTGGCAAGCACATGTATTCACACAAAGACACACACTCACACGTATTTATGCACGGCAGTCAAATGCTGCCACTAGCAATCAACACTTGCCCTGTGACTCCTAAACTTCCCAAAAACACACACCACATCCTAAAGAGCGCCATACCAAACCGCTAACACAAAGCGTTGCTCCAAACCGCTCCCTGCCTCCAACTGAGGAGACCACACTCACACACATAAAACAACACACACATATAGCTATGTGATATGCTGGATGTGGAAATAAAGAACACACACACTGTTAGAAACTCCAGATTTAAAAAAAGAAAAAGTAGTTGCAGGGTCTGTTTTAAGGTGGGGGAGACTCAAAGAATGCCTGAACAATAACCAGAATATTACAAATTGGTGACACGCACACCCCGCGAACACAGGCAGGAATGATTCATTTGCACATATACAAAACCTTCGGCATGCTCTCCAGCCTCTTCCTCACACTGACTCACTCGCAGCTTATTGTCTCACACACTCCACACACAGCTCCGCTCAGCGCCCTCTTGCAGCTGGACTGGATTAGAGGCTTATTATTTTCGGCCAAAATATTATCTCACCTCCCTCTCACCCGCTGACCCGGCCCCTCCTCTGTTCCTGTGGGGCACCTCACTCCCTGAAGCACACCGCCGACGCTCCTCCCTGTCCTCCCATCAGCCAGCAGCAACACACCCCTCCCTCCCTCCATCCATACAAAAAAAAAACCCCAAGCTCTGAACATGAAGTCATCAGCCAGAGACTCGGCGCCCATGACCTCAGGCTCTGCGGGGGGGGCTGTGAGGTCATCAGTCCAAGACTCACATACCATGAAGCTTAGGCCCGTTTACAGACGGACGAAAAACGACGAAAAGATGTGAGATTAAGAGAAAAGGAGGAAAATAATGGAGCAAAATCATGATCGCATGAGTAAGAAAATGCTGACGGATTGACCAAACAGCGGGAGGCCACAGGGCGACATGTTTCACCTGGAATTGTGACGCTAGGCCACCACAAAGAGAAAACACACACACACACACACACACACTGCATGTGCTCACCTCTCTGTAGCCATTGGGTACAGTTCCTGAAATCTCCTCGGTAGATGTCAAGCAGCCTGCAGGACAGTATTTACTATGCAGAAAGAGAGACATGCACAATGAATACATATCACACAGCTTGATCACATAAATATCCATTCCACACAAAGCAAAATGTTATTTACCTAAACTCTGCCTCTGGGAAATCAGCCCCTTTGTCCAGGCAGGTGATTAGATCTGCAAAAGGCAAACAAACAGTGTCAGAACCGGTTCCTCTGCACGCTGCACAAACCCATCACTCCCAATATCTCTCTGTTCCTCTCTGGCAACAGTTCAACCTTAACGCTTTTCCAATCTTATCTTTTTAGCACTAAAAACTATATAGAGAAAAAAAAAAGATGGACTTTTATTAATATTAATCCCCGTGGGGGAAATTGTTTCTCTGCATTTGACCCATCCTAGTGTTAGGAGCAGTGTGCTGCCATTTTGAACGGCGCCCGGGGAGCAGTGTAGGGAACGGTGCCTTGCTCAGGGACACCTCGGTAGCACTTGGTCTTGCCGGGACTCGAACTGGTGACCTTCCAGTTGCCAAGCCAAGTCCCTATGGACTTCGCCACCACCGCCAAAAAAATAGTAGAAATAATAGTAGAAGACTAATCATTTGACAGCAAATATTCAGTCACAAATATCATGGTAAATAACACTGTCTTGTCAATAACCAGTTGTGTCTTATTGAAATAGTCAAAAAATACATTAATTGTCTTTCTAATTATGTTGGCCTTTTTGTTTTGGATGAACTGCACACAAACTTTTTCAAGTATCAACATTGTTGCTGATTAATCATTTGGTAATTTACTTACGCTCAACTCCAGACATATCAAAGTCATACAGCTCAAAACAAGAGTGTGTGTGTGTGTGTATGTGTATGTGTATGTGTGTGTGTGTAGGGGGGACCCACTAACACAAGTGTTTCAGTGATGATGAGGCACGCCACAGTCAGATGAAGTGGGCGGCTGGGAAGTCTTTGTTAACCCCACGGTGTCGGTGGTCAATCTCAGTGAGTCTCCACCACATTATCAAAAAACTCATTTATCTGGGAAACCAACCAGTGAGTCAAACTGACAAACACCCCCAACCACCGCAAGTCGCCATGGTGACTGATTTACTTAGCTGTGCAAACTGTCCTCCCACGCTCATCTGCACGATCAGTTACACGACATGAAAAACACACACCAGTTCTTTGAAGGGGAAAACTAGTTAAGTCCATCTGACCGCTTTGTTTGCCTTGCAGTGTGATTCAGCTGCACAGAGACACAATCATTATCCTCCTCTTCTTCTTGTGGCTTCAATTATCTGTTTATCTGTAAATGTTCCACATGACAAAGCACGGCCGTCTGAAATTGCAATCGCACAGTGACAACAACTTTCTTATTAACGGAAAGAAGTGTTTTGGTGTCTCATGGACTTTAACAGATGGCTGAATCTACACCAACTTATTAAACTGCCATGTACAAAGGTTTGGTGGCGACTAGAAAGACTGTTTGATTTATTCCTTGATCAGATCTGACATCAACCATCTCTCCCACTGTGTTTTATTCATGCAACTTTCCATTTTGTGAATTCTGGCTTTATTAGATTATGCTGAAAGAATCTTAGTACCTTAATGATGCTGAAAGTGCTTAAACTAACAAGTGATTGACAAGAAAATAAACCTCTCGCCATTTTTCATCACAGTGCTGACTCACAAAGAAAACACTGAGCTTAATGTTAGGATTTTGTTAAATATTTACCTTAAAATAATTAACTTTTCTGTTCAATTCCTTCTGTTCTCACATTTAAGTAGGAAAAAAATACAATAATTTGAGACGATGACTGATGCCCAGTGGCGTTATGACTCAGCTGAGTCTGGTCTGATATGTGGCTGGTCAGAAATCAGTATTCACAGCACGGCAGCTCTTTGTCTCTTCTGTGAGTTTAAACACACTTTTCAAAAGTGAGCAAACACCACGTCATAAATGCTCCTCTCATTTTGACGGAAGCAACCTTATCACGAAGCAGCAGACACAGTCTCCATTCAACTCAACTCATCTTTAACTGTTAGTCTTTTGTATGAGCAGCAAATAGAAGGTTTTCTACCAGTATGATTGATAATGAAAATGCATAGCATCTTCCCTTTATCCAGTAGCCCAATATACTTGGCGCTGGCATTTAAGAACAGAAACAGAAAAGGTACCCCCACCCTGCAGACTGGAAGCTACAGATGATCAGCAGGTGACTCAGACAGGTGTAGTTACCTGTGTGTTGGGTGGTGGAGTAGGACAGGTAGAATCCTCGCCCGCTGTGGTGGGTCCCGCTCATGAACTGGACCGTGACCTGGTGGGTGGAGGACTCGATCAGCTGTACGACCCTCAGACCCAGGCCGCAGTACTTCACTGTTAAACAGCGCAGGATGAGAAACGAGCAGTAGATGACAACGAGGCACTGGGTAGTCATAAAAGCCAGCTTACGTTTACATATACAACAAAGAATCTAACAAAACATAATATATATGTACGGTTGGTTCAAGATTACAAGTTTCTGGGTTTTGCATTACCCTGTCGGGGTGCATATGGCAATATTGACCTGCTTCCTGTATTATCCTGATTATTACATGGTTACTTACTAAATAAATCAGTAATTTGACATTATTTATCACACTTTGATTTGACCCATCAGAACTGAGCCGAGAGAGACAAGAGCTTTGTAAAAAGTGAGATTTTCTCTGCAGAAATCAGATGAATTATTTTCCTCAATATTTTTAAAAGGGACATCTTTTTGCGGCACCATAAAAATTAAATTAAAGCCAATTAAATTCTTCACCCACAGCTGGTTTTTAATAATATTTTTCTAATAGTTAGCTTAACTCTCATTAAAAGTGCACCCTGCAGCACTTTGGCATGAGACCAATAGTGACAGTAGACCTAATCATGTGGCCGATGCCCTTCACTGCGTTTACATGCACTAAAGTAACCTGGCACAGCAGCAGCTTGGTTTCTGAATCATTATGTAAACAAATACTTTGGACATGGAAAGTATCACAGTGAAAGTGCAAAGAGGTGAAAGCAAAGATTTCCATTTCTCTTTTATCCAAGATATTCCTGTTTCACCTTAAATAAATAAAAACATCCAACTCTATGGCGTCTGAAAATGATGCAAGCACTTATGAAACTCCATAAAAAACAATTTGGTTAACTCAGAAATGCATAGTCTGACTAATGCTGAAAATGTAATTATAAGAAACAAAACTCTTCCTGGAAGTCCGCAGCTTAACGCTCAGCTTTCTGTTAAGATCTATTAAGTATCTCTTAAGGCTGCATCCTCATATATTTTAAAAATAAATGTATTTGGGTCAATGGAAATTATGTTAGCTCATCAGCTGTATGTAGTTCAGGTCTCACAGTAAACACAAAAGTAATATGTTCTCAATTGTCATCACCTTATTTATTTTGTGCATTAAAACACAGGCAGTAACGAAGATAATAAGATTCATGCAGGTTGGGAGATGTAATGTTTAAGGATGTGGTCAACCCTGACTATTTTACTATCCTAAAAGTACCTCTGATGCAGTATATTGTGACTAAAAGGACTGTCATGCTGGTTTTTTAATTGACTTTGGCGAACAAAGTTTTCAGTTTGGTAAAAACTAGTGCCAAAATGTAAGGTTTCTATCCCATATCAGTTTAAGCCCACTGTAGTATCTGCTCGTGACTCTCACCAATCTCACTCCTCTCGGGCCCGATGCCATTGTAGAGACGGAGGTAGTTGACCTGGCAGTCGCTGTCTTCTATGTCCAGCTCTGCGAAGTGGAAGTGGACCCTGCTGCCGCTCGGCACGCTGATCTCCCACTCACACACCGTGTTGTTGGGGTATGTCCCCGGGTAACCCAGAGAGGACAGAGTCCCACTGCTGGGGCCAAGTACAGTGGGGCCACAGCCATCACCTGCAGGACAACACAAAGTATGAGGAAAAAGAGCAGGCTGCTAAAAAAGTAACATAAGAAAAGCATAAAAATATGTTAATTTAGGTACTCTTCATAAGCCTTTAATGCAATGGAAGTGAGGGTTTAAGTATAAGGTAAATCTATTCTTTATTCTCCTTAAGGTAAAGAAATAGCATGAAAAACACCAAAATCAAAACTGACAAGAAGCCTTGAGTCTGCTTGAGTGTGATATCTTATTCTCCTGTGTCATAGACCTACAGTGCAGACAAACAATATTGCATCAATGGGCACCGCTGTCAAATGGGGAGACATATTCCCTCTTTATGATAAACAAAGTTCTGTATTTGAATACAAACACGTGGAAATTAGATGTTTATAAAACCACAGATGAAATAGTTTCCTAAAAATGCAAAATGTCCTGATAAATGTAGAATAACACCAATCAATCATTTAATTAGTTGATCACAACTATTTGGATAGTTTCACCTTTTATTGAAGACACTTCTTGAAAAAAATGCCATAATTCTCTATTTCTTAAATGTAAAGACTTGCATAGTGTCTTTAGGTGGTGATAGTCAAATAGGTCAAACTAAACAAGACATTTGAATACATCAGGATGTTTTCTGGACCAAACAAAAAAATGCATAAAGAATTTGAAGCCCCTGCCTAAATAATGTAATGTGTTGTAATTAGGTTGAGCAGGAAAGCTGGCTTTGATTTAAAAAGACAATAAATACTTGTGGCTGTGAAGCAGATAAGATAAACAGATCAAAGGGTAATAAGGAAAAGGGGGTATCTGATCTTGTGTTGCTGTTTTTTTGCTGCAGTTAAATACCACATAGTTAGAAATTATGACCTCAGACTCTTTAAGGATAGTTTGTTTTTGTGTCCTCTGAGCTGTCAGAGACATTGTGTGTGGACACGCACTCAGTCACGCTTCATGGTGCTAAGTGGATGTTCTGTGGGCCTGGGGTTATATAAGAGCCTCTCAGTGGACACTGTCCAGATGAACAGGACAAAAACAAAGCTGCTTCCCTCAACTCTGACTCACAAACACCGAACAACTGCATGGCATTCAGCAGGAGTTCAGATTACCTTCCTCAAATTTCCCCTCATGCTCAAAAACAAATCAGAGCACAACCTAAATCACTCCTCCTGCTTTATCATAAGACCTCATTAGATATTGATATCATCAAACAATATACCACGAGATACTTTCTGTGAAAAGCTCAATTCTAATTTATGTGAAATGTAGAGTTATGACCAACTGTGTCCACGTGTTTACAGTCTTACCCCCATTGCTACCCCACCCCCAATCTCGCACCACCTGAGGTTGGCTGTGGGCTCTGAAAAACTGCTAAATATGCGTATTTAGGTAGAAAGTAAAGTAACTCGAATATAATCAAACATATTAAGCTTTCCGTGTTTATAGTAGTTGATTTAGGGAAAACTGTGTATACAGTAGGCTACCTGGACCGAGAAACAAGGGTAAGTTGCCAAATGTCTCCTAAAGACATCTTAAATCCAGACTCCATTAAGAAAACATGCCATTTTAAAGGTAACTCGCTTATTAGGGAACTCAAATAAGATTGGGACTGTGACTTTAAACGTCTAACAAATCAGCTATAGTCCTATGTTAATTCAGCTAGCAACTGATCCACCAAGCAGCAGTTATTTCTTTACAATCTGCTTTTTAAAGAACCGGTTTGCCTGGTTTCACTAAACCCGTCTCTCACCATGACGGGCTGCGGCAAGCAGTGCAAACCGAGCGGAACTCCACGTACACACGGCCATGTAAGGTAGCTTTTTAACTCTGGGGGACAATAACAATGTAGCTTTTCCTTCAGCTCATCTCTAATAACACTTAAAACCCCTCCGTGTTCACACTTTGGAGAAGCAGCATGGCCGCAGCGGTGCTTTTACGCACTGGGTCCCGCCTGCAGTTGTCACCGCAGCTGTGAGGCACCAACCTTTCTGAGCTCGACAGTCCTCCGTGGTGAGGATGATGAGAATCGACAGGACGAGAACCCCGGCCCCTGTCGGTCCCCTGCCCACCATTACCGCTCTGCCCATAGCAGCCTGCAGTCTGAATGCATAATGCTCGCTTCTGGACCGGCTGCACCGCTTCAACCTGTGCCGAGAACGTGGGAAAAACAAATCAAAACTATTCCTCGAAAGCGAGTCGGTGTGTGTTTTCCTCCCGAGGGTGACTTTTGCTTGTCTTTTTTAACAATCCAGTGGTTAGCGACACTCTCACTATGGAGGTAACTACTCCACACACGCATACACACACACACACATCCAAGCTGTGGAGCTACTTCCTCCACCGAGGCTCCTCCTCCTGATCTGGGATACCCGAGTCCCCCAAGTGGTCTGAATGATCCCACATCCACCAACACCCCTCTGACAGGGCTGGGAGAAGTATTCTGATCTTTACTTCAGTAAAAGTAATGAAAACGCTCCATAACAAGTACAAGTCCTGCATTTAAAACAAAGATTTGAAGGCTTTATTATCATAAGCACAACAAGCCACAGCAGTTGTTGGATATCAAAATGGTAACTCACACACTTCTCAAACAATACAGTATAGCCTACCTAAGACAACAAATTTGAAGTATATAAACAAAAGAGCGTCACTTTCTAGGGCACTTGAATAAAAGTAGTACTTGTTTAATGGCAATTTTAACACCTGTGTTTAGCCGAGCGTTTCTCAAAGTGTGGGGCGCGTCGCACTGGTGGGGCGCAGAGATGTTATAGGTGGGTCGCGAATGGACGCGATGAACGGGAGATTTTTATTTTTTTATTTTTTTTAAATAATTGTTTTGGACCTCAGGCCGGAATCGAACCTGGGTCCTCATGGGCGGTAGTGGACTGTTGCAGCCGGAGACTCGCAACGGCGGTGGACTTTCACAGCGCCGCTGCGCCGGAGCCGCCGGAGCCTCGCTACTGCGGGTGTTTGCGGCGGCGGTGGCCCCCGGACCCCCCTAGAGGATGTGAGGTCCACCCCCACTAAAGCAGGTTAAAATAATTAAATTGAATACATTTTATTTTAGTAAACACTGAAAACGGGTCCCACAGACCCAAACAGCACACAAAGGTTAAATGTAAGCATATAATAATGTTAAAATGTGCTAAATATATACACTGCCAATTGTCTTGGCCTACCATTTTATTGGAGGCATGAGGAACAGGTGGGGCTTGAAAAGGCCCACCTGTTCAAAGTGGGGAATGACAGAAAAAGTTTGAGAACCATTGGTTTAGCCCACCATGTCATGGCATATGTTGCATCTTAAATCATGAAGCAGTATTTAAATGTTTTTAAAGTGGCCCAAATGTTGCTGGGTTGCCAAAAAGGTTCAATATTAGATACAAATGTAATAAATAAATGAAAGAGAAAAAATCTATAATGTAATTTGTTTTTGTTTTTTACCCAAGTCTTTGTTTATCATTGAAGACAAACAGGACCGAGCTAGTTACAGTTTGTGATGAATGCAAAGGAGTAAAGGTAAGACTCTATTTTTTCTACATTGCCCCCTGTTAACGTAGACGAGTAATGTATGCACGCGTTATAAGATTTAATAACTTTATAAGATTTAAAAACAATTCTTGAATAAACATTCATTCATTCTTTCTGTCTCTGATGAATAACAAAGCAATTATCAACCTAACCATTGTTGTTGATCATTCACTGGGACTTATGTAATGACTCCTGTGTTCGTGGAACTCCGCTGTATTATAAAAATATGTGTGAGCTAATGCACTTATTGTCCCACCCTCTCTTTATTATTCCTTTAATGTGTTTTCCTTTCAGCTGTGAGCCTCTGTTTGCACACCCAAATCTGTCACGAGAGAATCCACAAATACTGGGATGTTAAAGACTGCCCTAATACATACTGTAGTTATTTAAATAAGAATGTGCATACATAAGTTTGTCTGAGTAATGCCTTTGTGAAACAACAATGGCTTAGCAACATATTCCTGAACAGTGAAGCAGTAAATTCATGTGAAGACACTTATTATTGTTCTGCAGAACACCCTCACTTAACAAGGAGTTTCAACTGCCAAGAGTAACCAATAGTAACATGTAGCAACAAACACAGTTTTTAGCCTGTAGCCTGGGAGTAATATATCGGATTGATTCTGAGTTTTCATTCTGTGTGTGTGTGTGTGTGTGTGTGTGTGTGTGTGTGTGTGTGTGTGTGTGTGTGTGTGTGTGTGTGTGTGTGTGTGTGTGTGTGTGTGTGTGTGTGTGTGTGTGTGTGTGTGTGTGTGTGTGTGTGTGTGTGTGTGTGTGTGTGTGTGTGTGTGTGTGTGTGTGTGTGTGTGTGTGTGTGTGTGTGTGTGTGTGTGTGTGTGTGTGTGTGTGTGTGTGTGTGTGTGTGTGTTTCTAAATCTCTGTGAGCTGACTGTAGGCAGATGTCCATGAGGGTGTTAGAAAGTGTAATGTTCAGAGATGCAGCCAAACAGTCACTCATGCTGAAATGGTCCATTCCAACAGTCTTTCCCATACACACCCTTTGGCTGTTGTTACATCCCCTATCTGTATTTGTATGACACATTTGCACAAGGGCACAAGGGGAACTCCAATATATTCACAGCGGCAGGCTTATCCAGATGCCCTCCCCCTGAGGGGCATTCTTACAAGTTCCCATAAAAGTGAGATATAGATAACATACTATTATGTAGGTTTGGAAAAATATATATAAAACATGTAAAATCGAATGGAATCCAGTGGAATATCCCTAAAGCGAGTTGTATATTTCGAAAGATAAGTTGTGCTTTGTTGACATTTGCTTGCTTCCTCATTGTTTGAGTTTCCAAAGATGCCAATGTTGTATTTGTCAACAACAAAATGTGCATTTACTTTTCACTTGTCCCTGTTTTTAAAAAGTGGTGACAAACTGGGCTTGCACATTATGATTGAAGGTGACAATAGACAGAAATGGAGGGTTATTTCAGTACCATATAAGAGAAATATTTCACCATTATATTTTATAAGCATTATGCTTGAACTATTTGTATTCAACACCTGAACAGTCTATTGCTTTTCAATTCAAGAGTGCCACATAAATTATACTTTCACGTATAATGTTCATTATCATATGTTCAGCCCTTAAGGTTTTGCATGTATAAAGACTAATCTTTGTTTTGAAACTACGCTGGGGATTTCTAAACTGGTTTATTTTATGATACTGGCAAAATAATAAACAGTGGTTGTCATTATACAGACTGTGATATACTGTCACTGTGAGGACCTCTGCTGGAAAGCATATATTCTGTAAGAAAGGACCTCAACTAGAAACTAGATTGTGCCACTCGGTGGTCACAGAGTATTATAACATGCTGGCAACAGATGGATGTTTTGCTGTTGTTTGTGGCAGGATCTAACACTCCCTCATTGTCTCACACTAGACATTTTATAGAATATTCCTTTATTTAAAAAGTATTCCCCGTACCATATACAGTCTTATCTGAAAAGAGTGGTACTCATAATTCATGCTCACAGCTTGACACCGCACTGTGTGTGAGTTTGATAGTGACAGTTAGTTGAGTATTGAGAGATTTTCTTTCTCTCATTTCCCATGGGAGGTGATTTGATAAAGACTTGGAACGGTCTTTTGGAGAAAGAGTCAATTAGTGAGAGTTGAGTCATCACATGCCTGGGTCAAGTCTGTACTTGCTTTCCCACTATCAACTCAGTGAACAATGCAAGAAACAAAAGGCACAACCAAAGCGCCCTGCACTGTAGGGTAAAATGACTGCAATGGCAAGTTTGATACCAACAGTTATTATTAAAGGGGGCATATTATTCCTTTTGTGGTTTCCTTTTCCTATAGTGTGTTATATAGGGTTTTGTGCATGTAAATCTGCAAAGGCTAAAATCCCAAAGTTTCTCAACCACACTCTCCCCCCTGCCTGAAACACCTCTAGTGGACTCCTTTGTTTACTTCAGTAGCATAGTGACAACAGTAACACTATAGCTTCTATTGCCTAGTGCTCCAACACATTGTACATGAGGGGCGGGACATCTCTGAGCGGTTGACCAATCACAACATGGCTTCCTCTTTAAAAGGGAATTAAATACTATCATGTACAGGAGTGAGCCATTAATACTGCTGAATAGAAATAGCATTGTTACAGTATACCAACCCCATGAAGACTGTCCATGTGCATTAATAGCAGATCATGAGTTATGTATTCATCATGTTTACAATACTCAAAACAATTCTTTGTATTCGTAGTTTTAATACTTCAAGTATTTGTTCTGCACACCCCTATACGATGCATTTAATAGATATCACAGGAGTATTCACTTCCCTCTCTTATTTGTTGGACTCTTCATTTATTAGACTTGTCTTTTTGAAAGTAAATCAATGTTGCTCTTTGATTTGTGCTAAGACCATTTAAGTCAAATGTATTCTGACTGGAAAACAAACCCTTTTATGAGCTGCAAATAGAACAGTTAAAGAGTCAATCTCTTGTTTGGTCATAGGTTCACTCGTAATGACTACCTTTGAAGGCCATAAACAAAAGATCAAAGGGCACAAGGTTATAGAAGTTTATTGATCTGCTGTTGAGGGAAATTAATGGAATTTCCTGCAAATGTTTGAAGTCTCAGCATGTAGCTGCTCTTGACCGGTCAGCTTGAGAAGGTCAACAGATGCAGGGGAAACCTGATTGGTATTCTGGGGCACTCGGTTGTAAAGAGATGATCGGACTTTAAAGAATTCAGCCAAGGTCCTGACGGTAACCACAGGTCAACTGTTTCCATGGTGACTCCAGTCTGGGGGGGCTCTGACCGCAGCACTTTCGCTGGTTTGATCCAAATAAGTGTCCTCAAAATGGAAATGGAAATGCAATATATGACAAAATTGGTTATAGACTGGACTATAGGGATATATTATATTAAATGTATTGCTATGAGATTGAATATCGTTTTGTAGGTGTTTTTACAGATAATCTGTTCTGTTACTGGGAGTAAAAATGTTGCACTAAATATTATCTCCACTGGGAGTCAGTATGGGGCACAGATAAGTGCAAAACAGTCACCTGTCAATTCATCTTTATTTACCCCAAGCTTTCTATTTTCACACCAGAAATATCTGGGTAACAACTTAAGCTTGTGAGTGAGATGCTCTTTTAGAAAATGTCCCAAAGCTTCTGTCTCATAGATTATAGCCCAAAGTGACAGTGTGTCTCTCCAGTGGCAGCAGGTTGAGGAGAAAAACTCTACAGACATGTTTGTTAGTTATTTAATAAGTTAATTTGAAAACCTTTCAGGTTTACAGGTCAGGTTAAGAGCCTTTATAGTGAAAATTTGATAAATGACATTGTCTAGTTTGAATTAGATTGTGTGATTGTAGCTTTGAGATTATGGTGGTTGTTTTAGAGTTGTTGCTTAAGGGAGATTCATACTTCTGCATATGTAACAAACAATTAATGATAACACCCTTTGTTGCTCGAGAAGATGCTGTCTAATATGTGATCAATTGCTCCAAATATCTCACTTGAGTCAGCATTGGTTGGGTTTGAAAAAAACGTTTGAAAGAAGATATATGTTGCCTGTCCTCATTTCTGCTTGACATCAGCAGCTTAAAGATGCATCAGCTGCTACTAGCAAGTTGCATTGTGGTTAATGTAGGCCCCAGGTTTTGACAAAGGTCAGATATGTGTTGAATAAAAAAGACCATATCTCTTATTCTGCTGCTTTGATCTTGATACTTTTAACTGTCGGTCTTGAAGTTTTGGTCATATCTACATTATGTGAAAAACATACATCTGTTTATATTCATATGTGTTACATTTCTGTCTGTAAGGCATTTGAATTATGCTTTGGTTCAGAGATAAAAAGGCTGAAATACAGTGCTCACAGTTAGTACAATTTATAAGGTACAGGTACATTACTAGTTTCACACTGTGCAACCTTTTACTCATCCTTTTACAACAAGGATTGTTTCTTACTGCAGTTGAACAATCAAACATTACATATAACACACATGATAAACCCATGTAATATTATAGATTATACTAACACATTTTAGTGTAACTATTCAAAAAACATATGTTCCACCTGAACACAATGTGTGATCCACATAATAATTATTCCCCATCCGACATTATTCAGACAGTAGACGCCCTGTGTGTGTGTGTGTGTGTGTGTGTGTGTGTGTGTGTGTGTGTGTGTGTGTGTGTGTGTGTGTGTGTGTGTGTGTGTGTGTGTGTGTGTGTGTGTGTGTGTGTGTGTGTGTGTGTGTGTGTGTGTGTGTGTGTGTGTGTGTGTGTGTGTGTGTGTGTGTGTGTGTGTGTGTGTGTGTGTGTGTGTGTGTGTGTGTGTGTGTGTGTGTGTGTGTGTGTGTGTATCAGTCAGTTTTTTCCATGCATGTACCTTTGTATGTGTGCATGCGTCTGAGTATATATACAAGAGCATGTGAGTTATGTGTCATCCTCCATCCATCATCACAGAGTTAGGCAGAGGAAGAGTACAGTTTAAGTATCGAAGGGTTTGTGGTTGTCCGTGGTTATAGAGATGTGGAAGGAAGCTACCGGTTTGTTCCATATTTCTTCTTCCGTTAAATAAACATGTGGGACTTGATGAGTCAGTCCCAGTATCCTGTCCATGGTCTTATGGGAGATCATGGCCGGTGGTCCTCCGCTGCATAACCATTAACCACAGCGTCTGTCCTCACCACAGCACCCTCCAGTGGGACAGTCGACATGTGTACATACATCACAGCTTCCTACATCCCTCCGCACACAAATAGACAGTTTATGGGAGACATAGAGCCGTAATTAGACCTGGAGAACAGATGGTTGTCTTTTCACTTGCTATCGTTTTCACTGGGAGCTTTGGGAACAAGCTCTTTTATACATGAAGACAAAATAATCAGATCTTTCAAACCAGGGGTGACTGTAAGTGAAGGATGACATTTGGCCTAGGATCTTATCTTCACTGGGAATACACATTAATAAACATCTGAACAAGGAGGAACATTTAACATTGCAAAAACACAAAGAAGACATTATGATTTAGAAAGATGAATTATAGTGTTGAGTGGGGTTTGACATACATGTATATCATACCCTGATTTATAAAACAGATTTATTCCTTGGCAAAAATATAAAATGTTTTAAATTATTTTACAGAAATGAAGGGAAATTAACAATTATTAGAAGGCCTCATTTTGTATGTTTAACTATTACATTCAAGATATAAAAAAATTAAGTATTTTAATTAGGGCTGTCAAGTTAACGCGTTAATAACGCGTTAACGCAAAAAAAAATTAACGCCACTAATTATTTTAACGCGATTAACGCATGTGTATTTTTTGTCCTCGGCCGCCGTAGTTTCAGAGCGCATCGAGTTTAAAATACCATCTACAAGCTGATGCTGACAGCCCCGCTCCTGCTGCCCGCTTGTGGCAGACCACACTTCCACGCTCACCGGCAGGCCCGGACTGGCCATCGGGAGGACCGGGAGGGTGTGTGTATGTGTGGCGCGAGCGAAGCACACCTTACGTGTTGTTGTTAGCATCTGGTGCTAGCTAGCTGAGCTAACGGATATAAGGAGCTGTTTCAATGAAAACAGAGGAGCGACATTTCGCCGACAGCTGCGCCGAGCACTTGACTTTATGCAGGTAGCCAGACAGCACACTCAGCACGGATAGTGCGCGCAACACAGCTCATACACACAGGCATATATGCCTTGAGCTGCACATAGCTCCAACAATCCATCACAGTGTCTCCACATTCTCACACACACACACACACACACACACACACACACACACACACACACACACAGTATTGTATTATTGTATGAGAGAGGTTCTAGGTTGAATTGAGGCGAATATTTGTAATGTTCAGAGGTTGTTGTGTTTAATATTCATGAGAATATTTGTCATTGTTCAAATGATAATAAACAAACATATAAAGCATAGTTGTCCACTCATATGTTGATAAGAGTATTAAAAACTTGAAAAATATCCCTCTAAGGTACATTTAGAACAGATAAAAAATGTGCGATTAATTTGCGATTAATCGCGATTAACTATGGACAATCATGCGATTAATCGCGATTAAATATTTTAATCGACTGACAGCCCTAATTTTAATGTAAGTGATCAACTGGGGACATTTCAGTGTGATCCCTTTTTTCTTTACCTTATTCACCGATAGTGTCTCCCCTTAGAATTCAAATTAATTAACTATTTGTGAAAGAAGCAGTACTGTACATTTAGGCTGGTTTAATCACACTAGTAAACGTTTCTTACTCTTTAGAGAATCCCTCGTCTCTTCAATCCATCACTCTGCTTCCTCTTTCCTTCTTCCATTGCTTCTCTGACCTCTGATTGTCCTTTAGTATATATTGTCAGCTTAGATGAATTGTGTTTGTCCATCAGGGTTGTGCACACTGCTGCCTTTTCAGCAGAGAAATACCAAAGAGAGTCACTTCAGGACACAAACACACAAATCAGTGCTCTACTCATCTCATTGTATATCTGTATAATGACAATAAAGGATTCTATTCTATTCATGCACAACATAGAAGGTACAAATGCTACTCTAAATAACTGTCAAAAGATCAGAAATGTATCTTAAACCTTTTTCAACAGTTCAAACATAGACGCATATGAGGTTTCTAAAGGGGTTTGGTTTGGATTGCAGATCATGTTAGGGATGTGACTGTCCAACATGACCTCTGACCTTTTCTCTGACTCTGTTTACTCCGATTGAGGAGGAATGTGTTTCTGTTGTGTATGCTTATTTTTCTGCGTTGGCAGTGCCACATGTGACACACATACACACATGTACACACCCACGTGTGTAATTCTTGTCACACACAAACAGGCATGCAGCATTGTTAAATCTATTAATCATAGGTAATGAGCGACATTTCTGACATTCAATTGTTTCGGTCTTTTACATCCTCTGGTTGCTGCTTCCTGAACGTGAGGAGTTGCTGCTTTTCTCAGTTCCATATCACTGTTATTTAAATATGTTTGCAACTTTATGGACTTTTTTTTACTCCATTGGTTAAATAAAATGAACAATCTGGAGATCGAGCCTCGGAATTTGTACTCCTTTCTGACATTTTATCGACCAAACTATTCTTGATTTAAACAAACAAAGAACCAATAGATCAATGATGAACATAAGTGTTGATTTCAGTTCTGAGTTGTACTGTTTATATACTGCCTAGCTATAATGTTTAAATGTCACCGTGTTAATACGGGTTAATCGGCTCGGTAATATGAGTAGATCTTCAAACCAATTGGTTAATTTTGTTATGAAATCACTGTTGTGCATTGAGCAGCCACACAATTGGAAACACTGTGGTTCTGTTTTGGGTTCAGGACAGTTTTTAGTTTTTAGTTTCTTAAACTAAGAGAGACTTTTTGAACTGTGTTTTACTCTTCTGTTTTACGTGTCAGTGTCTGGTTCGAGGCCCAGAGCTTGTCTGGTGGCTGAGATCCTTGGACTGAGCTAGCTGTCTGTTTTTTGGACACATTCCCTGTCCAGGTGCTGTGTATTTTTCTTTTTCCTTCTGCATCAGCACCTCATGTAAACCTTTCCAGGCCAAATTCACTCATTATTCAAACACACAATAAAAGGTTTCATCTCCCTGGCAAGCGGCCAAACACCTTTTTTTTTTTCTCTTAAAAATACATCTGGTCTTACCTTTAACTCTGCTTATTTAACCAGCTTCAGAAGAAGAATAAAACTAATCAAATACAGGGAAATGTAAAAATCCTATATAGAGAAATTGTTTTTCAGTGATAAAAGCAGCAGGCAATACTTGATTACAGTCAAGCTCATCTTATATTTCGAAGCTGGGATTTATTTTTTACCAGTTTTTAACGATGGAAGAGAGGCATATTTGATGGGTATTTAATCATCCAAGACAGAGCAAATAAACTGCAATATCCATACTTTCCTGAGGTTCAAAGGTCAACTCGTAGGAGGTCCGTCACACTCAACTCCCTCGTACTGTATATGGAACATGTTTGCATATGTGTGTGTGAGAGTGTGTGTGGTCTAATGTTAGTATATGTGTTTCACAGAAGCTCCACTACACAATCATTTCAAAGCAGGTGTTATTGTAAAGTCCTAAAAACAGACAGCTAAACAGTGAAGAGAAGTCAGACAGGAGGTAAAGTGATATCTTTTGTATCTGCTGTTTTAATATCTGTAGATCTCTAAATCTCTAAATAAATAACACCGTCTGTGTTTGAAAAGAGTAAGGTGAATGAATGTGCGAATACAATGTTCTACAGGTTTAGAAGAAGTCTTAAAGTAACAAATTATAAAAGAAATACTTTTTCATTGTTGCATGGACAACGAGTTTCCATCTTTAAAACATACAAGCCTTCTCGCACATTTTCATGAAAACTAATGTCTGTGCTTTGCATTTATAGTTGGCAGGTAAATGCTGCTCTATGCAGGCCAACACTGACATGCAAAACTCAATATTTACTTAGATTTTTGATTTCATTCCAAAGTTTTGAAAGAATATAAAAACATGAATTCATTTAATAAAGATAACAAGCTAAAATATTAATATGTAACCTTCACATCTTCTGTGGTAAAGACATTCTGTAACTCGATGTGGTTGGCTTCTGTATGAATGTAAGGGTTCATCTGTCGTTACTCCTTCCTGAGAAGCGGAGTCAGACCGTAGAGATAGTTTGGTTTTGGTGGTGATATTGCACTTTAACTGAGAAGAGGACGGTTATAACTATTTACAGAACCTGAGAGCCAGAGAGGGTTTTTGGCTTAGACAGTTGTTCTTGGTATGGTTTTCCCCAACTATGTTTTTGTTCAACGTGTTCTTTTGTTATAATGAGCAACACCTGACAAACTGATGTACATGGGCTTAACTGAAAAGCCTACAGTGTGAGACATTATTCAGAGGTATTTGTGGTAAACTTATTTCTCTCAGTAACATATTTTATAAATAGTGTATTGCATCTTTTAACTAATTTGACATCCTTTGTTTTTTTATTTTTTAGAATTAGCTACCATGTTTGTGTTCATCATATGTAATCAAACAAAATAGCACCAACTAACTTTACGTAGACGTTGTTTCCATGTCCCAGTTTTGAATTTCAAATTATGAAACGGTATTTATCGCATGAATATTATAGCTGGCATATGTTGCCTGCCAGGCCGTGGTTGGACATTAATGATGGCAACGATGTGTGAAGGGTGGAATATATATTAACCATTATATATATTGGCCATGTGGGACTATGGACTGTACATTAACTGCTCTCCCCAGGAGTGCCAACATGTACAGTCATTTTACAGAAGCGTTAAAGAATCCTTCTCTAGAGTACACCACATACATAAATGCTTGTTTTTTCATTATATTTGCCAGTGAGTACCACATAGTCAAGCTGCTGAAGCTGTCCTGTCCCCATATGCTGCATGTGAGCACGCTATCTGTGTGTCCCAGGTCAACACTGAGTCCTATGAGCATTCCACACATACTAACACCTCACTGCAGAATACCCTACCCACAATGCCTTTCAGCAAGCACCTGTGTTTATGGTCCAAGACCATACCCTTTCACCCAGTGGGGAATACAGCTTTATTTTTGGGGGTTAAAATAAATAAATACAGGAGAGTCAGTAGAAATGCTTAGTCTCAAATGTATGGGACAAGACCAAAACATGCATGTGGAGATGTATTTGTTTTGTGTGCTGCTACTTCTCCAACATCTGTTGTATGGCAAGTCGAAATTGCCTTTAACCTCTGACCTTTCAGCATCTAAATTCTGCAATGGTGGTGCCTTGTGTTTGTGCACAAGCATGCATTTACCCTGACTTTCCTACGTGTCCTAAAACCCAACACTACGCTTAATATCAAGCTATGGAATTAACCAAAATCGAATGTAATCTAATATAATGACAGTGTAAATCGCTAAATAATCAGTGAGAGAGAAAACAAGAGAGCAGCTGAGTCTCATATAAAATGTATTAGAAAAAAGGTTGTGTGGCTAAGGTGGAAAAGTTGATGTAAACAGAATACAATGGCAACAGGCATAGCAAATAAAACATGATGCACACATCCCTCAAACGTCCTCCAAAGAGACAAAAACATCAGATGAGGGTGCAATGCAGACTGTAACCTTCCTCAAATAAAAAAACTAAATTCCATGTTTCCATTTCGTTTTCCATACTTTGAGGCACTTTTTATTACGTCATCTTGTCACGCCCTTTTATGCTATAGTTAGAAAGTTTCTGTTAATGCGGGATCAGTACACAAGTGACAGGAAGTGTTGCCCGGGAGGCTCATCCCTTCGAAGGAACATCATCTTGCCTTAAAATTACCCCTCTAGCAATGAGAGATACACTTAGGCAAACAGTTCATAAATCAGAGTGTTGATTCTTAGAGCTAAAATCAATTCTCGTCTGCAAACAGTGTGCAAGATTTATCACAAAGAAATGAAAACTATTAATCACACCAACAAGGCCAACATCAAAAAGCGTACTTGTGAAATCTATTTGTGTATGTGTGTGTATGCTCATGCCTGATTGACCCCTTGCTGTACTTTTATTTAGATAAAAATAGCAGATTTCTTAGTGAGCCAAATCAATTACAGTAATTGATGCATATTTTTCCAATGTCAAAGGTCAGACGGGCAATAGTCTAAGAGTAATTCAATACATAAAACATGTTAATTGAAAAGAAACAGCCAAGTAGAAAACAGTTGATAACGCAGAGAACAGAGGACAGGACCAGCCATCAGAAGAGGGGATAACAGAACAGGCCTGAATGACCTTTTCAATCTCTCCATGTATAAACTGGTTCTATGCCACTTAATGCCCCCATTCCCTCCTCGATATTGTGTATCTATCACTCACTTGTTTCTCCCACAAATCTGTACAATAAGTCAGACGTGCCAGCGGTCTACAGACTGTCTGCCTCCCTCTGACATGTCTCACAGTTTATCACTCATAGAGCCGTGTGTTTGCCATGTTGTGGAGGCAGTTATAGGAACAAGGCGGTAGTACCAGAGTGTGATGAGGGAGTATGGGGGGTTTCTGTACATATGTGTGACTGTAGGGTGTTTTGGATTATCCAGCAGGTGTGACTTTCCATTCACATGAAGATCTTTTATAAAGACAAAATGTGTGCACAGAGGTCAAAGCAGAAGAAACACATTAAAGGAACAGTTCATGAATGTTGGTCCATGGTCATTATAGCTCTGTATTAATTAAATCTGCATTTACATACACAGACTTTGGCTGATGTGAAGCACCCACGTTTGGTTTTGGTCTCTCTACATTACGTTCTCTCTACATAACGTTAACCTGGCAAATGTTGACACAACATGACTTTGAGATGCTGTGTACGGTCAGTATCGCATTAGACAACTAGATAAAATGTGCTAGCTAGTCAACTTTGGTGCTGTGGGTATTTTTGGTCTTTTCTTTCTCCCTGACTCCTGTCCTAATGCTAAGCTAGCATGTACAGTTCTGTTCCTATGAAATGAAATATTTAATTTGGATAAACTTCTCTTTTTATGTGGGCCTATGAGAGAAGAGAGCCTTTCACATTCAAAACTTTACCCATGAAGCCACCTCATACCTTGTTAAATGTCGTGCCTGTCTCTCTGGGTAGAGTGATGTCATTACTGGACAGCCCTGGGTGAGAGACGGGAATGTTACAGCTTGTTGATTGAGGCAAAGGACTTTGGGTTGGTTGTTGTGTGTTTTTTAACATGTGAAATGAAAAGACTATGGAAGGGAGGCTGTGCACGTGTTTGTGCATGTGTACGCCTATGTGCATGTATGGGGGCTCTACTGCAACACTGCTGTGTGAAGCCTTGTCTCGGGACAGGCCAGCTGTGAGCGGGGGAGTGTGTGGACCCACCGTACATTCACAGCAAACTCACAAAGCTAAATAAGCCCACCACTCACTCAGAGAGACATATACATGTACAGTAGGATGAATACATGATTGTAGTCTGAGGGTTTGTGTTGCTTGTACAATTATCCCTGGGTAGACTGAGTGGAGACGGCGCTGTTTGGGGTCGTAGTGACCGGTCATAGCGGTTGGGCCTGAACCATGGGAGCCTGCCGTGATGGATATATTACACATGTAGTCCCACTTTGTGAGAGAATAAGCCAAAATATGTGATAAAATAGTTTATGTTGTCCGTAACCCCAGTTTTGTAGCAGATACAATATATTGTACATATGACAGATGGACGATTATTTTTGAAATAAAGTAAAGGTTGTGGGATTTTGACCTCATTGGAACGCCTTACGTCTGAAACTCGACAGTGTACATTTGTTTCATGGGGTGGAGGTCTGTGAGAGGGGGGAGGTGGTGGGACAAGTCCTGGGAGCCCCACCGCGTCAGCAGCAAGCTTGTTTTCTTAAAAAACTGAATAACAAACCTCTGGCCTTGTTGGTGGTGAGAGGGGCATTTTTGAAGTGACACAGGGGACTCTTAAACCCAATGATTTATTGCTAGACCAATGGTAGGGGGCAAGGAATGAGAAGTACCCACCCTGAGTGGAGCAGGTGTCGGCTGAAGGCTGCGACAGGATGGTTATCATGACCTGTGATAAAGAGGGAACTATTGAACTACAGTGTGTGTCACAAATATTTCCTTTAATTCAAAATGAAATAAAAAAGACAATATCTTTAAGGCAACTTTATACCTATACTAGTTAGCTTGCTTCTGTTAGCAAGCTAGCTATGTTGAAAAATGAGGAATGCACTGTACATGTTACTGCCGTAGGCTATATCCAGTTTGGTGGATATTCTAAAAAGGAAAGTAGGAGAGAGAAAACAACCATTACTTTCAAGGTAACAGGTTTATTTGTGCTATCAGCTGTAACCTTCGCTTTATTGTTGAGTTGAGCTAAATGCTCGTCAGCTAACTAGCAAGCATTGTTTACCATGTTCACTGTCTTAGTATAGCATATTAGCATGCTAATGTTTCCTTATAGGCTCTAAACACTTAGTACAGCCATAAAGTCATTTGGATTCATTTATCTGGGTACCATGAATGTCTGAACCAATTTTAATGGCAAAGCATCCAACAGTTGTAAGATGTTTCTGTCTGAATCAAAGTGTTGAAGAAACTGTCGACCAACATTATATACTTGATAAGAGTGAGGTTTATGCAGCGTCTATGAACGTGGATTGTGCAGTAGTTGTATAGATAAAATGTGTGACGTATTTCGGAGTTTCTTGATTTACTGCCCTCCATTGTTCACGTGTGGGGTTAGTTCAGTGTGACCTCTCGGGTCAGAGAAGGAAGGTCAAGGTTCACTGTTCTGGCCACTGGGGCAAAAGTTCAAAATAGTAAAAGTCTAAAAAGAAAGAAGCTGATCACTTGTTGAAAAGCATTGTGGGTATAACCCTGATTTACCTCTCTGCTGAAAGATCCCAGCCGGATGCCTGTTGGTGACATCATGAAGAGGTAAATATTAACTCAGTGTGAGATCAGAATCTGGCAAGAAGGACATAAATATTTGTACACTATGTTTACGTAATGATGCAGGATGGAGACACTCTTTTTAGGAAACTGCCAAAATAGTATGCATAAAGTATTTTTTCTTGTGTTGGTGACGGATTGTTTAATAGATCACTTGTATTTTGTTTGTTTTTTCTGGACAGTCTAAATTCCACAGCTCTCTGTCCCTATGGACGAGGTGACACGGACACATTCAGATGTTTACTCTGTTTGCACTGCAAATTCCAAGATTGCCTCATGTTGAAGAGAGAAAGAGTAAGGAATGTGGCAGCCTTACAAAGTCAGATGCCATAAACTCATCTAAATATGTGACAGGGACCATGGGATAGCAACTGGCAAACTGTGAAAAAACAGATTCAGTGAGTTGCTGTGGTGATCGGCTGATTTTCTCGGCTTTATGACTGTACAAAATAAACTCACAGCTGTGCAAATAAAATAAAAAGATGCATTTACAGTTGTCATGATGGCCTAAAGCAGAGGTGGTGAGATGCTGTGATTTAAACATAGGAGCAGACATAGTGTGAGGAGCGGAGGTCACAGAAAAATGATCTGTGAAAGTTGGGGACTGAGAGCAAGGGACAGAATGATAAATGACAAGTGGACACAGATTGCTCTGGAAGTAACAAATACATCTGATAAGCACATTTCCACACATTGACAGGCATACTGCGTCTTATGTCTAAAATGCCACTCTGTCTGGCATCTACTTGTTTGGATTATTATTAGGCAGTATTTATAGAGCAACCAAATGAGTGTTTTCATTCAGCGTTTAAGTGGGAACGCTGAGGCAAAAAAACAAATACCTAGTGTAACTCTCATCGAGGGGCTCTGGACAATGTCATGCATAATATGCATCATAAACTTTCTCAGGGCAAAGATGAGGCATGCCAGCTGGTGGGAAAACAAAGACACTCATATATACTGTGTGCAATTCTATGTCTGGGTAAGTGCACACAAAAATATGTGGGTGATCGTTTGTGTGTGTTTGTGAGCACTCAGTTAGGAAAAATGTCCTTAATTTATACTAGTGGGAAAGAGCATTGTGTGATACAACAGTATTTCGTTAGACTAGCTTTGTATTTGAAGCCGTTACTTTAATCCCTTACATTTTGACGTATGGTTTATGCAAGGTCATTTTTGTAGTATTCTACACATTGCATAAAACCTTGTAAGTATCGTTTACAAGGACAAATTGATTGCTGATGTGTGATGAGTCACGGTTGAGGGTTTTACTGTACTGAGTCGGTGCAATGGGTCTACTTACACATTCAGCAGCTTACAGTACAACAGGTGGAGGCCGGGTGGTGAGAAGCAGTTGTGAGGCCCATTGAGGCTTCATTAATGGAACAGGAAGAGAATTGAAGCACGAGGGTAAACACACACAACTCATTACCCCCTGGCTATCGTGTACCTTTCACGCCGCAACTCTAAGTGTGTTCCTGTGAGTGTGTGTGTGCTGTGTTTATTGCATTTATATGAGTTGTATTTGAGTGGGCGGTAGGGGGAACAATTACAAGCTATGCTCCCAAGAAGATGAATACCGCATTGTGGTACTTAATCTTATGTTATGGGTTACCTTAAAAATACAAACATTGTCACAATGAAGCTTAGATGACTGAAACATTGTCATTGTTATCAGCCGATTAAATTGATGTTATCAGTGGTAATCATTAACATTTTAATAAGTTAGGTTGGCCAAACTGCACCTACTACGTTGTGAAAGTGAACAACTTCCAAAAGTCAACTTCTTTGTGAAAATACAACCACAATTCTTGGTTTCATTTAGGAAAAGATTGTGCTTTTGGTTAAAATTAATACCTTTTTAAGTATAACTTAACCTTGTTGATTTTAATTGGGACACAAACACCAGTCTCCTGGGTAAAAGTCCAGTAAAAGCTACTAGTAGGTGTAGCAGGCCGCTTCTGACCAATATCTATGAGGCCTGGCACACCAGGTGGCTTTTTACAAAAGGGCATTTCTACACAGATATAAGACAATATAACTAAAGGACTTGTGTTTGTTGCTGTCTCACCCACACTTAACGTAATACTAACATTTTGAAATCACTGTGAACTTCATCAAAAATGACTGACAGTAAGACAGTCATGATGGGAGCAGTAAGCTGACTGAGCTGACACTTGGCTGTCGGAGATGCAACAGGACATCCACCCTTTTACACCACTGTGTCACTTTGGAACCGCATGCACCCACTATCCCTCACACACACATACATACATACACACACACACACACACACAAAAAAGCCACCCTCCACTAGGACACACAGTGGCCTCTGTTCTCTATCTAAAATCACAAGGGCGATTGACGCAAAGGAAATTGAGAAAACACACGGTCATAGCGGAGGTGCAGAACACAGGGTGGTGCTGTGTGTGTGCGCTGTTTAATAGTTAGTCGCTGAACACGTCAGAGTTACTAAGTTGTTGTGGACAGGTGTCGAACCTGCCCTGGAAAGTGTCTGTCGTCACACACTAACAAAGGCCCTCTGAGAAAAAGCGTATTTTTAGTCCACGGCTGTGACTGAATTTACTTCTTCTTAGTGCTCATCTGACACCTTTTCACCACGTGTAATGCTGAGTAATTATTTCACTCTGTTGCCATGACAGGTGTAAATGCACGGATGTTATTTTTCCCTCTGCTTGGCAACGAATGCAGATGTTGAATTTATGATTGGGAATAATGAACATATGATCGAAACGGTAATATAAATACTTTAAGTTACTGTTCTACATTTCCAACAACTTTTTACTTACAGAAAGTCACGTAACCGAACTAACAATATTCAAAAGTAACAGTATTGATGCATTATTGTATAACCAATATACATAATCCATTCACATTGGCCCCCATTCAGAAGTCATTATACTGTGGGCATGGCGGACTACAGAGAAGCTTCATGTATCTTTAGATTATTGCTTAATTTGAATGTTAAATCTAAGGTTTGTACACTGTTTTATTTGTTACGCCCATATTTTGAAAGGCAATAATGTAATATTGAGTAGCAACAGCATCAATTATAAATGGACTCCATTTAAAGTGCTTTTGCAATTGTGGCTCTCATTCACACACCAATCGCAGAGCTGCGTGCAATTGGGGACAACTTGAGGTTCAGAGTCACACAGGAAGGGTAGGGGGTCTATAGGGAAGAGGATTAAAGTCACAATTTTGAGAATTCTGACTCAAAAATGCAAATTCTCTTTCGGTCAGATCCAAAAATGTTTTCACATGTGGCCCTAATCCTCTTCCATAGGGATCAAACCACCAACCTTGTGTTTAAAAGACAACCCTCTGTACTTCTTGAGCAACAGTATCACATATATGTAATTACATTTCACTAACTCAGATTACTTTGGAAATAAATATATTTGCACAATTGTTCAAAAGCAGTTCAATATTGTTATTTAGTCTTAAAGGCCTGTAAATGTTTCATTATGTGCCTGTGTGCGTGCATGCGTGAGTGTGTGTGTGTGTGTGCATTCATGCCTGTTTTACAGTTGTTACCCAGGTGTGTGCCAGGACAGGTGATCTTTAAAAAAAAACAGCTCCAGTGTGTCTGGGCTCATACATGTGAATAATGCACACAGTGGCCCGTATATCACAATATTAATGAGGGAAACATTCTTCTTTATCGTTGCCATCCACTGTGGGCGCCTCACAGGGTCATGTGAGCCTGTTTTGCCACTATAAATTATGGTATTACTTTTTTAGGAGGTTAAATTTACTCTCAGTCCATCCCTCCCTTCCTCTCTCGCTCTCCCCCACCCACTGAGTGGCTCCACCCTCCAGCAGATATAAGCCGTGTCCACAAGGTGTGCGTCTGTTATGAGCACATTTCCCAGGGTTCCCTGTGTGGTTGTCTGTCTTCCTGCTTTTCTGATTTGAGTCTGACTGCAGTGATTATTCCCCCATAAAGGCCACTCACAAAGGTAAGCACTGTCCTATTCTCACTTTATCCTGTGTTTCAATTGCTTTGATTGTCTGTTAGCAGTTTATTTGTGTAATTAATACTCTTTTTTTGTGTGCATCTGCATGAAAGTTGGTTTATTTACGTTAATTGAGCGTTTGTGCATTCCTTGAGCTCCGATGTTATTTCAAAAATGTACTTTGCATCCAATTCATCCTTTTAATGGTTAATCAAAATGTAGCTTTCAATGTAATTTGGAAGAAATCCACCGAAAATATTTGTTATTGGCTTTAATATTGTCTTACATAAATGGGATTAGTAACCTCAGCTTTGACTAAAGCTTTAAAAAGCAGTTCTTATATAAAAATATTGCATTGTTATATACAGCACGACAGATAAAATGTTCATAAAAGTTTTCTTATTATTATAAATGTTTAGAAAACCTTTTTAACTCAAAAGTTAGTGTGAGTTTTTTCAGAGACAGAAACAAATTACATTTATTTTTGGCTGTTGGTGGATCTAAAAGGCCTCAATTAGTGTTGCCTTTAGCATCTTGCACATCATCATCCTGCAGAGAAGAAGTTAGCCAGGAGTTTCCCACGCTGCTGCATCCCTGGATAGTTTGCTTTCTCCAGAGCTGAAGTATGTGCTGCTCATCCATCTGTGAGAGAAAGGTTCATGTGTGTGCCGAAAGCTGAAGCCAAACTGTCAGAAATGCGTGATGGGGGTAAGAGCAGCAGTTTGGTGAGAAGAGACTGTAGAGCAAACACTGTCTGTGGCTCAGAGCAGCTCTGTCTCCATGGCCTCATTTGCTTTGCAAAACCACTATTTCTGACATTGATCATCTGTTTGGTGCATTTTCAGTCACAGCGACTTCAAATAATTGACTTGCTAAAGGAGGAAATCAATTAATTGAATCTATGGATTAAACGTTTTTTTTATCATGATCAGATATTCAGACATATCTAAAGCCTTGAGTTGAGCCTCAGCGATGACTTCACATTAAACATGCTGATATGATGGTTCATTTGGATTGTGTTATTGATAAACACATCCTAATCAGACACTATTGTTTATACAAGGAAATCAGAGCCTATCATAGAGACTAAAGTGATTTAGCTGCTCGACTTCAAATTAAAACAATGTAAGGAAAAAATATTTTGGGATTGAAGAAGAATACGATCATACACATAAATAACATTCTGTAAATCATCCAATATTTCTAATCTTGCTTTGTCTCAATCCCAACGCCAAATGTGCCAAATAAAGGGGGGAATGCACAACAAGGAATTCTCCTAGGTCTTTTCTAGGTTGAAGATCAGGTATTTTCTTATATTATGATTATTATGTCGTTTTGTAATTGCTGATCTGATATGTGCGTATGATGTTCACAGACCAAAAGTAAAATACATACTATGCTGTGTGCAAAAAAACCTACTACACATATTTTTAAAGGGTTTCAGTGATCATCATGTAATGACAATTTCTTCCATTCTGATTGCTCTACATTAATGTCCTTCTTGTCTCTCTCTTCTTTATGTATTTCTCAATCAATCCATTGCAGAGAATAAAATCAGCGAATGGCCGCAGTGACCTTAGTGTGTGAAAGTCTGTGACGACAGACATAGATGGTAGTGTGCACAAGAAGTAACCTTTCAAATGGAGTGTTTGCTTCACTGTGTGCGCATACAACATTTGAACCTCCTGTATACATTATTTTGGAAACTTCAGGAATGCACCGGACAAAAGGAACCAATGAAAAGCAAGAATAATGGTTGGGTAAAGCAAAGGGTCCGAAGTAAACACTTTGCTCATTTAGCTGCACAGCTGTGGCAGTGTGTGTGTGTGTGTGTGTGTGTGTGTGTGTGTGTGTGTGTGTGTGTGTGTGTGTGTGTGTGTGTGTGTGTGTGTGTGTGTGTGTGTGTGTGTGTGTGTGTGTGTGTGTGTGTGTGTGTGTGTGTATATATGTCTATGTGTGTGTGTATATATGTGTGTGTGTATATGTGTGTGTATATGTGTGTGTATATGTGTGTGTATATGTGTGTGTGTCTGTGTGTTTGTTTGACAGAAGACATTTGCAGCTCAACTTGAAGAGGTGTTAATTTTACGAGGTGTGCTTTGTGATAAAAGCTGCGTTTAGGGAGGCGAGGAGCTGCAAATGTTTTTTTACCCTTTCACTGAGAAACCACAACGTCAGTGCACTTACCAAGATTGAGTGCTAGGGTATACTGCTGGCTTAAACATAAATGTGTAAATGGTTTGTGGTCATAAGGAGGAAGGAGTGGTTTGCCAAACATGTTCAGTGGGATTATTTTAAACACTAGCTTTTGGTCAGGCTGAAAGGGAAACTCAAAGACGTAGTGACTGAATAAATGAATAGTTTAAGGGCTAAATGCTTCCCTAATGCTTCCTGTGCAAACATAAAGCACAAGCAAACTAAATAAATATGCACGTTTACTCATGTAAAAACAATAAATCACTTTATGTATATAGATGTTTTGCCCAGAATGTGATTATAACTATTTAACATCTCACATTTCATCACTACTGTACTTTTCTGTGGTGCATGTCTCTGCTCTGAGGTTCAAAAAGACACGCAGTCCTCCATGGCAGTCTGCAAGGTCACCGAGTCTCTTCAGGTCACTGAACCGGGATGTTTCCAAAGGGAGACACAGGTTCCAGCGAGGGCATATATAAAACTATGAGGCGAAGGTGAAGAACAGGCACATCTCTGTTCACTCAGAGGCTCAGGAAGAAAGTGAGACGGTGGGAAGAGAGACGTCTGAATCTGACAGCAGAGAGAGAATAGACAGATGTGTCTGGAGACACAGCGCTGATATTTCCATCTGGAGAGATTAAAGGGCACGCTCTTTTTGAGGAAAAAATGTTGGCCGTCCTGTACCATCAGCTGAGCTCTGTCGCTGTGTGTGTGAGTGTAGGTGCGTGGGTTTGTGCATGAGCAATATGAATCCAGGACAGGTGTGTTTCCATGAGTGAGGAATCTGCCAAAAGCTGCTCTCAATCATTATCTGTATCTCTTCTTATGTTTCTGTCCAACATTGTTGAGTGTTGACGTGTACGATGAAAGTTTCAGCAAAGTACAAAGAAATGTAACTTTTACATTTATCACACCATGCTGGGTTTCACAGCAGTATTACAGCAGACACAGTGACAATATGAATGTAGGCTTTCCTCGTATTTTTTCTCAAAAATCAACCAAATCTCTGTCCTTCCATCAAAGATATGATTATTTCCAAGCATTTAAACTTGACTGAATAATCTTGTTTGATTTTGTATGTTGCAATAAGCCCATTTAAGACGGTTGCATTTCTTCATCAGGTTTTAGGCTTCCTTCACGTGTTGTCACAATATAACGGTATTAATTGTTAATCATACATATATAATAATATTGTGTAAATAATCCAATATTTAGGATCTGGCTTTGTCTCACTCCCAACCCCCAAACACACAAATCATTTGCCAAAAAGAGAGAAAACACACAATAGAAAAGTTGAATTTAAATCCGACTGATAGCATTTGTATTTTGTGTTATCACGTTTTCCATAGATATAGCGATTGATAATCTTGTGATGAAAATCTGTAATTGGGACATGTGAACGTTTTTCAAATTCCCTCACTACCTCCCTCCAATCATGTAATTCAGTCTATGGTAAATCAGAATTACACAGGAAGCTGAGGTTCATTTTCCATATTGTACTTTGGATAGTCTTATAGTCTTTCTTACACATTTGTTCAGGGGGTTGCCAGCTGCTGCGGTTTTAATGAGATTCTGGAGATCGCACCTTGTATAAATCGCAGTAGTCGACACCCAAGCTTTTACTGGGCGAAAGTTGACTCAGCAAAAACCACATCTTACAGACACATGATGCCCATGAGTTCTCTCACACTGCACACCTGACAGACAATTTACTGTGTTTGGTTTGCGTATTATGACAAAAAATATGTACATCTGGATGTAGTCGGGGAAACAGGGGGAAACACATGCACACACGTTACATTCAATGTAGACTACTTTGAGGTTTGCTTATTTTTGAGAGTGTCTGGGCCAGGGAGGACATGCTGAGAGCTCAGTGGTGTATGACCAGACACACATGATTTGGCAGCAGATGTTGAAAAATTAGGATTCAGACCGCAGATATTTGTACATCCATTTCCCCCTGGGCTGTGGTCACATGGTTGATGTGTGGGCCTAAACTTGATTGACAGGACCTACTAAAGGTGATGGATGTAGTTTGAAGGTTTTACGATAGTGTCGATTATTTATTTTTCACTGTGCAACTGTTTAAGCTGAAATACTGTACACAGATCATGGTCTGAACACATTTGGTAACACTTTTTTTTAAAGCAACACTAGCGGCATGTAGGGATGAAATACCTCCGTGGATGGATTACTGAGTTTCATGGTCCCTACAGTAGATGATTAATCATGATGACTTTGGTGATCCTCTGACTCTTTCTCTGGTGCCATCATCTGGTCAAGATGTTAATCGGTGGAAACTTTGGTTCATATAATTACTAGTAAAGCTAATGGCGGTTCCCATCATATGTTCTTTGTGTTTAATGCTTATTGGTTAATGTAAGCGCTCTCACCTGCTAAACTAAGATGAGATGCTGAACATGGTAACATAAGCATCAGCATTTTAGCATTAACATTTTGAAAATGTAAGCACCTTGGCGTTATTTAGTTCAAAGAGTCACTAACTCGTAAAACTGCTAGCATGGCCGTAGACTCTTGTATGAAATAAAAACGAAAAATGTAACTATACAAACCAGGCAAATATCAGAGCAATACAAAGCAAATGTAACATTTGTATCCATAATTGCACAAATATATGTTAATTGAACATGACACATACACATTGCACAGTGTGTGTGCTTTTCTTTTGTCTTCAAGTTATGTGTATGTGTGTATTTTCCTGCCTTATGAACAAACAAAATATGGAGTGTGTGTGTGAACTGAATGGGTGACATCTGAAATTGTAGAACATGGTTGCTGTTCCTGATTGTCATTGTTACAAATGACTTCTTGTCATTAGAAAGACATCAATGAACAAGATGAATTGTTTTTTACACAAACATGCGCAAAATTACACTTTAAATCTCACAAATACCTTACTCACAGCAACATTTATATGTGACTTCATGTCTGGCATCATTAAGGATGACACTCACGTTTTTAAAAGGAAAGTTCATTTGGCATAATAGACTTCTTTATAGTCTCATTGGTTTAAATGCATGCTTCATTTAAAACATGGAAACTTGTTAGCTAATGTTTGAGTCAGATGTCTGAAAGTGGCCATGCTGTATGAACAAGTCACTCTGGAGGCAACACTTATGTAGAATAACGTGTTGGAGAAAAGCTCAGCAGGTAAGGACAGGAGGTGTTTCCATCACTCAGCGGTCTCCATGACATCGTAACGGTGTTGCTATGTGACGCTGAACAGACCCCCGTTGTACGGCCCCTCTGATCTGTGGCCGTAAAAGTCTGTCGGAATATTTCCAACCCCTTAAAAAACACATACATACATACATACATACAGTACATACATACATACATACATACATACATACATACATACATACATACATACATACATACATACATACATACATACATACATACATACATACACACACACACACACACACACACACACACACACACACACACACACACACACACACACACACACACACACACACACACACACACACACACCGACACCATGCTGGGACGTTCCAAAGAAGCAGTAAGACTGTCCTATTTATTTTCTTAAAGCTTTTAATGTATATAAATAAATGGTAATGTAAGGTTAAATATTACGCATCACTGAAATCCATCATCATGTATTCTCAAATGTAATTTTTCATATTTACATGTTCAGTTAATTCTGTAAATATGTGTTATGCAAGTCAGATAAAACCCTAATTATACAATGTACAGTTACAGGAAGTTTTTAAAAGGAGTGTAAATCTGAAAAGTCTGAAATCAACCCCGAGCTGGTCAAATGTTCATAAACAATGTTTATTGAGCATACACATACATTTCAATAGTGATTTGGATAGATTTATAGATCAAAAGAGATTTTGATAATAATGTCATCCTGTCAATAAGGGAAAGTTTTGCTCCTTTTTCCACAAACATTGTTGCCTTGAAATGCTTTTGTTCAGTTTCTTTACTTGTTGGCAAAAATGTGTCTGAATATTTTAACCTGAAAAATGCTTTAGGATCAGGGAACCTTTTTCTTCTATAACCCTCACCTGTTAGAAGTATTTCATTCGTACCCTACATCATATATACAAGTGTATAGTGTCAAGAACTATTACTGAAATCAGTTCTAAATTAGCAATATACTGGTGATAAATATGTATTTAAAGTGGTTTGAGCATTTAATCTCATCAGTATGTTAACCTTTCATTTGCTAAATTATGACATTACCTATTTGTGTTTGAAAACAAGATACATCCTCAGTCCTTCACACACAATCTTTTGGATCAAAGCATTATACATTTTTACTTTTTTCTTTATTTTCATTACCCTTTTTTCCCTACCATCTCCTAATAGTAGTTGTTTTCCTACTACTGTCAGTTGTGGGAACTTTAACACAGACATTTTTTTTTTTGATGCTCAGGTTGTCACACATCAACTAATTTCCTTTACTTCTCTATTGCCTTTCAACCTCATAATGTTGATTAGGATACTGGGAATAGACCAAAGCGTACTCCCAGTGGGCAAACATAGGTCCCAGTTCTTGTTGGGAAAAGCAGCATTCCTCCACGGCCTTTGGCATGTCTGGCTCCTGTCACTGTGGAAACAAGCTGGGCTTATTTGAAAGGCCAGCTCACATCGGGGGAGACAGTGGCACGGCCATGTCAAAATCACCAGTCCAATGAGAAAAGGTCAAAGGGCGGAAAAGATCCAAAGAGCCAGTGATGGAGTGGACACTTAGGATGCGGTTTAGGATGCGAATTAGAAGAACCATGGATGAGCTGGCTGTAATAAAATGAGTGTGGCAGGAGACTGGGGTGGAAATTGCACTTATAAAGAAAAACTGAAGAGTAACCACTCAGAGGAGCAGCTTATGGTGAGGTATTCACTGGCTTTGGAGCCAAGGAAAACCTCTTTGACTCGCTCTGTTACTGTCCATTTAAAGCAGACCACAACTTTTGGACCGCAACTTTTTTTATAATATATAATGTATATTTGAGACTTGGGGACTTTCTTATACTTCTGACAGGCATCTATAGGTTGCTTTAGATATTCCTCATTCTAACCGCCTTCCTGTGTCACATTCCGACTTTTGTGTCGTTATTGAGATTTCTTTCTTTTTTTTGCCTTTTTTCTGTCTCAGATATCTGACAAAATATGTTGCACTAATGTACGAACAACAAGAATGTTCCTATTAATACCAGCAGGAGTGGTGTGTGCACACCAGTGAGTTAACTGGAAGGTGGCAGAAATACTTCACATACTTGTAAAAAGAGCAAAAAAAGCAGTGTGTCTGAATACATGTAAATACAAATGTTTCAATATCACATTCTTTTTTAGACGGTGTGACAGATTAATTAGTGTACTGGTACTTTAGTATATCTTTAAGTGTATATTTTCAACAGGACATCTTTCAAAATAAATATGTGACTCTTTGTGTGTCTCCCCCTTCTGGACACCTACAGGAGGTTCATTTTATTCCTAATGTAGGGCCAAAATTGAAATTAACACACATTTCAAAGTATCCTTCTCAGATACAATCGTTTTTAACCTTTAAACAGTAACATACACAACCCCTAATATGTTTACTAAAATAACTAGTAAACATTAAGAGTTCAATCAATCCTACCACAAACTATTAACTAGCCCATTTATTCCAAATGTAAGCAGAAAAATACATTTAAAACTTTCAGGTTTATGTCTGCCTGTGACAATATTAGTGGATGACACAATGACATACAGTATAAACGCAACCGACTGCAAATACTGGTCACAAGTCAGTGCAGCTCCAATGTAAATCCAGCAGAGGGAGACAAACATCCTACTTTGGCAAATGAGGTTCTCAAGAAGTGCTAAACCGATACTATACCAATGTTTGATCGACATACTTAGTAATGTACATGAAATGCAGATCCCTCACTCACCTCGTCTTGTCTTCCTTCCATACAGGCCTTGGCCATGCCTCCCCTCCCTTTCTTTCTGACACTGCTACAGCTCGCAGTACTTACTTGTGTGACTGCTGGGGCATACTATGGACACAAGCAACACCCTCAGCAATACCAGCCGGTGCAACACCACCAACAAATGGGCAAAGAAGGTTTTCCCCAACAACAGTACCTTGGCAAAGAGGTGCCGTATATGCAGTATCCCCACTACAGGAAGGAGATTCCCCAGATGCCCATGCACAAGGGCAAAGGCAATGCTCATAAAGGAGACGGCTATAATGGGGGCCAAGACAAAGGTGAGAAAATCAACATTTTTACATCCAGTAACCAACAAACTTCCAAAAATATATATCAGTCTCATCTTGGACAAATGTGACACTACCTGCCAATGAACATTAATCGCACAAAATATATATTTTTTTTATTGAACCATTGTTGTGTTTTTCTATTTCAACTGAGTGTCCGTGTCATGGTCATGTATGCCCTGGCTTAACAATCAAAGCATTGCCTCTATATTATCAAATCAATAATTTCCTGTTGAATATTTATCCAGGTCAGACAATCCCTAGTGGCGCTGAGGGGATTCCCCAAGGAGAGCCTGGCCCAGCCGGGCCACCTGGAGCTGAGGGACCCGCAGGACCTCCTGGACCTTCAGGGAATGGACAGCCCGGACCCGAGGGACGACCAGGACCACTAGGTCCACCAGGGGGGGCTGGAATTGGAAAACCAGGTTTGCCAGGACTTGCAGGCAAGCCAGGAGGAAGTGGTGAGCCTGGACCACAAGGAGAAATGGGCCCTAGGGGTGAGGAAGGGCCAGCTGGGCAGACAGGGCCTCAGGGTCCCCCAGGACCACCTGGGCTGCCAGGAATAGGTAAACCAGGGGGACAGGGATTACCTGGCCAACCAGGTCTCAAGGGAGAGCCAGGTCACAAAGGGTTGCCAGGACTACCAGGATTACCGGGACCCAAAGGAGACAAAGGGATAGGCCAGCCAGGACAACCTGGTCACAAAGGGCTCCCAGGGACCCAAGGACCTGCTGGCCCAAGAGGGCTGCCTGGTTTTGGAAAACCTGGTTTGAATGGGGCACCAGGGCCACTCGGACCATCAGGAAATAAAGGTCATCCTGGGGAGCTAGGACCAGCTGGGCCACCTGGGGAAGGAGGACAGCCTGGCCCACCAGGTCTACCGGGTCAGGGAAAACCAGGTCAAAATGGCCTGCCAGGACAGCCAGGCATGCCAGGTGGGAAAGGTCATTCAGGACCACCAGGTCTGCCAGGAAAGCCAGGACTTCCTGGATTTGGTAAACCAGGGCTCCTAGGACCAAAAGGTGATAAAGGTATGGGTGGACAACCTGGACCTTCAGGACCAAAAGGAGATAAAGGCTACGGGGGCCTGCCTGGTATGCTTGGACCACCAGGACCAAATGGTCCACCAGGTCCTCCTGGCCGTCTGGGAACCCCAGGTGGTTTAGGTGCACCTGGTCCTAAAGGAGATTGTGGAGAAGTAGGACCTAACGGGCTTGGAGGAGACCAGGGTAACCCTGGTGCTTCTGGAATACCTGGTAAGGATGGTCTGCCTGGAAATCGTGGAGAGCCAGGACCAAGAGGTCCACCAGGACCGGGTGGAGCGAAAGGAGATGGAGGGCATAAAGGTCTACCTGGTAACCCTGGATCTCCAGGACTTCCCGGGCCAAAAGGACAAGGTGGATTACCTGGTGCAGTGGGACCTCAAGGTCCTAAAGGAATCCCTGGAATGGATGGCACTGCAGGACCAATTGGGCCTTCTGGTCTCCCAGGTTCGAAAGGAGATGGCGGTGTTCCTGGTCAACCAGGCATTGCAGGTGAGGGAAATCCAGGTATTCCTGGTCCCATAGGACCCCAAGGGAAAGAGGGGCCATCAGGGCCAGCTGGACAACGAGGTCAGCCTGGCCTCCCTGGACCACCAGGCCCAACTGGTGCATCGGGTCTGTCCCCTGAGTTCGCTGGAGTGCTCTCTCAAATGGGCCCTGAACTAGATGGTGTTAAGACTGGCGGCTATGGAAAGAAGGGAAAGTATGGAGGCAACAGGGCAGAAGCAATGGGGGCCAGTGGGCTGGAAATGCCAGCGTTCACAGCTTTAATAACCACTCCCTTTCCACCTGTGGGCACTCCAGTCGTCTTCGACAAGCTCTTGTACAATGGTCGCCAAAACTACAACCCGGAAACAGGAATCTTCACCTGTGACATGCCCGGCATTTATTACTTTGCCTACCACGTTCATTGCAAAGGAGCTAATGTCTGGGTGGCTTTGATGAGGAACAATGAGCCAGTGATGTATACATATGATGAATACAAAAAGGGTTTCTTAGATCAAGCATCAGGGAGTGCAGTACTACCTCTACAACCGGGGGACACTGTGTATATTCAGCTGCCCTCAGATCAGGCCTCAGGACTTTATGCTGGACAGTATGTGCACTCCTCATTCTCTGGATATTTGTTATATCCAATGTGAAACCACAAACTACAGAGATAGAGGTACTTCTATGAGATCAAAGTGGGAGCCTATTTTGTATAATATAAACATTATTATAAACCACCAAAGACTTAGCAGTCTTATATAATGGTAAGTCAACAAAGTATTGATCTCATCAGCAGAGATGAGAGGACAAATCAGAAGCCTGAAGGTTTGTATGTGCAGCAGCTGTTATACTTTATAGCCTTATAGCAACATAATTTGGAGAGTAATGTTTCTTTCTTTTACAGCTTTGAAAATATAATAGAATATATAAAAAGGCATTAAAAGAAGAGACAAAAAACGATTTGCATTTTGTACAAACATATGAAAGGGAAGAAGGGTACATGTGAAGTGTATGCAAAATAAAACAAAAACAAACCAATTCTAGTTACGCAAAGCCACATTTTGTTCCTGCACCTCTTCAAAACTGGCAGCTACCCATTGTGGTGAAGAATGTGAAAAATATTTCAAAACATGATGGTTTATTCATTACAGTACAACATTTAAAGCTTGCATGCATTCATTATAAATATAAATGTATGATAATTGCAAGCATCTTAAATGATTTATAGGAAAGTAAAGTGTTTACATTAAAGCATTTTGTATAGGTTTTGGAGGTAAATAAACATTTGTGGTCATAACCAGCAAATTAATCCGTTTTAGGAGACGGTTTATTGTATACACACTAATTCAGATTTTTCATGGACCAATCTCTTAATGCCCCATGTGGATTACCAAAAATAATTACATTTGCAAATTACAATGTGGGAGCAACCTATATGACTTGTGTAAGCCTCAGCATAATAGGGCCAACTGGTATTGGTGGTGAATTATTTTATGGCAATAAATGTGCTCTTGTATGAGCACAACAAATTAGGGAGTCAAAATAAAAAACATCACACCCATGATATATGTGGCTGACTGACAATTGCTCCCATGAGTGAGATTCAATAGGTAAGAATGTAATATTGATCTTATGTTTTAGTTTTTCCGTACAGGTTTATGGGTGTAAAGAAAAGAAATGTGTGTGCAAAAGTGCCAAGGTCAAACTAACATACCATATTGCCCTGGCCTATATATGAAAACCACTCCATACGCTATATTAACGACGACAAAAAACAGTATACGGCTTATCTGTGTCATTCGGTTACCATCATGATCAAATAACTCTGCATTTAGGTTTCTTTCAGAGCGAAATCATGTTGGGAATAAATTCAAATGAAATATATTCTTACTTACTCTTTTTATTTAAAATTAAACTGATTGTATTTTGTAACTGTTTTGTAAGATTAATAATTTTTTAGTTGTAACAGCATCCTTGGTGAGCTTCATTTGGTACGTCTTGCTGCCAGGTTTAAAGACAATACAAATACATTTTTATCACAATTAACTCAAAGCAAGTATTGAATGTCGCAGCAATTCATAAGAATGGTTATGTCAATAATTTATTATTTAATCTGCCGATCCCTTGCATGCTATGACAAGGACAAAAAGCATGACAACTTTTAAAGGAAAACTAAATGTATATTTCTTATTTTATCACGGTGCTAATATTGTCGTTGTAACCAAAGATTTAATGTCTTAATTTTTCACTTTTGTTATTATTGTCTATGTTGTTTTTCTAAATAAAAAATGTTTAAATAAAAAGAATATACTGTATGGTTGAAATGTTTTTGCTCACTGTAAGAAGTAACATGTAACTAAACATTTCAAATACATGTAGTGGAGTAAAAGGTACAACATTTGCCAAAAAAAAATGTATGAAGTAAAAGTATAAAGTAGCATAATACGAAAATACCCAAGTAAAGTACAAGTACCACGTTTTTTTTGTGTAAATGTACTTTGTTACCAGAGTTGGGAGTCGTACTCAGATATTGTAGTAAAAGTACCAGAGTGTAGAAATACTGTTACAAGTAAAAGTCCTGCAATTAAAATGTTACTCAAATAAATTACAAAAGTATCAGCATCAAAATATTAAAGTACCAAAAGTAAAAATACTCATTATGCAGATTGGCCCATTCCATAATAATATACATTATATGTTTTGATTATTATTATTGATTCATTCATGTGTTTATCAAAGCTGGTAAAGGTGCAGCTAGTTTTAATTACTTTGTATGCTGCAGTGTAGCTTGGGAATTTACTCCAGGTGTAACTATAGGCTTACCTAAGTGTTCATTATATTTCCTATCATTAATCCAAACCTGCAAAGTAACTTCAGTTATTAAATAAATTAAAAGTAAAAGTACGCAATTTACGTCTAAGATGTAGTGGAGTAGAATAACTAAATAGCAACAAATTGAAATACTAAAGTAAAGTACAAGTACCTCAAAAGTGTACTAATGTACAGTACTTATGTAATGTAAATCTACTTAGTTACTTTCCATCACTGATCATGGTAACAGCTGTGAGACGAGATGCTGATGCTGCGGGGGGAGTTAATCGACTACAGCGCATGCGCAGTGGGGTTTGCAACATCTGTCACCACATCTTTTGTTAGTACAGATTCATTCAACGAGCTCTTCCAAACCTTCCGGAAATACGCAGCAGTAAGGGTAAGCATTGTTAGCTTTTAAGATTTGAAATGGTGTCACACTGTGTTGTTTTTGCTAAATATAGAAACAAGCCAGTCGTAAGCTACAAAACGTAACTAGATCTGTTTAAAGGTTATGCTAAATTAGGTTAGCTAGCAACAGCAGCTAACACGCTAGCCTGCTTTGATCATATAACAGCCCAACTAATCTGCCTCTAATTACTCTTGTTTTTTTTTAAATAGCTGGTAGCACTTTGTTATTAGAAAATCAGATCGGTCTCACGTACTATGGTTGATTTTATGTCATTGCTAACTTGATTTTCTCCTCTGATGGCATCGTGTCTGTGTTGTAACACCTGCCATTTAATCCAGTCTCATGGTGTAGTTAAAATGAGCAGGCTAACAGTGTCAAATGTTAGGTTTGGGTCTAAAGCAAATACTGGAATCATTAAATAGTCAAATAAACTATCTTGATAATTGGTCGGTTGGGCTGAGTCATTCTCAAGCCAAACGTCTAATCCAGCTTCCTGTTGTGAGGATTTGCAGATTTATTTATATAAATTATACATTTTAATATCTTCAAAATATATTGGCTTTGGGCTGCTGTAAAAAACAAGCACCTTGTAGATATCATTTTGTAATTTATGAGATTGTCATGGGCTTTTTAATATTATTTTCAAACATAATATAGAACAAATAATACAAAAAATGATTGTTGGTTTAGGTCTGTCAAGTGTTGGTTGCTGAAATAAAATGTGTTTTGTCTTTAGGTTTGCCTCAACATGACATCACGTGCTGGTCTCAGACCAGGTGGCACCAATGGAAGTGAATTCAAGTACAAAGAGAGGGTGTCGGTCCCACAATACCAGATGAGGCAAGTACCTGTCATGTATTTTTGATAGTGACAGTAACAAGAAGTATGGCTAACACCTTGTTTATCTGTTATCGGTTTTACAGTGTTCCCATGAAGTCAGAGGTGCGGAAGTTAAACCTGGTCCATTTCCTGCTCTGGCTGCTGGTGGCGGCACAAGTGACTGTCAGCCACTTCAACCTGGTGTCCCATGACATAGTGTCCATGCCGTACCAGTGGGAGTACCCCTACCTGCTCAGCCTCCTGCCTCTGTTCTGCAGTGCCCTATCCCTTCCAAAGAACAATATAAGTTACCTGGTCTTATCCATGATCAGCGCAGGGCTGTTCTCTGTGGCACCACTCATTTACGGTGGAATGGAGATGTTTCCTGTGGCGCAGCAGCTCTACCGCCATGGAAAGGCCTACCGCTTCATTTTTGGCTTCTCTGCAGTGACTGTTATGTATCTCATCATGGTGGTTGCTGTTCAAGTACACGGCTGGCAGTTATATTACATGAAGAAGCTGTTAGACTCTTGGTTTGACTCCACTCAGGAAAAGAAGAAGAAGTAATCGAGTGAAAAAGCTGTGACTGGGAAAAAACTGTGTTTTTAACTTAATTTATTAATCTTATTTAAGTCTATTTATATATAATTAATTTCATGAAACAACATACATTAGAAACCAGTTTCTTCTGTACAGGAACCTGGCTTATTTATTATTACTTTAAATTGTTTTATTTTTGTTCATCATAATTTATTTTGAGTGGCAAGAAGACACAATGAGGAGTGGCATCAAAGCAACATCCATAAACATGGAATACCATCTACTTTCCCCCCTTCATCATCAGCTTGAATCTAAATTAAGACATTGGTCAATTAGGAAAAGGGATGTTAAGTAATCTCTCTAAAAATTATGTGAAGTGAATTCAAGAATTGCAACTGGGAGTGAGACACTTTTTGTATACCATTTACAGAGCCAGGGCTGTGTACAAACACCAGATTTGTTTTCAGCACACACTGAATATATATTTCTAGCAAGGAGGAGGGTTTTGCTGAATTTGACAAAAATATATTGGATTAGAATTGCTGACTCTACCTTTAAAGGAACTAGGTTTATTGCTACAGATGTGCTGATGCTGTTTCTTCTGTAAGTCTACCTCTCATATTACCTGCTTTCCTGAATGCATTTCAGCTATTAAAACATAGAGATGGTGATAAGAATAGCTGCCTGTACTGATATATTTTCATGTTTTCTCATTCAGCATCAGAAAGACAGCTCATTACTCCTGTGTTTCGGAATAAAATATGCATTATAAAGCGTGTTTCTGGATATCTTTTTCAAGAAATGTCTCCTTAACACACTGCCCGTTTATTTAGTGTATTATTGAGGATGTTGGAGAGCATCTCCACAGAAGTGTGTGTGATGGTTTGCTGCAAACACTAAACCAGTGTTCTTTTTTAATTACATTTCTTTGTGCACGTTATTTTTCAGAACATGTATAAGTTATACTTTTAAAAAGTGGTGGGTACAAAATTGGCCTTTTCAAAAAGTGGTGGGGACATGTCCCCAGCGTCCCCAGTGCAAATGACGCCTTTGTAGGCTACTTAAGTACAGTACTTGAGTGATGTACTTAGTTACTTTACATCAGTGGTGTAACACACTTAAAACTTAAATAAGACTTTAGTTACACCAGGAGTAACATTAACGAGCTACCCTGCAGCATACTAAGTAATTCAAACTAGCTGCACCTTTACCAGCTTTGATAAATACATTAATGCATCAATCATTATAATCAAAACATAAAATATATAATTTTGAATTTAGAACATTTGCATATTGCTTTATTTTGGTACTTTGAGTATATTTTGATGCTAATACTTTTGTACTTTTACATCTGTAACATTTTGGACTTTTACTTGTAACAGAGTATTCCTACACTATGGTACTTCCACTTTTACTTAAGTACAAGATCTGAGTACTTCTCCCAGCTCTGCTTTACAGCACTGAACATATTTACAATTAGGTGATTCAATCACAGGCACAGTATCTGGTCACAACGGTCACAACGCACTTTGATCCAGATCATCTGCGCATGCGCACGATGAATGCCACGTACTGTTTGACGTTGACAGTCTTGGAGGCTTGGACACTTCCTGATGCTGGTACCCGGGTCTAGCTAGGCTAGCTAAAATATATTAATTTCACGGTTTAGGGAAACCTGTGAAACACAGCGCGGCCAAGTCGTCTGATTCAGGTAAAATACCTTCTTGTGTTTATGGTTCAGGCATGTTATGAAGTAGTTTAAACCACACAGCAGTTCCCATCCTTTCTCTGTTTGAGTGGTCTGTTGCTAGCAAGCTAGCTATGTGGTTAGCTTGCTAGCTAGCAACTACTAATGTTAATTTAGCTACGCAGCGAGCTAACGCTTAGGCATCTCGCCCAAACAGGTGCCGAGTCTTATTCATAGGAAGTTACATACGAAAATAACTGACACTGGCTTTTTTTTCTATTCTTACGAAAGACAAAGTTGTTATTTTACTTTGTTGAAAATATGCCGGTTTACCTAACGTTAGCTCAGAGTGCCATTTAAAGGTAGCAAGTTACCCAGGAAACAGCTTGATGCCGACCGATTACTAGAAAGTGAAATTAATGATGGTTATTTTACTGCAATGAAATGAAATATTAAATATACTATTGCTTTTAACTCCGCATTTACAGTTTTTAATGACACCATTGACAGGGCAGTGATGAAACGGCCTAGTTAGCAGTCACTGGTTATGTTTATGGGCCACTGACAGATGACTCTGCGAATGAGCGTCTGTTACCATCAGCTTTAGCCGCACTTCAGTGACAATTTTAACGTCTAAATCAGATCTAAAGTTACCAAACGTTGTCATCAACATTTAGTATTGCCACTTTTGGTAGAAACCAGTTTGTCGTTCCCCCATTTAACATAACTGTATGCTAAATGTTAGCTACCACACAATCCCTAGCATCCGGCTAATTATTCATCTGGCTAGCAGAGTGAAAGCCGTAGCATCTCTGGAATTAAATTCACTGTTTATTGTCCAGCCTTGAACATAAGTACCAAACGTCATAGTAAATCCAGCTGCTCACTACATATCAGTTGTGGAAGAAGTACTCAGATTTGTAAGTAAAAGAAGCAATACTACATTTGCATAGTTCTTTGTTACAAGTAAAAAGTCCTGAATTCCAAATATTGCTTAAGTACAAAAGTATCAGCATCAAAATATACTTAAAGTATCAAGAATAAAGGTGCTCCTAATCATCTATATATTATACAGTAACTGTATACTGCTGCTGGATGTCCTAACCTATACATATAACTTATAAATAATTTAATGTATATTTATATTTTGTACAAGCTAATTGTCTACATCTAAAAAATAACTAGTAACTAAAGCTGTCAAATAAATGTAGTGGACTAAAAAGTACAATATTGGCTTCTAAAATGCAGTGGAGTAGAAGTATAAGTAGCATATACTGAAAACACTCAGGTAAGGTACTTCAAAATTGTACTTGAGTAAATGCACTTTGTTATTATCCACCACTGATGCACATGATCACTGAGAGACGTGCATTGATCACAAGCTGTTTAGGCTCGACTTTAGCTGAATGTGAAACTGCATATGTTGGATTGCATAACAAACTTAATCTGTGTGTTTCACCTATTTTGCTTGTAAATGATCAAATGATGTCTTTCGAAAAGGTCCAATACTCATAGTTGAAAGCTGTGATTATCTTATCAAACTGGTTAATATTTTGGGTCAAAGTCTGTAATATCATACAGTTATCTTTGCCACCTCACAGGGTGATGTTTGACCCTTAGACCCTGCAGTACAGGGACACTGTGTGATGTTGTTACTTCATATGAATACTCTTGATTGGATTAAATTACGTATAAACAAACTTTAGAAATCACATCACTGCCCATTAGGAAGATAGACGGTTTGTTAAAGATTGAGTTAGACTATTACAATTAAATGTTTAGTAGAGAGAAGTTCTCTTTCTCCCTTGATCTCTGTTCAGAGAGATAAGACCACAAATAGGATCTGCTAATTTGAACATGATTCCATATCCCTTGTTAATGTAACAATCGCCTTTAAATAGTAACCACCAAGAAACCACTTTCAACAACTACTTCGCCTAACCTGATAACACAGAACCAGTGTTTTCTAAGCCCTCTAGTTGAATATAATGATCATTCTGATGTTATTTTATTTCGTGCATAAGTGAGATCTTTCAATACTAAGCAGAGTGAGTCATTCTTTTAATCATAGTCCTGCAGTTCTAGTGGGGTTCAGCATTACACTATTGTCCGTTAACACTGATGCTGTTGATGACTTTAGTTTTTGGTAACCTTCAATCAACTTTATGAATAAAAACCCTACTTCTTTAATAGTCAACAAATAATCAAAGTCAGTCCAACTTAGCTGTTCCCAAAATGTCATACTCTGTTCCATTAAGCATTGAGAAAGTAGACAGGACGCTAGGACATCAGGCTTGTTGTTTAGTAAGTTGTTTTCAAATCTACCTTTCCTCTGACCCTGTTAGTGGTGGGAGCAGAAGAGGTCGGACGGCACCATGAACGGCCAGCTGGACCTAAGCGGGAAGCTGATCATTAAAGCCCAGTTGGGCGATGACATCAGACGCATCCCAATCCACAACGAAGACATTACTTACGACGAGCTAGTGCTGATGATGCAACGTGTCTTCAGGGGAAAGCTGCAGAGTAACGACGAGGTTACCATCAAATACAAGGATGAAGGTGAGTCAGGACATCCAGGGCCCTTTGTCCTTATTGGTCTCAAGGGTCACAAGTGTGATTGTTGACGTTTTCCTCTGGTTGTCTTGTTTTTAAAACCAAGTTTATGTGACTGTTACTGATAACTTGACGACGTAATCTTTATTTTTGGCAGAGATAATTTCCCATACAGTGAATAATCTTTTCTTTAATTTCCCTCTTTCTAGATGATGACCTCATCACCATTTTTGACAGCTCCGACCTCTCCTTCGCCATCCAGTGCAGTAGAATACTCAAACTGACTTTGTTTGGTAAGATATTGAAGCATTTTCTCTTACCGATCAAAAGACATCCGCCCCTCTGTTGTGTGTGAACTTTTCCTTAAGGAATTGAAACTTCAAGCCTCTGGATTTCTTAAATCATGTGAAACCGTAATAATGATCAATTGTAGACCATGATGTCTTTAATCGGCTGTTACCTTAACCAGTCACTGGAGGGCAGTCCAGCTTATGTTTCAAACAACAAACCTCAGCTCTTCTCTGACTGAAGGAAAGTTGTCTTCACTCCCTTCTTAATCATTTGAGTTGGACATTTCTGTACGTTTCTTAGCACCTGTCGAGCAAGCAAAGAACATGACAGGCAGAAGATGGTTGTTTTCACAAAAGCCTTTTGTCCAGTTATACTGGTTCCTTACTGACATTTTAAATATGCACCAGGCCAGCTGACTCAGGCATGAGAAGAATTAATAATATTTACCAAACAACCGCTTAGCCCCGCCCTAACATGTCAGGTTAAGACCTGTTTTCTTTTTAAAGTAATAACACGTTGCATTAGGTTTTACAGTTAATAATACTTGATCTAAAATATGATTTTGATTGTTGTATGAGTAGGAATACTTGAACAAATAAGGTCCGCCTGGTAAATAGATGTCATATATGGCAAATCTATATGCAGCTTTATAAGTAAATTGTGTTTTCTGTCTGGTTTTATAACTTAACCTTAATATTAACTGGATCTGAAGGTGAAGTATATTCCACCCATTTATTTAAGCTATTTCAACTTATCCGTAGGGTCGCAGGTGGCTGAAGCACATCCCAATTATACTGATCAAACAAGCCATCTGTGACTGTTTTCTTTCAATCCATTCTCTTCAATACATGCCAATTTCCGGCCATAATCACTTCTTCATCTGATTCTGTAAATGCCAAAAATCCACTTGTTGTTTTCCCTGATTATGTCTCCCGGCTCCCATTTCTATATTACATGTGTTTGTAGTCATGTTCATGAATTACTCTATTTCCTGTGAATGATATTCATTTTAAAAGCAGGATTATTTTCCCAGTGTTTGACTTTTGAATAGCCTGGAATCTGATTATGTTCCTTCCTGCACGGAAATATTGTGGTAGAGAATAACCACTAGAGGAATATAGGCAGGAAAGATAACGATTCAACAGAATATTGATATCAGCTACGGGAAAAAAAGACTTCAAAGTCATAGCACACCATGTACTTGCTTCTTACAAATGTTATAATGTTGACTCATTTTTAAACTCAAAAGTTAAATGTGCATTCACTCTACTCAGGAATATAATGGCAACATGATGTTTCCTATTCTCTGCTTCCCGTCAGTTTGTTCTCCTGTAATTGCGATTATAAGTGAGTAATCTGCAAGATTTCAGCTTTTATTTCAAAAACAAACATGCATAATAACCTCATGTGGAATGAATTTTCTTCGACGTGTCGAAATGCAAAACAAGCAAGAGTAGCCAGAGTCTTGTGGCAGCCTGTGTCTCAACAGAGGAACTCATGACCCACTGCATCCCTGTTCAGCATTATCCTCTCATAACACAGAAACTTATGTGAGAAAAGAATGTCCGGCGGACACTAATCTCAAAATCATTCTTGGACATTACACTTCCCAGTCACTTTTAGAGTGGGGATAATAACAATTGGGAAAATATTGAATGACTTACGTGGTGCAGGTCACAAAGTGTCAAAGATTGTGAAGACCTTTTTCCTGTGTTGAGAGCAGATTGGAAATTGAATAATTGACCTATTGGTTAGATAGTGTCATTTAAATTCATTAAGTTAGCACGAAAACCAAGCTCTTTTGTTTAGCTGGTTATAATAAAGCTTTCATTCCCTCTGTCAGCCTGGCTGCTTTTGCAAATGGCTTTGTGGTTTTAACCATGTGATCGATAGATGATCTCAGTAATGCCAAGTATTCACAGTGTGGAGTCAGATTTGCAACTAGTCATCATTCATAATTGCCACATACTTGGTGTGGAATGAACCGCCTTTCCAGCTGACCAATGAACTGGATAATTATGAGTTTCCAAACAGTGTTTATTTTGAATTAGCAAATGTTACTGTAATAAACTGTTCTTGCTTGAGATCCTATTTTACAGTTTGACTTTCAGCCCAACTGTTAATCATAATGTATAGTGAAATGTGTCAATCTAAAAGATCATACAAATGGAATCAATAGGTCATCATCATGGCTATAACTCAGATCCTGAATACTTGACTCCAAGTGGGAAATGATTGTATCTAATGAGATCAGACGTGAGATAACGATAAGGAGAATAAAGATATGACCTGGGGATTGTTGTCCTCTGTAAAAGCCATCAGGAATCAATCCCTTTCCTTGAGGTCTTACACACAGATGGATTTGACTGCGGACATGGAGAAATGTTTGGCTTATCTTAATCTCATGTTTGACTTTGCTCACTGCTTTTCTTTTTCTTTATCTCCCGTTATCTGCAGTGAACGGTCAGCCGCGACCTTTGGAGTCTAGTCAAGTGAAGTATCTGCGCAGGGAGCTCATTGAGCTCAGGAATAAAGTCAACAACCTCCTGGACAGCCTGGAGCCCCCAACAGAGCCGGGCCTGGCTGCTACAGCACCGGACAGTGGTAACCACCCCTCCTACACACACACACTTTAGAGGTAGACCAACAAGTCAACCTTTATTAGATTATATCGGTATCGGTGTATATGTTTGCAGTGCAGAAATGGTTCGGTGTCATCATTACATAGTTTGTCCACCAGAGAGCACTGACAGATTGATTTTTCATTTGTTAAATGTCCTACTTAAAAAAAGACAAATGTAAAGGATCCATATCCTTAGGTTTTTGGTTGGATTTTTTAAACTGGATATCAGTATCAGCCTTATTAATACCAGCCTTTAGTACCAGCCTTGTAAGAAAACTCTGTCTGTTTTACTATAAAAATATGTTTACTTTGCAATTTCTTGATTGATTTGCCGTCTTTCCGATAGTGTGTTTTAATGGTCGTTACATGAAAACTCATAACTTCTGAACAGTAATGTAAATCACAGAGCCACACTGTGCCGTCTAGGCTATAGTATATTTTCACATGCATAATCCAAGCAGTCTGATTTGTCTTTGGGTTTTATTTTTTAGATCACAAACCTTCAGTAAGGTCTGTTATCCCACTGATGGGGATCACTCTTCCTTAACAAACCTTTTGATCACATTCCACATGCTTACTGCCAACATTTAAGATCCCACAGGCATACTGGTACCAGAGTGAGACTTGAGTTTATAAGGGTCAGTCATTGTGGAATAATTTAACAACTAGCTTTTGTATAAATATTAACTGGTTTAGTCCAGTTTGATTGTAGGAATACAGACTTGCACACAAACGCACTAAGCAGAAAGCCACCCTTTCCATGTGTTATCATAACTGTTGTCCGAGAAACGTTGTACTGCCATTTTTCATTTTTGTGAGCTGTAACTTTTTAATAACAGCTGAGTAAGTTATTTGTCTGGAAACAGTAAATGGGGAGTGATCTGTAGTCTGCAAACAGTTGGATTTGTTTTTCTGAGTCTAATGCAGGAGTGTAATCAAGGTCTTTAGCACTCGTCCCTTTCATACTAAATATTCGAATCGCCAAATGTTGCATTGCCTTGTTGCCAAAATGTGTCTTAGACTCAGCTGGTTCCTAAAGGTCTCTGTGTCTGTGTTTCTAGATTCAGTGGACGGACGTGAAGGCAAACTGATGGCAGCAGAGCAGGCTGTGAAACACGCCACTCCAGTCAGCGCAGCCAGCATGTCGGCCTTCGACCCGTTAAAAAACCAGGACGAGGTCAGCAAGAATGTCATCTCCGCTTTTGGACTAAGTGAGGACCATGCCCAAGGTATTGCACCTGAGCAAACGGCATCAAATAGAAGACACTTGGCTTTGATACGTTTGTGTTTTGTTTCAGTGTATCGCTGTAATGTCAATATTCCTTTCCTCGTCTGAGCAGCTCCCCCAGCGTCACTGTCACTAGAGGAGCGTTCAGGAACACCTGACAGCATCAACTCTTCCTCCTCTGCAGCTCCTCAGCCGGTGGCGCCTCCCCAACCACAGGCTGCCTATCCTGGAGTGCAGCAGGGCCCCCCAGCTGCCTTGGATGGTGAGTCACAACCACACACAGCTACTGCCCCATGAAATCCAATATACCCACATGCAATATTGAATACATAAATAGGTGAACACACAGGCAGCCACATACACGGATAGCAGGGAGATTGACTGCCTTATCGCTGGTTAGGAATTACAATTTCTCCCACATTGCCGCAGTTATATGGGATGTTTTTCTTACATTCCCACAAATGTTGCCTGAAAAAATGTTAACCTCAAGCTCTTTTGTTTAGAGTTGTTCTCTCTGGGTTCTTTTAAGCCAGAAATGATATCCAGTGGTGAGTTTAAGATGGTGTGATTAGATGTAATGGGGCAGCTTGTAGTTATTTAAAACTGTTTGCATTAGTAGTATTGGTTCTTTCTGAATTATCCAAAGAAGTATTGGTTGGAGGATCCTACCGTAGAAGCAATAGAAAAATAAACACTACAAAAGATAGTTAAGCATTGTCTTAAGGCCGCTACACACCCACCTAAGACCAAAGAACGCGTACCGAAGGCGTCCCGACTTTTACGTCAGCTTCGCCGCTACGCCGCCCGCCTACGCCGCCCGCCTACGAACACACCACAAATACTTCAGTCGACGATTGGCAATAACTGTCCTTACCAGCAGGCAGCGGTAGTGTGAACAGACAATCAGAGTGATTGCTTGGGCCGACTTTCTCTGACATGTTGAATCGGCGTCGGGAGGTGTGAAAAGGTGCCGTAAAGAGACAACGGTGCGGTACACACCAACCTGAGTAGGGCGCCGCGAATGCCTGACTGCGCCTGACTGCCTCTGACTGCCTCTGACGGCCTCTGACGGCCTCTGACGGCCTCTGACGGCCTCTGACTCCCAAAATCGGGCTGGTGTGTCCGGGCCTTTAAAGCTCACACACAAGCAGTACTGCGGTGAAAACTATGACAATAAATACAAAGAACATTTGAAATCATACACTTATCAGAGTGCAGTTTTTATGATGTTGTTCCTATGGGTTCAGTCCTGTCTCAATGTGGTCATGCATGCACAGTACGTTCTTTTTTTAATTATCTGTGACTAAACTGCAGGTTCATGTGCAGCAGTCGGTGTTCTTGCTGTGAGATGGTATTTCACAGCTCACATGACTGAGCCCGCTCTGAAAACAATTACACCTTCAAGTGCAATTTAGTGTTCCTATGACAAATAAAGATTAAAGAATACACCAGACCATAATACATTACCATTGTTTAGTTAGCGGTGTTGATTCAGTTCAAATGACCTTTTTATGACTCAGTGGATTATAGACGGTGTCACCAATACTGAGCCAGTTATTAGATTAGGTGAAATGTTTACAGAGTGCAGGAGTCTTGTTTTGATATGAGAAAAATAAAAACAGATTTAGGAGGATAATAGATTGACTCTACCTTTTTTAGTTTACATTTACTAAAGTGTGCAGCTCACAGATGTAAGTAGGGATGCTCCGATCGATCGATATCGGCCGATATTCACTCTCTGCCGATCGATCGGTGCTCTCTATAAAGGCCGATCGTGAGAGCCGATCACATGACGTAAAATACATGACACTTTTCTCTGTGCGCGGCAAAACAAGCTCGCCAAAATGGCTTCACCAGTCTGGCAGTATTTTAAGGTGTCCGAAAAAGACAGTAAAATAGCGGAATGCAACGTGTGTGTGAAGCAGAAATCCTGCAGCTCCACCCGCTGTGACGGACCGGTGAGCGGAGCAACACACACACTAAGAGATAGACCTAACACACTTAGCTATTTTATCTACCTCTGGAACAAGCTAAACTAGTTATAAATATATTTATTCTTCACTGTCGGGTTACTCATTACTGGATCAGTGAGCTGCATGAGATACTGACAGGCTGTCAGGAGAGAGAGAGAGAGGGGGAGAGAGGAAAAGAGAGCGCTTCCGCTCATTTCTCCCGTGTTATTATCCAAAGTTAATGTAAACTTGAATAATGTACTTCATTTGAATGTAATAATTATGTTGGTTGTTGTTTGTGAGCGCCAGTGAATGAGCCCCATTAACTGAGTTTTAAACAGCACTTTAAATGGAAGATCCCAATCGGTATCGGCCGATACTGATTCCGGCGATCGGCCCCAAAATTGCCGCTCGGAGCATCCCTAGATGTAAGCAAGATCCATTCTGCTGGAGAAGCAGCACAGTTCATTGAATGAGAAATGATGCTTGAGTCTCACCACTGTGGAATCAACATTCTTTAAACAAGACCAAGCATTGATTTAGGGGTTTCCTTACTCAGGAGAAACCCCCCAGCTATCCCCTGGGTGTGATCTTTAATATGGACATTCTGGACCCAAACCTAAAGACTACATGACGATACATGGAAATAGGATCAGGCAGTGTATTGGCAATAACAAACATGACTTATTTTTACTTTACTCAGCACCACGCTGGGAAATGGTGTTCTGCGCCAATCACACGTGTCTTAATTTCTTCCAATCTTTATCTAATTTAACTTGAGGGAATTCTCTGGCCTGGTCTTCCTGTTGTTGCAGAGAAAGGCCCAGGCAGGTGCAGCCACAGAGGTGACGCATATTGTATTTGTTTACCACAAATAAGTGAGTGGATCGGATTGTTTTCAGATTGTGGTTTGGCATCGCTCTTTTGAGGAGACCACTGGAGCAAAGGAGAGGCCTTTCTGTTGCAGAGCTGTAACTTGTTCTCAGAGCAGTCACACCTGCAACACTGGAGATTAGTCAACATACATGTGGTATCACTATCCCCATTTAACTGGTGGTTTGTGGTTTGGCCTGGTTGATTAGCAGGGCCTCTCCACAGGGCTTTTTACTCCTTTAGTCGCTCCAGATGAAGACTTCTTCAGTCACTGGGTTAGCCAGCTCACCAGCCAGCTGCTCATGGTTCTGAGTGTTCCCTCTATAACACGAGAACTAGGCTAAACAACATCTTTTTACACCTTTTGTGTATCTGATTTTTGTCTCCCTAAATATACATATGATTATTTTAATGAAAATATCAGCAGTTTCTTTATCAAATAGTCTCATATCTTTTCAATAGCTTCTATATTAATTGACGTAATGGCCTAAAAATCAATGCTAAAAGGTGCTTAGGCCCTGAATGTATATCGGTTCAAACCAGCAAGACAGGAGGTAGGCTACTTGAGCTTATCTGATATAGGTCAAGTAAAGTATGTAGGCAGCTAGAGGTAAGGTATTAAACAGGCTGACAGCCCATAAGTGCAGTCTAAAGTTTCTTCTTTGCAAGCATTTACCCTGCTGTAGTGCAGCAAGCCTTTGTCCCAGCTCCAGGAGAACTTTCTGTACCAAGTGAAAAGAGAATTACCCCACAGAGCTCACTAAAGTGTTGTTATTATACACATTGGCCGCTCTTCCTAAATACCGTCTTGTAATCTTGTGGCAGGTTGTTAGACGCATCTCCGAAACCCAACGTGGCAACGCATAGTTTGTCCTCTCCTTACAGTTTCACTTCTTAATGTCTTTCTTACTTCCAAGGCTGCAGATGGTTGGCAAACAAAGACGTTAAACTAGATCCTGCCAGCCCCTTCTCCCACTCGACCCTTTCCTCACAATATCACTGTCTCAGGCTGCAGACTGTTCCTCAGTATAGCTGCCTCCAGGCAAATCAGCCTTGATGCATTATAATTTATAAAATACATGAGGTTGGCTGCCAAATGAGTGTGTATGGTCTTTTCAAAGCTTAGGTTACTTTCTACCATAGGAATGCTGCCAACAAGATCCATAGGCAGATGGTAAAGATTTAGACCTATTGTCTATCCCTTGGCAATATGTGTGCTAGACATTAATAAACTGTAAACACATGTGTTTGTAGCGGCGTCTGAGACTAAAGCTCGAGGCTCTTTATCAGATGGGCAGAAATGTGTGGTTTTTTAAAAAATAAGAACTTGTTCTCCTGACTTTTTCTTCAGGCTTGTTTAAAGGTCAGTAGAACTAGAGCCAAATACTTTTTTGCTCCGATGAACATAATTTTCCCAACTTGGGATTTTTCTCCTGTAGCCTTGGCTCCGTCTTCAGTGAGCCCCTCGCTGGGGCTCCGGACTGCAGCCAGGATCCAGGCAGATGCGAAACTTGTTTGTGAGCCTGCTAGATAACGTTTTACGTGGTCACAACATGATGAGCGTCGTTTATGGTTCCCTCAGCCGAAGCAAAGTCACAAGTCACCATCAGTCTATTCCATCACTACTTTCAAAAGCGAGTGAGCCAGTGTCGCAGGAAGGGACTGCATTTGTGCATTTTCCACACACCATTTTGACTCTGTGCACTCGTATCATGTGCACGCACTTGGTGGTTATGTGCACTGGTTTTAAGATGTATAAAATGCCACACACTGGTAAGCGCAGGATGCATGTGTAAAGTGACGTTTAGACTTGAAAGAATCCATGTATCCGTGACTGTCTTCTAAAAGTAAAGTGGTCTATAGGTGACTGATTTCAAAAGCAAACTACTATACCAAAATAGTAACTCTTGATCCCTGACTCTTTTCATTCCTTTCGTCCTGTGAGCGCTCAGCAGGCTCATAGCGGATCTCTCGTCTACCCTGAAGTGAAATGAACTCCCCAGGCTGAAGGTGTCTCACAGCCATGCGTCCTTCCATCACTCTTACATAACACATGATGGATTACAGGCCGGTGGAGAACAGGAGGAGAAGCCAATTTAACACACATGCCTTCTCACACAATAAAGACTGTGGTGTTCATGTAAAAGGTGCTGTCAGTGAGATAACAGATGGTTGCCACATCACATTAACGCTTTTCAAAAGACACCACTGTTGCTAGATAAATATTTAGTTGTCAAGTGTCTCCCAGAAACAATGCAAGGTTGTTTGACGTGTTTTCTGACTCCTGGTTCTTTTAGCCTCAGTCAAAGTCAGTTTCCTTCGGGACATTCATTGTGTGTGTACTGTATGCACTACTCTAATGTTTTGAATTACTGGATACAAAAAAAAGGGTAGTTCTTTCTGAGTGCATTGAGGTTTTCTGACAGTATATCATTTCATAGGACTCAGCGTTGCTTTGTTCAGACTCTCAGTAATTGTAAAGTGTCATGTCAGCCCTCCCAAAGAGTGGAAAAGCAGGGCTTGAAGAACCAGTGAACCCCGGTGCGGCCGTCTTTCATTAGGCCTTCCCTCTTTGTGCTTTTCACGTCGTCAACCCAGTTTATATGCCAGGCTGGAGATTTTGGAGAGAAATGCAGGCCTTGTTAAGGGAGACCAGTAGTTTGCCAAGTCTTCGCCTGCCTTCTGAACATTCAGGCATTCAACGGAAAACTTGATGAGCAAATTTAAAATAACAAGGAAAAATAGTTTCCATGTTTTTGAAACATAAAAAGGAGTGTGTGTGCACCACGTCACTTTCAAGGAAGATATTACCAACTGCTCATCATACTCTGCAAAGGTTGCCTTTGTGTGTTTATGTCGACTTGGGCACTTGCATGCTGTTGGATGCTTCTTACTGTAACGTCTCCCAACGATCATCATCTGTGGGTCCTGTGCTTTTAGCAACAAATAGCTGTATCAAAGTGTTTGCAGCTGCTTTTTGGAAGCAGTTGTTTGTTATTCTGTCCTGATGAACAGGTGTTTCCCTGATACCACACACACACATACTTCTTAGAGGCATAAAATGCTTAAAAAAGCAGAAGAGATCCAATTTATAACATAGACAATCATACAGAAGGATCTGTACTGGATACTTGTTAACCGACTATCTGTTACTGCCAACTGTAAATGTTTTGTCCAAACTTCTTACAGTTTGCAGAATTGTTGCGTTTTGTGAAAAGGTTTTACGTATTATGGTTATCGTCAATACAGGCCTGTAGTAATATGTTTTCCTCGTCTAGGTAATCGCACCTAAGCCTTGCACTCGGGTGAAACACAGCAGAAGATATTAATGACTGCGTGAGGTTTTAGCAGAAGTGAAAGCTGTGAATGAAAAACAAACACTGAGAGACTTTAAAAGTGAATCTGGAACAGTGGATCTTATTTGTGTTGTTCTATCTGTACTGATGACGCTTGTCCCTGTGTCTTCAGGTCAGATGTATCAGCAGTACCAGGCTCCAGGTGGATACCCCCCCCAGCAGCCCGCTGCCCCGCCCCAGCAGCCGCAGCAGCAGTACGGTATGCAGTACTCTGGTAAGAGCAGAAATGGTCAGGATGTTACAAGAAGAAAAGTAGCTGCTGAGTTCTAGAGCAATGGGGATGTCTTTATTCTGGAGTGAATTAAAAAGACTCTCCCTCCCTCTCTCTGCAGGATACAGCACTCAGCCCGGAGCCCCTCAGCCCGCCCCCCCCCAGCCCCAGCAGCCTCAGCAGCCTCAGCAGCCCCAGCAGCCCCAGCAGCAGTTTCAGAACTACCCCCCTCCCTCCTCCCAGGCCCCAGCCCCCGGTGCAGCTCCTGCTCCAGGCTTCCAGGGGGGCCAGCAGCAGCAGCAGCAGCAGCAGCCCCATCCCACTCAGGCAGCCCAGCAGTACCCCCCAGGAGCCTTCCCTCCCCAAAACTATACCTCCCAGGCCTCCCAGCCTGCCAACTACAGCCTGCCGCCCGGCTCCCAGCCCGCCGCAGGCTTCGCTCCCCGCCCAGGATACACCCCTCCCCCAGGCAGCACTGTCACCCCCCCACCCGGAGCCGGTAACCCGTACGCCCGCAACCGCCCCCCGTACGGCCAGGGCTACACCCAGCCTGGCCCTGGGTACCGGTAAAAGAGGATAGCTGATGATCCTCACACATCCCCCCCCCCCCCAACCCCCTCCCTCTATGTGTGGCTCCCTGTTTGGAGTGGGTGCAGGAAAACGCTGCTCTGCATCCCCTTCCCTACACAAATATCAAGTCCCAACATGAAACAAGCAACCCCCCCCCCCTCAGTCTGATGGTTAGTGTTCGTATGCTGTCTCTCCAACACCACACTCTGCCCTGGTGTCTGTTCCTTGTGTTACTCCTCGCCTCCTGTCACCACCACTGGCCCTCTTGTATCTGTCGATATGTAACGAGTCTGTATGCACACACCTGGGAGACCAAAGCAGGCTGTGGCACAATGTTCTGTACATGGTAATGCTTCATTTTGAGAGTGAGATCAGCGTCCACATTCTGCATCGGTGTCGTTCACGTCAATGCAGAATATCTCAACCCGGTCGAGTTTACTATGTATAGATGCATTTATATGACACAATCTAAATGAAAAGTTGCCCTTTTGTGGTTTGTTTTTGCTCTGTTTGTTGTTGTTTTTCTTGATCTGATCAACTTCACCACCATGTCGGTATTAATGATGTGTTATTGAAACTGCCCCATGTTGGGAACACTAGCTAGGTGATGGCTTATGGGAGGTGTAGATCCCAGTGTCATGAAGAAGGCTTCTTTCATTTAGTTAATTATATATCATCTCCAGTAAGGCTTGCTATTCCTCTTTTTCTCTTTATCACTGGTTTTTACTAATAAATCAAGTTCCACCCTCGAGTGAGATTAGTTGTTTATGTATAAAATGTAACATTTTTTTTCTTGAACCTAATAAATGATTGCGACCCAGTTTAATCTCTTTGTTTTGATATTGTGTTGCTGTTGGCCGGGACGTTGTCTTTCTGTCTTTCTCTTAACACTCTCCCCACTTTGTGGTTTCTGAGTTCATGTCTCTGTTAAGTTTGGCTTCTCTTCGTCTTCTCCCCCACCCAGATTTGGAAAAGTGTAGTTATGCTGGTTTTCCTATTCAGTTTTCCTGCCTGTGGGTTGTGGTTGGCTGGGACTTATGGCATGGGAGTATGCGGTTGATACTTCATGTCAAACTGTCTCTCTGAGTCGGAGGAATTGAGCACATAGGGTTTATTAAACATAATTTACGAGAAGTGTGTTTAGCATTGCTCTTCACCTCGTCTATGCCAAACCAAAATCACTCTGTTTACATGAAAATAGCAATATTGGTGTAGTTAGCACGTTGTTATGGATGTATTACTCATGGTTGGATAATATCTACCTGTGGAGTTTAATCCTTATTTCATCCATATGTGTTTGATCCGATTAAGATCAAAATCCAAGCACACATGTGGAGCCAATGAATCGCCCCCTATAAGGAGACGTTTGATGTTTCTTTGGAGAAGCTTTCCTGCTTCGGAGAAGACGGAGATCGCATATCGAAAATCTCTTCCGACTCTTGGCATAGAAAGAGAACAACTGCGACACTTCCCAAAATGTCTTGCGTAAGCTTCACCAGTAAAGTCATTGAAGTCAAGCAGAAATGAATATCAGTAAATATAAAAACAAGATTTATTGCTGAAAACAAACAAACATTCATTGGGCATCAAAAACAAAGGCAGTCGTGACAGATGTGGAAACAAACTGACACTTTCTCTCCAATGATTCATAGCTTTATGTACACTTCGTAAGTTTGAAAACATAAATTATGAAATGTACTTTTGTTTCCACGTTGAAGTTCAGTTTATTATTTATATATGTTATTTTATAAAATAAAGGACAAGACTCGGCATCAAAACTACATAAATCTTTCCAAGTGAGTCCATAGTAACGCTGGGTTCGAGCTACATTAGCTTTCTAAAAATACAATTTGGCTAGGAGCAGTCTTTTACCTGAAATGTATCAAACTAAAGGATCCCTGGTATACATACTGTATTTCACACCATATACATATATAACAAAAGGTTTAATACTGTGCAAACTGCAACTGCTAATAATCCCTTAGGGCCAGCAGAAGGTCCATTCTGCATGTCTGTGTGTACTTGTATTTTACAAAGTCCAAATGTACAATGAAAGCATGATTGGTACCGTGCTGTCTACATATAACACAATGTGTGTGCTCACTGACATGCAAGTATTTGGAACAATTTGTACTTCCTCATTTCAAAAGCCCGAGCACACACAGAATATTCAATAACGATCCCCTTTTGATAAATAATATCATACAAGTTATAACACTTTGGGAGCCAGCTTCCAACCATTTTCTCTGTAATTATTGTATATTCAACATTTTGGTTCACTCAAACACCTGCATTTGTTTGCTGAATGCATTTTTGATAAATAGAGAAATTAAGACAAATGTTACAAATGCACTCGGAAGAGTTTTGTGACACCTAAGAGTCGTGTACAGGTTCAACCCTTTGAGAAAGGAGCTCAAACAGACAGACCCATCTACAGTGTCCATGGTAACATGACAGAAAGGCCCACCTCCCTTCAGGGTAAGGCAGGCGTCTCCTTCTTCCTACTTTCCAATAAAGGAATCCTTCCTGGAAACCGCTGTGGGGTTTTTACCACTTCCCAGGGATGGGTGTGCCACACTCGTACCAGCCTACGTAAGTAACATGTGACTTTCCTCCAATCTCTCCAAAGTGGACGGGCTCCTGTCTCACCGCTCTGTAAAACCCTGGGACAAAGACACAGAAGAGAGTGTAAGAGTCTACGTATTGTAATACTTTAAATGATTGGTTAATGGTGATGGCTATAACTAACATACCTTGTCTGCTTGGTAGCTGGTCAGCAAACATCTGGGTGCCGGTACGTCCGTCCAGGAAGGAGTCCACAAACTGACAATGGTCCTCCCCGTGTCCCGTCTGATCTCCAATGTTGTAGAACTTCCCTAAAGAAAGAATAGAGGGAGAAGGTTCATAATTAGTTTCTAAATAGACCCTACCACATTATCTAAATCCAGGTTATTTTTCCTCTCGAAACTTAATGGGAATGGTTAAAGGAAATCAAAGGAAATCAAAAGGTCAGTTTTTTCCCTTTAACCTTTAGTGCTATTTTATAAATCTAATCCAATATTTCTTTCTATATTATGACATATTATACTATGATTTATTTCTACCGCTTTTTTTACAACTTATTTTGGCATACTTTACTATGACATTTTAATTATATATATTTTTTTAAGTACTATTATTATTTTTAAACATTTTTATTTTCATTTCATTTAATCGTTTATTTAGCAGGGACAATGCACATTAATGAACACTTAAAACAAAAAAATGCAAATAGTGTAAATATGCCGGATTTTAGCTTGGAGCTCATTTCCATCCGGCGTACTTTACTATATTTACACATTTTGTAAAGGATACTACGAGTTTTTATGATTGTTTTTATGACCAAAATGCTTTTTTATGCCATACTATACTATTATTATTTTTTAATAACAAATTATACTTCAACTTCTTTAAAAAAAAAAAGTTATAGTAAACTATATTATGAAAAAAGTCATAAACGGATAGCAGGTTGCCATAACAACTTCAAGAACAAATCAGAATATAGCATGCCATAAAAGGTCATTTAAATAAAGTAGTTGGCATCGTATAGTGGATTGTTGAAAATCATAAAAAGCTTCTTCTTAGTTCTTTAATGTTTCTGTAATTACCAGTGAGAGAGTCACTCATGTAGAGCTTGTATCTCAGCGAGTTGCAGAGCTGGATTCCCACAAACTTCCGGTACCAGGTCCTCTTCACGTACTGCTTTCCATTGCATTCAGAGTAGTCATCAGACTTAAATGGGAACTGAGTCCAGATTGCATCTTTGCCTGTGAAGAAATCATTAGAAGCGGAGTCTGAATATAGTCTACTGTATGAACAGGATTCAAAACAAGTGAAAGTTAAACATTTTAAAAAGCTTTATTTTTGCTGGAACACACTGATAAACTGAGTAAAACGATATTCACCTGAAGCATGTTCGCTCACTCGTGGGTCCGCTGCAAACGTGAGATTAAGTTGCAATGAAAAACGTCATCAAAACAACTTAGAGTAACCACACATTCATAAGATACCTTCAATCATTGAGCAAGACAAACACAGACTTGTATCAGGGCCAATTTGGCACAATATTTGAAATATCCACCCCCAACAGGCTGGGCTCTGATTGCTCGAGGGCAGGAGGCCAATTAGGCAAAGCTTCCCCTCTCAGTGTTGTCATTGGGATCTTAAAGAGGCCCTAATCCTTTTCTGGGTTTTCACTTTCCTGCAGGTTTTTGTTTTGTGCATGTCAATTATTTCTCTAGCCTCCCCCCCCCCCTGCCTGAAACGCCTCCATTTGACCCCTTTGTTTACATCCGTAACATAGTGACATCGCTAACACTCACGCTTCTATTGGCTAGAGCTCCAACAATGATAGGCTAAGGGGCGGGACATCTCTAAGCGGTTGACCAATCACAACAGAGCCGGTCAGCTAACCAATCAGAGCAGACCGGGCTCTGGTTTCAGACAGAGGGTGAAAAGAGGTGCTGCAGTATGAGAAAAATAAAGAGCTTTTTGAACATTAAAGCATGTTAACGTCCCATTAGAGGCACAAATACAAATATGAACCTGAAAAGGAGCATAATATGGCCCCTTTAAGGTGTGATTCTGATTTGAACAGGGTTACCTTACTAATGTTGTAAGGGTTATTAATAAAGTAATAAATAAAATATGAACCTGAAAATGTTCATAATGTTCTATAAAAACACAACATTTGATCAACAAGGCTCGAATTCAGCCTTTTTACCCAGGGGATGATATGCCTCTGTTAGAAATGAGACTCAGAAGACATCTGGTGAGCTGACAAACCCCTTGAGTCCTAATCAGTCAGACCCCAGTGCCATGTTGAAATCATTACACTAACCACTGCTTAATAGCCCACCTTCTGAGAATTAAAGCAATGCTAACAACAGCCTGATCATTAGAAGTGTATACAGTGGGATTAACATGCAACTAATTAGTGTCATCTGTCAGAGCAAACACATTCAGGTTTATCAGGAATTTCCTCTGTTAGGACTTTGGTTTATTTAAATTACATGGTTTGTGAAACTTGCCTGATTCTGTGCTAAACGTCACAGGATCACTGGAGGGTCCGGCTCCCAGCTCATTCTTTGGTGTTACTGTGAATTCATAACTGACACAAAATAGAACAGAAAAAGTGAATAAAAAGGTGTTATACAAACTTTGAGGAGTTATTCATCGTAAACCCTCCCAACCACACACACACACACACACACACACACACACACACACACACACACACACACACACACACACACACACACACACACACACACACACACACACACACACACACACACACACACACACACACACACACACACACACACACACACACACACACACACACACACACACACACACACACACACACACACACACACACACACACACACACACACACACACACACACACGGATCTGATGGCTATTCCATGTGCTGCATTCAGATGTCCTGGCAGTAGTCGGGCCAGCAGAACCCAGCCCAGGGCCGGGTTCTGTTGAGTTTTGAGACTCCAGATGCGCGGAGATTTAATTAAAAACAGTCTGAACCTTTCCACCCAGATTTTGTGTCGCAGCAAGACGTACAAGTAAATCAGAACATACCTTTATAAGTAGCACACCAATATCCTGTCACTGCCATTCAATACTCCTCTCTTTATGAGATCTACAGTGAACCCTACTAATGTAATCAGCCAGCAAGCACTTCAAGCAGGAGCCCCGTGGAGTTATTTAAAAGAACAATGTCATATAAACTCTTAGTCTTACTCTACTTACATAATGAATGCATTGCCTTCAATAACTCTTCATAAAACAATTGCAAAGTCCACTTTTCTTTACATTTTGAAACATGCACATTCAAGATTACTTGCAGAAGACGTCTTCACTGCCTTTTCTTGACATGTTACCATCAACTGGTGAAAAGTGGAAGAGTGGGACACTATTGACATCTGTACGAAGACCCACTCAAAGACAAGCTGCTCTTTACTACTAGAGGTGACAGAAAACCAACCTCCAGAGAGTACCTTCAAGCAAGGTTTATATGGACAACCCTTATTGTAATGTAAACATGGTTAGTTGTTCCTAAACTATACATAGTAAAATACCTGAACAATGGAACCATTAAAGGGAAAATATGGATGGTAGGGTGTTTGTCTGGCATAATATGGTACATATACATACCTGCTCTCTGGTTTGAGATTCTCCACGGCTGTGTGTGTCTGGTTGGTCGTCAGGACGGACACCTCCTCTCCATTTGGTCCTTTAGTGGTGGATACAACCTCATACTCTGAGAAAGAAAGCAGGAATCTTTTAACAGGTACACATTCTACACATTAAACGCATTGCAAGTTCACATTTCAAAAGGTAAAATAAATTAATGTTGAGATATTTTTGATGAGAGTGGTGTAAGAAGGATATGATATTTTGAGTTCATTTTGGGGAAAGGCCTCCGAAGCAATCACAACATAATGAACCTGTAAAGGTTTTTTAGTAGGATGAACACCACCAAAGGAAACTCAAACACTGTCGGTATAAATGTGTTATTGTTAATCTATAAAAATTATAATAACCATAAGTGTCAACCTAGTTAAAACCATTATTTAAAACCTTTCAATCCTATCCGCCAGTTACATCCATACACCATCATGAATGAGGACACAGCTTGATTGAGTTGAGATGGAGTTATTTTCCATTCAGTGCTCATTTCCAAAACAAATCTTCCAGCCAAGTCAAAGAGGGTCCAAGCACATTGGTTCAATTCTGACCTGAACGCTCACCGACCCAAAGTGTCTATGAAGCCACTAGCTTTGCTGAATACGGGCAGTTCCATCCCATATCTTTGAAAATGTCAACTTTACGTTTGTATCTACTGTACCTCTGGTTTCATTATCAGTTTTCTGCCAGTCAAGAATGACGAAGGACGGGCAGCCCTCCACAGTGACCACAGTGAGGTTGGTGGGGGGGACGCGGGGAGGACCAGTCACATTCTGATCCCCACCCTCCTCATCAGCGAAGAAACTGAGGGAGGAGGTGATGGAGCACGGCTCGTCTGGCTTCTTATCCGTCTTGTAGATCACATGGGGACCTATAGATAGATAGTTAGAAAAATAATGTATGCATGTTACCTGTTCCACTCTTTAGGTTGACATGTATTAGTACTGAGTGAGAGGATTTCAAAGATTAAGCTTTTTAAAACCACAGGGGAGACGTAAAACAACAAGATGGATGCTCACCTACAAAGCGCGTCTTGCCCATGATGTCTACGTCTGACACAGGAGAATGGCTGAATACGGAGGAGTTGTCATTTATGTCAAAACGGCTTGCTGAAAAGGAAACAGGAGAGAGGGGTTGGGGATTGTTTGATGTGCCAGCAGTCCCTGGTTTGGCAGCTCTGGTCCAGGTCAGCCGCCGGCCAGCCCAGCACCTGCTCTTTGTCTGCCTCTTGATATTCAAAACGTTTTAATTTCTTTCTTTTTTTTTACCTTACTACAGTACGATACACACCTGCAATCAAGATGATTATTATCACATGCATGCATTCACTCAAAGTCATATCACTTTTTCAATCATAGAGGAAGTCGATTTGTTCATACAGCTACGAAAGCTTTTATGAAATTGAGACATATCATTCCTCTAAGATGCATTGAGTGTTTTGTTTCTCGTACTGTTTAGTGCCGGGGCCGAGCTGGTCATTTGCTGCTGTCTGCGCTCTTGCTTGGGCTTGGCTGTGACCAGAGGAAATGGCTTCAAGATGGATACCTTGCCTCCTTGTTTCAAATCCATGGGTTTATCTGAGGATAGGGAGCAGCAGGAGAAGGAGAAGCGATCAGTTCTTCACACTCATCCTCTGACTCATAGTAACACACAGTTGTGATCCATCTGCTCTGGCCATCTTCACCGAGCAACCCAGTGGCCTTTTCCTGGCGTCTGAGGATCAGAGATTGCTTGTTGTGTAATCTCTCTTGTGCACATTAAAGGGGAAAAAGGTCTGCCAGAATACATCTGCGAAAGACAAAGATGCCCAGATGCTCAGGACCATGCACACAGAGGCCTTGTGTATATCAGTGCACTTGTGTGAAGACAGAGAGATATAAACAAGTGATAAAGATGAGATGAAATGTTAAGAGGAATGCTGTTTTGTTCATTAGTAAACCCTACAAGCCATTTTTTGAAGTTGTAAGCACTTTTATAATTGCAGAAGACAGCCTGAGCCAGTGGTTCTCAAACTATAACGATGGGCGTGGAGGCCTCGCAGCGAGACTTACTTGACCTTGTGGAAAAATGTGCAGTGGAACTAAAGTTGAATAAATTGGATTCATGTGTGACTAATAAACAAACAAGAATGCTTTCACGCTAGTTGGGCTATAAAGGGTGTAGAGAGCATTGTTCAAAACAACAAAACATGTACAATTATGGTTGGACAGATTTTTAGAAAGGAAGAAAGGGAAAATAATTGATGCTCATTGACCTATCATGTCAAAAGAAGTCAAATCATCACAAAAATATGTATTTAAATTCAGGCTCACTGTCAATGTAGCAAGTCTTTTGTCTTTTATGTGTTCAGCCTCTGGCAGTTTGGATGAAGTTTAGAGGAAACGTTTATTCTCTTTCTTGTAAATAAATAAATATATAGTCAGTTTAAACAGACAGCCTTAAGACTGGAAACAGCCTGGCTCTGTCCAAATGTAACACAATCATTCTACCAGCACAATAAAGCTAACAGGTTATTTCACATTTAATCCGCATAATAAGGTGTGAAAAACTACACATTTTCAGAATGATCGTTACAAATTCAATTGCTTTTGAGAGGGCCTGGATTCATGATACAACTGAATGATGACATGAAGGAAAAGTTTGACAACCACTGGCTTAAGAAGCAGAAGTTAAGCCTTCCCCTTGCTGTTGTGTGCATGATGACAGTATACAGGACAAGGTGCAGCAGGGTTGGGTGCAGCATCACTGTTGCCCTCACCATTGTCACTAGGTTTCCCCACCAGGTTGGGTTTCTTGTTGAAAGGGATAGGACGCAGGACTGTAGGGACTTGTGGGGAAAACAAAAGTCCATTTTAGATTAGGAATCAAATAAAAACAGAACAGGTGTTGGGCCCTGAAGAAGAGATACAAAACTGTAAACAAGATGGTTATTTTAATAGTGCAACAACGATGAAAGAATGTGAAGTTTATAGATTCAGAAAGAGAGAGACATTAAGTAGGTCAGAGGACTGCAGTAATACTGTGTGCTGAAAAATGAGTGTGCAAACATATGACATAATATACAAGCAACAATAAAGCACATAAAAGCCAAGCAGATTGCATGTAAAACGCTGAAAAGTCACGTTGCAGCCACATTTGACTAATGAAAAACATGTCCGTATTTAATAACTGAACAAAAGTCTTCAGAAGAATAACTGAGGAATTTAAAGATCCTTAGTGAATCCTAAACAGGAAAGTGAGGTAGCAGGTTCAACAACTTTGGACTCCCTTGTGTGAAAAATTATTTCAGATCAGATGCTGTTTGACCATCACATTTTCCACGAAATCCCTGCACCATGGAGAACACAATAAAATAAAGATTGCGCCAAGCTATGAGACGAAGACCAGATCAGTTGAACTGCTTTAATGAACCTGAGGAATACACTCTCTTGGCTGAACTGGATAAGTAATCACAAGGAGGCTTTGTAATGAAAACACCTTAGCTACGAAGTGTACATCTCAGATATCTTAACACTACGGCTGTAAAATGATTGAACGTTGTTAAACGAGAATAAGCCTCCCTGAACACTTGGTTTGATATCTTAGAAGTGTTGGTTAAGCTCCAGGAGGTTTGACACAAGTTGATCTCATTACAGGCTTCACATCCGATGTTGCTAAGAGATAATCCATTTCAACCGTTTCATTTCCAGAGAATCAACTCCCTTCGCCATTTGTCATTCTCTTATCTCAGAGATTCATTGCTAGTCAACAAGACTCTGTAATTGTCCAATTGTTAAGGCCAAAAACCTTAAAAACATTTATCTTGGCTTCGTTTTCCTCGGCATAAATCAGTGATCTCTGGCATCTACTCCCAAGAGAGAAGAGGTGAGGCTATCAAGACGAACTGTAACAACATCTGCCAACAAGTCTCACTGATTAACCGAAAATACATTCATGGGGGCCTCTGACTCACACATGGTATATCTGACAACTAATGGCAAACATATGCTCATACAGAAAGTCACACTATATGGTATTGCAATCATTTAAATGCCAGTCTCAAGATAAACAAAATAAAAAGACGGGGGTACGCGAAGAGAAGGACTGACAGCTCCGAAGATGTGATGTCATGGACAAGAAATGAGAACAAGGCCAACGTGATGTAATGTGATAAGACGTGATGTCAACACTATACATGTCAACAATGTGTCTACATCAATATATAACGATCTGGTCGGTGTTTCTACAGCGTGTGTGTTTGGTTTGCTGTCCTACAGTAAACCCCTGAAACAGCAGGCAGACTCTCTGAAGTGCCAAGCGCCTCAGACTCAGTTTTGTGAGGTAAAACAGAAGCAGTGGTGTGAGCGCTGGTTTCTCTCAGATAACTTCATCTTCAGGGCAGGAATGTGAAAATAGATGCAATCATAACACAAGGATTTACGTTCAATCCAGAAAAATATTCCCACTGAAACACATACCAGTGTCTCACATCCCTGTGGTTTGTTGCTTTTGCAACAAATGCTCAGATTTTATGGAGGGGATTCATGGATGGACACCGTCCATTACATACCTGGAGTCCACAATAAGCAGAGCTTTGAAAGAAATTCAAGTTGAAATGCCAATGTGAAACTGAGCTCCATAACCCTGTCAAGGACACGCTAATCAATCTATCGTTTGAGTAAAATAAAAAGTTAGGAAGTGCTGAGAAAAATATCAAGTGTTGTAAGTAATTTACTGCATGGGCAGAAGAAGGTGAACAATGTGTAGGTTGCATCTCTATTTAGAAAGGTAGAAACTAGGAGCTTTATGTTTAAATGCTTGTGCAGTGTGGCAAGCAACATTATTTTCTGTAGAGCTGCTTCCAGAGAGCCATGTGACTTCTTGAAGAACTCTGAAACTGTCAACGTTTCCAGAAATAACACACACCAGCTGGGACATGGGACTGAAGCACAACCCCTTTTCACAACTCCAAATTACAAGGAGTGGGTGAAGCATCACCATTAATACATGTGGTCCAGACATGGTTTGCATTTGTACTTGAGATGGATTCAATTACTCTAATTAACTGAGCCTGCCTGGCAGGAATGGAAACAATGTGATTGACCCAAAAAAAAGGACAAACCACAATCACCTTTCACAACAAGCAGGCTAAAGCTATTCTCAAACAAATTCAGACCGGTTCCTGATTACAGGTCCATATGTGCAGTAGACTAAACAATGTGGAAAGGTATATGCCAAAGGTATATGCCAAAATGTGTTAAGGCTTCAGTCTCAGTCAAGTTAAAGCTACTGGGACAATCGGACAACACAGATCGCAACCAGACACAAAACGTCACGCTGACAGACAAATGAAAATCACAAAGCATGAATGGATTGTGACAAAAGCGCAGATCGGTGTGACTGCTTGGGACGGGACATAGCAGTGCCTCTTAGGTTAGTGAGTGAGGAACGCTGAGAGGTGATTATCTCGGTTTGTCTTTACCAGTTTTCTCTTTGGGCCACACCACATGTTTAGGATAAGCAATTCCCCTATGACGCGCCCCACCGGTTGCTAGAGGGAGAAAAAGGTTAGTTTTAAAATGTTGTGTGGCACTGAGACAAATAAATACTAAATAGGAAGAAAGTCAGAAGGAAAAATGCCTTTCTTATCATCCATTTTCTTACTTGTGTGAGTGAAAATGATATTAGATATGTGTGAGTGTCTTCAACCTGGTTTTACAGATGTTCTGGATATACAAATAGAATTGCCACGACTAAAAATCATTAATTTTATCCGTTGACAGTTCTCACTTTATTCTTCTATTGCTCTTTGGGGAGATAGGGAATGTGTTTGAGAAAGGAAGAGATACAGAAAGAGTGAAAGGAAATATAAGAGACTGGCTGTGGCAGCTGCGCTGTCTGCACAATGCTTGGCTTGGCATGGTGGGTATAAAATGTGGTGTGTCCTGGCCAGAGCTGTGGCCAGATTTCCCAACCGGCCAGCAAGAGGGACTGTAAATCATGTTAACGATCCTGACCCTAGAGACACACAGTGCTGCTCTTGGTAAAACTGTGAAATACACACATCGAACACATGTGGCAGAGCGTGGAGAAGAACATATGGACCATGAGAGAAGGTCAGGTAAAAGATGATGCTATGTCTATCAAGTGCTTAATCACGTGCCATGAGTTTTGTATGCCTTATTTTGTAAATGCATAGTTGCAAAGGAGAGTGTAAGAGAGTGCTGACAGGAGAGGATAACCTGAGGTTGCTACTTGGGAAGAGGGAAAAAAGAAAGGGGAAGTGAGTACTCCATTACCCCCAGGTGTGCTGGAGCTGTGAGAGGAGGATGTCTTGGACGGAGTAAATGGCCTTCCACTAATACGAGGGGTTTGAGGAGGAACCCGGGTGCGTGTGGTGTTTCTTCCTGCTTGGGGAACAGATGAGCTAATGGGAGAACGAGGAACTGCAACAATGGACGGCTTGAGGACTCCAGTACCTAGATGAGCAGAAAAGCAATTTGGGAGGTTAGGGATGATTCCACTTGCAACAGCTTGAGCGCTTTACCTGGATGGAATAAATGAGAGTGAAAGAGACTGTAGAAGAGTGGACAATGGATGAAATGAAAGAGAAGGCATAGATGAGATCGAAAAGCCAGGCAAACTGCTTGGTTGTGAATGGGGCAGGAGTGAGGTGAGGGTGCTAGGCTGAAAATGGAGGTACACATTCAGGCTGGGGTAATGACGTGGTGGGGTGTGTAGGGTGGTAGGATGGAGATGAAGATGGGAATGCAGTTATATCATCCAATGGTTTGAGGTATAACTGAAAGCATTGGGTTCCACGTGACTTGACGAAAGCAGAGATGGTAATGGGACAAACTTTGCACGGCGTTTACCCTGATTGTAACTACCAGCATTCTCTGTAGCCAGGGCAGGTCTTGGCAGAGGCTTGCCCTCTTCTGGTGGACTAGGAGCTGTATGGAAGAAAACTCACTATTTATCTAAGAAAATACCAAATATATTTTTGATTTTTAAAGGGGGCATAATGGAGGTAATGGATTAGGAGAATATAGTTGGTTTAAAATAGGGTATTTGTTCCGATCAGGATATCCATGAAGAGAAAACGCTTTTGTGTAGTCTGACAAAGCTGAACTCTGACTGGAGGACCAATTAAAATGGCAGGTTTATATGTACTCTCATTTTGGTTTACCAAAGGAGAAAATCATGGTTAAGAGGAGTCCAACATTTCTAGATTGTTTGGTGGAGGATATATTTGAAGAAGCTCATCACCTACAAATGTAGAGAATTGACCATATCTATCAACATTTGAATCCTTATGCCCCCTTTAAAATGTTATTTTAGAAAAGGTCTTAAAACTTGATTGTGTGGATTAATGATGGCAAAAAAAAGGGTCTTTACCCGTAGAGACTGCCTGCCTTGGGGTGACCTTGGTGGGATCAGAGTAGGTCCTGGTCTGAAAAGGAATCCCAGGTTGAGGTTGTGGCTTGGGTGGAGAGGGCTTTGGTTGGGCCTGGATCTTTTTTGGAGGTTGTGCTTGGGACCTTGGCTGAGTCTCACGGGGAGGTTCTTGTCGGTTTCCTGTTCGGGGCTTTTTTTTTTTAGGTGATGGTTGGGGCTTGGGTTGACCCTTTGGTCGAGTCTGTGATTTGGGATTGGATTGTACAAAAATGGTCTTTGGTTTAGTTGTTGGTTTGGCCTCAGTCAGAGGTTCTTGTCGGTTTCCTGTTCTGGGCTTTTTTTCAAGCTTTTTTCTTTTTATTTTAGGTGATGGTTGGGGCTTGGGTTGACCCTTTGGTCGAGTCTGTGATTTGGGATTGGATTGTACAAAAATGGTCGTTGGTTTAGTTGTTGGTTTGGCCTCAGTCTGCTGCTTTGTGGTTAGTTGAGGTTCAGGGTTAGTTTTGATTACAGGTTGTGTTTGTGGTTGAGGATGTGCCACAGGTGTGGGCTGGGGAAGTGTGAGAACTTGAGGCTGGGTTTGGCTCTTTTCCTGGGGTTGTGTTTGAGGTTGGGCCTGGAGTTTGGGCTGCAGTGTTGGTTTAGGTTGTGGTTCAACCTGAAGATGTGGTGTGGTTTGAGGCTGTGATTGGGGATGCTGCTTTGGCCAAGATTCCGACTGAGGTTGTGTTTGGATTTTTGGCTGGTATGTTGATTGGGGTGGTGGTTGTGGTTGTGGTTGTGGTTGTGGTTGTGGTTGGTTCTGGAGGAAGGGCAGGGATGTTTGTTTGGGTTGTGGTTGAGGCTCAGCTTTCACCCATGGCTTTAGTTGAGGGATTTGGGTTTGGGGATATGGTTTTGGTTGTGGCTGATACTGTGGATGGAGCTGGGGTTTTGGTGGGGGTTGTGCATGAGGTTGGGATTGGGGTCTCTGTTGTGGTTGTTGGCTGTTGTGCTCTACGTGCTTATTTATATTTTTCTGGAGGGCTGTTACAGCTGCAACGGTGGTTGTAATATGTGGTGGAGGATGGGGCTTGGGAGGTAAAGGGGCCTCCATGAAGGGAGGCAAGACAGATCTGGAAAGGTCTCTTCCTCCTAGATTTTGTAAGAAAGAGAAAATATGGCCATGAAGCCACAATACTGTGCTGTAAAATATAATTTCAAAATATTTTATATTCTGACACAATGAAATAAAAAATAAATTAGATTTTACTGTCTAGAAAATTATGAAAGCAAGACATAAAGACGTTTCGGGAACAGCTGACATTTAGATCAGCAGAAGTACCAACAGCTACTGGCCTGAGAACTCACAGAGCTTATCTTGGACTTAGGTACAGGTTACACAATAACTTCTACCTGGCACATGTCTTGTGGAATTTCAAAGGCAAAGAGACCATATGAGGTATTCGCAAATTAACAACCGTGTTACTACCTACAGGCCTAGCTAGCAGGGCCAGGACGCCTGTGAGCAATGGCCATCCAAATCCATTGGCTGTGGTCTAAGACACATGAGGTTTTAATAGTCGCTGAGTGATTGCTTGCTGAGGGATTTTGATGGACCAGTCTAAATTGATTGTTCAATCTGATCAGATGTTCACCTCAGGGATAGAGAATAACGGGGAAAAAGAGAAGAATTCAGAAAATGTGAGAGAAAGAGAGAAAAACAATTGGAAAGCAAAGAAACCAATAGATAACATGAGATGCTAGGTCTGTAGTGCCTCTACTCAACTTTATGACCATGTAATGCTTTTGGAGTTGTTGGCAAATGTACTGGGATTAACCAACCAACCAAGAACAGCCAAATGATTCTTTCCTGTCTGTAATTGCTAAAAATAAATGGAAACTATAACCATGTCTAAATACTGACTGGTTCCTCTAAATCAGGGGTCGGCAACCTTTTTGATATGAAGTGCCATTCTAAAAACATTTTTTTATCAGCGTGCCGACGATCGTGAATTATCAAGGGGGGGGGGGGGGGGGGGGGTTGAAGAGCTCGACGAAAACACTCGTGAAAAGTGATGTTTAAAACTCAGTTAATGGGGCTCATTCACTGGCGCTTCCACAAACAACAACCAAGATAATTGTTACATTCAAATGAAGTAGCCTACATTATTCAAGTTTACATTAACTTTGGATAATAACACGGGAGAAATTAGCGGAAGCGCTCTCTTTTCCTCTCTCCCCCTCTCTCCCCCTCTATCTCTCTCCTGACAGCCTGTCAGTATCTCATGCAGCTCACTGATCCAGTAATGAGTGACAGTGAAGAATACATATATTTATAACTAGTTCCAAAGGTAGATAAAATAGCTAAGTGTGTTAGGTCTAACTCTTGTGTGTGTTGCTCCGCTCACCGGTCCGTCACAGCGGGTGGAGCTGCAGGATTTCTGCTTCACACACGTTGCACCGCTATTTTATTGTCATTTTCGGACACCTTAAAATACTGCCAGACTGGTGAAGCGATTTTGGCGAGCTTGTTTTGCCGCACACAGAGAAAAGTGTCATGTATGTTACGTCTCGCGATCGGCCTTTTTAGAGAGCACCGATCGATCGGCAGAGTGAGTATCGGCCGATATCGATCGCCACGCAAAAACTGCGGCATTTTTACAGCTCCTTAATGCAATTTGTGAAGTGCTTTCCTCTGTGGTGAAACTATCAGCACTGCATTACGGAGGAAAGCGGCAGAAAGTCGCCTGGAGTTAAAGAGAGTGGGGCTGCGTTGCGTGCATGGCTTCCTTCTGCAGGTAACGGGGAGACGCGCTCTGGCGGCGGTCTCGTTCAGGATCCGAAAATAAAATAAATATTTTGTACACTTATTCCACTTATTCCTAGTGTGCCACTGGTTACGGTGCCGCATGCCATTGGTGGCACGCGTGCCAGGGGTTGCCGACCCCTGCTCTAAATTAACCAATGAATGCTACATTGACAAACTGATTGGTGCAAAATTAATTATGGAATAATGAGGGTTGCATCCTTCATTTATCCTTTTTCAAATTCAGGCTGCATATAAAAGGAGCTTTTGTAATCAAACTGGTGTATTTGGTCATATTTAGATGTATGCAGGCCCTGAATTTAAATGAGCTCTATTTAAGATCTTTATTCAATAAGAACTAGGATTTACAGTAGATTAAACATAATACAAGATAAGTAGAAAAGGACATAGTATGACAGTGTAACACAAGAAAAAGAGAAAGGTTCAATTCTGCTCGAGTTCCTGTGGGAGAGAGAGTATTTCTGGTGCATGCAGTTACGTCATGCAGACTTCACATCACCTGCACTGCATTGAAAGCAAAAGCCTTAGGTTATTTATAATTTCATATTAACTTACATAATGGTAAAGATATAAGAAACAGAGAGAATAAGGAAGTGATCTGATGCGCATGGTTTGGGTTCTGAGATCAAATCGGGTTGTTTATATTGTTTAAATCAGTGACTGTAACAATTGAACCTATAAACCATTATTGGGAATTCCTGCAAGCTTTGTTGTTTTGCTAAAATGCCATGCAGCCAAGGCCACCTACCTTACACTCTTGGCAACTCAACCAGCTGACTCCATCGGTTTCCATGGGGGGGCTTTAGCTGTACTGTACTCACTCAGAGCATGCTACCCTTACTCATGCAGCTCAAACAAAGGACATCGTTTAGCATTATCAGCCTCCCAATTTCAGTCCGCCAAGTCTATGACTGCATACAGCCTAAATGAGAGCTTCAAGCTTTTTTTAAATGAACCATGATTCACAGTTTACCGATTGGCTTTTTGGTGACAACAGGCAGTGTGGGTCCAGGGGTCGACAGAGATTCCTTTTTAGTAGTTGTGGTGGGAGCTGAGAAATATAGTTTACGTTAGTGGACCTGTGAGAAAAGTTGTAACTTTATGTTCTGCAGAATATAAATAAAACTGGTGCATATTCATTAAACAATAAGCAGGATAGTGAGGGAGAAGTAAGGTTGAATGGTCAGACGTAAGGTCAAGAGTGTTTTTTCTGACCTTTAAACTCAGATTTAGGTCAGAAAAGTTATTACCAAGAGTTGTCTTTGAGTTTATTTTCCAGGTGACGGGCGGTCTGCCCTGGGTCCTGTTAGGATGAACTGATAATGACAAGGGAGGACAGATTTAAGTAAAGAAGTCACACATTAGACGTCCTCACAATCCTGAAAAAAATATGTAAAGGAATTATTAGTCTGAATTTGATGTCTTAGATTCTTTGGCCACATGGGGGCAGCAAAAACAAGCTGTAAACACAACATTAACATATTATCACATTTAAAGTTGATGAAGAGTCATGTCTCTTGAAAATTGGGAAATGTAAGTCAAATAATATTCCTTTTCATTGTGGTTCTGATTTTTTAGCTTAAAAAAAACTCTTAAGGCCAATTCCCGCTAAATATTTTTGCTATCTTCACAAGCTAGTTGCTAACGTTATCTGTCTACTGTTTGGGGCTGAGCAAGTAGTGTAAAACAATGGGTTTTCAGCTAAAACTGCTGCCTATTGTGGACAAAAATGCTACTGATGGGAACAGTTCAAATGAATTACACTGAGGTTAAAGATGCTAAAAATGTAAAGGTGAAGGGAAATGCATACTTGTTAATAATAATCACAAAAAAATGACCTCTTTCACATTACAGAGTTATTCAAACTATTGAATCCCATCATCAGGGACACAACATTGGTTAATGGGATATCTGCAACAAACCGGCTTAATAATAATTATTATTAACAAAAGTTAGACTGGATATGCAAAGGTCCTGTCTGAAAAGACGATAAATAAAAAGTTGTAGTTAAAATTCTTCCAGTGCTGGGATTTAAAGCATGGGTCGCTGAGAATGGCTGAAACAAACAATACTAAGCTGCAATAAATCACAGTGTGTTATAAAATTCTGCTTCTGCATAAAAAAGGGTTCAGTGGGTTTGACCAAAGCAGCATGTCTCTGTTGGCTTACCATGGCGTTGAGGAAAGGGGAAGCGTGGACCTGGCAGTAAAGGTTTCTGAAGGGTGACAGAAAAAAAGAGAAGGGAAATAATCGGTTATTAGTCTTTGTAATGACCACAACCAGTCAAAGTGTCAGCATACAAACTCAGTTCCTTCTCTTTCTCTGTGTTTTGCACTAGTTTTAGGCATTCTACTCCATGTCGAATTGGTAAAGTCCCTGGTGAGAAGCTTGTTATTTGAAGTTTCCCTCTGGAAGGGCAAGTGTTGTGGCTGATTCTCAACAGCTGGGATGTTTTACGAGTGCAGAGCCAGGAGCATGTGACACATCAGACCTCCACTGTCAGTAAATCAGTGCCACCTTTCCCCTCTCAACTCATTACCACATGGTTATCCTTCCTCCTATATCCTGCCTTCTCATCTCATTTTTTTATCCTTCTCAAAAGTTAGCTAGCTACAGACTGCTTCCTGGCTCGGCCGGTCCTGGCTACAGTCGGCTGTTTCCATTCAGCAGCTGGATGGAAAACTAATGAGGCAAACAACCCTGAGAATAGCATAAGCTGACTAAAGTGTACAACATGGACTCTAGAGAGTTTTGCCTGTTCCAAATAAACACTCTGTTCCCAAAATTATGTGAACTGTACCTGAGAAGTCTCAGCGCTCTCACATCACATATTCATACAACTCTACAACAAAACAGCTTGGTATTATTTGCGATTAGTTAAGAGTGTCCGATACATACCACAGGGTTGATGGGACGTTTAACGATGGTTTTCCTTGCCTTATCTAGAAACATGACACAAGATCAAATCAGTAAAGAAAAGTCAGTTCAGTGGAACTAATAGAAACTGAAGTAACAACACATTGCAAAACCATATGCCTCGCTCAAGATTCATTTAAACACAAAGCAGTTTTTGTTCTGTAAGATTGGTAAGTATCTAGTTATTTGCAATTCCCCCAAATGGGTACATTAACAGATTTATTCACAAAGAAATCATGACTATAAATAACATGAAGCCATACTTCTTGGAACTGTCAAAAGTAGCATGTGTTTATCTTAATTAAACATGAAAGAAAATCTAAAACATGTGCACAGATAAGCAGAAATGTTAGAAAGACAAATTCTGCACTAAAATAGCCAGAGTAACAATAACAAGACGTGACAATGATTAAATACCAGATAAGGTTTCGGACAACTACTTATTATACTAAACTATGTAATTATCCTCACTAACTTGATGGTCTGGGAAACACACACACATTCTGTCTTTGAACTACATTTATACATGTAATGATCTTTCACATAAATACATTTGCATGGATTTTGATGATTCTAATCAACATTACTTTTCAAAGAAACTTGGTTGATGAAATTGCCGTCGCAAGTACTACTGTTTTAGTTGGTGTGGGATGGACAATATTGTAAAAAAAACTGACATTAAAACATACCATCTGTGCCCCCTGAGCTGATGTTGTGAATGACCGGCTTGCTCCACACTCCGGTGACATCCTTAGCGTTGGGCTGGACACCGAACTCATAAGCCGTGTTTGGCTTCAGGTTGTCGATGACTGTGTCGCTAGTTGGGCAGGTCTGGTAGTTCCACTTCCTGTGTCTCTCACGATAACGCACGGTGTAGTGTCTGAGCCGAAGGCAGAACAGAAACAGAACATTTAAACAGTAAATCGTACGTCTAATAATAACCGATGATAAACATATCTAGAAGTACAAGAAGTACTTTAATGTCACCGTACAACTGCTGAGTATTTTCCGATACCATAAAAAAGTAATTCCAACAATGCTGACAATGATCTGAAACTGCTGGAGTTTGGTCTTATTTTATGCTCATTTTAGGAAAACTGTCTGAACTCCTTTTGAAATTATCCATCTCAAGTTTTTTCTAGTGTTGTTTAAAATTGCACATTCCAGCATGAACTGCAATGTCTGGATACAATGTTTTAATTATGTGGAAGAAAATTACTACTCTTTCCACAAAAGATCATATGCATTAATCTACTTGCTTTATTCAGAAATCACATATGAAACTAATAGTATAATTTAAAAAAGAATCTGTTCCAAAAGGCAAAGTTTGATTTCTTCTATCAAATGCTTCCAAAATGGAAGGAAAACTACGTTCAGATGTTGTGAGGGTTGTGGGACTCCTCTCCTAAACACGTGCGTGCACAGCGTGTTCTGGATCCACTGCTCAGTAACCTGAGAGACTCCAGGGAATCATTTACTGCTCATGCATTGATTCCAGACTCTCTGCAACAACTGCATGTGTGGGAAGAAGAGAGTGAGTTATCTGTTTCTATGCTTATTAAGATTACAATACAGCCAGTGTGCATGACATGAATAAGCTGAAAATCTCCATGATTTAGAGCGATTCTGTTTCAGCACACCTTTACACTGTACCATCCGTCTATCGTGGCTTTGCTCTGTGGCCGAGGTGTTTAGTACAATAGTAAAAGAAGTGTTAATTAATAATTTTCTTCATTAATCCAGTGCTATTATCTGTCCATACATGGAGACATTGCTAACATGAACTGTTAATAGCTAGTTTGGTATACTTTTAATAATGGCAAGTTGCCAAAATGTGAAAAATACAGAGGCTCAAGTCATCTTTGCAGTTGTCCCTTTCCTGACGTGTGTTACATAGGTTGTGCATGTTAATGGTCTGCAAAGGCTCAAGTCACAAAGTTCACTCCAGAGGGAGTTTCTCTCCCACACACTCTCCCCCCCCCCCCCTGTCTGAGACGCCTCCATTGGACTCCTTTGTTTACTTCTGTAACATAGTGACATCAGTACGTAACACTTATATTGCAACACATTGTACGTGATAGGCTAAGGTGCGGGACATATTGTTGTTGTTGACCAATAACAACAGAGCAGACTGGGCTCTGGTTTCAGACAGAGGGTGAAATAGAGGTGCTGCAGCACAGGCAGTATGAGAAGAATAAAGATATTTTTGAACATTAAAGCAAGGAGACATGTCACAGTAGACGCATACAATACAAATATGTACATGAAAGTAAGCATTATAGGGTCCGTTTAAGTGATTGGGGGGTTTCAGTTGCCTACATTTTTGTATAAGGAGGGGTATTAAAGCCCCTGCCCAAATAAAATTCTTGAAAATGTGTGTTAGCGTCTAAGCTTACCCCTCCTCAAGACAGTCATTCATAACGTTGCCTTCATAGGGAGTTTTCAGCAGGGTCCCCCAAGACAGGAGAACTGAGGTGGGCGTTACCGAGCCGATGACCAGGTGTAGCGGCTTCTGCAGTTCCACTTTACCTAAAAAACAAATGAAGATTTTACTTTTAAGTCCATGTCACTTTAAGGATAATGTTTTTAAATCAAGTGTTTTATTAGCATTACCTGTGCAATGCTTTTTCACATCATTGGTTGGGATGGGCTGGACGGCTATAAGGTATTTGGGTTCAGCATCTAAACACAGAAGAGGAACAAAATGTATGTTGTAGACACTCATCAATCTCTTTCAGCCATGACTAAAAGTATTACATTCAGTCAAATTAAAATGTGCATAAAAGCAACTTCTCATCTCTAGGTGGTTCTTTACAAAGGTATGTATCAATGGCTTTTCTTACCAAACTCAGTCTCGTACGGCTGTCCGTTTTCAGGCAGCTTAATAAACTGTTTGGAGAACATGCTGCTGCCGTAGCCCAGGATGTAACCCTCCAGCTTGGTGTCAGCGTTGGGACGCAAAAACTTCATAACGATGGTGTCTCCTGAGGCGTTGATCCGGACTTTCATGTTCTGACGTCTCACTGTGGAGGCAGGGGAGGAATCAATGTATCCATTAATTGTTGATTTGAGAGAAAATCACCACATGCAGGACATGGACATTTGCAAGAAGGCCTAAACGTTTCTGCACACTTCAGTCCATTGCTCATACTTTTATGACCAAACCAGGCTTCATGTCAATATGGAGCCTCATCACAGCAAATGTTTGACAAAAGGATTTTTCAGAGATTCTAATGACATCAAATAGAGCACTTCTTTGCTTTTTCATGCAAGTTTCCATGGGAAATGTAGTTTAAAATTATATATCTGAAGTTCAAGATATGAGCAACAAAGTCTCAAAAAGGGAGTATCAATCTATACGAGCAGCAACCATTGAATCACAAAACATATAACAAAGGATTAAAAGAAAGGAAATACTGCACAACAATGTGGAAACTGCAGTTCAAACAACCCTCAAACCAACTTCTTTATGTGTCTTTCTTCTATTTTAGTGGTTTAAAAAAAAAGAAAAGAATGAAAGCATGTGAGGAAGACTTCAAGTCAAAGCAGCTGTTGCTGTTTAAATTCTGCTGAGGCACAAGTTTTACTGAAAACTTATGATAATAACACTTTTTGTTGTGGATGTATGACTGGATGAGAACATGACTTGTATACATTCAGACTTTTATAGACAGTACACACATCTAGGATCTGCCACCACAAGCATAGTTAGCTGGAGCTTTCACTGTATACAGTATGTTATGTAAGTGGGAACAGGATACAGGTGTGCTTATAAAATGCATCTTCTGTTATTTTAAATGAAAAAGCATTGTTAAAATGAGAGGACAACTTGATCTTGTTGATTTGACAAGAAAACGGTATGATGTAATACTTTCTTAGTCTGTCTCTTCCACAGAAACACACTGAAGTCACTCTTCAAGAAACCACACATTTCTCGTAGAAATGGACTTGAACAGAATACAGTCCTAATCAGCCGAGTCTGGGGACAGATATTGGATGAGGAAAATAATCAACGGATGAATCATAGTAAACCAAAGCCAGCTTCACTTGCTCTGAGAATTCTGATCAGAGTAGTGGTAAGCCACTTGGCATTACGGTACATTTTTGTTTTGAATAATGGATGATTATAGAGTTTTTTCTTTCTAGTATTTTTTGTTCCGCTTCTACGCTTGTGCAAGATGCCATTCTTTACTATAGTAACATAGTTAGAGTCATTTGACTGTTTCTTGGATGTTTTAACTTGGTGAGGTAACCAAAAGTCCAATGCCCAATGAGCTATGACCATGAGCTTGCATGGTGCCGTAGAGGCAGCTTTTAGAGTCTATAAATCAAATAGCCTTGGTGTGATGGATGTATTAGCTTCACATTAAGGTTGATAGAAATGAGGGGTACATATTTGGCAAATGTTGGATGTAATTGTTATTGTAAATGTAGTTGACACCTTCCGAACGCACATAAACACAGACTGTTATCCCTTCTGGTTTATGTTAACTCTTAACTTCTGTGAATGATGCGAGTATAGTCACTAGACAAGCAGCTCTAGGTCTCTGCAAGAACAATGAATGGATGATTTGCTTATTTTCCACTCACCAATTGCTTCTATTATGTGGCCTTCGAAATGAGCCAAGAACAAGCCATGCTAACAATTATCTAGTTTGTTACAGGCATGCTAATAGACATCAGAAACTCAAAAGTGGGACTTAATTGTAAAACAAACAAGAAATAAAAACCTTTTTGTAGACTTGGCCGCTGATGGTAAGCAGTAAAAGAAAGATAGAAAAGCTTTTCAAATCAACACTGTTTGTATTGCATTTTGTGTGTTTTAATTCAACGATTGAAGCCCTTCATAAATCTAGATTGTAATAAGAGAAGACTCATACATTGTAATTATGTTTTCCATCTCTTTTTTAAGCAGTGGAAATCACCAATGAGTCTATAGGGGCCTAACACTACACCCTTCATAGTCTATGAGGCTACAAAAGATGGACTTTCTGCCTGGATTATGGCTCCTACTATACTCTCCACAGCAAGTCCCTGGCTCATATTTCAGCATTAAATGAAATAGTGGAACTTTTCATGAGGGATACTGCCAGCAGCTGCCAGACACCAAAGCAGACACTGACAGCGAGAGAGGGGGAAGCCCTGGATTTGAAAAATACCCTCATGCTTTCCCAGTGATATGTTTCCTATCAAAACTGCATTTGTTTTGATTCTTCCATCAATATTTCCGATATAACACGACCGACTTTGGCTCAGACGGAGAGGGGCTCAGAGCGTTTGAAACATTAGGAAACTTTTGGCAACTTGAGCTAAACTCCAGTACAAGCAAACACTGGCTGAGTCCCACGACAGCCTATCCAGAGCCCGGCCATTTGGCCCACACACTGCTTAGGGACTGTAAAGACTAATCAGTATTTCCAAAGAAAAATTAATAAAACTTTAGGAACAAATCCAGTCACAGTCCTGATAATCAATCAGCTACAAAACAGAGGAAAACTATTGACAGGAATAAAGTTGCTAAGCTACAAAGTCATCTTGTGTATGTTTGTGTGGATGAATATTGAGCAAAACATTGAGAATAGGATAACACATGTTCCTGAGAGGCTGCACTGCCTGTGACTCTGACATTTGAACACATGAGATCAGTGGACATGTACAACCTCATCAAAAGACATGTAACCTATGTAATTGAATCCTAAATCCAACCATTACTGTAACAAACATTGATGGATTAGAAAGTAGGCTTACACCGGGTGAAAAATAAGCCTTTGTTTCACTTGACTGTCAACATTGTTGATAGAAAGTCAATGGAACAATCACAAAAAGATGCAAAATGCCAACTAAGAAACGCAAAAGACCAGTAAGAGATGCAAAGAAATCACAATTTGACTTAGAGCAGCAAACAACCCAACATAAATCTGTTTTAATAAAAGAATATATTACTTCATCTGTATGTTATGTAGAAATGGTGTCAGATTCTGCGGACAGCATCACAAATGCCATTCCGCCTCACATACTTACACAGTATTTGAATGTCGTGTACTGTAAATCTCATAATGAAGACAAATCGTTTCAATTAAAACATCATGACATATTCGGTCTGCAGAGAATATAACCAATTCATCCACGATTACTGTACCAAATCCATCAAATCGCCCGGAAGTCAGCCAATAAACATGTCAGATTAGGCGGTAAACAAAGCCACATCATTCAATAAACATTTCAACATTGCATTTTTCCTGTTTTGGGCCTAATAGCTAGAGGATGTAATCCCGCTGGCTTGGAAAGCAGAAACACCTACCAACTGGAAACTGAATCCTGGCTCAGCGGAGCGGAGCGGCTATCTGTGATCATCAGCATGATGGATGATCCTCCAGAAAAGGGAGTAGGTTAATTGGGTTGTCAGCAAAACACTTCACTCACTTTGCACGGCTGTGAAACATGATATTTATATGTCTGTTTGGTGTTGGGAAATCAATATGAAAACAGTCCTCGTGCATGTGCAAACAACAATAAGTCCTGATTTATTGTCTGACATTATCAAACCGCAGAATTCCTCTATTGGCAGCTATCGAATTCCCCTCTGTCTCTCTTGGTTCACATGTGGAGGAGTGCATCAAAGTAAACACTCTGAAAATAAAAACACTAAGATCATGTCAAGACTTTTCCACTCATGCTGATGTGTGAACTAATACACTATAAATATCTAAAGCAAAGCCTCAAAGGAGAAAAGAAAACCGCTCGGAACAACTCTACAAGGCTTGTTTTGTTTTCAAAATGTGCAATGGAAAAGAGGTTTTCCGTTACTTGTTGAAATGAGTGCGGTTATTTTGGTGGTGACACAGAATCATGAAGTCATGTCAGTTTTCCTCGAGCAGCTGAACATCACAGCTGAGCTCTGCAGCCTGTAAATCCCCCTGACTAAATGAGGGTATAAACTCCTAATATTGGTGCAATATATCCGCCCTACAAGCAACACACACTTTCAATTAAACTGACTTTAGATGGCACCTTTCCTGAGTGATTTTACGCAGCTCTGGGGTCCAGTATTTCAGCCTCTCAGGTTTCTGTCCTGGAAAAGGAGAGGTGAAAGGGGAGACTTGGCTTCCAGCTCCTCGGAGGCTGTTTTATGGCCCCTTGGTGAAACAGTCACCTTCATTTAAGGCAATGAAGTGTGAAAATCTCTCTGAGCTCCGTGCCAGCCGGAGCACAGAGGGTTGAAATCATTTAGTTGGTGAGCGAACGACAGCTGAACTGACCTATACAGTATAATCTCCGATGGGAATATCCCTTACTAAGTCCTCTGAATACACGTCATGCAGCCTCTTTGATCCCGCCCTCTGGTATGAAGCATGTCATTGGTTCACAAGAGGCCTCACCTTGCAGCCCAGTGGGAAACAGTCGTCCCTGGGATCGTTCTCCAACATTTTCCCTCCACCTTGGCAGCTTCCATGCAGGTCCCCCCGCTCTCACACAATAAATCCCCCCCTGTCAAACTCAACAGAGCAACAGCTGTTTTCCCCTCCCTCGTGGCAACGCTCCATCCCATCCCTTTCCTCCTTCACTCAATCTTCGCTGTCCTTTATGTGTCAGCGACCATCTTTCCATCAACCTGATCCTTGTTTGACTTCCTAAAGTGATTTGAATGTATCTCTCTTGTCCTCTTATCTCCTCTCATATTTCCTTCTCATTACTGTAATCTGTACATGACATGTGGCCATGTTTTATCTGGCTCAGCAGCAGTTTCCAGGACATATATTGTTGTGAAGGGGTAGTGCTAAATCATTTTTGGTATTGGATTGAAATGAGTATTAAAGGAAATTAAAAGCCTTGGGAGTTATAGATCATCCAAATGTATAGACTTGTCAAATGTGATACCTTCTGGTGTATAATCCTACAGTATCTATGACATAAGAAAGCATACACTCATTGCATAACATGTTTTTTTTACCCCCAAAACCAGGGCCTTGATCCAAGAAGAACAGAGATACAGACGTTCAACCTTCCTTCCAAAGCAAAAACACACACTTTCCTTTCATCTGGCTCCCAAAGTTGCACACTGAGAACGGTCCGCACGCCAAGTTCAGCCGGCCAGTTACACACTGGAAGCAGCCTCTTTCTCCACCTCTTCAACTATCAACTCCAGTCAGCTCACCTCAAATCTCTTTTACCATCATCAAAAGTCTTAAAAGGGATGCCAAGTTTAACCCGCAAAACAGATCATGGCTGCGAAGCATACAGTGGATAGCCAGGGTTCAGTGTGTGTGTGAGTGTGAGTGTGAGTGTGAGTGTGAGTGTGAGTGTGAGTGTGTGTGTGCGTGTGTGTGTGTGTGTGTGTGTGGATACAGCAGTGAGATAATGAGACAATATGAAAAATGTTTGTGGAAAATGTTCTGCTTCCCAAGGATGTCGTGAGAATCATAATCAGATAAAGGCTTAATACGTTATAATCTCCTTATTAAAGTGCGTCTGTCTTTCCTTTAGGGCATGTGGCGAGGGGGGCAGGGAGGGCAGAAACTATATGTTTACTGCTTTGTTGTGGTTTATTTGCAGGTTGTTTTCTAAAAAGATCCATTAACAAGAGCTGCAATGTGTATCAAACAAAAGAGGCAGTTAAAAAATGTTTTCCCAGAGGCGATGATTGAAAATAATTAGCCGACTTACAAACTCTTCAGATCCCCTGCATGGTGGGCAGAGTTCGAGGAATGCCGTCCCACCATGTTGTCTACAAGTCTAACCCCTGACCCCCTACCTGGAAACACTTTCATTACAACCTGTGAGAAGCAGTAACTGATCTATTTCACTGTGTCTGCTCAGCTCGTTTCAGGGAAATATGGATAAACCACGGGGATCGTAAAAACCCTGCTTTCTAATAGAGGCAGGGCTCAAGAGCGGAAAGCTCATTTTCCGTTAAGGGTTTAAGGTTCAACAGCAGAAGTCAGTATCAAATCCACTTATATTGAACATGACTTATTTCAATGAATCCCCTACTGGGTCTGTTTAGTTGTGCAGGGGGACACAAACTGCTGAGAATTTATTGCACTTGGTGCAGAAACAAGTCACAATATACAAGGACACTTAACACTTAAGAACTATAACTCACTGAAACAGTTAAAACACAGTGGGGTTCATTTCTTTGCAAGTTTGCTAAGGAAATAATATGGTACATTACTCTTCAAACAAAACCTTGGAATGACAAATAAAATCAGACTCCCTTAACTCCCTTCTTCACTATTTTCAAAGCCAAGTGTGGTAATCACAAAAATGTGTGAGGGAAAGAGCTAAGCTCAATTATTTTTGTGTGTGTTTTGGGGGATTTCTGCATCAGAAGCTGCCAACTTTCTTTATGATGTTACAAACGACATGTGTCAAACTGTATCCATCACTTTGCAGAAACTGGTTACCTCGATATGGTTATAAAAAGCACTTTCTCTTGTCATGTATCCTTAAAACACATATCAATCTTAGTAACTATGACATATTCTCTCTCCAAGGGTATCCCAGCATGCATTTGGCCGAAGGCAGAGAAAGACATGGAACAACCATCAGTGCATCAAAGGGCTAAAACACAAGGACAATTACACTAATGTTCAATTTCACTTGCAAGGACCCACACGCAGAGAAGACTAACAACACACCCCTTCACGTGCATTCAATAGTCATGTGGATTTCTCAGTGGAAGACATTAACTCTGATGCAGGCCTGACCTACCTCTGCTCCTGCGGGGCGTCGAGGGGACAGAAAGAACTATCCCAGCGATGAAGACCAAGAGAAGAAGGACCAGAAAGCTGTGTGAGTGTTGCTGCATCCCCATCCTCATCTCTGCTGTGTTGTCTCTGCGTCTCAGGTGTAAAGCTGTCAGTGATCTGAATCAGCTCAGATCAGGAATAAGAGAAGCTGTCACTCCTTGCTGATTGGATGAATCGAACAGGTTGAGTTATTGTGAGTCTGGTTGGGCGTCTCTGGAGTGGCTGGACTACTTCTCTGAGCTGGTGGTCTCAGGACTAGTGCAGCTCTCTGGACTGTCTCCTGGCTGCCCTGCACCATCTATACCGCTATAATGGAGGGAGGGGACAGACAGAGTCAGACACACACCCACTCCCATTACCCTCCCCCATTTTCTTTCACTCTCCATCCCAAGCTCTTTTTTCTCTGGAAAAGGGGTGAGTTTTCTCTAAGCCTCCCGCCCTCCTCTGTCTTTTTTTCTGTTCTCTTTTTTTTTTTTTTTTAAGTCTGGTGTGTCCTCAGCAATCCTACTTTCCATCTGCAGAGGCCTTTTGACACTTTTCATTGTTTCTTTCTCTCCTTTTCCTAGCTTGTCTCACACTGAGCACTCTAAGTTCCCTGTTTTGCTACTCTGGAAAACAGATTTGCATGGAAGAAATCTGGTTTTACAATATTTTTTACATTTTCACTTTCTTCAATATCTGCACAGAGCACAAAGCACTTAGCTTAGGTCAGTTTTGATATGCCATTACAAGGTTAGGTTATAGGAAACAGGCTTGGGAAACCGCTAATGGAAAAGTGAGCATTTATTAAATAGACTTTGGTGTTCTGCATGAAACTCAAATCTGCTAGACACCCATTCACCACCATGACATCTGCAACCTACTTCCTGGCTGCATGTCTGTATGTTGACACTGGACGTACATCATGAAGTGCAGATTTGATCAATAATATAGTTTTCCTTCAAGCTAACTTTTTTTGCTTGATTGATATGACATCCATTTAAATATACTGTACAACACTGTTTTGCTAACTGTCAACTACTTACCCAAAGGATGCATCTGCACACATTGCAGACGAAGGTATTCACATACACGTTATCCTGGTTTCTACTGTTCTCCAGCTAGAACTACAGGACTATAGGACTACAAACTTGCAAAAGCACACAATAGACAAGACACATTTCACACAGGGAAACAAGAGATCATAAGAGAGAATGAGGCAATAAACCGCAGACAATATGCAATGTGATACAGTAAGTGCTAAAGATGTGTGTATTGATGGAAAAAAAAAAGTCTTATCCAGGTTTCTGAATCCATGATTCATTGTTTACACAGACAAACCCTGGGATACTCAAAACAAATTAAATCGCCTGCAAACACATGCACCCTATTACTGTGTGCATGTATAGGGGGGTTTATAATGAGGAATGTGTGCCAATTTTGTTGTTCTTTACAAGCAACAACACACATACAGAGCAGTGCATATCTTTCTTTTCCTTCCCCTTTAACCAAACCTCTATCTTAGCCTGAATCTCAACCTACAGCCAAGTTATGAACTAAATATAAGCTGTTAAAGTTGGGAGGGCCAAAGTTTGGGTCCCTAGAAAAGGCAAGTCCATGCAGCATGCACAACTCCAGATTTATGTCCCCACAATGCCATATAAAACGAACACATGCTTTAGTCAGGAGCATATGAAGACTAATTGGAACAGTCACATGGGCTGTGTGTATCCAAAAAGTTATGAGTGTACAGAGAATGTCTGCCATTATATTCCATGGAAACAATGTCTCTCATTATCTGATCCATAAATATATTCCCTGCCAATGACAAAAGACACATTAACATCACATGCAGCGCAGATCAGCTCAGGAAAACATGGCATTTGTAGCCATGTGTCGCACACTTCTACATGACTCTCTGGTGCATCGCAAACACATGCTGGCTGTGTTGCATCATGGGCTTCCTTTGAAGTCAAACTAATGGTATATGAGTGTTTGTGTTTCCTAGAGTAGTTTTATCCATGGTCAGCCAAAAGTCTCAGCCAGAACTCGGGCTTACTCGGGGGGTGTGTGCAATTTTGCAAGGCCCACACGTCCGCTTGCACGTGTGTGTGTGTGTGTGTGTGTGTGTGTGTGTGTGTGTGTGTGTGTGTGTGTGTGTGTGTGTGTGTGTGTGTGTGTGTGTGTGTGTGTGTGTGTGTGTGTGTGTGTGTGAATACTCCAACATCTCCGCCCTCCAATGCAATTGATTGTACTCTACATGTCTTCACACGAGACAGGAAATGTTGTCGCGCGCCAAAGGAGGTGTGTCTCCAGAGGAAGTCCCTGAACAGATTGTTGCAGTGGAACCCCGGCCTCCATCACGCCAGAACACATTAAACACAGATGAATCATAAAGAGCATTCTGTAAAAACGATAACGAAAGGAAAACATTCGGGGTGTAACCAATGGGACCAAAACTGCTTGCTGATGAGATTTGTTTGTGTACGAAGTCAAGGTAATTGTGATGAGGGAAAACACTGTAGTTAAAGAAAGCCATGTTAATGCCTCACTATTGTTTTGTTTTTCTTTTGTACTTCTTCTGTGCTAAATTCAAGAGGGATTCTTTGAACTTTTGACTCTTTCAGAATTAGATTATACATATAAACTATAATAAAATACGATGTATTGTTAAATATTAAACCGGGGATTCCCAAGTTTTGGTGTGTGACCTCTCCCTCCAGATGTCTCAGACTCCCCCTCTAAACTTTTCAGATGGTTTCATTTAAGAAACGGTTTGATTTCCAAAGTAGTAAAATTGTCCCAACTTTTCAAAAAGAGGGTTAAAATAGGAAAACTGAAATATTGATTTTTGTAGTAGAACTTTGTTTATTTTCTCCTTCGTTTATCATCTCAGCACCCTTCAGATTGTTGTGGACCCTTCGGAAGAACCCAGCCGTACATTAGTAACTAAACTGCCAAACTGTGTACATTTTCTCATTGGGTTATTGGTACTTTAGTACATTACTCGAGCAGGTCTTCCATCATTACTTTACAAAATAAAGTATTCAAAAACAAAACAGATGTCAGGTTTCCAAATTGTGTTGTTGCAGATTAAATCAGTGGTTCATTTCTTGTTACCCTTTGGAACCCTGAGGTTTTTATTGAAAAAATGTGCATGTCCAAGAAACGTAACTCCTGTTGCAGAAAGCAAAGCATGCTAAGAGCCCTTCCATATAAGGCAGGGAGGGGACAGGACCTTTTTTTAACATTTGAAATACATGATTTTTTTGAGGCTCTTTTTTATAATTTGGCTGAATTTTTCCTGTCTTTGGTTTTCCTCTATTTGACGTGTTGCCTGATCGCGTCCATTCTTCAGTATTCTACAGTGAAGGAATACATGTGTTCAAATTCATATTTGTTATTTTTATAACTGATTTTATAACCAAGATACTTTTAGTCTATAGATACTGGCAACATGTTCTGCCTTTCATCTCTTTCACTCACACTTCTCTGTCTTTGATCAGAATCATTCACCTTTGAAAGATGCGTAGGTTTGAGGAGAAAGACTTAGACTCAGATTGTTTTATTGCTTTTCAACACATCCTCAGCTACACCTGCAACATGCGGCACACAGCCGGAATATTGTGATGGGGATGGGTAAAAGAAAATGTTTTAAGTCATCTGTTTTCGTTTTTAGTCTTCTGTTTATGTGCATGACAGTTTCCGATAAGTTGATGATACTGAAGGAAACAATGGGAGGTTCTTATCCAAAAGATTAAAGCCCCCTTCGTTCCCTGAAGAAAGATCACCTTTACAAAATCTGAATCTGACATGTTAAAAGATCATGACTTTTGCATCATCCTGGATTCCTTCTTCCAGTAGGTGCAGGCGATTGGAAAATGTTTGCTGCTGCGGGCCAAGAGCAGAAGGTCCTTCACGGCTCAGTCAAGTGTGCAAGTCTCCTCACCAGGACTGGTTGTGATTTTGAGTATGGAAAAAGACAATAATTTAGATATTTTTCCACTCACTTTTTCCAATCTTCTGATGCCATGAATGGAGTGGCTTATTAGGTTACAGACTTCCATACCAGGTCTGAGCAGTTTGAGGATGAAAATGTTGCAGACATATATTCTTTCGTACTATACTCATGCCTCCCTATAGAAAATCATGTGCCTCTGTACATCAGACCGTTTCTATATGAACTATATACTGATGCATATACTGAAAGTATGCCTCTGACTTCTGACACGGCTCCGATTTTGGAAATGTATTATGTGCCTGTCAGGATGTGTGGTAGTGCAGCAAGTCTGGTTTTTCTGCCAGATAAACGGGCCCAACTCTGCATTCTGAAGAAAAGTGGAAAATATGATGTATGGAAATATTCTTCCAAATATTCACAGTTTCTAAGAGGTCAAAGGCTCAATTGTGTTTCACTTGTGCATCCATTATGTGATCACACGCTTTCTTTTTCTTGTAGATAATTGCAGATCGCTCTGTCAAGTTGCTGATAATAATATTAAATCATACATTTCAAAATCACAGAATTTCTTGGATCAGCTCTGAGGATTACTTCATTGCTGATTACTGTAACAGTCGTGGTTGCTGCTAAATAACTACACAATGTTAAAACTTCACATGCTCACAGGTGAGCAACATCTGTGCAACTTTCTGCATCTACGGAATATTTTTAAAAACGTCCAAAAACGACATACCAGTCAGTTCTTTACACAGGCCAGGACCGATAATTCCTTTGTGAAAATGAGAACTACAACTGCAATATGATGACGTTTGATAGACAGGCCAGTGTTATTGCCAACTGCCATGTGGCAATCAGCAAATCTTTCTTTTCTGGAAAGCCCACAGGGACAGCAGTATTGTGGATGATGAAGCAGAAGGATTTAGGGGGACAGAGAAAAGAGACAAATATAATTCATCAACTCTAAATTTGTCTCAGAGAGCACAAGAGAGCGACCAAAAAGCTCAATGTGGTTCTCATTTTGTGTGCCTTTCTTTGTATATTTTTGGTGTGCACGCTCACTGTGCCTGTGCAAGCGTGCATACTTTATGTATGCAAGGGTGCTTAACGGGATGGATCCTCCATCTGAAAGATAAATAACCACATTACATGGGAGGATCAGGCGTAAAGCTTAGAGCTGACAGCAGATAGGATACTAGACAAATCCATGGGCATTAAGCAAGAATCTGGCTCTGATTTGCCGATACAAAACACACAGATGTCTGCATCATAACTTTTTACACACTTTCCACACTGCTACTGCACCGTTATTATACTCTCAATATTTTAACAACTTGCAATGAAAATGTGCAGACTGGCCTCTGTTACACATGCTCTTCTTTCCTTAAAAGACAAAGAAATATTTGTCATGGTAATGTTTGTCTGTGTCTGCTGAAGGCAAGGCAAGTCAAGGCACATTACTTATATAATACACAACCCAGTCTCACGGCATTTCGTGTTATAGTCACGAAATTAATTTAATCTATTGATTCGTGTTCACCAACACGATCTATTTTTTTCGTGTCACACAGAACGATTTTAAAAGCAATGTATTTCTATTGGTAGTATGTTTCGTGCCTGCACCACGTCTTTTTGTCCGGTCGGGTCTTGGAAGACCAGAAGCTGTGTGGTTCATAAAAACATGTTCTTACTCAATATCTTACCCTAAGCCTAACCCTATCCCTTTTATTTTAAATTGTATAATGTGGGAGTTTTTTTGCCGTCCACGAGGAAAATAAATGGGGCTCAGAGCCTCAGAATACTGAAATCTGTATTTTATGTCATCTTTTTTTCCTTCTAATTTGTTATTATTTGGTGCAGGCACGAAACATACTACCAATAGAAATACATTGCCTCTAAAATTGTTCTGTGTCAGAATATTGAAATCTGTATTTTTTTTTAATCTGTTTTACCTTCTAATTTGTTATTATTTACATTGCTTTTAAAATTGTTCTGTGTGACACGAAAAAAATGGCGAAATCGTGTTGGTGAACACGAATCAATAGATTAATTTCGTGACTATAACACGAAATGCCGTGAGACTGTGTTGCAATACAATACATAAAACATCAAAAGCATTAACCCAAAGTGCAAAAAACACCACAAAAGGACATTCAAATACAATAAAACAATCAAAAGAGGGAAACAAATATGTGAAGTGAATATGTGACTGCATGAAAGTTTAACATAAAAAAAACTATGGCCTGAAGACAGTTAGCTTAGCTTAGCTTAGAGAAAGCAAGCACCAGAGCTAGCCAGACTAGCTTACTAGATATCTTTGAATAAACTTGTCATTTTACACTTTTTTTGTACGGGTAAAACAAACGAAATATAATGTGGTAAATTGTGAACTTAAGAGATGCTGGTAGGTGCATTTTATCTTTGGACAGAGGCAGGCTAGCTGTTTCCCTGTTTCCTGTCTCCATGCTAACTTTAGCCATCAACTGCTGGCTCTAGCTTAATCTTTATAGCCCAACAGACATTAGTTTGGTTTCCATTCATGTGTATCAGATTTTGAATGAACATTTGTGAAAATCTGCAAAAGAAAACGCAAATAAATATTTTTTTCGATCAAATATGTTATGCGATAATAAGAAGTTGGTTCATCATGATAAGCAGTAAGCTAGGTTTGGTGCAACAAGAGGATGTCATTTGAAAGGCTTCTATTTAATCTCAAATGTTTTACCTTAGTAAAGCTTGAAAACATTCTTGCAATATGTCAAGATATTTTCTAATGTAGTTTTCATATGCAAATTGTGCACATAAAAACGCATCAAAGCAGATGGATGGAAATACACATAGTTTCTCATCAAATGTATCAGGAAGAATTTCCAGGAAGAAAGTGAAATGTCTCCAACAACAGCCAAAACTTAAACTACTCAAGCACAGTATACATAATGGGGTCAGCTGTGGCTCAGGAGACAAAGACCAGTGGATTGATTCCCAGTTTTACCACTTCAAATGTCTCCAAAAGTCTCCACTGGCAAGGTACTAAAGCCCTATTTACTCCTGAAAGCATATCTATCGTTGTCTATGAAGTCCATATACTATCCATTTACCAGGGCCATAATGAAAAAACAAACATAACTTCAGGCTCAATAAGGTGTGTTATAACAATTAACCATCATATATAAACATACATGCAGCATTCTCCATTACTCCACCACTCCATCAAGCATCAAATGCAAAACACAGACCGGTCAAACAGGGAAAAAGGGGCATCCTTGACAATAGTTAAAACAGCTCTACTTACGTAACACATTTATGACTAAAATCACAAAGCAGATGCACATCATGCTAAAGTCATTTTTCAAAGCCCTGACACACTGAAAACCGCTCACCTCTGCTTCATTTCAAGTAAAAAAATCCAGCGTCATATTCGGTTTTTGAGGTTGAGACACATTTCAGAAATAATGTTTAATGGTGGAACATTGGCGGGCTGTGAGAGGGCAGCCGTGTACTGTAGGCTACACGAGAGCTGAAGAATGGGTCAGTGTGCACACGGCGGAGAAAACACAGGAGATGTTCAGAAGCCAACAGATAAATTGTTTGGATGCGTTTGTACACATCGCTCCATTCCTTACCTGCACTTCATCATTTGTGTTATTGTGAAAGTTGACACGGCACTTTTGTCTCCGAGAGTAAAGCAAACACTGAGATGACGTAACAGCTACAGTGTCTGTTGTCCCTAGATGAACAAGTGTTGGCAAAATATAAGTTTAATGTATTTTTAATGTTTTCTTATCCCCAGGACAGTCACTTGACGACGGGAACATTTATTATTAGAAAGCGATTCGGTGAAAGACAGAAAGAAAAGAGCGACTTGTGATTGAAGTGTGTTTCTTTTCCTGGCTTGGTAATATGATTGTTCTAAAGCCTTCCTTGGTCTCGGCCCCCTCTTTGTTCCTCTGGGTGATTAAGACAAATAAACCACGGGATCAAAATAAGACAGGATCTGGAAGACAGGAGGGAGGAGAGATTTGGACATATTTAGCTCAGCTCAGCTCAGTAGATGAAAGCAAAGGGGATGCCAGTGCACTGGACTGTGGAAAATAATCACCCACTCCACACCACATCATTTCACACTTACCGAACAAAATACACAGTTTACAGTAAATGATGTCGCAGCCTGAAAATCCGCACTTTCTAAAGAAACAAATGGCTCCTTCTTTCCATTTTTCTAACCCTCTTTCATTTATCTGTTAAACCATCTGGACTGTGAGGTAGAAAGAAAAGGGCTTTTCCAATGAAGAAATGTACTTGGATTTGAACCAGAGTGAATCAACATGTGACAGATGAAGTAAGAGGCACTATATGGATACACAGCAGTCCTTGTTCGACCTCACAGGAGATACATCTAACTCTCAACAGGTGTCTCTGTAGGGTTTCATCAATTCGTCTTGATGTCAAACAGTGGAAGTTTAGAGAGCTGGTTACTGCATTGTGTGCTGGCGTTCATGAAATGATAGATTGAGGGAACGAAAGAAGAAGAGACGGAGAGATTGTTTAAGCCATAGAAAACAATATTTAGACGTGCTGTGCCCAGTGTGAATCAGAAGTATGAAAAGAAGCACATTTGTTCCTAAGACGGCCCTAAAAATGTAGGAAAAAGAAGAATCATACATGAAAAATCCTTATTCTTTGCACATAATACTAGGATGACCTTCTCTTAATAAAGAGTTTATTTTAAAATATCGAAACACCACAAACACTATGACAGTGCTGTGTGAGGTTAAACCACCAATAGGCAGTAATAGAAAAAGTACTCTATTACATTCAGTGCAGAAATACTGCATCCATGCATTACAAGTAACAGTCCTGCATGCAAAATGTAACATTTTTTAAAGTACAAAAATGAACAGCATCAAAATACTATAAAAGTACTCATAAGTTGAAGTTGTCATTACACAAAATGGCCCCTTTCATATTAATATATATCATTGGATAATATATGAATGGATTAATGTGCACATCACTAATGTTGCAGCAGGTAAATGCAGGGCCAATTGTATTATTTTATTAGATATAACTTTGTATGCTATAGGGTAGCGTGTGAATTTCTATCAAGAGATCAATAGTCCTTTTGATTTAATTATATCCTGATTTATTTGTTGATTTATTCATTTAAATTTGGAAAATACCACATGTTATTTGTCTCTGATTTGGAGTGGATTAAAGTCAAATAAAGTAAAAGGTTCTCAGAATTGTATTTATTTACACTACTTGGGTAAATATACTTTCGTTCATTGCCCTCTGAGTCTCAGCACACACTGGATGCAGGCTGAAGTCTAAGTGATGAGCTCATCAGGGACACTGCAAAGTCTTTTAAGTGAAAACACTCCTCATAAGCAGCATGTGAAGTGAATCAAAAGGACAGCTGATGACGATCCCCTAAAGCACAATCGTTGCTTGAAGCAGCATTCCTGTGGCAGAGGGAAATCCTCAAACTGACAGGGAGGCTCATGAGCCAGTGGTCTGCGGTTGTTTATTATGTTTTCAATCTCCCCTAATGACGAAAACACTCCATTCTCATCCACATGGACTCACATGGAGAGTGGATTTTCGTCTCTGCAGGGGAGGATTACAAATGATACAAGCTGGGGAAGAATTGGCTTCCTCGCCATGACCGAAAGGACTGGACGCATTCGGAAAATGTTCAACTGATGGAACTCAGCACCATCCTGCAGCTTCAAGAGCAGCAACAAATCATTTCACAGAATGCAAATGGATGTGAGGGATTAGAGACTGTTTTACAGTGACAGCTAATATTCTGGGTTTATAAATGCTTTGCCAACTCCCAAGTGGTGACTTTTACCATCCTGCAAAGACCTTTACAGGGGGAAAACTAAAGATCACTGCTATCCTACCTCATGTAGTATAAACTCAAAGCTGAGAGCAATGACTCTTAAGTTATTATTAATTATTTGGTCCATAAAAATAAATGACATGTCGGTGGTTCTGCATGTTTTACTCCATTAACTGCTGTTTTACTTTCCATTTTCCAAAGCACACCACAAGTTTTTTTTAATTGATTTTCCTCCTTTTCCAGGGAGTCGTTAGTTTCAGTTTGCTGAAAAAAAACAACTTGGAGAAACTTTCAATTTGCTTGAGATGTAATTCATCATGAAGAACATTTAGCTACCTCGACAGTACTTTTTTGCAAGTTCTCAGTAAGTTATGTTGACATTAAGTTTTACATCGTTTATTAGCAGTAGTTGTTTTAAAAATGTTTCATCCAAGTTAAATTCTGGTTATACATATTATGCAATAAATTCCCAATATTCTATTCACAACAACTACATGTACTATTAGTAAATAAAACAACGAGCACTACTTGTATCTGACAGTGATGTAACTCCAAGGTGCTCCTGATGCACAGTTAGGAAACCGCTGTCACCAAAAAAGGAATGAATTCCCCAAAAGTCAAGGCACATTGCTTCATACGAGTTTAAAAACCCTTATTATGTGGCTTCATGTTTAGAAATGAATGCATATCCACCACACATTGGTCTTCCTCGGGGTGAACTAATCAGACACGGAGGAAAGGGATTAATGTCAACAACAACAATACCATTAACTTCATCCATCGTCAAGATGGAGGAAACACACGAGAAAACCATCAGAGATTCCTGGAACAAATCTAAACTTCACCTAAACGTTCATAAGCTCCTCCAGCACCGAGCAGAGGAGTGAATGCTTACACACCTGAAAGGCTGCCCCAGTTAATGGACGTAGAAAAGACTGCAGTGAACTATGATTTTATGTGCAGCATGTGGGAGATATTCTCCATGGCAGCAGTCAGGGCCAGCTCTGTAACGACCATGCTAATGCCTGATTGCATTTAATTTGATACAAATTAGTACATTATCCAGTAATTTAGCAGGAGCCATCATTACATAACACCTCACTTTATTAAGAGACGGGGTCTTATGACTGGCATGTCGCATTCAAACACAAGTTCTCTCTCTCTCTCTCTCTTTCTCTCAGGGGATTGGATACTCTCTGCTGTGGAGAGTAGATGTGCTGCTAGCGTAATAAACTTTGATTCCACGCAATACTGCTGAAAGATTCCCGACAGAAACAGGCCAACATCTAATTGGGTCTGGAGAAGAGCGAAGTTCTAACTCTCAACTCTTTTTTTTATTATCCATCCCTGTGTTTCTCATTAAAATAGTTTCCAGCCATTGAAAAGAGGATTTGAAACAGCCAGCCTCAGGTAGTACCTGCTGAAACATTTGCCAGACAGTCAGGCTGAACTCTGGACCCTGGTTCTGGTGTTGGACTCTTTCCAAAAACCTTATAAACTTTCAGCTATAAGTCTGAGTCTGTAACATTTAGTTACTTCTCTTTTTAATACAACAATCACAAATCATTCTGCATGAAAAAGAACCCTTTGTTTCAGAAAATGTGTGGTAATTATGATCCAAGTCAGATAGTAAACGTTGAGGATTACATTAATTTATTGCATCGTGTTAGTGAAGCTGAAAGAATGGTAAATGGATTGAATTTATACTGTAGAGCGTTCTTATCGTCTTTACGACCATTAAAGCTCTTCGAAATGATGACCACAGGAAGCAAGGGATCTAATAAAAAAGCAAATCAATCAAACCTGGATTTGGAAGAAAAACTGATGTGAATGTATTCTCCCGATTAGTTTCTCATAATTATTATGTATGGACTACAATATGGCATTAACTAAAGCATTGCAGGGGCCAGTGGCTTACTTTGGGGATTCCAAATAAATTAGTCTTAATATTTATGCACATATAGCATCAAACAGTCAAATCAAAGATGATTTAACTCGTCTAAAATCTAGTCTTAAACTGATCTCAAACTACATCTAGAGCACTACTCACAAGACTAATCAAAGCTATATAAACCTTCTTGAAGGCTTTGAGAGATAAGATGAAGGATCACAAACTGAATAAGTAGCTCAAGAGGATACTCTGAGAGAGTTTTATGTCGTATTGAAAATAATGTGCTGCATGTTGGAAAGAAAAACCATAAAGCTAAATTATTTGACGTAGAAGTGTGTTTCTGAGATGCAATTTATTGCTCTGCTCCCAGTCCTTGACACACGTCTGGACAATGATTGTTGAGGCCGTAGAAGGAGAGAAAAAGAAAGACATCCAGGTCTAATTGTGAGCAGGTGACTGCCGGTGAACAGTCGACAATTTGGAAAAACTGCCCCCACTTTCAAATGCCACAGCCACGCCGACTGGCCTGTCTCCCTCACAGGCCTTTTTAATTTTCCATAACATTCCTTAATCCACCTGGCCGACTCTGCACACACCATACCAGACACATGCAAACATACACACACAGACGCACACACTTTCACATTTTGTAGATGGATATGTCTGGGCAGCTTTCACTGGTGCATGATGCACGCAAACATAGCACGAGGTAACAAACAACAGAGAAATAGCCACAACAATCAGAGAGTCAAGGACACACAAAGGGCTAAGTTACATACTGTAGCTGTATTGTGTTACATTATGCATGGTTCAACATACAAGACTGGGTTGTTTATCTTCGGTTGACAGGTTGGTGTGTAAGCCACAATCTCTTGATTACACACATTGGTTAGGACCTTGAAAGACTTGTTTTGGTAACGGACCATCTGGTTTCCATATGTCTGTCAGAAGCAACTCTTACTTTTGGCGGGAAACCAAAAAATATCAGCATTGCTAAGCTCAGCACTTGGCTGAGGGGCTCGTCGCTTCCTGAAGAGAACAGAGAACCCTCTGATCTATTAAAAACCTATATACAGTCCATGTTAAAAACCCAACACGAAGATGGATGCTTCATGAAAGCGTTGTAGCAGCCAAGAATTGATTTTAAATGAGTGTAGCCGAGCTTTAAAAAAAAAGTCATGTTTTGCACCACCCAGCTAACTCGAAGTGCATATTATCTAACTCTGCACCATCCCCCATCAATTACAAAAGTTATTAAAAGCATGTGTTTTTCTATTATTGAGGGAAATGAGAACATTAATACAACTCTCATGTCTGTATGTTAGCTATAAAGCTACAGCCATACACCGGTTAGCATAGCTTAGCACAAAAACTGGCAACAAAGTGACACTGCTGGTCTTGGGTAGGTATTAAGATATTCCCCACGGCTACTTGACATGTTCAATAACAATAACGTGTAAAAGAACACATTGTGGGTTTTGGGGGGATTATGTAAGATTATGTGTTGGGTTTTGGTTTTTGGTTTCCGAGAAAAACAAAGTCACAAAATTCTCAGAAACTGTTTTTGCTTTCGTAGGTGGATATTGTTACCTCATTAAAAGGAAGTCCATAGACCATTACCAAGAACTGTCCATGAATGTTGGACATTTAAGTAGAGTAAAAAAATATGTGCCTTTCTGACATATACTGAACTTTACAAGGAAAACTAAATTGTTTCAAGAATCTGATTGTTTTGGCAGTTGAAAAATGAACACAGATACAACTTTTATTTTATTCCTTATTTCCATAAATCCCTTAAACAACACAAAGATTATTTGAAATCAATGATTCGTATGAGGTTAAGATTAGTTCAGGCACATGCTTTGAATAATATGAGTCGCCTCTGATCTCTAAAAGCAAAGCCAGATCTGTCCTCAAAGTTATCTGATTGGAGATGTCGTGTCACCCGGCCAGTTGGACACAGCTGGGAATAAGCCTGGCTACACTATCCTTTTAGATTTTTAAAGCCAGTGGAGAAAATGAAGTAGATAGGGAGGTTAACACAAGAATAGGAGGTAGAATAAGGGGCAAATCGGTCCAGACAGTTGAAATAAAACATAGAGCTCTTTGAGAAAAAAGCTAAGTGGATCAAGAGATTCTCTAAAAAGGAGTATTGTAATCGCAGATGATTTAAAACATCCTCCACTTGTGGCGCTGAAGTTTATTTCTACTTTAGATTTGTTAGTAAGCCATGGTTACCTCCTCACAGGGCTATGTTTCTAAAACATTATCGCTGAGGATCACAGATAGGATGAATGGCCAAGCAAAACAAACTGAGGGAATGAAACTGAATAATACTTTGTAATCCTTTTGGAGAGATTATTGTACCGATTACCTGGAGTCTAAATGCCTTCCCTTTTTAAGTATGTTTTCAAAAATGGTTTGACAGTTTGAGTAGTACGCATTGTCAAGAGTTTGATAAGAAGGTCTAAACCACTCGCATGTCAAATGTGAAGCTACAGACAGTTAACATAGCTTAGAATTAAGACTGGAAAAAGGGAAACAGCTAGTTTAGCTCGGTCTCACCTGTGAGTCATTGACATTTCACTTCTTTTTACCAAACTTTTTATGAGAAAAGGGGCACAAAAAAACATTTGCTTTACTTGTAGTTGTAGATTTCAGCAGAATATTGCCTCAGCTTATTAAGGTAGGGCTTTAGATGCAGAACTATTTCTTGGTGCAGTGATTTCCTGTCTTACCGTGTGTGAAAGGTTACATTTCCCTTGTTGGTCCTGGAAAAACTCTTATAGATTATATATTATATATAAATATATTATATATAATAATATAATTATTAGCTGTTTAAGGAGACAACGATTAGATTTTTATAACGATACGAGTTCTTTCATATTTTTAGCTTTGGTTTATTTTGCCTGCATGCTTTGTAAAAGCTTTATATCTAGTACATGTTGATGTAAATGAATTTGGCAGAAAATCAGTCCCTTCTGTAACGGATTTATCACGAATTTGACATAACTCACTGTTATGTAAAGTATCAGATTGAGAAAACTTGGGTGTGGGTCAGTTTCAATCACCTTAAAATAATCTGTTCATGAGCATGAATAAATCTTATGCAACATTTTGTGTGGTGTATGCCAACAAAGATCAAATACTGAAACATTAAGCAAAAACAGTCAGTGACCTAGCATCGCTGCAGTAACCTGTCTGTTATATTCATGTGATCTTTGACCGTGTTTTACAGACGGCCCCACAGGTTTAATAACTGTTCTCAGGCCCAGGAAAGCAGCTTGTCCCAGGAGAAATGTAGAGAAACACAATGTGACGTACAACTGAACTCTCCGCTCTATGATTTTACACAACTCAGTCTTTCAACCTGTCATGTCGTGGATAGTCCATTTTTTGGTCCTATGAGTAAAAGATTAATCTGTGGCATGTACGTTTTACTAATTCATTAAATCTCACGCCAGTTGTCCAATATTATTTGGTTGGATAAACAGCTCAACAACCTGGATGAGCAGTTGATCCACAACTTAACACCCTGGAGGATGCAGGATTTGACTCTTGACAAACATTAAAAATGCAATAAGAGTGCTTTTGACGCATGCAAGAAGAAACCCTTGCTTGTTGAAAAAGATGTGTCTGTCCTAAGGCATTTGTAACTATTGTTTTATTGAGTAACCAATGTAATAGTTTTTCATTTCTATTTACGATGCCTCAGTTGAAACCGTTTGGAGTCCCCCTTCAGGAATCCTGTGTTCAACTCGGAAAATGTCTGTACTAAAACATACTGGTGGTTTTTCTTGTTTTAGCCCACTAACTATAAACAGTGTTTATCTTACTGTCTGAGCATGCAGGATTTCAGATTGGCTTCAATTTCAGGCACTATTGTGCATTCATTTCATCATTCATTTCAATTTCATAAAAGTGGAGCTCAGGGAACAAATCGATTACAGGGAACATTTATCTGGCTTCATTTTTTGCCAAAGTTACATTGATGCTTGATGACACGGTTTGAGCTGGGATTGCTTTGGAAAATCTCCCTTGAAAATACTTTCGAGGACAACATTTTTAATGCAAAAAATCAACAAGCTCACATCATCATTTCCTTGACATCCATGTTTGGTTATTGTCTTTACTACTCACTGACTAAACTACATGGCAATGACCAATAATCTGTGGACTTGTCTGTATAGTCTTGTAATTACTACTGCTATAAAACACTTATTCAATCTACTCCTATTCAAACTATTGTAATCAAATGAAGGCGGTTAAGGTCAAGAACATTAAACTCCTTCAAAGCTGTCAAAACATTAGGACAAAAAAGACAGAAACCCCCCGAAAACAAAAAGCCAACGAATGTCAAGAGGAATTGTTTTTTTAGATTACACTAGCCGATTTCTACTGAATGCTTAAAATGTCATACATCAAGTAGCAATATTCAAAATTACAGAGAAAAAAAAAAGATAGGATCCTTAAAGGAAAGATATTTATAGAAGAAAAAATGCTGTAAACATTGAGAGGAAGTTGAGTAAAAACATATTGAGTCTCTGCCTGTTGATATTATATCCAATGGCGTTTGTGTTTGGTTCGACTTGTTGCTGATGATGAACAGTCTGATGGTCCTGCTACTGTCTGCCGTTTACAGACTTACAGTAAATTAGACTTTCCAGCTGCTCCGTCCACATGAGCAGAAGGTCTCAGAGGGGCTTTTGGTCCTCTCTGGTTTCTACACCTGCAAGCTGTCTCAGACTGTTTTCCTTTTCCACACAGTGTCTTTCTCTTCCAAATGAGGCCTTGAAACGTCTGCCAGCAGGTCAATCATCACACACACAAGACACACATCTGTTTAAAAATCTAAATGGTAGGGGCGCCCAGTAACTGAGGCTGAGATCTTAGAGGCCCGGTTTCGAAATCGATCTGCGGACCTTTGCTTCATGTCTTCCCCTCTCTTTCCCCCTTTCATGTCTATCTATTGCTGTGCTATTGAATTAAAGCAAATCAAAGCCATTCAAAAATACTAACTCTTACTTTATTTGGGGCAGAAGTTTGTACTACTAAGGGGACTTTCCGGGCTCTGTTCCACAAGTAAGAAATATCACTCAAACGCCATTGTTTTCTTAATATTTTTAGATAAAGGTGATACTTAAAACAATAAAATCTTATAATTGTTAATTCAATCCTTTGGACTTTTAGTGAAAAGTAAACCTCATTTGCCATGACCTCTAAACCTCTGAGTTTCAAGCGTCACAGTAAACCAGAAATATTTCAAACGGATTTCAAACGGAAAAGTGGATGATGTTTACAAATATAGAAGAAATCTATAAAATAACACAAGTAATCATTGTGTTTTTGAAAGTTGTAGTTTTTTTGTACGTATGCTTGCGAGGTAATCATTTAAGTTTGACCTCTATTATCAATTGCTGTAGTTGGTGCTGAATTGTCTCAGTGTATGGAAAGTAAACCCCAGCAGAAACACACTTACACATAGGATAATTGAATGCTGAACAAGAGATTGCATTAAGTTACAGAAGCTAATGCAACAGACGTAACACATGACGTTACGACTTCGGCTCTTTACGGTTTAGCGGGAGCTGCCAGTGTCAACAGCCTAACATTTGGGTCAATGTGGTGAACAGCAGCTCGAGTTTGACTTTGATCATTTCACATTTTAGACACTTTGATATCAGAGTACATTTGGGAGTGATTGAGTGTTGTTATTCCACGAAGAAAGACAACCAAAGAAAACAAGGGGAGACATTTATGACTTTGATCTAAATGTGTCCAGAATCCTGTCTTGTCTTCCCTCATTAACAGTCAGAACGAAGCAGGCAGTTATGCAACAAAAACAACAAAGGCTTCTGGATGATCTCACAAAACCAATACCATAAAATCATAAACACATAAAAAGCATTTATTTACCATAAGGGAGTCATTTTCTTCCTAAAAGTCAACACTGTGGCCACTAAAAGTGAATGAGTTTTGGAGCTCAGTGGATATGAGCAGATCCTTCCCAATCCAGAAAGGACATACCTGTCTGTCGCTAAACGCTAGAGTGTTGACGGGTCAGAAGAGGTTTCCCTGCTTCATTCATTCCCATGTGAAGAACTGTTTGTTCCCACACGCCCCTGCTGAGGTCTCTGCTGACAGAAGGTTTGGAACAAGACAGCTGAGATCATGTTTTTCACACATAGATTTAGCAGTTCCAGCGCGGTAATAAATAATATCACGGAGTAACGCTCCATTACGCCCATACAGAGCGACAGAGCATAATTGGGAAAATGAAGAAAACTAGTGTTAATTTGGCTTTTTATTTACGTCAATGGGGACAAATGCCTCATCGCATCAAAGGTTGTTTCACACCGCCTGTCTAAGCCTATTATACTGTAGTTTGAGTGTTTGTACAACACAACAACAATCACCAAAACAGAGAGATAGCCAGCGCCAAAAATCAAACTGATACGAGCGGATAAATGGCCAACTGGTTAGTGTTGCTGCCAAAGAACCTGTTGTGAATCAAGTTCTGATTAACGAGGGATGACTTTATGGGCTGTTTTTGACTTGAGTTATTCTGCATGGAAATATATGACATCAACTACCATTTTGATAAAGGAGAAATACCTTCATGCAAGGTCATAAATATCTGAAATGTTGCTGCTAAAAATATAAATTACAATTGGACTATACACAACCATTGAGACAGCAATGCATGCACAGCACATTACAATTGAGTGAGCACAAAAACGAAACTATTTAGCAAGCAAGCAAACAAAGCTAAATAATAGTTTACAATTTACATTTTTAGCTAGTAATGGATTTACAGTAAAAAAATTAAATTATCTAAAAACAGATAAAACACGGATTAAAAAAATTGGTAAAATAGCTAAAAAATAATGAAAATGTAAATAGTTCTAAAAGTAATACATAGCTTAAATAAATAGCTAATAATAAATAAATGGTCAAATGTCAAAAAGGCCTCAAGTTAGGGAGGGGGGGGGGGGGTGATTGCCCCCTTGCCACCATCTCAGCCTACATTTTTAACTAAAACTACACACCTGTAAAGTTTTGTGACTGCTTCCTGCATAGTTGAGGCACTATCGCAGTCACAAAATCTGTCCACAGACATAAAAATAAACACCTGGCAGAGTACTTAAAACATCCTCTGTGGTAGTTCCAACTACAGGAGGTGTCTTCGAAACCATATTTCAACATAATGACACACACTCACACTCACACCCACCCACACACACACACACACACACACACACAGACTAAGTGAAAACGATATTGGCGTCACTGTCGTGCTCGTAATGAACACTTTTGAAACACGGTGGTGTCTGTGAAGGTGGATGCCTACTTGAGTTTATTTATAAGGGGCTGTCAGACAGAAAAGGTTGGGGACCCCTGTGATATAATAAAACTGCACTAACCTGCCTTTTCTCAACCAGATAGTGAGGAGGGTATTTTCCTAAATGGGTAAAAAAAGCTCTTTTCATTACGCTGCCATAGGACGTTAAGTGTTTCCCCTGCAGAATACCTTGGACAGCTCTGTATTGTTGCTAATGGCACCACACACACATAGACACTGCTTCCCAACAGGATAACTGCTCATCCTAGAACATCTGTGTGGTATAAATCACCCTTCGAGAGGTTACCTCACAAACCACAAGGCCTCAGAGTCACTGAGAGAGAAGCCCTTAGCAGCGACCGCCAAGCAAGAGAAAGGAATTTAACTATCCTAAACTGCAATACATCATGTTTTAATTGCCAAAACACTGAAATTATGCTTCAAGTGGGATTAGGGGATGAGAAGTAAAAACATGCGGCCTGAAAGACGGGGTGATGCAAAGGCACGCTGAAATCAAAAAGCCATTACGCTAAATGTGTCTCCAGAGGCCTGTATCGACCTGAAGATGTTAATCTGTCTGCACTGGAGGCACAATAGGAAGTCTGAATACTCCGCTTTGCAGGGAATTGGTTGAAGCTTGTCTATGCTATATTATTTTTGTTGCCATTATTAATAAAACAAGAATCACACACTAAAAAGCAAAGACTTTTGTCTTATAAATGCAGAATAAGACACATTTATAAAAACAACTTCCTATTTCCTTCCTTAAAATCATAAAAGATGAAAAATACATTATGACAGGAAGGGCATTTGTAGAGCGCAGACCTCAGGCCATTTCCGTAAGTTTATTTTCTAATGTGAATCCGCCCTGTGATTCAGATCTTCTCGGTTACATGTAATAGGTTCGTCTTTGGAAAATGCTACACCCCTCCAAGTTACATCATGACATTTTGCAATAGTTGTTGGATTTTCACTACTGCACAAACACTTTTGTCTTACCAAAGTTAAAGAGGACATATTATGCTAATTACCAGGTTCATATTTGTGTGTTGTGCCTCTACTGGGGCATGTTTATGCTTTAATGTTCAAAAAGGTCTTTATTTTTCTCATACTGCCTGTGTTGCAGCACCTCTTTTCACCCTCTGTCTGAAACCAGATCCCAGTCTGATTTAAACCTGAGTTAACTGAATGTAACACTTGAGGGCAGCACATTAAACTGTAAACAGAGCATTGGCGTATTGTTTTATTGTCTTAAAAAGAAGATAGAGAAACGTGAACATATATCTGGAGTTTGTAATCACACAATCAAATATCCCTCTGTAACCACTCAATCGTCTGGTGATAAATGCTGAGTGTTCAACAATAGGCAGATTTGGGCCTGTGAAAATGACTATCGGTTCCGAATTGATTTTAAACTCCTTTTATTTGTTTTTAAAGCACTAAATGGGCTGGCTCCGGCCTATATAGCCGAACTCCTCCATCGCTACACCCCAGCCAGAGCTTTAGGGTCGGCTGACCAGCTGCTGCTGATAGGGCCCAAGACCAGGCTCAAAACCTGAGGGCACCGAGTCTTCGCAGCAGCTGGCCCTAGGCTCTGGAACACTCTGCCCCTCCATGTGAGGTCGGCCCAGACCCTAGGGGTTTTTAAATCTAAACTTAAGACTCACTTCTTCTCTCTGGCCTTCTAGTCAGAGCGGAGCACGACTCCTGACATTTCCCTGTGTGTGATTTTTTTTTTTTGCTGTTGTATTTGTTGTAGTGTTTTTATTGTTAAGTGTTTTTATTGTATGTACAGCACTTTGGCTCGACCAAAAATCGTTTTAAAAATGTGCTATATAAATAAAACTTGATTTGATTTGATTTGATATCAGGCCAGTGGGACTTGGAAAAAAGCAAACGATGACTTGCACTCCTATCGGCCACACTGCTGGTAAGGCACGTGCACCGAAAACAGAGCAGTAATCCAGCCACGTGCCTACTCTGATTCTTTCTCCCTCGACCCGATTCACTCTCGTGTTCCATGCTGCTCCGTCTAACACACACGCACATCAAAAAATACTGGAGACATTAATGGTCCCACATCAAGCTTAGAAAGAAAACACGTAGTCATAATACGATTTAAAAGGAAATGACGTGAGGAGGGGGAGTGCAAATAGAAAGAGATGAAAGTGAATATAAAATGATCATGGCAGTCCTGGGGAAATTCAGAGATGACCTGCCATGTGTAATAAACTGTTTCTATAAAATATTTTATCAATTTAAGCTGTTTAAAGAGAAAGCACAAACGTCCCCAAACAACTGCTGAGAGCAATTAAAGTCCAACAGGTTCAGTGGTAACGACTTGCTGCTACACACTGTTTTTCGTGCTACAGGTACACAGAGATAAACATATTGTCTGCACAGTTTTACAGCCAGCTGGTCAGGGCAGCCCCGCTAACTCTGTCATTCGTCTGCTCATAAATCAGCAGACTTTTATAAGATGCTTAACAAGAGCCTTCAGAGACACGTGAGAATGAGCCACAGACTTATTGAGATATCACATAACACCTCAGCAGGCTTATCAGTATAATTACATGCTGTTGTTGAAGGAAGAGGCAGACAGGAAAAGATGGAGTAGGGATTACTTCAAGTGTCTACACAGATTTCTACTCTTGAGAAATCGTTCTCTCCCTCACTCTGCCTGCTCACTTACAAACAATCACATGTCATTAAGACACAAGAAAGGTTCAAATGGCTCTAAAACATATTTGATTACAAATATTATAACGAGTACAATTTGTATAATAATACATTTAATGCCCTGATAAATGGTATATATTGTATACTAAATAAAAACAACAAAAAAAGTTAATTGAATCAAGGTGATATTTATGAGGCTTTCCTCTGAGTGAAGACAGATACATGGCCCTCTTGTGGAGGATCAGGTTTCAACACATCCATAACACCACATACTCCTCACTTCCTATAAACTGTGACCAGATTCCACAACGAAAGCGCATTTAAGTTTCTCTATACGAAATGTGACTCAATTTGTAATCTGCTATCTACAAACACTTGACAGCCACAAAAATCCATAAATTGTCAAATAATTTAAAGTGGTGAATACTGATATTCAGATTTATTAGTTATCTTGAATGCTTTAGGGGTATTTTTGGGAGAAAAAAGTTAGTTGCAATACTGATCTTTTTGTATTAAAAGCACAGGGATTTCTATTTTGTATAGAGAGAATGTAAAGACTGCCTGACAGAAAACAACTTTTTAGGGGGGAACAAGGAGGTTGTTGCTTGTGACAAAATTGACATTGCAAAACCCCTTACTAGGGCTGCACGATATTGGAAAAAACTGACATTGCGATTTTTTTTCCCCCTGCGATATATATTGCGATATGAAAACATACAGGAATTGACCATCCTTTCTTGAACTTTAATGCTATACAATTGGTATTTTTTTAACTATATTTAACCGGATGAAGGATTTTAGTCACGGACGTCTGGATCTTAAGTTATCAGAGCAACAAGCTGAGCTAGTTCGGTTAGCAGCGCCGAACTGGAGAAACACATGAAACTACTTTATTCAGTGTTTTTACCTTTAATCACGGGGTCCGTTTGCTTTGGAGATTTGATTGTGGTTTGCTGTGCATGCAGAGCCTGCTTGTCACTCACTCAAGTACCCCTGACATGAGAGCTGCGCAAGTTTTCCTTTTGTAGCAAGCAGCAAAATAATTGTAACATGACGTGTTTGAGTTCATTCTCCTACTTAATATTGCAAGTGCTAAAAATCACACGTCCACGCGATGTGAATATCGCGCATGCGCATATCGCGATTATTGCCACGACACGATATATCGTGCAGCCCTACCCCTTACCCTCGCCCAGAGAGAACAAATATGACAATTCAACACATGAAGGGTTTTCCACCGACTAGTTGCACACAATTGCCATAAATTACACGCTCAATAACTCTAACTGGAGCAAACATCGACCCATCTGGTCAGAAACATTGCCATAAATGGGACTTTTCATGAGTTACTCACTCCAGAACGACAGTCAGTCTGTCAGCATGCAGTAATTATTTCCCCCCTCACTCAATGTTTTCCATTTATCACCCGCTGACTTCATGCAGGTGAAAGATCCAAACTGAGCCATTTAAAGCAAGCAAACCCTCCTGCTATGTAACCATGGTGTTTTAAACTTTTCTAAAATGTAATTGAATTAAATTAAATATCGCCATCACTTGTCAAAAACACACCCGCTGATCTCACCAAACCACACCAAATGTATAATCCAAACCTCTGGAACTTTGCTCGTTCTAAAAAATAACAAAAGCAACAGCAGCTGGATTTAATATAGTGCAGAACAGAGACAACAAGTTCACAAATGTAGAATTTCACCAGAAATGTTTTTACACAATGTCTTTTACTCGCCACACCCTGGCATCTGTGAGTGTGTGTGACGCAGGCTGATTACTAGTATGTACTATTTTGGAAACTGTTATTGCCACAGACGGGCCTAATCCATACCTTCTGAGACTAATCTGGATTATCTTGGAGCAGCTAAACATCTTGTCCAACAGCAAAGTTGAAAAAGCTAGCATCTTAGCGAGTCTGTTCTCCCTCTTAGTGTTTTCTTAACAATGACAAGAAACATGTTTAAGGTTTTTAAAGGAATAGTTGGACAATTGGAAACAGCTATGTTACGACCCCTTCCTTTAGGAGTGACAGGTCAACAGATGTTGGTACCTTTGGACAGAGGCTAACTGTTTTCATTTTTTTCAAGGCTTTAAGCTAAAATAGGCTAAGCTAATTAAATATTAATATATCAAAATATATTGTTGCTGGCCAATGTGGCTTTTGGGAAATTTTAATTTAATAATGAAACATCTTATTTACAAAGTTGTCTAAAATAATCAAGTACTAAAGTACAATGGTGAAGTAAATGTACTAAGTTACTTTTTACCAGCGACCATAGTCTGTATTTTACTTAAAGGGGACCTATCATGCAAAATGCACTTTGTGATGTATTTTATACATAAAAATGTGTCCCCGGTGCGTCGGGGAACTCACACAGCGTCAGAAAATAAAACCCTCTCTTTTCCTCCGTGCCCAAATCTTTTAAAAACAGGGGTACAACGAGCGGATACAGATTTGCTGCCGATCTGACGTCAAATCGGCAGCGGACCCACAGAAAGTTGCAATCAGAAACAATGCCTGACGTGTTTTGGACGTAATCTCGTCTTTGTTTACATTAGCAAGCCTCGCTAACACTCAGAGCTAACCTGTACTGGAGAGCACATGTGTTTAAAAAGCAGGAAATAAAAAAAGGAACTCACCTTGTGATAAACCCGCAAGAGAAAAAGCATTTGAGCTCCATACTGTTTCAGAAATAATCGTTGATGTGGTTTAGAACAGGATGGCGTTTTATCACAGCAGAATTTAACTTCATCTCCGGTAGAATTCTGATCAGGCATTAGCTCCACCTCCTCTTTTTTTTTTTTTTCAAGCTAAGGACCCAAAATCTGCGTTTCTCTAACAGGGCTGCAAAAGAGGGGTATACGAGCAGTATGAGGCATGGCTACAATGGGTGATCTGTTTGCTATTTTAAGCAAAAAACTTCACAGACATGTTTTGTATAGGTATGGCCTTACAATATATTTTTCCAATATAGCATAATAGGTCCACTTTAAATTTTGTATTTTTGTAATGTTACAATTAGTTGTATTAGTTATTTACACAGCTGCACGTTTTGATAACACTGTTAAAGTGGTGAAACAGTTATCAGTATAAAAATATGTTCATTTATTGAAACATTTGAGACACACATGATTTACATCCTACAACTATCAAATATCTAATATCTTCAATGTTATTTACATGACAAAACTGTATGGGATGACTGTCCGTTTGTACAGGTGGCAGATGGAGGATGATGACATAAACTGTATGCAGATACCATAAAAAAGCATGCACAAAAAAATTAAACTGACTCTGCAGATTGAAAAAGGCATGAAATCATCACAAGAGTCTGCTTCACCGGTGTTTGTTGCTTGTATAGACCTTTAGAATAAGGGCAAAGGACGTGGAGTATGTAATGTAAACAAGAAGCTAAGATATAATCTATGTATCTGATTCTGATGGGCACACTTGCCGACAATAATCAAAAAAACCTGCGGACTCTTACAAACTGCAAATAGTCTGTTGCAAGCTTTCAGAATGAACAGCAGGATCATAGCCAAACACGTAGTCACAGGAGAAATGTTTTTTTTTGTTTTTTTTTTTAAAAGGAATTGCTTGTAACCTTGAGGTTTTTTCAGCGGGAGACTTCAGCTTGAGGTTGTCATACCAAAGAGAGCATGTTGTTTATCAGCCTGCTTTTCAGTTGCATTACATATGACATCTGAAAGCAAACCATTTCATCAAATCCCAGGGCCGCTTGCCCCGGAGCATTTTTCCACTGAAACGTGTTTTCACTTATTTCTGGATCCCAGAGCTATAGAGGGTTCATGCTCCCATCACCACTGTTTTCACTTTCTTATGTCTACTACGCCGTACTTTTACAAACATACACCAAAGCTTCTAATAAAAGGAGACGTAAAAACGGCAGAGAAATCCCCTGTCAAAAGAAAGAATATTGCTGGAATTCGCTAAGATTGTGAAAGTGTGCTTTTACATTGATGATCAGCAATAACACATACAGTACACTGCCACTTAATATTGCCAACTTCTAGTAATAGCTTGACATTTGGGGAAAATACCCTTATTTATAGAGATTTAAATGGGAAAATGTATTCCACTATTATCTGTACATTGGCTCAAGCAAGCAGCTCTTAGCATAGCCTAGCAAAAAGACTGGAAAATTAATAACAGAAGGAAATAGCTAGCTTAGTTCTGTTTGAACATAACAAAATCCATCTACCAGCACTAATAAACATGATTGACACTTTATATATTCTTTGTAAAATATAAATGTACTTAAGTATATGCAGATTTTGTTACATTTGGTCTGAGTTAAGCAGTTTGACCCCTGTTTTCAGTCTTTACGCTAAGCTAAGCTAACGGCTACTGTGAGACAGTTACATTTTTATCAATCCTTTTATGTAAGTCACAACCAGAAAAGTCATCATAGACCACCACATTATGAATCAGAATAGCACCGTTGTCCTTAAAAGAGCAGCTCTCTCAGGGCCTTTCTGAGAAGACTTGAAGAGTCATTTAAGTTTTATAGAGACAAAAAAGTAGAGAATAACCAACCCAGTCTCACGGCATTTCGTGTTATAGTCACGAAATTAATTTAATCTATTGATTTGTGTTCACCAACACGATTTTCACATTTTTTTCGTGTCACACAGAACGATTTTAAATGCAATGTATTTCTATTGGTAGTATGTTTCGTGCCTGCAACACGTCTTTTTGTCCGGTCGGGTCTTGGAAGACCAGAAGCTGTGTGGTTCATAAAAACATGTTCTTACTCAATATCTTACCCTAAGCCTAACCCTATCCCTTTTTTTTTAAATTGTATAATGTCTGAGTTTTTTTGCCGTCAGTGAGGAAAAGAAATGGGGCAAAGAGCCTCAGAATACTGAAATCAGTATTTTATGTCATCTTTTTTTCCTTCTAATTTGTTATTATTTGGTGCAGGCACGAAACATACTACCAATATAAATACATTGCTTCTAAAATCGTTCTGTGTCAGAATACTTAAATCTGTATTTTTTTTAATGTCTTTTTCCTTCTAATTTGTTATTATTTACATTGCTTTTAAAATCGTTCTGTGTGACACGAAAAAAAATGGCGAAATCGTGTTGGTGAACACGAATCAATAGATTAATTTCGTGACTATAACACGAAATGCCGTGAGACTGTGTTGGAATAACATCTTAACTAGCAAACAACCTCACAGAGACACTATTTACATATTCACAGTCTTAAAGTTGTTCCCTCTAAGAATTGACAGACATGAGTTGACAAGACCGATTGTTCCACAAAACAAAAGTACTACTGAAGACAGTATTGAGATGAACATTTCAAGTAGTAGGATGCAGTCCAGAGGGACACATCCAGTAGCAACACGTGATGTCACACACAGCTCGACCAGTCAAGAGAAGGCACAAAGGAAGGAGGAAGAACAGTCAACAGTTCGGGGGAAATACGTAGAAACAGAAAGGGGTCGTTGGGTCGAGGAAATAAAGAGCAGCGTGCTGAATGAGTCCGTCTTAACCAGTCCAGATTGTGAGTGCCATGATGAAGAAAGTGGAGAGTCTTCACTTTTCTAGCATAGAGGCATGTTTCTGTGCAGTAGGAAAAGGTGAGTGAGTATGCAGTGTCCACATTTTTTATGTATTAGATATACACACTAACTTCTACAATCATATCCTTTCTTTCTGCCAACACAATGTCTCACTTGAATTTCTCCATAAGCTCATGGAAACACCTTTTCTATCTTGAGGCTTCAATATGCTGCGAGCCGATGAATGATCTAACTTTTTGTTGGAATTGTTTGGAAATACGTTTTGTTATTTTTTTTAAAGTGAGAAGATGCATACCACTCTCCAGTCTGTAAATATGAAGCTTCAGACCGCAGCTAAGGTTGGCATGAGGGAACACATAGACACAGCTAGCCTGAATTTGTACTGGAAAATGTCTTGATATGGAGCAATTACTTTAACTGCTCCTCGCCAAGGAATAGTCTGGCGCTGTCCGTTTATTTAAATACATTTTGTAGTTAGGTGTTCAAAACTGCAAGAGCTTAACCTCTTTTGCTATTTTTTGATATGCATTATATAATAATATGCCCCCTTTCCTTCAACTGTTAATGTACTTATTTATTTATTATTGTATTTATTGATTGCAGCACCATTGGTAATCTACTGTATTTGATATTATATCTGCCACCATTTTCTTTTTTAGAGGTCAATATGAACTTCTACTGGTCTTCCAAATCTTTGAGTACACATACTGTACCCTTTTACTGTTTCACTTTTATTTAAACATAGTGTAGCTGGTATTTTTGACAAATATCTGAGGAGGACTAGTCATTGAAAGTATAAGCTGCTACACATTCTTCAATCAAGAAAAGTTACCTTATTCACAGGAGAGTTTCATGTGTGTGCAGAGGAGCTCTCTCTGCGTGTGTCCACAACACTGCAGAACATATAAACACACACACATTGTATTTCAGCTTTGTAGGTAAACCAGTGACTTTATTTGATGAATGTACCCACATATTAACTCAGGTTTATCTGGCAAGAAGCATCTCTCTGGCATACAGATTGGGGATATACAGCCAAATAAGACTTAAAACAACCTCCACTTTTACACTCAGACGCATTGCTACTGCCAAACTGTTGGCAGACGGAGGAATGCCTGTGTCCACTAATGCTTTCTGTCTTATTAAATCAGCTCAGGGCCTGATTGGTGATGGTTCAAGAATGATAAATCCGTTTCCCAACTGGTTTAGTGTGGCTTGAACTCTTCGTCTTCCCCCAGCTCTGAACAAACAATTTAATCAATTTTTTCAGCAGAATCTTGACCAGACTCCTGTATCTCAAACTCACTTCCCGTTTTCCTCATATACTGGTTAGTTTGGTCCATGTGTTTATCTCATTGCGGTAGGATAGGAAAAACAAGAGAGGCACTTACGCTTGATGATGCCGTACAAAGTCTGCAAACTGTCGGTCCTTTGCGTAGAGCTCAATGATGCGTATCCTGTCTTGGATTTCCTGCAGAAACACATGGTATCAGTCGGGAGGGAACATTACATCACAGGCAAATAAACAGTAAACCGGCTGTGGCTGAAACAAAACGTGACATTTTACACTCCATAAGAAAAACAAATGAGGTTCCTATTTAATGGCGAAAATGCCAGTTGGTAATAGAACACGTTTACAACCTCATATTTCCCAATTCAGATCCTTGTCAGGTCAAATATCCATGTGGGACAGGATGTGTCCGTCCGGTGTCATTAACTACCATCCAGCATCCAGATGGCCTTGGCACATCTCCGGCCTGCACTTTGGTATAACTGTACTCAGTTGTACTTCAAAAAGGCACTCAGAGTATGTTAGCACTCACAGTAACCATCCAATATCTGCAAGTGGATGGTTCATTTTAAATAAGGCATCTTCTTTCCCTAAAATGTACCCGTCTGTCCAGACTAAACATCAGTTGTTGTACCCCAAACTAGTATGTATTAGTATATTTTGATGTTACTGTACGTCCGGAGGCCTGGGACAATTCCCACAGTTTTTTTTCAAAAAGAAAAGTTTCAAATGTAGGACTGTAACTTGTTAACATTTCTGCAACATCATATTGCTGCTTTTACTTAAGTTAAGAGTATTTTTTTCATCACTGGTCACCTCTTAATTTCTCTGTGATCGCCAATAAACCTGATCACCCACTACAGTATTTTTGCTGCAGAAACTTAGTATGACATCTGGTAAAACAGTTCCCTTCATATTAAAAGTAATAAGAACAATTAAGTTTCTCAATGCTGCTTGGACATATTTTAAGTATACCCATGGGTAGCAGCCCACACACACACACACACACACACACACACCTCCTTGGTCAGTTCACTGTTCTCGTAGATGTGTCGTATCTCCTCGCTGCTGAAGTCAGTGGAGGCCTCAGCGCTGGCACTGCTGTACACCGCAGCTTCAGGATAGCGGCGGTAGTAGTGGCTGTAGCCTGTGGTGGCCTCGCTCTCGTACATGGGGTTGTACTTAGTCGCCCTCTCGAGAGACGGGACACTCTCTGCTCGCCTGTGGAGCAACAAAAACAATCAGTCCACGTCACAATGTCAAGGAAGCTAGTAAAAAGGTGACCGAGCAGCATTGAATCTGACTTCAGCGGAGATTAACCCTCCTTAACCTCAGATAAGTCTTTTTTGTTTGTGTCCAGACCTTCAGGAAGCTATTGTGTGACTGTAGGTGTGTGAGGCTTTTTGGAATTAGATCAGCAGCATTTCTGATCAGATAACTGGCTTAGGTTATAGCAGAGTGATTCTTCACAGACTGCTTTGGAAACCGTGCCAGGCACACACACCAACACAAAGAGATAGATGGTGAACAGATACTCTGTGTATCTTTGTGTCTGGATCAAAGCAGCACAGGAGGGAAAAAATATCCAGAAAAAGGGAGCCCTCCTGCCTGAAGTCTAAAGGAGTAATGGGATGGTGCCGTGGATAATTTTGGCCGTCTAACTGAGGATACATTCATGGGGTGTTTCAACTTATTCTGTCCCCTGAAGAAAGTAACCAGGCTCCTTTAATCCAAAAAGGATTACGTGGAGGAGAGAAAAACTTCAAACACACTAAATGTGAGGGTTTCTGTTCACTATCAAACTGAAAGTAAAGTTTGTTTATTTTTGGAGTATACACTTCACAGCTTTTGCTCACTATGGAAAAACAATCTGACGGGGTAATTTATCATTTAATTAGCTTTTTCAGGGTCACATATGTATACTGTTTCAGCTGGTGTCACAATTCAATTGCACATTTTGGATGTGAACTTCATATGAATGCATTTTTAAATGTTATTGGTCTCTTGTGCATTATTTTGTGTGCATACAAAATTGAGCCTGACATATTTGTAATCTTTGGAAACATCTTAGATCTCCAAAATAAGTACAAAGTAAAGTAAATACAGTGGATCTTAGCCACACACACACACACAACGTAAGCTGATTCTGCAGAGTTTAGGAGGTTAAAGAAGTATTTTTTTCCTGTCAGAACAATTATTTGTTTAGGTTACAATCACAATCATGCTACTTTTGATTTCTCACCGTGTCCCTCACTGGTAAGTAAACATGCAAAATCTGTATTAATTGGATTAGTTGCTAGTTCTAAATCATCGAGGGCTGCTGAGAAGTTTAGCCATATGGTACGTGGATTGTCTCACCGTATGGGATCCTCCGACTCATCCTTGTCGTACTGATCCCGTAACGTCCTGGCGAGGAAGAAGATGACTCCGGACGCCACCAATAGGAATCCAGCTACGGAGGCAATCGCTATGCCGACCACCAGCGGCTCAGACACGTACTCCTCACAGTGCTCTCCTCTGTACCACCAGTTCTCCCCGACACGACACCTGATGATAAAATGGAGAATTTGTCAGCTAAAATGATTTATTCACTCAATGATTCAAGAACATTATAGACCTGATTGACATGAAGGTATTATAGAATCTCTGTAATTTATTCCCTTATTATTGTTTTTGTGGATTAGTAAAGAAAACAATAATTTCCACTCTGAAACAAAAATAGGGTACTGGACACGGACCAATTCCTTTTTTAAATGATTTAAGCATTAGGGGAAGAGCAGAAAAACAACATCATAGTTCTTTGTTTTTTATTTCTAATGTTGTGTTTAATGATTTTAGTATATACAAAAAGACTGAATCCTGAATCCTGTTTGTCTTGAGATCGTCAGCAACAACTATTATAATGTTCTGTATGTGTCATTAAATCCTTGTTTTGAAATAAAACAACTCATCTAGTCTGTTTCCTGTCTCGATTCAGCGATACTTTGGGTTGGGAGGCGTGAAGTAAACAACAATCAAACAGCATCTGGAGCTGCCTGCGTGTTTTATGGTGTTGTGGAGAGAGTAAATCAAAGGTTCGCATTCATCTTGGCACACAGCCGCCTCTCTGTCTGTTTATAATTATTCAATTTAAAGTGCACCACATACATCAGTTTCAACACGGCCAGAGAACATGTTGTGACTGATTGCGATTTCTGGCACGTCATGTTACACACATTGACGCGCGCATATGATTGTTTGGACAACATGCACAAACATGTTAAGACATAAACATTAACAAGAACACACACAGATGACAATTTTGAAATAACTCCGATAAGAAAATAAATAGAAAAGTGTTGAAACGCCACATAATAAGAAACACTTCACTGACCCAAAATGTGATATTTTGCATCCAAATTGATCACAATATTAATCAAATATTGGTAATAAGGCCTCCTCTGAGGTTGCTTATTGTTCTTCAGTACATTCAGTACCAGAGAGCATAGTGAAATAAAAAAAGTGTATTCAAAATGTTGACGTGAGTTTCTTTAAAACAATCTTGATTTAAGCCAGAAAATATAAAAATGTTAAGACAGTTCATTGTTATTTGTAGCCAACTACGGTGCAAACAAATGTTTATTCTATGCAGTTGGTTATGATTATAATTCATTAGGCTATTGCACATTTTACATCCCTACTATAAGGAGCCAAATACAAAATATGCTTCTGAAACTCCACATCATCAACATACAGCCAAGCAACGTCAAAACTAGAAGCTAAGAATCTGACCTTCTGCCAAAACTGCTGAAAATCTGTTTCTGTGATTAAGATCAGACCTTTTTTTCCCGCACACACACTTACGCAGATCATTTCCCACTAATCCACACCCACCTGCAGATTGCTCCCTGGCCGGGGATGATGTCACACTTGCCATCATTGAGGCAGAAGTTAGTCTGCAGGTCACAGATGCTCTGACAGGGCAGGCTGTCCACGCTGAAGTATCCTGCGTTACAGACACACTCTGCCTCCCCCGTCCACTTGTTCACCTTACACCCAGCGTACTCGTTACACGCCTGGAACTTACAGGGGTCGGCTTTATCACCTAGAAATCCAAAAGAAACAGTAGTGTTGACTTTTAATGGTTATCAGGATAAGCAGTAACACGCAAGTCGTTTACAGGTTGTTAAATTCTCATGTAGTGATCACCGTTTTAAAGAGGAGAGTATATTATACCCTAACCCTTTCTCAAAGACGAACATTTGAACGTTCAATATATACACATATTTCCCAAAAGGTTAAATAACTCTTTTAAATGACACCAAAAACAACAGCATTTTTCACCCTTTGAGTTCTGCCATGCACCTTTAGATTAACAGGGATATTAGTTTCTTCAACCCCAAAAAATTATTCAATTCAACAAAATAATAGTCCATTGTTGCACAAAAGACTCCTAGTATTTCAGATATGTTTTTTTTTTGTCAAAGGATATTCACAGACACATACAAAGGTAATTCTTCCTTCCATCCTAATGCAGCCCTAATGCATGCTGGGATCCAGCAATGAGCGCTGGCAGTGATCAGACAGATTATGACAGCTCAGTAATGATTGTAAACACAACACAAGCATGAATCACTGTTATCATAAATTGCCTATTTCGAACTGGCTGATGGTGTCACGCACAGAAGCCTGGAGACCGATACCACATGAGGAAATGCAAAAATGTTTAAAGAGCAGAAGATTTCATGCTTGCTCCCTAGTTAAAAAATGGCAATATAATTCACACATGTGAAACCAGAGCTGCACGCAGTAATCAGCCGGTCAAAGTGCAGTAATGATACATGTAAACTTGGCTGCTGTCCAGGGAAGCCTTGATCATCTCATCCCAGCTGTCGATAGAAGTGTCACGACAAGGATCTAACACCTGCTTTCCCAGGCCTTTTCACACACTAGCATGTCATTCAACACTGATTTACTGAGATTATTTTATAAAACAATGCTCTCCGATTAGCCGTTGAGGGAATAGTTCAGCATTTTGGGAATTACGGCTTCTTGCTGAGAGTTAGATGAGAAGATTGGCGCCACATAATCTGCCTACCAGCACGTCTAAAGCTCCTTGGCTAACAAGTTATATCCGTGCAGATATGTGCAGAGATTTTCCAGCTTTACAGATGCAGTGTGGCAGATATTTTCACCTTTTGACGTAGCCAGGCAAGCTGTTTCTATTCGTTTCAAGTCTTAAAGGTCCCATGTCATGCTTTTCCGGTTATTACCCGTCCCCTTGTGTGTTATGAAGGTTTTTATGCATGTAAACGGTCTGCAAAGTCACAAACCCTCAAAGTACACCCTGTAGCGAGTAAAACTCTAACACAGAAAAGACCCGTCAATGCTGCCCCAGAACGCCTCGTTGGACATTTCTCTTTTTCCATTGTTTTCTTCCTGGGTACAGTGACGTGCCCATACCCAAATGGACCCATTGGTCCAAATGGACCAATCCGTGGAGCCGTTACGTTACGTCACACACACACACTCAACATGAGAGGCGAATCAGCAGCGAACCGCTTCAACACGTGTATTTCGGTTTGTTCACGGCATTCATTTTGTTATTCTACAGTATTGTTGTTTTATAGTTATTTGTTAATGTATATACAACCCAATTTGTGTTCTTTGAAATTGAAAAGGATATTGCATTGTGTGTGTTATTTTCGTTGCAGTTGTATATGTCTTAAGTGTAATTTGGCTTGGCTTCCTATTTTGTATGGACATGCTTTTATTTTGAAGGAGAGTTAGCGCTGTTGACAGGAAGTTGTTGTTGCTATGGAAACAACGTGACGGAGATTAACGGAGAAAAAGTAATATCTACATATAAAAACGGAGAAAGTAAACGATAACGTTTATGGTTAAGTGTTAACACCCTCCGAAGAGGCACAAGCTCTTGATATTGGAGTTTTCAATAAATTCAATTTGGCAGCCGCAGTGCTGAAAAACAGAAAGAATATCCGAATAACGAAATTGAAACCCGAATAGTACTCCAACGAACGAATATTCGGATATTCGGGTACAGCCCTAATAAGTTCTCGAATTAAACTCTCTGCATAAAAGCAACAACTTGTTTAAACATCTAAAACAAGCATTAAACAATTCATGATATCACAGTTGTCTAGAAGATCAAAACACAGTGTATATCGTGAGAACCAACCTGACTCTACGTCCAGTGAGTACTTATCGATGGCCAGGTTCATGGTCTGGTAGGCTGTGTTGCAGAAGTCCTCCAGGATCAGATAGACGGTGGTGGTGACGGTTTCTGGAACAGGTTTTCCGAATTTCATCCGGCTGTTGACCACGATGCTCCCGTTCCTGAAGTTCAGGATCTCCAGGTTCTCAAAGTTACTCAGGTTGGACTGCAGGTAGGGCACAAGCTGGGAAAATATACCAAAAAAAGGGTTTGATGTTACAACACAACAGTGGGAATGCTGATAATCAAGTGCAGTAAATGACAGGAGTTTACCAGCTCTATGAATCGTTGCTCCAAAGCTTTGTATTCTGGGGATTTCTTATTAAAGAGATCCTCTGAGAAGATCATGTTGGTCACCCTCAGGCTGAAGAACACCATCAGTGCTCGTCCGGGGTTCACAGGCATGGCGATACTGACTTGGTCTGTGCCGTGTGCACCAAACGGAAAGCCAGTGCTGCCCTCCTCTGTGTGGTTAATCAACTCATAACCATAATGGACCACTTCATAGTCGCTGTCTCCATTAGTGGCACCTTCCAAGCCTCCGTCAGTGGTCTGGATCTGGGGCAGTAAAAAATGAGAGACTTGCCAAGTTATTAACAAGAACCAGCAGTTCTTAAATCCCTTCTTTGGCTTCCTCTTGAATTCAGATGAAGCTATAAGATCCTGCTGATTACATATAAAGGCACTGATTGACCTAGCCCTGGTTATATGAAGTGCTCTATAAATAAAACTTGACCTATTTACATTGTACTTTTAACTGGGGACCTACAGCAATATTAAAGCTCAGATACATTCCACAAAATGTTTTCTTTTAAGTTTTATCCGTTTAAATATTTCAAAAAATCATATATTCTGTTGAGATTTCGTAAAAACAGAAACTATTATTATTATTGATCTATTTTTGAATGATTATTATTGTTAGTAATAGAAGTAGTAGTAACATCAATAAAGTATATGTTCTTATTGTTATTTTATTATTATATCAAATTGGGCATTACTTTGCCACTTTTTTTAATTCAATTCTTCTTGCTTTACCTCCACCAGTGAAGGGATGATGATGTCAGGTTGTTCCTCCAGGGCGGTGTCAATATCAGAGATGCGGGTGAAGGGCGACTCCTTCTCTGGGGACAGGGCAGTGGGTTGGACCGGGTTCAGAGAGTCCGTCACTAGTGGTTCTGGTTCATCAACGTTGACCAGTAGGATCTCATCCTCTGTCAGATCCTCTGTGGAGAGCTCTGGAGCTGCCGGGCCCTCTTCCTCCACAGGAGGAGCTTCAGGTGCAGCCTCTTCTACCTCGTTCTCTGTTGCTTCCTCCACGCCACCTTCTTCAGCCACAGGTTCCTCAGGAATGGTCAGCACCACAGTATTGTCTTCCTCTTCTGCATGTTCTTCTTCTGGTTGTTCTTCTGGTTGTTCTTCTGGTTGTTCTTCTGGTTCTTCCACCGATTCTTCACCTGTTTCTTCTGCCAACGGTTCTGGTGCTTCACTCGCTTCCTCTTCAGTCTCAGGAGGTGAGACCAGGACAGACGGGCCTTCTTCTTCTTCCTCTGTGGTCAGCCCATGTTCTGGGTCAGCCTCCTCAAGAGACTCTACGTCTTCTTCTTCTGTGGTTGTAGGTGGCTCGAGCAGGTTATTTAGGTTGTCTGTGCCCACTCCAGAGGCCTCTTCATCCACTGGGGGTTCATGAAGTGTAACCTCTGACAGCTCGGCTGGGAGCTCGGCTGGGAGCTCGGCTGGGAGCTCGGCTGGGAGCTCGGCTGGGAGCTCGGCTGGGAGCTCGGCTGGGAACTCGGCTGGGAGCTCGGCTGGGAGCTCAGCTGGGAGCTCAGCTGGGAGCTCCTCTGCGGCGGGGGTTTCTACTGCAGGAGTCTGCACAATGTCCCCGAGTAACAGACCCTCCTCTGCAATGCCTGGGAAAAAAATACAGAAGAAAATTGTCTCAATCTCTCTTTTTATAGAAACTGGCTACCTAAGTAAAGATCCACAGATCTATCTGGTTAACATCAACAAAATGAGAAGTGAGAAGTGCAGAAAATGATCAGTTTCATAAGTTATTTCAGCGCAAACAAAGCAGGAGGAAGTGCAGTCGAAGTGAAAACAATAGAAGTATCATTGTAGGGAAAAAGCACCACAGGGGGATACACTGCAAATGTTTATGTTAGGTATAAACACTTACTATCAGCTTCAAGTTCACTATCTGTATTGACAGAATCAGGAGACACAACTACACTCTCCTCCAGGATAATGATGTCATTTTCGTTGTTCTCCACTCTGTTGGTTTCGAAGACGTCAGGCAGGACGCCAACTTTGTCGACATCCTCTACGTCCTCTACGTCCTCTTCTAGGATCGCGACCTCTGGTGGCTCATCGGCAGCAGTATTCTGCATCACAAACAGAGTTCATTATCTAAAGGTATTGGCACTGTTTCACAGTGAGTGTGTCATGCAACAACAGCTACTGTGGCTGCTCTGTGGGTTCCATTTAATGTATAGTAGGTACAACGCTTGTGTCTAAAATGAAATGTTTAGGCAAAAAATGTATTAACTTGAAGATAGACACAGGGAAATTGAATATTCGGAATCAGAAATACTTCAATAATCCCAGGGGAAAATTGGTTAATATAGCTGGGAAAGGTGTTTGTTCTGACCACTATGCTAACCTAAAAAAACTAAAAAAATCTCACTCTACAAGAAAGTAACTGTAACTCTACAGATAAACATTATTATACATTTGAAATGGATTATTTAATTATTGAAATAATTATTTAATAACAGGCTATAAAGCAGTATTGGCGAGTCGACTGAACTGGAAAAAGTCTATAATTATTTTGGTGGCATGCTTCAGCCCCTGAAGACAGCAGCTGAATTTAAATTGTACCAAATCGAACAGGGGCAGAAAAGTGCTTCGGTGGCACAGAAGCTCTGGGCTCTTGCCTGCAAATCAATTATTGGTGAGAAGTTTTCCAAACTCTCCCAACTCATATAATGAGTCAAATTAATCACTTAGGGAGCTGGGCTATAAAGTGAACCGGCAGACACATTAAGTGCAACCCAAACTCTGATTACTATCAAAGCGCACAGTCAACCACAAGACAGCACAGACTAAAGATGTTATTACTTGTCTGAATAAACTCATATGTGCTGTCTCGCCTCTTGACTCTCAGTAGTGCGGCGCTCTGAAGCTTTTCCCCCCAGAATAGCAGTGGATTATTATAGCAAAAGTCAAAGTAATCCTCAAAGCCTCACTTCATCCTCATAGGTGGGCTCATCCCCTACCTGCACTGGTCCTGATAACATCTCAAGCCAGTTAAAGGTTTTCACAACATCAGTACTACAGGCGTCAAGCTTCCTTAAACAAAAAGGGATTTATCCGCTCCAAGCAGCTTGATAGCCCCCAAAGAGAGATGCTGTCATGATAGTGGTGGTAACTTGTTAACTCACCGTGTCTCCATCTGCAGGGACCTCAGACACTGTGGAACCAGGTGGGGGAAACAAATATTAATACACACTGACACACAACATGCGCATGTGCCATATAGATAAAATAATCAAGGCTGCAGAATCCTTTTAACCCGATTCCATTTCAGCACTGACAGCCTTAGTTTTGACATTACCTTGAGGGGGGAAATATCTACAAATCAGTGCAAAAATCTGGACTGAATATCAGCCGCTGTGGGGCCAAGGCTATTACTGCATCTCCCCTAAAGCAGAAAAACAAAGCCAAGCGGTGCCTTTAGGTTCCCCAGACCCACATGTCAGCCATATGAGAGTGTTTAGCCATTATTTCACATTCAAAGCTTCTAATTAAAGTGAGCCTTAGCTGCATCTCCAGGGAAGCTCGCTAACACAGTAAACTAATGACACGCATTCTCTCCAAAACATGAGCAGGGAGGAATCACACAGGAGGAAGAAAGATGCTATAGACATTATCACATCATTCAATTTCTTCACATTTCTGGAGGAGGACCTAGGCCAGAAGTAGGAGGTAGCTAACCTACTTACTGAGTAACTCTAACAGATGTCGAAGTTTAGATCTCCCCGTGTGACCATTTGAGTGTTTTTTTTACTTTTGTGTCTACTGGTGCCACAATTTGTACTTTTTTCATAATTGTTTTTACATTGTAAGTCCGGTAAACACCTGAAACAGAAGGATACGCTTGGTTTGAGCCAAAATTAAGGATTCCAGTCTAGAAAAAGGCTCAGATTTCAAACATCCTTTCTTTTGCTCAGCTCTCCTCAACTTAATGAAAGGATTTGAGTGTAAATACATGGGTCCTGTAACTGATGAGTCTGTTTTTTGTTCATTAACTTCTGAGTTGAAACTCCTTTTAAATACGTTTCTTCTCTCCTCAGACAAATAAGAAACAGATGAGACTATTAAAACCCTGGAATGTTTTCTCAAGTGGTGTAGCGTATGTTGTAATGTCAATGTTGGGTCTACTGTGTCTGTATTTGATATGACATTTGGCCGTTTGCCCTGCGCTGCACGCACTAACTCTGCCAATGTGTTCCCAGCTGCCATGCCAATTAAATAAATAGCTGTAATGGGGGTATTTGTGTGTTCGGTTACAGTGCGGGGAATACCAGCAGACGTGCTTTGGCCTCCGCTGGTCTTACCAGTGTCCAGCTCGTTGTTATGCAGGGCGTCAGTGATGATGTCTTTGACCTCGCTGATGGCGTACACCACAGTGGGGAGCTCCATGACTTCACGGTACGAGTTCTCCACCCGGTTGGATTGCAGCGTCAGGTAGTCCAGTTGTTCCAAGCTCACTCCTGATCTATCCACCACCACTGTGACAGCGTAGTCCACCACCACACCGCCCCTGCACAGGGACAATTCAATATGAATGCACATAACAAGTTACATAAGCATCTTCATATATATCTGTAGGTGTTACATTCATTTACATCTATGGGACTTCTGGACAATTCCGCATATTTTAGCACAATATTAGTTGTTGAGTGAGATTAGAAGGTTTTAATTTTTCCAAATCAAATCAAATCAAATCAGGTTTTATTTATATAGCACATTTAAAAGCGATTTTTGGTCGAGCCAAAGTGCTGTACATGTAATAAAAACACATTACTACAAATCACAATAAACGACAATAAATTACAACAGATATATCTTAAAAACAAAATAAAAATAAAACACACGGAAAAGTCAGGAGTCGTGCTCCGCTCTAACTAGAAAGCCAGAGAGAAGAAGTGTGTTTTTAGTTTTGATTTAAAAACCCCTAGGGTCTGGGCCGACCTCACATGGAGGGGCAAGCTTTCCAATGCAAGCTTTGTAAGGGCATTTCCCAATAAATACGCTAGTTTCTAAAATGCACCTACACTATTTGTACATGTATCCTATACACACATTTATAATAAGAGAGTATGAAAAAAAAGTCAAAGAAGATGAAAATCATTCAAGCATTATTGTGATTTAACGTCGACCCTGTTAAAAGAGTTGTTTCGGGATCGCAGATGACTAACGACTCGGGTAATTTTCTCCTCTTTGGAATGCAGAAGCTCTACTCTGTAGGCCCCCAAAAAAAAGCTGAGTCAGCAGCATGATCAATATCATCATAATAAATAAGGAAACCTCATAATAGTTTCCAGGCCCTGAAAAAATCCAATCTTTCATTCTTCATTTGACAACTTGGAGCCCTCCAATCTGACCTAGTTTGTCGGGTTTCTGGCGGACGGCTGAGCACGTGCCTCTCGGTCCCAAGTGGAATTTTCCCACTTTAGCTTTATACAGACTTTTACATATTTACTCTTCCTGTGCTGTGAGGTCTGCAGTTAGCAGCGAAATTCAAGATTAATTACAGCATCACTGTAAGAAGGCATAAGTATGCACGTATGTTTGCAAACAAATGGCAAAAGTACATTTTAAGCTATTTATATATAATTATAGCAAGCCAGGGTGGATTGTAGGTCAGTACATCTACTTACAGTAAGTACTGTGAAAACATGACAAATTGTACAGATAAGCTTAGAAAATGACCTTCCTTTTACCTTCTGCTTCCCCGTCATTCATGCAAATGATGAAGTGCTTTATAAAAACACCCTAGATTTTACTTTAATTAAAATAAGAATATTTTTTAACTGGATATTGTGGATTGCATGATGTTGCTGTACTTTACAACTACAAAAAATGTAAGTTATTATAATTGTATTGTTTCAAAACTTAAAACAAAACTTCATAACTTTATATAGTTGGTCAAATTGGCTCCACATTGATAGGTGAACACATTGAAATGCTATAGAGTAGCTACTAGGTGGATTTAGCCTGATAACCAGGCTAGTGGCTTTCGGTAGTTTCCAGTCTGTATGCTAAGCTAAGCTAACCGGCTGCCGCTAAGCTAACACCCTACAGATGTGTAGATGTCATCAATCTTCAAAGCTAACTCTTTGCCAGAAAGCAAAAGGCTATTTCCAAAAATGTTATCACGATAGGGTATTGGTACCTCGGCCGTACTAAAGGATCTTCCACCACCAAAAACAAAAAAATTCAGTGGGTTGGACCGGGTTCAGAGAGTCCGTCACTAGTGGTTCTGGTTCATCAACGTTGACCAGTAGGATCTCATCCTCTGTCAGATCAAAACAATTCCTGTTTTATGCTCGTCTTCACCTTTTCTCCCCTGACACATCTCTTTTACAGTATACCTAACCCTTCTCCTCTCCATCACTCCCTCAGAGGCTGATCGGCGCGGTCGTAAAGCCCGGATTATCTTCCGGTGAACCCATCCTGATCCCACTTAACATGTGAGTGACCACACTAAGATCAACAGGAAACTACTGAAACACCTTGACATGTGCCCACGCTCACAGGTAAATACAGTGTGAGAGGAAGGTGACTCTACACACACTCACACAGATCTAGCTAACGAATGGTTGATAGGGATCTGTGGGCTTAAATACAAGAATATTCCAGGTCTAACTACCACGGCCCGTAAAGATGACTCACCCTTCGTCGTCCTTCTGAGGCCTACATAAAACAAGGAGATTGAAAAGCTGTTAGTGCTACGAGTCGAGGTAGTTTTGGTCATTTATTTTGTCAAGATCCAGCAGAAACTGTAGCAAAGGGACTGACCTGAAGTCCTTCACAGACACACTCTTAAATCCAGGAAGCCCCTTCAGAGCGTCCTCAATCTGCAAGGACAAAAAAGTTAAAAAAACAAGCCACAGGAGAAGTTTGTTTCTTTTTTTACAAGGTTACAATGGACTTGCTTGGCAAAATAATTCAGATTTGTTGTTCCCCAGGGACTCATTTTGTTCAAAGAAGCTGAAAGTTTTGAGTCCTGTGTGCTGTGTCCCAGATTATTTTCCTCTGGAGGCAGACTGCTGCACTGTGGTCAACTCTTTTTATTGGTCTACAGGGCCCTGCTTCTAGGCACTAAGAAAAAACAATCCATACACTGTTCTGTTCTGCAGACTCACTGACCCACTTTATTTTATACATCGGAGAGAGGACGCAAGAAAATCCCCAGGGCCTTTGTCTTCTTGCTTGTCCTCCAATTTCCCCTTGCCTACATTATTTGTACTACCTTATCCTCCACTACACTCACACGTATAACCTCTACAAGGCACGTGAGTTTATGTGTGTGTATAAATGTGTGGGGAAAGCAGATTTTATGTGTATAGCAGATATCCACTGGGAATAAAAAAAATCAGAGATTAAGAGAAATGGCTTCCCTTTTAGGCATAAAATCAAGCTTTTGTTTATGATGCCAGGGAAAAGCACTGAAACAAATGTACTGAATGTTCCTAGTTCCTGTAAAACCACTGAAACTGCTTCCAAACAGAGTACCTGTGCAAAAATGTATCAACTCCCATGACACGTCTTAACACTGTATTTTCAGCACATAGCGTTTTTGAACTCTGCCCTAACAGTTAAACTACTGCTGCTGTTTAAATGTGTGTTATTAAAGCTAACAATGCATCCATCACAGACCATAAATAGTGAGCGCCGTTTTGGAGCCAAGATACAGTAGCACTAAGGGGAGTCGTAAAGTCAGACAGAGAAGGATAAGGAGCCGGAGAGGAACCTTTTGAGCGAGCTGTCTGCTGAGTGTTTGGTGCTGGGAGCTGGTCGGATTCTCCAGGTCGTGGGTGTACGATTTTCCGGGCAGGAGGATGCTCAGCTCCACCACCTGCTCCAGCATCATGGGGGTCAGAGGCTGCACGGCGATGTCGTTGTTCAACTGTACCAAGAGACAGAGACCCAGTTACATCCAGTGGTGGAATGTAAAAATAAAAACACATTTACTAAAGTACAGTTTGACACAATTGTGCTTTACTAGATCCCACGCACACAGAGGCAAATATTCTACCTTTCATCGTCTTCGTTTATTTAACAGTCACAGTTATAATTGACTTTTTACACATAAAGACATATGTACTTGTATGATAGAATGCAGTACTGTACTACTAACCTAACCAGTATTCTAGATACATTTCCAAAATTGGTTCCACAATGACAAACCATAACATTAAAATGCCCTTACATGTGTTTTGTTAGGGATGAAAACAGGATAACATAATATTTTTTTCAATGTTACAATGGTCTGGCTTATTTGAAGCAACTATATCTGCATCTTTCTTGTTGTTCTGAGTTTGTATATTTATTATTTATTGCCCTTATTGTAACAAGCTTTAGATAAAAGCATCAGCCAAATGAAATGTAATGTACTTCTTCCACCTATGGCTTATATAGTAGTTGCATGTGCACATTAGTGAAAGACAATGAATCTGTAAACAATGTGTGTGTGCACTCACTGGACTCTCCTCCACCTCTGGGACAGCGGCGGCTGCTTCCTCCACCTCCTCTCCTTCAACTGTGTCCTCTGGGTGGTTGAGTTCATGTGTAAAAAAAGGATTGAATAAAGGAGTGCTTGTCTATTTCAAGTGCGTTAACCTTTGGCAGGTGCTGTGATTCCTGATTAGACTGCTGAAGTGGCTTCCTGCTTAGCTCAATCTCCAAACACACAGAAGAGATTCACCTACGTTCTGCATAGAAAGCTGGAATATTGTAGGAATAATGACATGGAAACACACAAAAGATAATGGTTTGACCCTGTAGCAACAATGCTTTTGCACAGATACAGATACAAGAGGATGCTTATGTGATTAAAGTCACATGACGTCCTGAAGCTGACAGTGTCACTGACCTAGCTCAGGAGCTTCAACGGCTTCCGGTGTTCGCTGTGTGCTGTGAAAAGTAAAAGATTATTGAAACTGTGCTGATATTATATTACTAAATTATAATAAGCACACAAACACATACATGTAGACACACGAGTAGGGTCTACAAATGTGGCTACATTTATATATGTTATTTCATTTTTAATTACTTTTATGTTTTTATTCCGTTGATAAGAGTTGTTTTAACTTAGCAAAAGGTTGATCTAGCTGACCCCGGGTCATAGAAAATAAGGAATTTCTTAAAAATATTATAAGAATAAAAGAAAATATACAACTTGGGAGATACAATTACACATTCAATTTCTTTCTAAGAGTTAGATGAGCATATTGGAGCCACTCTCACATTTATACGCTAAATATGATCTACAGCCAGCAACTCGTTAGCTTAGCTTGGCCTGAAGCCATGTGTAATAACAGACGAGTGACAATGTGGAAGAGACTTCATAACTTTACCTGCACATATGTTGCCAGGACTGGTTGGGCTCATCACTACTGAGAATGGGAAGACAAGTAGCATTTACAAAACATAGCCTTGATGAGACCAATTAATGTATGATTGAAATGATAAGTTAGTGGTTTCATTTACCTTTTCAAACCTGGCTCTGACATTCTCTAGAAATAGAAAAACAAGCAAAGTTATACATTATGTTCTGTATTTCTTAAATATACTTTAAAAAGAAAGCATCTTACATTTTTAACCAGAGCCTGATGCTCCTCTGATTGGCTAAAGTGGCTGCCAATATATTGTGCTGTGACTGTGCCCTCCTGGCATTGGTTCATCCAGCTTTGGTACTCCTCTTGCTCCGGGAGGCGGTCCCAGAAGATCTTGAAAGCTTCCCATATTGTCTCCTGGCACACTGGACAGAACAGAGAAAGACAAGCTTTTAGACATTTCAATCAAGTAATTTGGTCGAGTCATTTATTTCGTTTTTTCTTTGACAAGTCCATGCAGATTCTGCAGAGTTACCTACAGAATCAATTATTTATGAAAAGGCAATATATTGGTTCATTTCTAATGATGATATTATTGGCCAATTAAACTAAGCTATTCAAAAATGATTGTCCATGAATTGAATTTGTATTATAATTATTTAATTTCAGTTACAGAGTTACAGAAATTCAGTTAAATAATGTTCTAAAACATCAAAATATCTAAACTGAAAACCTAAATGAACACAGAAAGTCATTAGAGTCATCATGTCTCAAGTCAAGTCAAGTCATGGGTCTTCAATTACATGTCCATATTAAGCCTTCAATAATTACATTTCTGTCAAGTCAAGTTGGAAGTCATCAAAAAAAAACAGAGACCTGAGTCGACATAACAACGACTGTCAAGTCCACATCTAAGAACTCGTTTCATAGTTGTTTTTTAAATCCTTGAGGTTGGGGCGACACCTCAGCTTTAAACAAACAAATTCAATAATTTTGAAGGCGTCCTCTAGACAAGAAATACCTAATTAACAGTGGAATAAGATCTTCTTTAATTAATCCAAAACAAAAGATAGACCTTGATATTTGTGGCTGGAAGTTCTGAGGCCCAAGCAAAGGCCCATATTTCTAGTGGCATGTTGACCTAAAATGTCGATTGTCAGCTTGTGGAAGTCGATTGTTTACTCCCCAGCCCGTGCAATCAACATGTCAAAAGTGTCCTTTGAGTTTGCGTGTGAGAGTTATCTAGTGTGGTAGCCTCTGCCAACAGTGTATGAAGGTGAGGGTAAAGCTCTTTGAGTAGTTGGCATATAAATGGAAGCCAATTAACTACATGACATAACTCCCTTACATGAGTTACTGTCACTACCGGGCACTGTTCTAAGGTTGTCGATGAAACCTGTGCTCCAATCTTCTTCAGTAATCACCGTTGTCTGTCACCTGATACACTAGTGGTCACCTCCAAATCCAAATCTGTCTTACACAAGACAGACCGTCACAGACTGTGTGTTGGCACTGACACCCTGTCTACGTCTAGCTGTCCAGGAGTTCATTGACAGGAATAACAGCTCGATCTCTGCCCACTCAAACGCACTTACATTACACAGTGTTTCTTAATCAGTAATGAATGTTGCTTTTTTCTCTTGAATATTTTGCTTCACAACTACTGCCAACCCCTGGTGTACTGAAAATGTTTGTTTAGGTGTCAATTCACACAAATGACACGCACAAAAACATATTTTCTTATCTAGCAGTGGTGCATTTAGTACATGTTTCACTTGTGCAGTATAAATATCACCATGTAAAAATACAAACGTTATGTAGTAGCCTATAGTAAAAAAGGACAACATTTTTATCTGAAATGTACAGAAGAAATAGTATAAAGCAGTGTAGATTGAAAAATACTTAAGTACAAGCACTTCTGTACAGCAAATGTATCATTAAATGAACTTAATTACATGCCACCACTGGAATCTAGCCATGCAGACTGTTTTGGTTGTATGTGTCCAGAGTTGGAGAGGTCCACCTCTGCACTTTCTGCAACTACACCAGAACTATGTGAAGGACATTTCTAATATAAAAAAAATGCATTTTGTCTTCCATTAGATGTTTAAGTGTTAAGTGAAGTATATTTTGATGTTAAACGTTTAAAACAGCAATGATTAAAGTACATACACACCATAGAGCAGTATGAAATCTAATACAATTGACTCAAGTAATGTCACTCAAGATAAAAAAAACTATAAGGGCTTAAAAATATAAGTTTGATGGAAAATAATCCAGGGTGTGGAGTTAGGAAGAACAATTTAACATTCCTTTTGTAGCCTTTACCACATTTTAGCTTGAAGCTAGCAGCTAGAAGCTACATTAGCCACTGCTAGCATTAAACTAGCATAACACATTCTTACAGAACAGTTAGCGTTTGAGTTGCATTTATTTTGAGATACTAAGTCCTCATTTTGCAATACTTAATCATTATTTTGAGAAACTACATCCTTATTTAGAGAAAGTTTCCCATTATAGAGACTTGCAGGATCTTTTATTTTCATCTTACTTCTTAATGGTTAGGAAGTGAGGTGATTGTTGTTGATGGCGGGTGAGGACCTAACCCAACAACAGCAGTCCATCCACAGTACACAGAGATCCACTCTCATTCATGTTCAGTCTTACCTCTGAGATTAAAGTAGCTCAGGTGGTTTTCAACAACTTGCTCTGCGGTCTCTTGTGCGCAGAGTTTGACTCCATTTGGAAAAAGGATGTTCCTCTTCCGCCGAGAGACAACTTCATGACCTTCATCAGAAACCTCCACATCGGGTGCACCAACAACTTCTGAAAGCTCCTGCTTGTAGGGCACACTCAGGTAACCCATAGATGAACCCTCCATTGTTGCATCTGGGGTACCAAAAAAAACAAACATTTAAGATTGAATGTTTGACCCTTGTTTGGGTACTTAGTTTAAAAGTTAACTATTATACATACCTGTCCTTATGTCCAAAAATAGCACCACAAAACTAAAAATAACAGAGGAGAAAACACATCTCCTGAAAAGGTTGCTCATGTCTATTCCGTGATTGTGTTTAAATCCGTCTTGGAAAAGGATCAAGTAGATATGCACGTCCTCTCAAAATCAGCTTCTTACAAGTTTGCATAGTTCATGAGTCTCCAGACGCAGAAAAACAACAGAAGTTTGTGAAGAAATCATTTGATGACCATATGACACAATGGTTTCCTGCTTTCTTCCACAGCTAAAATGAGGTGTAGGTCACGGTGCTGAGAGGACAGCTCCGAGGTAGAAAGGCAGATGGCTCTTGGAGAGAGGAGGATTTTTTTAATGCTCTAATCCTGTTTACTCTAAGCCCTTTAGAAGAACTTGCCGAGAAGTTACTGGAGCAACACTGTGAAGAGAGGTAGCTGTGTGGAAGAAACAAGGACAGAGAGGAGGTGACAAGGGCCACACAATCAACAGCAAGCAAAAAGATGCATCAAAACATACAGATATTATAATTATTTACTAACTCAAGATTTTTTTGGGATGTGTCCTGCAAGAACTGAGCACATTTCCAATAAAATATGATTAATCCTGGTCCCCAAGTTGAAGGACAGGTCTTTAAACTTTGAGCACCCTTCTACCTATTTAGGCAAATGGCATTAAACACATCCAGGCTTTGAAGATCATAATGGCGTACGTGTGTCTGCTGCTCTAAGTGGAAGAAAAGAAACATCAATCTGAAGGCAATAAGATCAAATGACAAAAGAAAGTGCTTATCTGGCTGTAGAAAGATGCTACTCACAAATACTTGATGCTTTTTTTGTAGAAACCCCCCAAAAACACAGACACACAGACCCAAAGGCCCACAGTCCCACTCCCTCACAGAAATTACAGTGACGATGTGGTTGGCCATGCAGCTGAGGTGATGAGCTCAAGAGCGTCAATCACAATCCTCTCAGTTATGTATATCTTGACAGCAGCGAAAGTCATGAGCTTAGTCAACCTTTAACCCCACACTCTTCCTCCTACGGGGTTTATCCTGTTTTTAAAAGGGAAATCTGAGACCTCGCTATATATAAGTATGGCCATTACATATATGGAAGAAAAGAGGGCTAACAAACCCAGGTAAAGTAGGCTGACAATGGCCAACACAAATTCACAATGGCAATACTTACATGTTGGTGTTGAGCAGGTGAAATGTTTAAACTGTTCTCAATCTAAATGAAGTGCGTTAACATGCTATCCTTTGCTATCTAGCATTTAAAACATGTTGCAAGTCAGGCTGTAAAATGTCCACCAAAGTGGTGGACTGACAGACATTTTCATCCCAAGATCCGTGCCTCTTACTAGGCTCAAAAGTGTACCAGAGTTAGAGCGGACATTTTTAAACAAGAGATAGAAATAATTGACAATTATAGTTATTGTTTTGTAAGTATGGTTAGGGTAATAAAACATTTTTTCTGAACGTAAAGGTACAGATAGCTCAGAATAACGTAGTCCAGGATTTATTACAAGACTGATTTATTAAACTGCATTGGTTTTAGCTAGGTGTACCTCATAAATTGAGATTGAGTGTAAATGTGGTATATCCCTATACACTGCGACACACTGCCATACAGAATGGGAGGGGGATTACTCGGGGTCAGACTGGAAGAGGAGATCTTAGCGGCTGAGACAGTAAATACACCTAAGCCGACCTGTAACCCTCTGAACAGATTATATTGGCATTTTATTGTACAGAACAAAATCAAGCCTATTCGCTTCTCTTGTCAAAAAGAGAATTGTTAACAATAATTCAAATTAAAAAATGCAGACCTGGAGCCAAAATAAAACATTTAATACCTAGAAAATAATAAATCAGCTGATTAACAACACATTCAGTTTCTGTTTTAGTTACAAACCTCTAATCCTCATCTTGTTACCAAGTAGGACAAGAAGTCAGGAGTCAGCACCCCACACTTGTCCACTGGCCCTAGAATACATACTGGGATGGCTTAATGCCGCTATTCTGGTTCCAGAAGAAAATAAAAACAAGACCAAGAATCGACAGAACAATGATTGTTATTTGGTTTACTAATTTTAGTATAAGATGGAAAAACTAAAAGATATTTGGAAATCAGCTACAGTACACTCATCCAGCACAATGTCTAAAAAACTAAATAGAATTAAGTGTTAAAAGAGACACAAACATTTGAACAGAAACTCGTAAAAACAACAAGACTACTTCTCCTCTCTGCGGAGAAGAAATTAGGCACACACTGCAATGAGTCTTAAGGTAGGTTTTACATTTTAGAACATGACTTTTTGCAATTTGTGTTTTTATTAAAAAAAAATTACAAATGATTTAAATGTCTTATGTACAACAAATATGTGTTATTACTGAATACAACACACAGCTTATTATTTGGACTGCATGATGGGCAGAAATGTGTTCCAAAGTCCAAACCAACATATTACTTCTGAAGCTATATACTGAGACCAGGGGTTTACTATGTAGAAGAAACCTACATTTTCGACAGTGTGTAAAATCTGGAAAATAATAAATGGTATTGCCCAAGAAACCTCAAATGACTTGATGACTTAATAATGCCATATGAATATCAGAACTATAATTTGTATGTAAACGTACAGTACAAGTAGTTTTGGTAGTCCAACATTATTATAGTGAATTATATAATGTTTCCAATTTATTTATGTTTAGTTAACGTCCGTTGTGACTTAAGATTTGTCATGTTGGATCGGGATAGAAAGAGTGTCACAGACAAATGTTTATGACAGTTTAGCTTTGTTGCAAAGAGACGCGAGTGATTGATCCTAGTTTATTGTCAGTATGTAAAGTAATTTCTTGGCACTGGATAACTGTGTGAGGCACTGAGTGACAAACAGAAATTGTTTTTTTCCTTTATCCTGAAAAGGGAACAGATAAATGGCTACTTCAAGTTTGGATTTCAGTTCTTATGGCTTAATGTCATTCTCTAATGGAAAGGGGAAAATAGGAAATGATTTTCATACTGTGCCTGTTTTCATCCTGTAAAGGTGTACCGGTGTACCGATGCAAAGAATGCAAAATAAGAACAGTTCTGATTAGAAAATCCCTGACTGACATTTGAGGTTATTTATTTCAGTCTCAAACAAATGTTGGCAAGGCAAGTGAACTCAACAATAAAGGTTGGCAACCTGTACAAACTAGGCCTTACAGTGGTTCTACTTTAAATCAAATCCCCTAGATACTAAATGTAAAATAAATAATTCATATAAAAAAAAAGATCTTGCCTCATAAAAACGATCATTAAAGTTTCCCAGGGTGTACAAACATGTTCTGACATGATTGCTGCTTTCACGTTCAATCAGAGGGTCAACAGATAGTCAACGGTGTACAGGTTTTGTTTGTGAGTGAATGCAGAAAACAATAAATCAATAACAGCGTTTGATGCAAATGAAAATGTTTCCAGGTCATCGGAAATGTCCGTTGCTCAGTATGAGCAGTGATGTGTAACGGCTACAGGAATGGATGCACGGAACAGCAGAGTTCCTTCATGAGTCTATCAGTTACTATCCAGGTTCTGTTCACTGTAAAGTCTAAGCACCAGATCTCTGATTTCGTCTCGTTTCCTCCGCACCTGGTGCCGTGGAAACCATCGTTGTAGTTGTAGAGGAAGATCAAAGTGCACCACAGGGTCCTGAGAATGGCAGAAGAAGAATTAATGACTTTGTACGTGCACTAAAAAACATTTATGTCCCACTGAGTTCTAAACCTGGAAAGTTAGACTTGTTTTTGATCCAATATCACGATAAAACATCTCCCTATATTTGAGCCCCATGAAAAGAGATGCTGCCAACTTCTTTACCTTTAAAAAACTCTCAACATATTGCAGCAGGTAGAGGCCGCAGTCGCTGCTGTTGTCCTGCAGGGGAACGATACAGTGCGAGCTCTGCGTCTGATCAGAACTAAAGTCCCTCGATGAACCTCGACGGACTTCCCATTCAGACTGCAAGTACCTGAGGAAGAAATGCATATTAATCCATTCATAAAACACACACATGCAGCTATAAAGACACAGATAAATATTGTCATACTTACTCCCGTAAGAGTTTGAAGACGCGCTCATGAAGAGAAAGTTTGAGGGAATCCATGATAAGAATACATGGCCTACAGAGAGGAGAGTTACATCTGTCATTGAGTGTTTAAATCCACATAAGGCACGTATGAATAAAAAAAATGACAAACACGGCCTCTCACCTCTTCATAACGGTTTTCTTCTGGAAGGTCTGTTCTGTGCAGTTCTACAACAAAATGAAAAGATTAGACTTAAAGAACAAAAAAAGGTAACATTGTACTAAACAATACATTTTCTGTGAGATAAAGCAAAGATATTGATATTCCTGATGAGTACAGAACAGAATCATTTCTTACCACTCGATCAGGTTGACGGTCTTTTTCCTGAGCCTTTTCTAAAAACACAAAAAAAATACCTTTAGCTACAGCTCTGGAGTCAGTAACATGAAGAGCCATGTATCATTCAGTCTCATTTCAAACGTACCTTTCTCTGTGTCCACACTGTCGAGGCGATTTAATGTAGGGGGTGTCTCTGTGATATCACTCGGGCTTTTGGACCCTTGAGCTGCCTCCTCTTCCTGCAGATCTTCTGTCCCCCGCTGGCTCTTTTCAGAGTCAGGACCACTCCAGGTCTCAGTTTTTGGTTCCTCCAGTCCAGGAAAGCAGATTACAACCAAATACCAATGAGCCCTAAACAGACAAAAAAAGCAATGTGATACATAATGTGATGTACCAAAAAAAAACACTCTACAATACACCTCTTCATAATAAATGTAACTCACTCCTGATTGACAGGCACAAACAGGAAGTCCTTCTTGAAGATGTCCACATGTCGTGTCCATGTCTTCACCCGTTGGTGCCGCCTCTGCCTTTGACAGCTGGGTGCACACAGAAGCAAAGTTTTAACAAGGTTTTACAACCATACAAATAACTGTAGACACTTGGGTGCTAAGAGTGCTTGGAAATGTAAGACTTATGTCCCTCCTGTACCAGGTCTTTATACAATTTTCACAATTATTTTGAATTCTCATGTCTTGAGCGAAGTACATTTAGGGAGCAGGGCCAGTGTTGAGTAGAGGTAAAACATGGTATTTCTTGATCACCTCCCAACACTATTAAAGGTAGGGTAGGTAAGAATGGAGAAACTAGCGCTAGAATTTGAAAGTACGCAGCTGAAAAAAATCTGCCCCTTCCTTCAGACTTCCTTACAGAGCCCCTCCTCCAACACACACGGACGCGCACATGACCAATGAGGGCACGAGATAAGTTTGTGCACGAGATGGAAGGCTGACAGGCAGGTAGGCCATCCAGTTATTTTAGCCGGCTCAGATGATTGGTCGTGCTTTTTACAGTACCACGGCTTCCACAGATGAAATGTTTTAATGTATTTATTGTCAAAGCATTTAATTTATTCATTGCTATCGGGATGTTAAGAGCATTCCATGGAATATAACAAAAAGTGTTTCTGAAGTGAATTACCTACCCCACCTTTAAAGTTAATAACCTATAAATCAAAGAGTGCCTTACTTTATTTCTTGAGATACTTGTGGTGATTATACCTGTACATACTTTCTTTTTCACTGTGTAAGGTTGTAAAAGGGGGTTTCCATTTGGAAGCCTGGAAACGTAGGGAGTTTGGCAATACATAAAACCCCACAAAGAAGAAAGAAATTGCAACTATGATCCTGACTCAAGAGTTTTCGCTAAAAAGTAGTAAAAAAAACAGGGATACTTACGAGTCGCTGGTCACGGTGCCTCCCTCACTGGCGTTGTCCCTGCGTGTGAGCTGCTTGAAGAAGAAGCTGCTGAAGATGTGTGAGCGCTCGGCCACGGCTGCAGAGGCGTTCTGGAGGAGGTATCTGTTTCACATCACAGCAACACAATCTGTTCAAAACTGGATCTCTTCTTAACAAAACTTGTGAGAAACCAAATTACATTTTAAGGCATTATTTACTTGAGGTAAAAGTCGATGATAACATCATTAAGGAAGATCCCTGTGTCGAGGCACTGCAGGTCCTCCATGGTGACGGTTATCCCTCCTTTCAATGGTGGGGGAGGAAACTGTATCAACCTGAGCAGAGGTGGAAGAAAGAAAAGATGAGCCGTGCACAATGACAGTAGATGACAGTTCATGTATTACAGATATAGCTGTTGACGCAAAGAGCACATTCGAACTGATCATCTGCAGTGTTAGGCAGGGATGCTGTGCAAGGAAAATGTCCCTTCTGTTGATACCACTAACAACTAACATTTAACAAGAACAGATACTCGTTGTCCCTCAGACTAGGGCTGTGCAATTAATCGTATTTTAATCTCGATTTTGGCTTGCAACTATTACGAAAACAACGTAATCGAAATAAAACGATTATTATTTGTATTTAAAAAAAAAAAAATGTAATTATTATTTTTTTATTGGTTTTTAAGTTGAATTATACTTAAAGTTTAGGGTAATCAACTGTTAAAAACATACTGTTCACATTTTTTTCTTCAATAAATGGATGTTTTCAAAGTAAATGGATAATCGTTTTTACTAATCGTGATATCAATTATTGACCAAAATAATTGTGATTATGATTTTTGCCATAATCGCACAGCCCTACCTCAGACCACTTCCTTTGTTTGATTATATTACTTATATGTATTTGTATCTTTGCAACTGTTTAATATGTGTGAACGCACAGTTAGGATTGTTGTTTTTGTTGTACTTTGTGAAATGACTAAAGAAATTCTATTCCATTTACTCTTAGTATGTTCTATCTTAGTTTGACAGCCTGTGCAGGGCAAGGCTCTATGAGAAGCAGCATATATGATAATGCAGGTCACTTGCCTTCGTGCCAGTCCATGATGTTTAAATTTAGTCCAGCTGGAGTCCGGTTTACAAAGGGACACGTAGTAGGACTTGTTTGTTCTACGATGGCTCAGCGTGTATACAGGAGCGGGCTCCTCCTTTTTCTTCTGTGGGAGGAAGGTCATATCATAGGAGCAGAATTATAATCATATACCTTTGACCAATGGTTATCATCCAGAGGGACACAAATCTGAAGGGTTGCAAGATGAATAACAGGAGATGAAAAGAAAAATCTGCTGCCAGTTATTATGCTTATTTTCTTAGAACTCTCTCACACTTTTGAGTATAACAGTACACATGTTCCTCCCCTGATGAGGTAGATGCTGCTTTGTTTTACCTCAGGCTGTTGTTCAGGCTGTTGTTCAGGCTGTTGTTCAGGCTGTTGTTCGAGCTCTTGTTCTTTGCGACCCTCTTCTGGTTTGAGTTCTGTGTCTGGATCTGTTTCTGTGTCCAGCTTCAGTTCTGTCTCTTCCTGTAAATCAATCTCCAGCTCAACGTTTGGTGGGGTGCTTAAGTCTATATCAGAATGCAGATCATCATCGTCTGTGTCTAATCGAGGGTAAGAGCAGTCCAGGCCCAGCAGAGACAGCAGGGGAGAGTCCAGTCCAGTTCTTCTGATCAGCTCTAGGCTATCATCCAGAGAAAGAACAGGAGTGTTGAAGTCGTCCAAACAACTAAGTTTGTCGCCACAATCAATGGTTCCTTGTGCCAGACTGTTGAGACAGTCAATGTCCAGGAGGGAGCGCAATAAAGCCCCCTCCATTCCCACCACAGCATATCTCAGGGTCAGCAGGAGAAACGGGCTCGCTTTGCCTATGAAAAAAAGAAAATCTAAATGTACAATCAAGGTCATCGTGCACCATGCAGATTATCATGTGACGTAACGAACATTACTTAAAATGATATAAGAAGTATGAACAGAAAAACTGACATTTGTTAATTGAAACCAGGACAATTTGAAGGACACAAAGTTGCCAACAGTAGAAATCTAAAGTGTATCTTTTTAAAAACAACACTTGTGCAACGCCTAACTCAAAGCTCTCTATTGGTCTCACCAGTGCTCGTCGCTCCATGTTGTTTCACACACAGCTTTTGTAGTTCTCGCTGTAAAGCAGCTGCAGCAGTTTCTGACACACATAACAGAAGAATGGCAGCAGGGAAAGGCTCCTCGTCGTCCTCAAAGTGAAAATCCCGCTCCACCAGTTCCTGCTGCTCCCACACGCTGTACCTCCTCATGTCTTTACGGTCCAGAGATAGCCTCACCTCCACCTCTCCAGTATCATCATCTGGGGAGGAAGAGAAGGTCAGGTGAAACTTGAGATCGCATTGTTGATATCAAATGTTACTTCTTCCATAACCAAAGAAAGTCAACCGAGGTCCTGCACAGTTCAGATTTTCTTTTCTAGATGTTACAGTGCTCCAACTTAATTGAAATCCATCAAATAGTTTAAGAGATATTTCAGTTTGTGTAATAGATTGTTTTAATAGAAGAAAGTAAATTCATGTTTTCTTGTGATAAAATATGTAATGTGGTTAAAAAGATCATATATTACATTAGACACACAAAGATTGTATGGTATATAAATACTAAACTGTGAAGATAACTAATATTTACGTTTTGACATGTTCAATATAACATGATCTTTGATCCACTTAAATGTCTGATCTAGGATCCTGAGATCCATTGCTTTTGTTTGTCTCCACCAACACATTTGGGGTTTGCGGGTAATTCCCTCACTTGAGTAAATGTACGTGATGAAACACCATTTTTCACTCTTGTGATCATTTCTCCCCATCTGAAAGGAAAGGGGCGTAACATTTGCAGCAAAGAGGTAGAAAGACTGTGTGACTAAATGACCAACTGTACCGTCCTACAACATTTTACAAATATAGGTATCCCTCATTTACAAGATATCTAATCTCAGAAAAATCACTTAAAATGTTTCACATCTGTCAATTTCTCATTTCTAAAGGTATCCTTTCAATTTGATTTGTGATCTTTTTTGGGTTAGGGTTAGGTGTGTTTTTCTTTTGATATTGTTATAGCATCAGATTGGCCTGTTTTTATTAAACAATGGATTGCACAGCTTGACTGACTGCATCCTGGAAATGCACTTTGAAATACCACGAAGGCTCGGGTCAAGGCTAATGTAACCAGCGACCTCCTTAGTGATTTGTTTTTCAGCCACAGAGGTTTACCTGCAATAAAATGTGTATCTACCCAAGAATATCGTTTTACAATGCAACTTATTTTTTTAACCATATTTCTTACACACAAACACAGTCTCAAAAGCTGAGAGTGCTCCAGGGCCTTGAGGGTCTAATCCAGTAACACACACATACTTTACCATCTGAAATAGACCAGTAAGCTGGGAGTGGATGCGTGTAGACAGCATGACCAAAACAAGTTCAGACCAAAGGGCTCAGGTAGGCCAATGCCTCTCTGAGAGTCTATTCAAGCGTAATTAACACCAAAGGTAAAAACTCCTCTTATCATTACCTTCCAGTGGGATGATGATTTCTTGGTCTGCTATCTGTGAAAGAAAGAGTAAACAATGTGTTACACTCCTTCCCCTGAAATGTGATTTAAAAAAAATCTGTGTTCAGCATCGACAAATTAATATATTTGTGGTTTATACCATGATTTCTCCATTTGCTCTCGCTCGATAACCACCACAGTGCAGCGTGGAGAAGGAGAAGTCTATACTGGGGTTTGGAGAAATTGTCACTGACACAGGCTCCTCTATAAGCACCTGCAACACAGAAACATACACACACTGTTGGGAAAGTCGGTTCAAACACATTGGTTATACACATTAACAGTCAAATATGTATAGAACTATTAAGACACAATATCTTTCCAGTTACAATATTTCTAACTCTATGTGTGGGATTTAAATCTTCCTTCTGTTGGCGCCACCTAGTGCTAGTAAGAAGAATGACACACTGACAGCTATGCTTTGCTCTGATCAAATAAGAGATTGCGTTCCGACAAAGCATTATTGATCTTGTTATGAAATGTGTTCATTACAGAGATATGGATCAGTCGTAATACAGGGAGAAGTCCTGCTAACCTGCATGTCCTCTAGGTCAGAAGCTTCTTGCTCTTTGTCCTCAGCTTTCTGTGGGGATTGTACCTCTACTAGTGCGTCTTCCACAGGGACCGGTGTTTGGACCGCTGGGCTGCAGGGACCAGTGTCAGCGTCAGCGTCACCGCCCTCCTCCTCCTCCTCCTCCTCCTCCTCCTCCTCCTCCTCCTCCTCCTCCTCCTTCTCCTCCTCCTTCTCCTCCTCCTCCTCCTCCTCCTCCTCCTCCTCCTCATCATCATCATCATCATCACTGGACAGAACAACTGAAATAAAAGCACATGGAAAACACATCAGGCCCAGAGTGAATTTAAGCTAGCTAGCCAAGTTACTTTTTTCAAAAACAAGCACATCATGTCCTATATTGCATAAAGGAGTTGTAATGGGCTTTAAAAGGAGAGCAGGGATAGAGGTTGTCCTAGATATGTAATATATGTAAAGCGTCTTTGAGCTTTAGGAAAAGTGCTATAAAAATCCCATGTATTATTATTACTATTATTATTATATGACACACAAGTAGGTTGTAAAGATAGAAATAATCATTATAATGTTCTTTATTTATAGAACAATGTAGCTTTTTTTGTTAAACACTTTGTAACTTTAGTTAAAGGTGGGGTAGGTAAGTTTGAGAAACCAGCTCGAGTGCGCTAGAATTTGAAAATACACAACCGGAAAAAATCTGCCACTTCCTTACAGAGCCCCTCCTCCAACACACACGAACGCGCACATGACCAATGAGGGCACGAGATAAGTTTGTGCACAGATGGAAGGCTGACAGGCAGGTAGGCCATCCAGTTATTTTAGCCGGGCCGGCTCGAGCCGGTTTCTCAAACTTACCTACCCCACCTTTAAATAAATCAAATAAAAAGATGTCAACAAGTCATGATGTTTAAGAGATTAGATTTTGTTTAGAAATATTTAGTATTCATATATACTATATGGCCCAGAAAAAGAAAGGAATACAAAAACAGTTCTAAAAAAGAAATACAAGACAGTTAATATAAAAAAGGGGGACTTTTATCAAAGTCAATAAAATAAATATCTTATTGAAAACATCTTTATCTGAGTTTTAAACAAATTCTCTTAAATGTTGTTAATGATATCGCCCACATGAATCCAGTACTGATGCTCGACTGATAATGGAATCTAACAGAGTGCACAAAAGCTTTTAGACTCACATTATTTGGGCTTGGTTTTGGTCTGGGAATAGTGTGGGTGAGTCCTGCTGAATTAGCTGAAAGACTATGTGATAATGTAGAAGAACATCTAATTCTGTCTGTTCTTCATAGAGCCAGCTTCACTAACAGTCTACAGAAGCTAAGTGCTCAGCTTCACGATCAGATCATGTATTTACATATTGATATAAAACAACATGGCATTGAGCTGAGCTACCTGAGTCACCGTTTTCCTGAGCTACCTCTTGGATAATTTCAAAGAAAAGTTTAGCAGTAGAATTAAGATACCAGTTTTTGAGGTGATCTTATCCTTTGTTGGGGTACTCACTGGGTTCGAAGGGGCTGGATGTGGTCGTGTTGTCCTGGCAGGAGGAAAGACTTCGTCTGGGGGTAGCAACAGAGTCTCCGGCTTCTAAATGAGGACCAGGGGTCGGGTCATCTCCTCCCACTGTGAACTGTAAAATGGTACGGTCCAGGCTTTCCGGATCTCCGTCTGCTTCGGGTTCTGTTTGACAAACACGCGTTGGGGACAGTTCTCCATCCTTTCCTTCTTCTCCGTTGAGCCGAAGCACACTCTCACGGTGGCGTTTGGGGCTGCCGGTTCCATTGCACGGCGATGCTGGATCCTTTCTTTTCCTCTTCTGTTGAGACAGCACAGAATGCAGAAACTCAACAAACAACTGGAGCCATGTTCAAGCGCAAGACACACAGATGTCTTAAGAGATATAACCGTAGAGGTGTCACAATAGCCCTTTTTACATGTTATACACAAAATTGTGCTATTGGAGAAGTGATCCCTTTAGTGTTTTAAAACATAGCTGTCTCTTATAAGTCAAATATATGTGATGCATTGAACATGACAAAACATTATAGATACAGCCTCAATGCTAGGGTCTTATATGCTCCCAAGCTGCATTCAATTCTTTTGAATAGGTATTCATAATTCCATTTAATTGACATTGATGGAAATGTCTGAGGGTTTTTGTTGGAGTGTTATGGAAACAACATCATGACTTTTAAGTAAAAGTTACATAAAGGCTTATTCAAAACATGATGCCATTTAAAAACACACTTACAAAATAGTCTGCATGCCTGTTCTGTTGCTTTATGCCTTTTATAAGAAAGTTTGGATAAAGTTTACGCTTCTGTGAGACTCTCAGTACGGCACTCACCACACTGTTTTGTACTTCTTTTTCTGGATCAGACAACCTGTCCTTGATGAACTCATCACAACTTCTGGTATCATCTACAGGCTCCCATCTCAGTAACACCCCACAACCTGTATCAGACAGAAAGATAAGCAAACAATCAGGCTAGAAAAACACATACAGTTCTGTCAAACTGAAAACTACTACGTACTACTACTACGTACTACTACCACCACGTACTACTACTTCTTCCTACTACTACTACTACTTCTTCCTACTACTACTACTTCTTCCTACTACTACTACTTCTTCCTACTACTACTACTACTACTACTACTACTTCTTCCTACTACTTCTTCCTACTACTACTACTACTTCCTACTACTTCTTCCTACTACTACTACTTCTTCCTAATACTACTACTTCTTCCTACTACTACTACTACTACTACTTCTTCCTACTACTACTACTACTTCTTCCTACTACTACTACTTCTTCCTACTACTACTACTACTACTACTTCTTCCTACTACTACTTCTTCCTACTACTACTACTACTTCTTCCTACTACTTCTTCCTACTACTACTACTACTACTTCTTCCTACTACTACTACTTCTTCCTACTACTACTACTACTACTTCTTCCACTACTACTACTACTACTTCTTCCTACTACTACTTCTTCCTACTACTACTACTACTACTACTTCTTCCTACTACTACTACTTCTTCCTACTACTACTTCTTCCTACTACTACTACTTCTTCCTACTACTACTACTACTACTACTACTACTTAATAGAATATAGAATAGAATAGGGAGGGATGAAACCCTCTTTAATGGTCACACATGCAGAGCACACAGCACACACAGTGAAATTTGGCCTCTGCTTTTAACCCATCCTACTACTACTACTACTACTACTTCTTCCTACTACTACTACTACTTCTTCTTCCTACTACTACTACTACTACTACTACTACTTCGTCCTACTACTTCTTCCTACTACTACTACTACTACTACTTCTTCCTACTACTACTTCTTCCTACTACTACTACTACTACTTCTTCCTACTACTACTACTTCTTCCTACTACTACTACTTCTTCCTACTACTACTACTACTTCTTCCTACTACTACTACTACTACTACTTCTTCCTACTACTACTACTACTACTACTACTTCTTCCTACTACTACTACTTCTTCCTACTACTACTACTTCTTCCTACTACTACTTCCTACTACTTCTTCCTACTACTACTTCTTCCTACTACTACTACTTCTTCCTACTACTACTACTCTTCCTACTACTACTTCTTCCTACTACTTCTTCCTACTACTACTACTTCTTCCTACTACTTCTTCCTACTACTTCTTCCTACTACTACTACTTATTCTTCCTACTACTTCTTCCTACTACTACTACTACTTCTTCTTCCTACTACTTCTTCCTACTACTACTACTACTTCTTCCTACTACTACTACTACTTCTTCCTACTACTACTACTTCTTCCTACTACTACTTCCTACTACTTCTTCCTACTACTACTACTACTACTTCTTCCTACTACTTCTTCCTACTACTACTACTACTTCTTCCTACTACTACTACTTCTTCCTACTACTTCTTCCTACTACTTCTTCCTACTACTACTACTTCTTCCTACTACTTCTTCCTACTACTACTACTTCTTCCTACTACTACTACTACTACTACTACTTCTTCTTCCTACTACTTACTTTCTTCCTACTACTACTACTACTTCTTCCTACTACTTCTTCCTACTACTTCTTCCTACTACTACTACTTCTTCCTACTACTACTACTACTACTTCTTCCACTACTACTACTACTACTTCTTCCACCACTACTACTACTACTACTACTACTACTACTACTACTACTACTACTACTACTACTACTACTACTACTACTACTACTACTACTACTACTACTACTACTACTACTACTACTACTACTACTACTACTACTACTACTACTACTACTACTACTACTACTACTACTACACTACTACTACTACTACTAGTAGAAAGTAGAAAAAAGTATATCCTTGTAGGGGAAATGCTGGGTAAATTCTGCTTTGTTTCAGTAAAACACTAGCATTAACCCTGAAAAGGACATTGGACAGAAGTTCCGGTGGAAAGCAGGAAAATCTAATTCTTTCTTAGTCTTAAAATAAGAGATAGTCAAAAGGACCCAAAAACAGGAGCACAATAGAAACCGTGATTCTGAATGCATTCATGTTACACACCTACAACTTCAGCGTATTTGAAGTTGTCTCCGTTGTCTTTTCCTCTTATAACCTGCTTGCCATCTTTGTTTTCCTCTCTGTCCTCTTCGTCATCAACATTTTGTGACCTTCTGCAGAGTCTTGACCTGAAGACACAAAATAATGAACACAACGCTCATTTTTTAGCACAAGCAACATGCTACAGTGTTACACTTTATATACTAAGAAGAATACCTAAACACTAAACCTCTAAGACTAAACAGACAAAAACTCATGCATAAACACATATTTGATCTAAGTTGAGAAAAATTTCTGTGTGGTATTATTCCAAATAAAATCAGCATGTTTTCTGCCTGGAAAGAGCCAACTCTTAAAAGGTCATTTCTCATTACACCGTAATAAATAAAACCTCCTACTGGTTTTGTGGCTAATTTGGTCGGTTATTCACAGGTCTGTGCATGTAAACCATCACATTATCCTGTATTTAGAATTGTATTACTCATCAGTACAACATCATACATAAACAGAGACATTTTATTTTCTGCAAGTGAGACCCATTTTCTGTCTTATTATTTAGAGTTAGGCCCTTAATGGTGAGTAAAACTATCTTTGTGTCCATCTCTGTGAACATTATTATTATTATTATTGCAAAGATGCTGCGAGTTGCCTCGGAAGTAAGCTTTGCAGTGAAGAAGCAAAAGATGGAACTGGAAGCCATTTGTCTCCCTGGAAAGACTTAATGCAGGGTATATGCAGGAATCCTGAAGTCAAATGTAATACATTTTAAGACCTTTTTTAAGACCCTTTCCATACATTTGAAGACCTCATCGCCACTTGGAGTTTTAACCGGTTACATTGGCGACACACTTTACCTCACATTTACTATATACAGTATTGATTGTCCTTCCTCCTTATCGTCCAACCATTTGGATGCAACTTGCATTTCCCCAAAACGATGTTTAACAACCGGCGTAAACGGACCGTCGCGCGCTATCAAGCAGTGAGCACACGATGTCCTGTTCAGGGGCCTCATTTATAAAGGGATATACGCTCAAAAAATGGCGTACGCCAGTTTCTACGCAATGTTTGCGATTTATAAAATACTAACTTGACGGGAAAATGTGCTGTCCTCCACGCAAACTCTAACCCATGCGTACGCACTAAGCACACAAACGGGAGAGACGAGAAACTGCGACACCGTTGGCAGAAGGAAGAATGGAGAGAAATATGTGGAAATAATACCATAAATAAAATGTTACCTCTCATTTATCAAATATGAAGAATTCATTTTCAAACATTGATTAAAGCCAATCTTTAAATGATTAAACAAACGCCTGTTTGAGACTCCTCAGTGCACACAAAAACATAACTTGGAGAAATAAATAAATACGGATATGTTATTTAAAACCACCTCGAATATGTTGTGTTCATGTTATGAAATGTTTTCTCATAAATGATACGGTAAGCAGGAGGACAGAATTACGTCTAAACTGACGCCGTTTTGCATTTCTATAGGTTGTAGATACGAGCATGGTTTTATATACTATCACGTTTAATCGTGTTTTATGCCGTTTGCCAAGACTTGATAAGTCACTCGTAAAACACAGGAGGTATGGAAACTAAGAACACCATATGTGGTAAATTGTACAGCTAATATAACACAACACATTGTATTTCCTTTAGCTGGAGGATTATGGATATATAGTTGCTGATCGACAGCTGGAACACAAACCACCAAATACAACAAAATAATTCAGATCCAGTCGTCATGACTCCACTCCGGAGGGATTCCCCGATCATTTCTTACAGTTTCTCATCAAGGGGGGGTCTCCTGTCCCCGGGACAAACACACTGCCTGAGGAAGGTTATGTGTATTTTTTTTGTCATTAACTTTTTTCGGACCACTTATTTATTTATTTTGGTGACGATCCGACCTCCATGCTGCTACTCTGGTTCAAACTGCATCCACCAAACAATATGATTTATCTCGACCTCCCCACAATAACCAAAATCTGACACGGTGTGAGATGTCTTTTTTAGCTGTTCTATCGTAATTTCCTGCGATCTTCTTCATGCAGTCAGTCAAAATGAATGAATGAATGGGCGTTTATTTGACTATTTATAGGCAAATATGGGCGTTACGAGTCGATTGTGATTTATCAAGGGAAACAGGCGTAGGGAGTGCCGTACGCACTTCCCTCGCCGGTACGCAATGTTTTGTGAATCGGAAAATGGTGGAAAATGTATGTACCTATTTTTGTGCTTTGTACTACGTAAGCAACCTTCCTACGTCAATCCTACGCAAGGCGTTATAAATGAGGCCCCAGATGACGTCAAATCCAACGGGATGCCATAAATAAACTACACAGAATCACACTACACACATACGCACTGATTACATTCAGGCAAACTTTAGAATACAACCTCTTTGGACAATTTATATACTTATTGAAAACAAGCTACAAAATGTAATACCTTGGAAAATGCCGTTTAATACTTTTTAATAGCCTTAACTTTCGCTAAATTGATTTATCAACTTTTAATACTTTTTAAGACCCCGCGGACACCCTGCTTAATGCCATATTTATATTTAACCAAAAAGAGGATTGTTAAATGTCCTAAGAACCACTCAATTTACACAAACAAACTATAAAATATTAATAAGTCAGCTTTAAAAAGGAGCTGGTAGATAATTGTTTTTACATATGGACAGAGCCACACTAGATTCCACCCTCTTTTTCTAGTCTTTATGCTAAGCTAAGGTTAGCAGATTCATGTGTAAGCTTTATATTTATGGTAAATAAATGACAGTGGAATCAATTCTCAAACCCTCAGCAAGAAAGCACATTTCCTACATTTCTATTTATCCATTTAACAGTTGATTCCTACCTTTGAGAAAGTGGGGACTTTTTCTTTTGGTTGCTTTTAGGGGTTTGACTTCTGTTTTTATCAGCCTCCTTCTGACTGGACCTCCTGTCTCTGCAGATCAGAGGATCCTCTTTGCTTCGCCCACTCTCCAACGGTGTACTTGACCCTCGTCTGCATTTCCTTGAAGTTGGACTCTGTGTTATTCTTTTCATGTAGGCCTTACCCTGTTCTGTCTCTAGGACATTGGTCAGGATCAGACAGGGCTGCCTCCTACAGGATGAAACACAGAAGCAGTTATTCACAACCTTTCTAGAGCAACGTTCTGTCTGCAACATTGTCAACCATTTAATGTGTCCTGGCCAGCTGTGTCCATACCAGCTGATCAAGAGGGAGGGGTTTAGATCAGCTATGTGTGCAGTCATGATAAGCTTGGCCTTGAGACATGGTGCATATAAGCACTCTTTATTTTTTAAGTAGGAGCAAATTCGAGCAATGTGCAACACTGCTACTGTACACACAAACAATAGACAGCTGGCAATCTTTAAAATTCAGCATTGTAGACAAAACTTGGGAAGACGATGAACATACAAACAGTCTCGGTAGTGTGATAATGATGGTATTCATCACAAAAGTCACAAAGACCATAACTGCTTAAAGACATGTTTTTATGTCATGGTTTTAAAGTTTTTAAAAATTGAAAAAGAAGAGGCTTAAAAATACAGTACCCTCTCCCCAATTAAAATGGTGCCAATCAAAACAAAATAAACGAGCATGTGTACATATAGCATATAGTTCAAGCAAAGCAGAAAGCAAGCTTGGAACAATAACGTATCAAACAGTTAAGCTTAGCATAGACAACACTACACATTTATAGTTTTAACTGATAGCAGAACATTAATCAGGTGTTTCTGTCTGCAAACAGCAGTAACAAAATCCATTTGTTCTTCTCACCTTGCCATTTCCAGTGTGACTGTAGCAGCGTGCTTGTGATCAAGCAGCGTGGATCCATTTGTATGCTGTGAATCACAATGTTTGAGTTTGCAACCTGCAAATGCAGTCCAGGAAACCTGTGAGAAGGGAAGGTAACAGAGCCAGTCTTGTGAAAATAACCAGAAAAACCTCACCACCACCACCTTAACATTTGTCTATGTGGTCACACAGAGAAGGATCGCTGTACCTGTCTTTCTAACTTCCCACACTTTGGTGAGAGACATGGCATGGAGATTTTGAGTGGGTTTCCCACCTAAAATTAACAGGGTGGTTAGTTACTGTGTTTGTATAAATTAAAAAACAAAAAGTGCAAATGAGCAAAGCATTTAAGTAAGAATTCCATTATGTGTCTATGTGTTGAAGCATGTGCACTGGAATAAAGCAGCAATCATAAATCAGGAAATTGATACGTTGATTGTAAGAGAATACATTTTCTAATTTGATGATTGGTTTTAATTTTATACCAGCATTTCCCTAGTTCCAGCTCGTTAATTTGAATGATTTGCTGATTATCTCTGCCTTGCCTTATATCAATAATATATTGATTATTTTCGTGGCTTTGTCAGACAAAACAAGCAATTTGAAAACATCAACTTGGGTTTCACAGAGCTTTAAAATACATTACTTTAACATGTCACATTTTATAGATCGTATAATTAACTTAAAACACACAAAAAATTAACACAGCAGCAGTTTACTATGGTAACTGTAGCATTGGCAATTATGCAGAAATAGCTATTTACAGCTTATCATGCTTCCGCTGTAATGTGTCCTCTTGCCCTTATGGAGAACCATTTATTTTAACAAAAGGGAAGTAAGCTCACAGATAAACATCATTTTAAAGTATACCATTAGCAATCACAAAAGCAGGTCAGAGCCATTAAACAATACATCGCAATGAGCTTATGCTTTACATGTGAACAACAAATCTATTATGGTAGCCATAAAGCAAGCTTTCCTACAGAATTTCTCCAGTTAAGCAATTCATGCTGCGCAAAAAAAAACATGCATGTGAGGAAAACATGGGTCACACATACCAAGTTATTGTCAACATTAAATGGAATAGTTAAGGCTCTTCTTCGATCCATCATGGTCTACAATTTTGAGACACAGCAAGAACACTGAAAGACAAACAAAGAAAATAAAAATGATTAAGTGTCACAAATTAAATCGTACATAAATGTAACATGTATTTTAAAAAACGGGTTTCATTCACTAAGCAATAACCAATGTGTTTTTAAAGTAAAAAAGGTCCTGTATAACCTAGGAGGTTCAACCACGTAATTTCAACAAACAAGGTTTTTCACATGTTGAGTTTGTTCGACACTTTACAAAATGTTTGCAACCATACCAAAGAAAAATGTGTCAGAAGCTGGCTGTGATGTTTGATTTATTATTTGGATTAGCAAGCAACAGTAACACTATTTCACAAGATATGTTGCTCAATCAGACCATGTGTGACCCCTGTACATAAGCAATGCAAACAGATGATGGAATACAAATATTTAAACAAAAACGAGGACAACATTACCCAATTATACTAATTTAATTAAATATTAAGCAATTTGCGATGCAGTGCTTTTTATTTGTTAGTTTGATATATTTATTTTGTTTTTACGTATTACTTTCGCTGTGTTTTATAACAGTATTTGTAGTTTACTTTTTAAAAACTACCGTTTACAATAGGGAAAAAAACGATAAACGGAGCTTTGAAAAAAAGCCTTTTAACTATGTTATTTACAAAATGTATGTAGCACAGATAGCACACAAGTCACGTTAACGCTTCCTATTGATAACAGGAAACCCGTATTGCAGATATGTCAATGCCCACCCCAAAAATTACCACATATCTGATTTTAAAATAGATTAAAGTTACATTTCTCACAATCGAAAGTGAAAACCCTCAATAGCTAGTGCTAGCGTTAGCCGGCAGTGCTAACGTTAGCTTGTTGAATGCTACCATGTCTATTATGCTAGCTAGCAGAGATACAGCTTACCGTAGACACGTGATTCTCTTCAGACCAACAGGTAATATAAGGAGACTGTAGGCCAACTATTTCCACATGAACGTTTCCACCAGCATTTTACAAAACACAGCAGAGTCACATTTTGTTGGGCTCAGTGCTGCTAGTTGCGCTCCTATGCTCCTTAGCAACATCCGGTAGACACCAGAAGTGCAACAGGAATAACAGCGAGGTGCACAAAGAGCTGACATTTGTTCCCGGGAAGGATGGGTGAGCAAAGTAACTCAGCACGTTCAATTCAAGTACTGCATTTTTACAGTACAATTGTGAGATATGCAATTCAGATATTTTTAAATATAAGAAAGCTTTGGGCTACCACCACAGTGTATCACGTTTAAAGGTAGGGTAGGTAATTCACTTCAGAAACACTGTTATATTCCATGGAATGCTCTTAACATCCCGATAGCAATGAATATATTAAATGCGTTGACAATAAATACAAATATTTCATCAGTGGAAGCCGTGGCGCTGTAAAAAGCAAGTCCAATTATCTGCCTCAATGATTGGTCGTGCTTTTTACAGTACTACGGCTTCCACAGATGACATTTTTGTATGGATTTTTTGTCAAAGCACTTAAAATATTCATTGCTATCGGGGTGTTAAGAGCATTCCATGGAATATAACAAAAAGTGTCTCTCGAGCCGGTTTCTCAAACTTACCTACCCCACCTTTAAATGAAAATATTATATTTTTTAAATGTGCTTTTTTCATAATTTTTGCATTACACCTTTGCGTTTCTTAATCAGTCAAGTCAAACTTGGATTAAAGGTTTTATTTCTTATCTCTATTTCTTTATACTTAACCTAATAACAATAACCTTTCGCAAGAATAAAGACAGCAACTGTAGCAACTTTTTTTTAAATTGTTTTATTTATTGTAACAGCAGAAGAAACATCAGGCCTGCTCAGCCCCTGGAGAGTCTATATCAGAAAGCAGATCATCATCGTCTGTGTCTAATCCAGGGTAAGAGCAGTCCAGGCCCAGCAGAGACAGCAGGGGAGAGTCCAGTCCAGTTCTTCTGATCAGCTGTAGGCTATCATCCAGAGAAAGAACAGGAGTGTTGAAGTCGTCCAAACAACTAAGTTTGTCGACACAATCAATGGTTCCTTGTGCCAGACTGTTGAGACAGTCAATGTCCAGGAGGGAGCGCAATAAAGCCCCCTCCATTCCCACCACAGGAAATCTCAGGGTCAGCAGGAGAAACGGGCTCGCTTTGCCTATGAAAAAAAGAAAATCTAAATGTACAATCAAGGTCATCGTGCACCATGCAGATTATCATGTGACATAACGAACATTACTTAAAATGATATAAGAAGTATGAACAGAGAAATTGACATTTGCAAATTGAAACCAGGACAATTTGAAGGACACAAAGTTGCCAACAGTAGAAATCTAAAGTGTATCTTTTTAAAAACAACACTTGTGCAACACCTAACTCAAAGCTCTCTATTGGTCTCACCAGTGCTCGTCGCTCCATGTTGTTTCACACACAGCTTTTGTAGTTCTCGCTGTAAAGCAGCTGCAGCAGTTTCTGACACACATAACAGAAGAATGGCGGCAGGGAAAGGCTCCTCGTCGTCCTCAAAGTGAAAATGCCGCTCCACCAGTTCCTGCTGCTCCCACACGCTGTACCTCCTCATGTCTTTACGGTCCAGAGATAGCCTCACCTCCACCTCTCCAGTATCATCATCATCTGGGGAGGAAGAGAAGGTCAGGTGAAACTTGAGATCGCATTGTTGATATCAAATGTTACTTCTTCCATAACCAAAGAAAGTCAACCGAGGTCCTGCACAGTTCAGATTTTCTTTTCTAGATGTTACAGTGCTCCAACTTAATTGAAATCCATCAAATAGTTTAAGAGATATTTCAGTTTGTGTAATAGATTGTTTTAATAGAATAAAGTAAATTCATGTTTTCTTGTGATAAAATATGTAATGTGGTTAAAAAGATCATATATTACATTAGACACACAAAGATTGTATGGTATATAAATACTAAACTGTGAAGATAACTAATATTTACGTTTTGACATGTTCAATATAACATGCTCTTTGATCCACTTAAATGTCTGATCTAGGATCCTGAGATCCATTGCTTTTGTTTGTCTCCACCAACACATTTGGGGTTTGCGGGTAATTCCCTCACTTGAGTAAATGTACGTGATGAAACACCATTTTTCACTCTTGTGATCATTTCTCCCCATCTGAAAGGAAAGGTGCGTAACATTTGCAGCAAAGAGGTAGAAAGACTGTGTGACTAAATGACCAACTGTACTGTCCTACAACATTTTACAAATATAGGTATCCCTCATTTACAAGATATCTAATCTCAGAAAAATCACTTGAAATGTTTCACATCTGTCAATTTCTCATTTCTAAAGGTATCCTTTCAATTTGATTTGTGATCTTTTTTGGGTTAGGGTTAGGTGTGTTTTTCTTTTGATATTGTTATAGCATCAGATTGGCCTGTTTTTATTAAACAATGGATTGCACAGCTTGACTGACTGCATCCTGGAAATGCACTTTGAAATACCACGAAGGCTCGGGTCAAGGCTAATGTAACCAGCGACCTCTTTAGTGATTTGTTTTTCAGCCACAGAGGTTTACCTGCAATAAAATGTGTATCTACCCAAGAATATCGTTTTACAATGCAACTTATTTTTTTAACCATATTTCTTACACACAAACACGGTCTCAAAAGCTGAGAGTGCTCCAGGGCCTTGAGGGTCTAATCCAGTAACACACACATACTTTACCATCTGAAATAGACCAGTAAGCTTGGAGTGGATGCGTGTAGACAGCATGACCAAAACAAGTTCAGACCAAAGGGCTCAGGTAGGCCAATGCCTCTCTGAGAGTCTATTCAAGCGTAATTAACACCAAAGGTAAAAACTCCTCTTATCATTACCTTCCAGTGGGATGATGATTTCTTGGTCTGCTATCTGTGAAAGAAAGAGTAAACAATGTGTTACACTCCTTCCCCTGAAATGTGATTTAAAAAAAATCTGTGTTCAGCATCGACAAATTAATATATTTGTGGTTTATACCATGATTTCTCCATTTGCTCTCGCTCGATAACCACCACAGTGCAGCGTGGAGAAGGAGAAGTCTATACTGGGGTTTGGAGAAATTGTCACTGACACAGGCTCCTCTATAAGCACCTGCAACACAGAAACATACACACACTGTTGGGAAAGTCGGTTCAAACACATTGGTTATACACATTAACAGTCAAATATGTATAGAACTATTAAGACACAATATCTTTCCAGTTACAATATTTCTAACTCTATGTGTGGGATTGAAATCTTCCTTCTGTTGGCGCCACCTAGTGCTAGTAAGAAGAATGACACACTGACAGCTATGCATGCTGCTACTTTGTTGTAGTTTAATATCGAAACATTTCTCTCATAATATCTTGTTAGCATAAGATGCAATATGAATATTAATCGCTCAAGCTTTTGTGATTTAAGGCCAATATCCCCGGGCCCATAGAGCAACATGCTTTTTTCATACAGTGCTACATTTTGTTATGTTTAAACCGGGGCTAAAACTTTGCTAAAAACAAACAATGAGTTGAGAAAAAAATCTGAATGTTCCTTTTACTGTATTCCAAGATTCATATATGCTTTGCTCTTATCAAATAAGAGACTAGATTGCGTTCCGACAAAGCATTATTGATCTTGTTATGAAATGTGTTCATTACAGAGATATGGATCAGTCGTAATACAGGGAGAAGTCCAGCTAACCTGCATGTCAGCGCCACCGCCCTCCTCCTCCTCATCATCATCATCACTGGACAGAACAACTGAAATAAAAGCACATGGAAAACACATCAGGCCCAGAGTGAATTTAAGCTAGCTAGCCAAGTCACTTTTTTCAAAAACAAGCACATCATGTCCTATATTGCATAAAGGAGTTGTAATGGGCTTTAAAAGGAGAGCAGGGATAGAGGTTGTCCTAGATATGTAATGTAAAGCGTCTTTGAGCTTTAGGAAAAGTGCTATAAAAATCCCATGTATTATTATTACTATTATTACTATTATTATTATTATTATATGACACACAAGTAGGTTGTAAAGATAGAAATAATCATTATAATGTTCTTTATTTATAGAACAATGTAGCTTTTTTTGTTAAACACTTTGTAACTTTAGTTAAATCAAATAAAAAGATGTCAACAAGTCATGATGTTTAAGAGATTAGATTTTGTTTAGAAATATTTAGTATTCATATATACTATATGGCCCAGAAAAAGAAAGGAATACAAAAACAGTTCTAAAAAAGAAATACAAGACAGTTAATATAAAAAAGGGGGACTTTTATCAAAGTCAATAAAATAAATATCTTATTGAAAACATCTTTATCTGAGTTTTAAACAAATTCTCTTAAATGTTGTTAATGATATCGCCCACATGAATCCAGTACTGATGCTCGACTGATAATGGAATCTAACAGAGTGCACAAAAGCTTTTAGACTCACATTATTTGGGCTTGGTTTTGGTCTGGGAATAGTGTGGGTGAGTCCTGCTGAATTAGCTGAAAGACTATGTGATAATGTAGAAGAACATCTAATTCTGTCTGTTCTTCATAGAGCCAGCTTCACTAACAGTCTACAGAAGCTAAGTGCTCAGCTTCACGATCAGATCATGTATTTACTAGGGCTGTCAGTCGATTAAAATATTTAATCGCGATTAATCGCATGATTGTCCATAGTTAATCGCGATTAATCGCAAATTAAATCGCACATTTTTTATCTGTTCTAAATGTACCTTAGAGGGATATTGTTCAAGTTTTTAATACTCTTATCAACATATGAGTGTACAACTATGCTTTATATGTTTGTTTATTATCATTTGAACAATGACAAATATTCTCATGAATATTAAACACAACAACCTCTGAACATTACAAATATTCGCCTCAATTCAACCTAGAACCTCTCTCATACAATACTGTGTGTGTGTGTGTGTGTGTGTGTGTGTGTGTGTGTGTGTGTGTGTGTGTGTGTGTGTGTGTGTGTGTGTGTGTGTGTGTGTGTGTGTGTGTGTGTGTAGGATCGTTGGAGCTATGTGCAGCTCAAGGCATATATGCCTGTGTGTATGAGCTGTGTTGCGGCACTATCCGTGCTGAGTGTGCTGTCTGGCTACCTGCATAAAGTCAAGTGCTCGGCGCAGTTGTCGGCGAAATGTCGCTCCTCTGTTTTCATTGAAACAGCTCCTTATATCCGTTAGCTCAGCTAGCTAGCACCAGATGCTAACAACAACACGTAAGGTGTGCTTCGCTCGCGCCACACATACACACACCCTCCCGGTCCTCCCGATGGCCAGGCCGGGCCTGCCGGTGAGCGTGGAAGTGTGGTCTGCCACAAGCGGGCAGCAGGAGCGGGGCTGTCAGCATCAGCTTGTAGATGGTATTTTAAACTCGATGCGCTCTGAAACTACGGCGGCCGAGGACAAAAAATACACATGCGTTAATCGCGTTAAAATAATTAGTGGCGTTAATTTTTTTTTGCGTTAACGCGTTATTAACGCGTTAACTTGACAGCCCTAGTATTTACATATTGATATAAAACAACATGGCATTGAGCTGAGCTGCCTGAGTCACCGTTTTCCTGAGCTACCTCTTGGATCATTTCAAAGAAAAGTTTAGCAGTAGAATTAAGATACCAGTTTTTGAGGTGATCTTATCCTTTGTTGGGGTACTCACTGGATTCGAAGGGGCTGGATGTGGTCATGTTGTCCTGGCAGGAGGAAAGACTTCGTCTGGGGGTAGCAACAGAGTCTCCGGCTTCTAAATGAGGACCGGGGGTCGGGTCATCTCCTCCCTCCGTGAACTGTAAAATGGTACGGTCCAGGCTTTCCGGATCTCCGTCTGCTTCGGGTTCCGTTTGACAAACACGCGTTGGGGACAGTTCTCCATCCTTTCCTTCTTCTCCGTTGAGCCGAAGCACACTCTCACGGTGGCGTTTGGGGCTGCCGGTTCCATTGCACGGCGATGCTGGATCCTTTCTTTTCCTCTTCTGTTGAGACAGCACAGAATGCAGAAACTCAACAAACAACTGGAGCCATGTTCAAGCGCAAGACACACAGATGTCTTAAGAGATATAACCGTAGAGGTGTCACAATAGCCCTTTTTACATGTCATACACAAAATTGTGCTATTGGAGAAGTGATCCCTTTAGTGTTTTAAAACATAGCGGTCTCTTTTAAGTCAAATATATGTGATGCATTGAACATGACAAAACATTATAGATACAGCCTCAATGCTAGGGTCTTATATGCTCCCAAGCTGCATTCAATTCTTTTGAATAGGTATTCATAATTCCATTTAATTGACATTGATGGAAATGTCTGAGGGTTTTTGTTGGAGTGTTATGGAAACAACATCATGACTTTTAAGTAAAAGTTACATAAAGGCTTATTCAAAACATGATGCCATTTAAAAACACACTTACAAAATAGTCTGCATGCCTGTTCTGTTGCTTTATGCCTTTTATAAGAAAGTTTGGATAAAGTTTACGCTTCTGTGAGACTCTCAGTACGGCACTCACCACACTGTTTTGTACTTCTTTTTCTGGATCAGACAACCTGTCCTTGATGAACTCATCACAACTTCCGGTATCATCTACAGGCTCCCATCTCAGTAACACCCCACAACCTGTATCAGACAGAAAGATAAGCAAACAATCAGGCTAGAAAAACACATACAGTTCTGTCAAACTGAAGAATACTACTACTACTACCTACTACCACTACTACTACTACTACTAGAAAGTAGAAAAAAGTATATCCTTGTAAGGGAAATGCTGGGTAAATTCAGCTTTGTTTCAGTAAAACACTAGCATTAACCCTGAAAAGGACATTGGACAGAAGTTCCGGTGGAAAGCAGGAAAATCTAAATCTTTCTTAGTCTTAAAATAAGAGATAGTCAAAAGGACCCAAAAACAGGAGCACAATAGAAACCGTGATTCTGAATGCATTCATGTTACACACCTACAACTTCAGCGTATTTGAAGTTGTCTCCGTTGTCTTTTCCTCTTATAACCTGCTTGCCATCTTTGTTTTCCTCTCTGTCCTCTTCGTCATCAACATTTTGTGACCTTCTGCAGAGTCTTGACCTGAAGACACAAAATAATGAACACAACGCTCATTTTTTAGCACAAGCAACATGCTACAGTGTTACACTTTATATACTAAGAAGAATACCTAAACACTAAACCTCTAAGACTAAACAGACAAAAACTCATGCATAAACACATATTTGATCTAAGTTGAGAAAAATTTCTGTGTGGTATTATTCCAAATAAAATCAGCATGTTTTCTGCCTGGAAAGAGCCAACTCTTAAAAGGTCATTTCTCATTACACCGTAATAAATAAAACCTCCTACTGGTTTTGTGGCTAATTTGGTCGGTTATTCACAGGTCTGTGCATGTAAACCATCACATTATCCTGTATTTAGAATTGTATTACTCATCAGTACAACATCATACATAAACAGAGACATTTTATTTTCTGCAAGTGAGACCCATTTTCTGTCTTATTATTTAGAGTTAAATGACAGTGGAATCAATTCTCAAACCCTCAGCAAGAAAGCACATTTCCTACATTTCTATTTATCCATTTAACAGTTGATTCCTACCTTTGAGAAAGTGGGGACTTTTTCTTTTGGTTGCTTTTAGGGGTTTGACTTCTGTTTTTATCAGCCTCCTTCTGACTGGACCTCCTGTCTCTGCAGATCAGAGGCTCCTCTTTGCTTCGCCCACTCTCCAACGGTGTACTTGACCCTCGTCTGCATTTCCTTGAAGTTGGACTCTGTGTTATTCTTTCCATGTAGGCCTTACCCTGTTCTGTCTCTAGGACATTGGTCAGGATCAGACAGGGCTGCCTCCTACAGGATGAAACACAGAAGCAGTTATTCACAACCTTTCTAGAGCAACGTTCTGTCTGCAACATTGTCCACCATTTAATGTGTCCTGGCCAGCTGTGTCCATACCAGCTGATCAAGAGGGAGGGGTTTAGATCAGCTATGTGTGCAGTCATGATAAGCTTGGCCTTGAGACATGGTGCATATAAGCACTCTTTATTTTTTAAGTAGGAGCATATTAGAGCAATGTGCAACACTGCTACTGTACACACAAACAATAGACAGCTGGCAATCTTTAAAATTCAGCATTGTAGACAAAACTTGGGAAGACGATGAACATACAAACAGTCTCGGTAGTGTGATAATGATGGTATTCATCACAAAAGTCATAAAGACCATAACTGCTTAAAGACATGTTTTTATGTCATGGTTTTAAAGTTTTTAAAAATTGAAAAAAGAAGAGGCTTAAAAATACAGTACCCTCTCCCCAATTAAAATGGTGCCAATCAAAACAAAATAAACGAGCATGTGTACATATAGCATATAGTTCAAGCAAAGCAGAAAGCAAGCTTGGAACAATAACGTATCAAACAGTTAAGCTTAGCATAGACAACACTACACATTTATAGTTTTAACTGATAGCAGAACATTAATCAGGTGTTTCTGTCTGCAAACAGCAGTAACAAAATCCATTTGTTCTTCTCACCTTGCCATTTCCAGTGTGACTGCAGCAGCGTGCTTGTGATCAAGCAGCGTGAATCCATTTGTATGCTGTGAATCACAATGTTTGAGTTTGCAACCTGCAAATGCAGTCCAGGAAACCTGTGAGAAGGGAAGGTAACAGAGCCAGTCTTGTGAAAATAACCAGAAAAACCTCACCACCACCACCTTAACATTTGTCTATGTGGTCATACAGAGAAGGATCGCTGTACCTGTCTTTCTAACTTCCCACACTTTGGTGAGAGACATGGCATGGAGATTTTGAGTGGGTTTCCCACCTAAAATTAACAGGGTGGTTAGTTACTGTGTTTGTATAAATTAAAAAACAAAAAGTGCAAATGAGCAAAGCATGTAAGTAAGAATTTCATTATGTGTCTATGTGTTGAAGCATGTGCACTGGAATAAAGCAGCAATCATAAATCAGGAAATTGATAAGTTGATTGTAAGAGAATACATTTTCTAATTTGACGATTGGTTTTAATTTTATTAAAAATACTACTAGTTCCAGCTCGTTAATTTGAATGATTTGCTGATTATCTCTGCCTTGCCTTATATCAATAATATATTGATTATTTTCGTGGCTTTGTCAGACAAAACAAGCTATTTGAAAACATCAACTTGGGTTTCACAGAGCTTTAAAATACATTACTTTAACATGTCACATTTTATAGATCGTATAATTAACTTAAAACACACAAAAAATTAACACAGCAGCAGTTTACTATGGTAACTGTAGCATTGGCAATTATGCAGAAATAGCTATTTACAGCTCATCATGCTTCCGCTGTAATGTGTCCTCTTGCCCTTATGGAGAACCATTTATTTTAACAAAAGGGAAGTAAGCTCACAGATAAACATCATTTTAAAGTATACCATTAGCAATCACAAAAGCAGGTCAGAGCCATTAAATAATACATCGCAATGAGCTTATGCTTTACATGTGAACAACAAATCTATTATGGTAGCCATAAAGCAAGCTTTCCTACAGAATTTCTCCAGTTAAGCAATTCATGCTGCGCAAAAAAAAGCACACATGCACATGCATGTGAGGAAAACATGAGTCACACATACCAAGTTATTGTCAACATTAAATGGAATAGTTAAGGCTCTTCTTCGATCCATCATGGTCTACAATTTTGAGACACAGCAAGAACACTGAAAGACAAACAAAGAAAATAAAAATGATTAAGTGTCACAAATTAAATCGTACATAAATGTAACATGTATTTTAAAAAACGGGTTTCATTCACTAAGCAATAACCAATGTGTTTTTAAAGTAAAAAAGGTCCTGTATAACCTAGGAGGTTCAACCACGTAATTTCAACAAACAAGGTTTCACATGTTGAGTTTGTTCGACACTTTACAAAATGTTTACAACCATACCAAAGAAAAATGTGTCAGAAGCTGGCTGTGATGTTTGATTTATTATTTGGATTAGCAAGCAACAGTAACACTATTTCACAAGATATGTTGCTCAATCAGACCATGTGTGACCCCTGTACATAAGCAATGCAAACAGATGATGGAATACAAATATTTAAACAAAAACGAGGACAACATTACCCAATTATACTAATTTAATGAAATATTAAGCAATTTGCGATGCAGTGCTTTTTATTTGTTAGTTTGATATATTTATTTTGTTTTTACGTATTACTTTCGCTGTGTTTTATAACAGTATTTGTAGTTTACTTTTTAAAAACTACCGTTTACAATAGGGAAAAAAACGATAAACGGAGCTTTGAAAAAAAGCCTTTTAACTATGTTATTTACAAAATGTATGTAGCACAGATAGCACACAAGTCACGTTAACGCTTCCTATTGATAACAGGAAACCCGTATTGCAGATATGTCAATGCCCACCCCAAAAATTACCACATATCTGATTTTAAAATTGATTAAAGTTACATTTCTCACAATCGAAAGTGAAAACCCTCAATAGCTAGTGCTAGCGTTAGCCGGCAGTGCTAACGTTAGCTTGTTGAATGCTACCATGTCTATTATGCTAGCTAGCAGAGATACAGCTTACCGTAGACACGTGATTCTCTTCAGACCAACAGGTAATATAAGGAGACTGTAGGCCAACTATTTCCACATGAACGTTTCCACCAGCATTTTACAAAACACAGCAGAGTCACATTTTGTTGGGCTCAGTGCTGCTAATTGCGCTCCTATGCTCCTTAGCAACATCCGGTAGACACCAGAAGTGCAACAGGAATAACAGCGAGGTGCACAAAGAGCTGACATTTGTTCCCGGGAAGGATGGGTGAGCAAAGTAACTAAGCACGTTCAATTCAAGTACTGCATTTTTACAGTACAATTGTGAGATATGCAATTCAGATATTTTTAAATATAAGAAAGCTTTGGGCTACCACCACAGTGTATCACGTGTACAGGTAGGGTAGGTAATTCACTTCAGAAACACTGTTATATTCCATGGAATGCTCTTAACATCCCGATAGCAATGAATATATTAAATGCGTTGACAATAAATACAAATATTTCATTAGTGGAAGCCGTGGCGCTGTAAAAAGCAAGTCCAATTATCTGCCTCGGCCCATCTCGTGCACAAACTTATCTCGTGCCCTCATCGGTCATGTGCGCGTTCGTGTGTGTTGAAGGAAGGGGCAGATTTTTTTCGGTTGTGTACTTTCACATTCAGCTAGTTTCTCCATTCTTACCTACCCTACCTTTAAGTTAAGGTACAAAAGTAGCATATTAGCATGAGAAAATGCACAAGTAGCCTACCAAAAGTATAAGTAGGCCTACCCATTATTAAGAGTAATGTAAAATTGTGTAAAAAGTATTGATCCATTGAAGTGTTGAAACTAGTTTCTTATATCCTAAACTCTAATCATATACTAGAAAATGCATTTCCTGCAGAAAATGCGTGCGAATGCTGTAAACTGTGTATATTTGTGGCTGAATTTAGCTGAAAAAGCTGAATATGTTATTAGCTGCTTTTATCTACAAAAATGCAGAAAAAGCTGAATATGTTATTAGCTGAATGGTAGCTGCTTTTAGCTACAAAAATGCAGAAAAAGCTTAATATTTAAAAGAAAAGGTTTAAAAAAAGGTATAAACGACAACATGTATAGCCTTGATGTCCTGAAATAGCTGAATAATGTAATAGTTGAATGGTTTCTGCAGCTGAAAATAGGCTGAAGGAGTTATCAGATGTAAGTAGTAGTGAATGAATTTGTATTAAGAAGAGAAAAGAAAGTAAAAAGGCTTGGGAAAGCAGCAGAATATTTTGACTGCAAACTTTTCGACTAAAACCATACGTCACCAATAATGTATACAATATGTGGAACCTGTTGAAGTCAGTATGAAGTCTCCATCAGACAGAAAAGAATAGGCTGATACAGTCTGTTAAAGTCCAGTATGTTTGTCAGTATTTGTTTCTGTGCTGAGCACCTAATCATAACAAATAATCATAACACCTGTGTGAGCCCATCAAAGCTTTCAATCTGCCCAGCAACACCATGGTTACCAGCTGCAGTGAATGCATTGAGGATCATATCTGACAATTTTGCCACCTGTTCAAAAACTATCGCTCCTATCAAAAAATGAACAGACCGTGAGCATCAGGGAACCCCAATGAACTGATATATGTTGTTTTTTGGGGTTTTGTGTGGTAAATGTGAAGATGAGAGCAGTTTGTCTAAAGTGTACTTCTCTCTGTTCTGAAGAAAGATCCGGATTTTTTTAACATGGGAATCAATTGGGAGCTAGGTGGACTTTTTGTCTCTTCATGCCCTCAAGAGGCATTTTGTTAATTCTTTTTTAATTTTCCAACCTAGGAGAGGTTTTCCTAAGTTTTTCATGAAAAATTATGTCTTCCCCTTATTTCCAGCTGAAGGTCTTGTGATCATTTTAAAGTTGGAATGAAGTCTCAAGCTGAAAGTATGTGGAAGGAGAAGCATTTGGCGTAAGGTGTAGTTAAAGAGGATTTGAAGAGTCGTCCCATTGACTTCCATGTTAAAAAAATAGTTTAAAAAGCTGAATATTTCAAAAAGGTTTCCCATCGATTCCTGAAAAGGCTGAATAGTTTAATATTTGAATGGTTTCTGTAGCTGAAAGTAAGCTGAAGTTATGGAAAGCCAAAGTATTGGCTGAAATAAGGGGAATAAAGATTCGAAGAACTATAGTGGAATGATGTAAACAGCATTCGCACTAATTAAATGAAAATATTATATTTTTTAAATGTGCTTTTTTCATAATTTTTGCATTACACCTTTGCGTTTCTTAATCAGTCAAGTCAAACTTGGATTAAAGGTTTTATTTCTTATCTCTATTTCTTTATACTTTATACTTAACCTAATAACAATAACCTTTCGCAAGAATAAAGACAGCAACTGTAGCAACTTTTTTTTAATTGTTTTATTTATTGTAACAGCAGAAGAAACATCAGGCCTGCTCAGCCCCTGGAGAGAGGTTGGTGAGTTGGCCTTCATAAACTGCAGAATACAGGCTTTTCTCACAGAAAACATGATGACTTACCAGGTACTAATAACATACAGTTTGGATTGCATTCAGGTGCCTGTTTTGTGAGTTAGCTCAAACATGGAAAAGAGTCATTGTTATTAGTTGCACCTGTTTTTTTCCTATGGTAAGACAAAATGTGCTGTGAAAAAGGATGTGTGTCATTAGCTCGATATTGGTCCCTGAGTACAGCATAGACACTGGAAAGAAGTCCGTAAGGGTCTGTTTGTACAACTTTAGTTTGGCCAAATATATGTTGACCATAAAATGTAAACGGTTCTGCATATACAACATTGAATTATCCATTATCTCGTTTTACTGTTATGCCCAAATCCACTGCGGAGACCACAGTTCCAGTGTCCAGCATGATCTTTAACGTCAGGAAGAGCCAGAATTTTGCACAGACGTTCCTGAGGACGTCATCAAGCATGCTGCTCCACCAACACCTTCCTCAGGTGCTGGAATCAGAGCGGCCGCAGTAATGCTTCCTCTTGACTCGTGTCCAGCTAAGTGGAAAATAAACATAAATATGAGTTAGTTACTTATACAGCATAATACTCCTTGTGTACCTATACCCTCATGGATATGTTTCATGACATAATGGTAAGTCAAATCAAGCTAAATTAGGTCTGAGCATGTAAAAAAAATATCAAGTTTGGCAAATAATATTCTTAAATTAGATTCGATTTTTTGATCGAAAACCAAAACTGTCCCATTCAGTAGCATGGCCATGGGGCACAGTCAATATTCCACAAAGATCTGAAGAATAAACAGTAAGATGACTGCAAAAACCAAATATCTGTAACTGTATGATATGCAGGGATCATACAGTTAAAGAGTTGTCAGTTTATTGTTCAGAGTATACACAGGGTTCATTATGTTCTAGAAGTTATTTCTGTTTCCTTTGCAGAAGTTGTAGTAGAGGAGGTTGTCTTACCACTAGCACTACATGGTGTTGTGATGGGCTTTTCCAGTTGCTCTCCTGCATCAATGGAGGCCCGGATCTTCCTCACCACGTAGATGCTAGCTGTGATGTGAAGCCAAACGATAAAATAACTGTTAACAGGTACAAATATAGCACATATACCTTACAGGATAATTATTAATACTACATTAAGAGGTAGAAGTAGTAGCCTATTCAGAAACATTTTACAGCAAAAAATACCTCTAATTTCAGTAAATATAAATATTTCCCTGTGAAATGTAGCAAAGTATATGTGTAGAGTAACTTCAAATGGATAATCAAATAAAGTATAGGAAGGCCTATTTCAACAAATGTAGCCTGCTTCCCACCACTCCATGTAATTAGTAGGCTAATTGTTTTCATATATTTCTCTCTCCTCGGCGTGGGCGCGGTCATAAAGGTTGAATACAGGGGGAGAAGAGAACAAAACGAAAACAAATCTTACCTTTTATTATCAGTCAGACCATGGTTGTTTCCTTATTTGTATCTATTCGGTATAACCTAACATGTAACCTCTTCCGTTGCAGGTAAACGTCGCTGTCTGCACCCTCCAATATTGTGTTATAAAACCTGAGCTGTTACAAAAGCATTCAGCCAATTACATTCCACGGATAATGACCAAGGCGGGGCTTAAAGCTTGTACACGCATTCTGATTGGCTTAGCTGTTACACAATTGCATAATACGAAGCGCATGATACATATCCGTAGAAGAGAGTTTAAGATGAGTTCAACAGCGCAGATAATCTTCCTGCTTGAGACAGGCTCATCTTAGAAAAATGGTAAGATAGGTGCAGTAGTGGAAGAAATATTCATTTACTTAAGTATAACATTAATACCAAAGTAAAAAATACTCCATTACAAGTAAAAACTGCCTAAGTAAAAGTACAGGTGAAATACTGGATCATTTCAACAGTTACTTAAATTAGTTATTTTAAGGTTAGAGAGCAAATGTTCGCTAGGGGTTTTAATTAACAACTTATCTGAAACTTGACATCAAACTACACAAGTATAAGAGTTCAGCCTCCTGCCTTCAGGAAGAAGGTTCCTCAGCCTCAGCTCACGCACCTCCAGGCTGGGCAACAGCTTCCTCCACCAGGCGGTCAGGCTGCTGAACTCTCTCCCCTCCCTCCATCTCTTCCGCCCTCTGACATCTCTCCCCTGAACTCTCCACCCTGCCTGCTACCTTTCTCCCCTGCCCCAAATGGTCCTGGACTCTAACCCCCTAACTCACTTTTCTGCCCATCTCCCATGCTCCTGCACTGAAACTGTACTTTAAACACTTAAATTATATTGACATTTTAAACTGTATACCCCGGTTATCTATGCCCTTTGTTTTGTTTAATGTATACCATGTTTATCTAGGCCCTTTTTGTTTTTTGTATATATGTCACACTGTAGGACTGCGGGAAACGATATTTCGATATTTCTGGATGTACAACAAGTAGAATTATTGACAATAAAGCTGACTTTGACTTTTGATATTTACAAAAAGGTTAAAGGTTATTTAGAAACAGTAAATAATTGCTTTTTTCAAAATTAAGCACATGCTTGAATGAATGAAAGGAAACAAAACAAATTGGGGTGATCCATGTAATAATTTATTGTCAGGCATTTTATTGCAATTGACAGAGCTTAAATTATCCTTGTCCAATCTTAACAACCATCATGAGTAACTATTCATGTAAAGCAGGGTGAAACCTACCTGGAATAAACACTGCACAAATCTTTTTCACAATAAGAGTACAGCAGTTTCTCATACAGTTCTCTTTGTATCTTCAATATATACACATAGATTTAATTAACTTAAAACAGCTTCACACAGCAAAACAACCACAACAAGTTCACACCGGAAACAGACGCATTCATTCATATCATTACACTATTTTTTTTACAATAAAAAATAAAGTTGCAATCACCAGGGAAACAAACATAGTTAGTGAGGAGTCAAAGTCGGAAGGAATGAGCTGAAGTTGAAAGGAGGAAGGGTGAATTGGTTCAGTGTATACATCAGTGTAGGAGGATTTATTTATGTAGGCAAATGTAAGAACAAATACTGAAATGTCAATGTTTTTTGTCCGTTATCATGTCAGCATTGTAAACAAAGAGGTGACTCCATATTAAGCCCTTCCTCCCCTCAAGTTGTCACGTTTTGTTTCACTAAACAAGACCTCACAAAACACACAAACATTCACTGGAGGGATTAAAGAGGAGTGTTGATGGGTCAGGACCTAATCCATCCTGATCTTCTGGTTGGTCATCCTGTAGATGATGCTGTCGTATCCTGGGTCCATGTTCCACAGGTTGTATGAAGTGACGATGACGGCGAGGGCCAGAGCGATCATCAGCCACAGCACAATGTTGAAGATCACAGCATACTGGAAGTTGTACTTGTAGGCCAGGTTGTAAGGGCTGCCGGGGTTGCTCTATAATGTAATAAATCCAGAAAAGTAGACGCATTACTTAAATAACAAACCTTCAACCTTTTCATCTTCATCACTTTGCATGCATTGCAACAGGATGTACTAAGATCTACTAACTATTAGGAACCACCTCCCACCATCTGACTCCCATTCCCTTTAGCCTTTTTAAAGAGTTGCTGATCAAAGCATTCCTTGTTTCCAGACCTAAGTCATAAAAACCAAGAAGCATGGACTACAACAGCAATCCCACTGTAAATACTAACAGTGTAGGTTTTGTTATTTCAGTGTCATATTTCTCACCATTGATAACATCACCCCAACACGAGACATGTACGGTACTTTAAATCATCAATAGAGCTTTGTCATATACTTTTTTCACAGTACACATTTAAACTTTTTGTATAGCATCAAAGGCACAAGGGAAACTATCAAGACCATGAAACCAGCTCAATAGAAATGCAGTTTATGATTTCACACATGGCATAATATGCAAACACCATAAACTTAAAAGTAGTTGCCAGTTTATTAAGTAGAACTAACTCAAACTAATGCATTCTAATACAACAGCCCTGCAATAAACTTTATTTAAATGAAGGTAGTAGTGTGACGTGCAACAAGTAATCATGACTTACGATCTGTTTGGATTCCAGGATTGAACGGGACTTCCTGGTCAAAGGAGCCTGAAAGGTCTTCACTGTAACCACCTCCACCACAGTGCTGTTGCCATATAGACCATACACATCCTCTCCAAACTACAATGAGAAAAAGTATTATTATACACAGATGACAGATTTAAAATAAAAATGAGGATGTAAAAGTAAGTAAGGCCAATTTAGATTGTCTACTTACTTTCTGCAGAACGGTGGCGAGGATGGCGGTGGCGTCGCGGTACTGAGGAGAGTCCTGGCCGTAGACCCTGCTGAGCTCCTCCAGGCCGGACAGCTCCAGAGAGTACAGGTCCGGAGAGTGATCCTTCGCCAAGTGTTTGTGTCTCTGCAGCTAGAAAACATGTAAAAGACAAAAGACATCTTAGCCATAATCCAAGAGTGTTATTACAAATGTAAGGCTGATTTAAAGGTCCCCTATTATACTGTTTTTCATCAATATATTATAAGTCTCAGATATATACAAAACATGTCTCTGAAGTGTTTGGCTCCACATACCAAACAGATCATTGCAGCATCCCATAATCCCCTCTGTTTCAGCCCTGCTTCAAAAGTGCTGATTCTCTGTCTGTTACTTTAGATGAAAATAAGGAGCCCCTCCCCACGCCCCTCAGAGATATTTGGTTAAAAATAACACAATGGTGCTCTAGGAGGAGATTCAGGTCATAAGGTGGGCGGGTGTTACCTTGGTTGGTTATTGGCTAATGGTTACACAAGCCAAAAAATCGTTATGACATCATAAAGTGGCCAAAATCTGATTAGCTCATTTTCAGACAGGTTTTTATATAAATGGATCAGAACAAAAAGTGAGCGAATCTTTTTTCCTGAAACTTTCAGAATCTCTTTACACAGAGGGGACACATGTTTATGTATACAAGACATGAAAAAGTGGATTTTGCATAATAGGTGACCTTTAAGCAAAACCGGACAACTTACCAGAGCGGTGATATCGTGCAGGACTTGGACTTCAGACAGGAAGAGCAAATCAGCCTAGAAAGCAGAAACAGTTAAGAGGTAAGAATAAACAAGAGACTTCCAGTGAGACGAACATAGTTAACAGAAATAGTTCAAATCTGGTCAATCTAGTCACTTTATTTGAGGAACCTTCAAGAATCAAAAGGTATTTTGGTGCTATATATATTTAATTAAGTGTACTAGCAACAATACAAAAAATGATATCTGTTTTTAATCATATGCAAAAATACATAGTAAATAAGTATATTAAAAGGATAGTGATATCCCAGTTAAAGTCAGCCATCATGTTGACGCAGATGTGTCTCTAAAAAGTACATGGTGGTTGTTAAAAGCCAGCACAGCCTTGAGTGTGTACGGTGTTGCCCTTTCAAACTCACCTCTGCATTCCTGCTGAGGGAGTTGAGCGGCAGGGAGGCCAGCACCGAGCCGTCCTGGGACAGGCGGGCGCGGATCTGCTGCAGGGTCACTGGCAGGTCCTCGAACACAGCATTGGCTTTGCCCAGCATATACAACCTCTGTGAGACACAACAAACACATTAAAAAAATCTAACAGATGAGTGATTGCACACATGGTGAGTATTCCCTGTACAGTCTCAGTATATTTTCATTACCTCCTCACTGGGGGCCAGCTGCAGCACTACAGGAGTGTCCTCAGCAAACAGATCGTGGACTGTCTCTGCAACACTGTCCAAGGTGAAGGGAACCGGCTGTGAGAACAAAGAAGAAGAAGAACCACTGAATAACTAAGCCAAATGACATTGGATTGTTCAGAAATATATGATATCTGATGTGCAAAAGATCATAACTCCACAGTCCCGTCTGACTCACATTTTCCAGGGGGTAGGAGGCCACACTATTAGGCATGTCCAGGCTATCCACTCCTCTCACCACCACCAGGACGTTGGCTCGGGGACGCTGGAACAACGGACCAGCCTTAAGGCCAGGCCAGGCCAGATCCTGTACAAATGAACACACATTGTTAAGGTGAGCTCCGCATAATCACAAACTTACACATGCAGTAAACTGGTTTTTCTGGCCTTTTGCGTGGCAGCCGAAACAACTTGTCGAAAAAACCTTTGGTCTCCATCAACCCCTGAGGGTAAGATCAGGCCCTTTAGCTGCTAAATCCTCTATTGTTTACCAGCTAGAATTTAAGTGTGTCTGTCTGCAGATTGTATAGAGCAGTGGTTCTCAACTGGCGTTGGACTGGAAGTACCGGAGACCATAAACGGTTTTGAAAACTTCAGTCACGTAGTGATCATCTTCTCAATAAAACATCTTTGCTGATGTTTTTTCGAGTCTTCTGGCCAAACAGAATCAAGATTGTTGCCGGAAGTCCCCACGGAGAATAACTTTGCGGTAGAACTATTCTTTATACATCCATGGGTACAACTTCAGATGAAAATGAACACCTAATGAAATATGAACCCCGGTTTGATGATTGACAGGTCACAGAACTATGGGAGCTATCTACCCTACCCACAATTTAAAAGTAATTCACACAGAATATCTCCTCTTTGCTCTTCTCTCTGTGTGGAGCAGCAAGTTCAGCTGTCAGAACAAAGTGAAAAACAATGGCATAAAATATTATTAATATGTAGGGTGGTAATACATTTATTTATTTTCTTCTCAGAGTGTACCAGAATGCATAGTTTATATGTTAGTATTTGTAAAAATCTCTTGGGGGAGAATCCCCCCAGACCCCCCTTCTGGGATTGGGTTTTCAGCATGTGTGCCTCTTTATGTTATACTGTTCAGCTTTGATTCCATCATCTCATTAAACCTGTTTTAAAAGCATACTTTAGTTCTATGAAGGGATATAAGGGATATATGCACTGTATTTCACTTTAATTCATATTGTATGCTGAAAAGCGTATATATTACACCACGATTTTTTGTTGAATAGATTTGAGTGGTTCGAAATTTCGGGTCACGATCTATTGACAAAGGAAAAAGTGGGTCCCGAGGTCTGACCAGTTGAGAACCACTGGTATAGAGGCCCTGTGGAGCCTTTTAGCTGAAAAAACAACCCAGACTTTAGAGGTTCAGTTCAGACAGTCTGAATGACATTATAAAGAAAGAAAGGGGTATTACCTCGCTATAGTTTTTGGCATTGCTATTGCATACATTCTTTTTTATAATATATACCAGAGCCCCTTAAGCTTCTTTTGAATAGCAACTAGAAAATAAAGCACCTCTTGAACAGAGAAGCCCATGGTTAGAGCCACCAGGTCAGGGATCTTCTCTCCAGAGATGGGCCAGTCTCCTTTCTGGAAGGACACAAAGTCTGGAGACTGCAGCACCGTTAAACTGTCGCCATGTACACCTGTGAGACAAAATGAGAGGATGTTCAATCCCAGTAAAACATGTGGAAAATGTAAGAATGAAATATTAAGTCACAGTAGAAATATACCCAGGAAGAAAACATTTACTAAGCCAAACCGAGTATATATTTTCAATTGAGTGTAAAATCTACTTTTCCTCCTAAATATAGAGTGACCTATCATTTATTTATTATATAGGGAATAATAATGACATGCAAAGTCAGTTTCTGCCTAACAACCTGAACATTTATTTTCAACTCATTTTAGTGAAATCCAAAACATGTATTCAATCAGACATGAAAATTGACAGTGACCTCTAAATGAGGAAATGTACTGCTATTACCACCTGACCTTATTTCATAATAAAAGTATAATGTTTATATTTGTGCCATATATCATTGCAATTGACTTAATGCCTTCTAACTAAATAGGCCTAGGTATAATAGAATACATTTATGTTTGTCTTGAATGGATTCCAATAGTTTAGTGCTGTCACAAATAATTGTTAGAGTCGGTTTTTTTATGCAGAAATAGCAGGAAATGTTTGTTTTTTTGTCTCCCAAACATTTCCTGCTTTTATCTTATTGATCTTATATTAAACGGAATATATTTGGCTTTGGTAATGACAAATACCATTTTGAAAGACATTACTGTGGACTCTGAGAAACTGGAATAGACATTTTACATGTTATAGACGATTTATCAAGTGACCTAGAAAACGGCACCATAATTGATAATGAGAATAAACGTTAGTTGAAGTGTTTTAAACTGAAAACGAAGACTCAAACATATTAATGTCATGTCATCTGTTGTTTTGCTATTTAAGACAGCAGGCCCTTTAAAATGAGAAGCCAAGTCCCTTGTGTCAGTGTAGTGTTATAATTAACTCTGCTATGTTAAATGCACATTACAGCAAACAGCAGTTTTCTCCACTGGACTTCACAGGTCACAGTCAACTCTACCCACTGTAACCAGCACTACAGCTCCGTGCACACAGGCATTAACTCGTGACAGAGAGCCTGTGATAAATGTTAAAGAGGAACTAGCAGTGAACAGCCGGTCCCATGACAGCACAGCCTTGTGTGAATTACTAACCAGCAACAAAGCGGAAGCAGATAAATGTATTTCTTTATATTTTACATGACCACGAATAATCTGTAAACCCCAACAACACACATCCTTATCCTCAATGCTTTGCTAATGCGTTAGCAACGGGCTATCAATATGATATGTATTTAAACCCCCTTGTTGAAAGCTCGATCGTATTAGATACTCCAATTCTACGCGTATAACAATATGATTTCACACATTCCTATTAATTAACATCACAGTATTACACCTAGCTTTAGGTTGTATTAGAAAGCTAAAAGGCGATGCTAACGAAGCTAGGTTGCCATTTGCAAAAACGGTGGAGACATGACGCTATTATGTTATATTTAAGAAGAAAAAACACATCCTAAAAGACGGGAATCGTGAATGTCTTTCTTCACACATTACTTACCGCTTGTGATAAAGAAACAGAGGGCAAACGCCACGGATAAAACAGCCTCCATCCTTCGGCAGTTTGTCAGCGACATCTTTCTCCTTGGTGCAGCAGAGATCAGCTGACCCGACGTCACGGAACCGCAAAGGATGATGGGAAAATATCTGTCACTGAAAGATATGAGGAACCATTTCTCTACAGGAAAATAAATGTTTGCGGAGCTCTCTATTTTAAGTTGTTATCGTTTCCTCAGTAGAATAGGTGTCCTTTTTTAGTATTAAATTGAAAATAACATGGCTTCTCACATAAACATGTGTAATCCCCAACGAATTGAAAGAAAAATCACTTCACACATCTCCTAACACTTCCACTGGTGGTTTTACTACCTTAATAACATCTGGTTAATTAAGGTCTAAAAGCTTTTGCATCAAGGATTTATTTTGTATTGCATTTGCTTAATTTTCGTGATTATTCTTTAAGCAACCCTTTAGGACACAACATCTAGCAAAACATGAAAACTCACACAGATAATAAAGGAAATGAAAACATAAAAGTCCTGTTTGTGGACTGTTTTTGTGTATGTTTCTTTCTTAAAGCAGTAATCAAAATCTTTGTCCCCATTTAAAAAAAAAATGTAATTGTTATTTTAATTGGTTGTTGTTGCCAAACATCTTTTCATTCAATATTTGTTCAAGTTTTATATAAAAATGTTTTTAAAAAGTAATGAATTTAATTCTTATTATCATCACTTAATTTGTATTCTTTTTTATTCTTTTTGTAAAAAAAATCATATCAAATATGTTTATATCTTTTTTTTCAAGTTAGTTTTTATGATTGTATTATTGCATTTTATTTATTTCATTATCATTTTATTTTATTAATTTATTATTATTCTATTTATTTAATTATCATTTTATTTTTATTTTATTTTTTTATTGTTATTATTATTTTATTTTTTATTTTCCATTTTTTTCACGTCCCTCGGAGGTAGGGGGGGGGGTCGTCTACCTGAGGCTGGCCTCCAGTTGTACACTGTACTCTGTACTCTGTACTCGGGTTGACTGCCCTTTACCGCCCTCCCAACTCATGCGATCTTCACCATTCACCCACACACACCATCTTGCCTCAATTATTCCTGTATTTATGCATTCATTTATTTGTACTCGTGTCATGTTCTGTCCGCTATACCTGTGTGCTCGTTGTGTGCATAAAGGTACAAATTCCTTCCAAATCACATCACAGCAAGACCTATAGTCAGGTGTTCATGGTTATCTGTCTAGCAGTCTGACCCGAACCTCAAAAGTCTGGGTTGTTTTTTCAGCTAAAAGGCTCCACATGGCCTCTATACCATCTGCAGACAGACACACTTCAATTCTAGCTGGTAAACAATGGAGGATTTAGCAGCTAAAGGGCCTGATATTACCCTCAGGGGTTGATGGAGACCAAATGTTTTTTTGACGGCTGCCACCCAAAAGGCCAGAAAAAACAGTTTACTGCATGTGTAAGCTTGTGATTATGCTGAGCTCACCTTAACAATGTGTGTTCATTTGTACAGGATCTGGCCTGGCACATTGGTCCAGAGGTCTATGTACTGGTTTTTCATGCAGGTGCTTGAGGTTCAACACCCAGGGGAAGGACATGTGTGACGCCCATGCTGATCACAAACACTTTTTTAAGGTCCACTTGCTAACTTTCTGCTGCATTTTACTGACAATTAGTAGGAAAACAGAGTGGGTGGTAAGCATGCAGTGTAATCCTCACAGAGGCGACTTCTTCACCTAGAGGCTTATGTTCTGAAATTACATCCTGCTGTTCAGTAAAAAGGGATGTCAGTCAGGAGAGGAGCTCTTGAGTGTTTTGAGTGTGGGCCTCCTGCACCTCCTGCCTCAGGATATGACTCTGACTTCAGCGTTCATTCTGAGAGGGTAACTAGGGTCTGCCAGGCTCAACTCTTTGCAGCGTCTCAATTAGCTGTCTGACAGCCTCTTGTCACTCCATAACCTTTACCTGGATATGAGAAACCGGCAAATGTCTCGCTGCCTGGAGACAGCAGCTGAAGCTCAGACTTCACTCCAGTAAGCTGTTGGCCTCAGATAAAACAAGGCGTCTTGGTTTTCAACATTAAAACACATCTTAAGATCGCTTCAGAGCCTGATGATGATTTTAGTCTGCTTTCCCTTTCTTAGAGGATTCCTCCAGGGGTTTATTTTTGCCCCAAGGGGCTGGATTGGCCATGTACCCTCTCTAGAGCTCCATTGTTAGCTTGTGGATCAACTACCTCAGAATTCAGGGCCTTGCTCTTGGCTTCATGCCAGCGTTCTCTTTGCACCAATGCTGCAGAGATAGGGCAGTTCTTTTTGAGTATATCTGCTTTGTATAACTCCCTTTACTTTACCTCATTTGCGCCAGTGTACTTTACTCTACTTCAGCTTAGTTGAAACTTGGCCAGATCGTCATGCTGACACACTTAGCTGCTAATTTAGTGCGTTCCGCAGAGCCTCACAGACTGATGTGTTTCTCTCTGCTGCAGTCCTTTACAGTCACTGAAGCAAAGATCAAACGCTGATCCATACACTCTTAAACAAAGCGTATTCAGGATGTGATGCAGACCATCTCTGAATAAGCCCACTGAGGGGCCTTGGGTCCCCCCCTAAGCTCACGGTCCTCCCACTCTCTGTTCTTTGTGAATGTACCCAGTCACCCTCTTGATATCTGGGGAGCCTGGAGCCCCACATTTCAACCAGTACTCCAGTAAATGTAAAACTACCTGGCCTGAGGTTTATCCTGCTTTTTTTAATCTTGTGGTAATTGTTTTTATAAACTGTTCATATATGTTTGATCTCGTTAAGAATCATAAATGCATCCCTTTTCTTTAAGGCTCTCATCCCAAAAGACAAATTGTTCCTAACAAGAAAAAAAACTTCAAAAAGGTATCAGGAATATATATTTTCTCTAAAAAGAGTCTACATTATGAAAGTTGGACATTGTAATTTTATGAAAAGTTTTATTAGATTTAATTGTGATTTTGTCAGTGCGACTGAGGTTCATTTCTGTGCTTTTGGACAATGATGGAGGTCAATGGCAAAGGGAAATACAATACATCTTGGCTAACAAAAACAGTTCTTGAAATTAAAGGGCCCATGTCATGCTTTTCCGGTTATTACCTGTCCCCTTGTGTGTTATGAAGGTTTTTATGCATGTAAACGGTCTGCTCTCCGCAGACCCATTCTCACAGCGTTATAAACCTTTTTCTTACTCAATATCAAGCCACACTTATTGTTTTTACTTCGGCTGTGAGTCTTTGTGTGTGGTCAGGATGAGTTTGGCTTGTTCTCGCTGTATCGCCGACCCGGAAGCCTGTCCGCTCCTCGCAGCAGATCGCAGCAACGAGCCTCTCAACGTCCCGACCAATCAGAGCACACTGGGCTCACATTTAGGGGGGGGGGGGCAGGAGCTCCAACAAGCCGTTTAGGACAGAGAGTGAATACCGGTGAATACACATAGTGATACTTTACAGAGATGCTGTATGAGAAACCAATGTGAGTTTGGAAAATTGCACAGTATAAATCTATTTTAGTAGACCTCAACAATGGAATTATGATCAGTGGAAATGGCCATGACATGGGCCCTTTAAGAAAAAAACACTATCACTACTCGAATAATTTTTATATTATATTTTGACACACTCATGTGCAATATTCACTCCTGTAATTTACGCTTTATTTTTTTCAATTTGGAAACATTAACAGTTACTTCTATATTTTGATAATGGTCAGTTAAAAAAAAAGAAAAAAAAGAAAAAAAAAAAAAAGAGTACTGCTACTTAAGTTTTGTAAATTATTAATAACATGTGCATAGTTTTTTTTTTATATCGCATGTAATTATACTTTTTACTTTAATCTGCACTGTATTGCTGTTGTAATGCCGTCAATTTCCCTGTTGCAGTTAAAATAGAGGTAATCTAATTCTGATATAAAGTAGGTATTTTCAAATTTAAGTGATCATGCACATTTTTTGTAGAAATGCAATAAATAATTAAATACTTTTACTAATTCAATGTAAAAAAACACCTTCTAAAAGATGTATTTATCATTGAATACCCGTTATGTTTAATATAATAGATGTTGCACACTGGAGGGCGCTGCAAGCCACAGCTTTCCAGCAGAGAGGCAGTAAAGGGACATCGTGAGCGGTTCCGTTATGGCTGCAACAATAAATTGCATGACACCAACAATACACACATATTCCAAGAGATGGCAATGTAGGATTGTGTTGATCACACCTCGGTGACATCCAGGAGTAGAAAACGATAATTAGAGAAGATTCAATTTGACAGAGCAGCCAGTAACACTTTAGTTTTCATAGCCAGTTTTAATTCAACTGTGACTAAATAAAAAGAACGGAACACATGCTTCATCTTGCAGTTTGTATATTTATTTTAAAGCAACTTCTTTGTAAAATATAAATACAAATTATGAGATATTTTAATTACAAAGTTAAAACAAAAATGAACACACAAACAATTACTTTACTGCAGTAGCCTCCCTGTTATATACAAGCTCTGTGCCGAAGGGGTAAATATCAACATTATCTTAAAACTTTATTATACAAACAATTTTGTAGTTTCGCATGTTAAATTACAGACTAACAGGAAGCAATGTGAACATTTAAAAAAAGATACAACCAAATTGCTCCCGAGGCTCAAGCTAACGCTCAAGTCTGAGGAGAAAAAAAAGACAGGACATCATGTGCTTCCGATCAACACAAATACCACATTCAATAGCACAGTCTCAGTACTATCCTGTACAGCTACACACATGCACATGTGCTGCGTGCTCACACACTCCATCCAATCGCTGACAACACAATACACTGTTGTCATACAAAATCTTTCAGAGGAGTTGTGAGCAACATCGGAAAGAAAGAAAAATCTCTTGATATTATATATATATATATATATATTTATTTATTTATACATATATTAATTTATAAAAATAAGACCATTATTATGTCTGTAGAGTCACAAATGTGTTGATTCTCAGTTAACGGAGGGACGCGTTTCAGCAGCCAATCAGCAGCAGGTCAGTCCATCTGTACAGTGCTGGGCCGAAGCGCATGAACTAAAAGTCAGGCTAAGGCAAATCATCAAACCCTCTGGGGGGGGGGGTCTAAAGAGACTGCAGTCGTTTAGGATCAAGGTCCAGGGTGCAGTGGCTCAAGGGGTCAGGAGGAGCCCAACTTTCCATTAGCCTTGATTTTGTCCTTCAGTTTGTCCCCTGGGTGGTCCCAGCGGTCGTCCAGGCACTCCAGGGTGGAGCCGAGCAGCGCCGCCAGCTCCCCGCTGTCCTCCACCAGGTCTAACAGGTCCTTGCTGTCCGCGTGGAAGCCCTCCAGCTCCTCTGGGCAGGAGAACAGCTGCGACAGCGAGGCCTGCCGGTAAAACTCCGCCTCTGCCACCGTCACCACCTCCATGTGTGGGAAAGCCTGTCGGAAACCGCGACCAGACATCCGCAGTCTGCGAAGCACGTCCGACAGAAGCAGCCAGTTTCTGGGCCTGAAAAGAGGGAATCAAGCAATGTTTAGAAATCAAGGCCAACAGAGAGGTTTTTTTTCTTTTTAAAATGGGAGTCTGCTGTTGAGATCAAAGCTTACCCCTGAGAGAGGGACACCTGGATGTTGTAGCAAGGCAGCAGAGGGCGGTCAGAGAACTCAAACTCAAACACCTCCCTTTTATCATCCTCATCCTCGTCCTCTGGGCCCGGGGGGTCAGCCAGGATGTCATAGACACCGCCCTCTTCGCTCAACTCTGAAACACACACAAGAACCCACATGAATAATGTTTACTTAGCATCTACATAATCATAAAAAAACACTCAAAACTAGATGGCATTGAAGATGTTTAAAATGACTTGGTAAGCACTAAAACAAACAGCGTGCTGATCCGTACTCACCACACACAGCGCTGCCATAGAATTCCCAATAAAGCCCCGGGTCGTCATCTGAGCGGCCCTGAAGGTCAGCAAAATAATCTATGGAGAGAAGAAAGGAGCGGAGCCTGTTATTCAAGAGCTGGAGCCTCGGGGACAGGCAGAGAGGCAAAGACAATTGCCCTTTAAGACTACAGCAGAAAAATGGATAAAGAGCACGGTAAAGACGGAGAGGAGGAGGGATGTGTCAAGAGAGAAAAGAGAAATGAACAGAGCCAATGTTCGCGGTGGGGAGGGGGGGGGGGGGTGCTGATGGTCAGGGGCCAGCGGCTGTACCACGGGGGAGGAGAGCGACTGTCTCCGCCGGGTTAGAGCTGGCTCAGCTCAGCGCAGGGCTGCCAGGAATCAAACAAGAACCACACACAGTCGCTGAGTCCACACACACACACACACACACACACACAGGAAACAAACAAGCAGAGGGAGATGGATAAGCACACACAGCGAGAGCAAAGTGTGTATTCAGCACGCGCTCGCACACACACATTCACAGAGTGAGAGCTGGGCTTTGTGCCAGTGCTGAGGCGTGGGGCGTCTGGCGTGTGTTTGGAGGGATTAACGGCCTCCAGATGAGTGGGACCAGGTGGGGGGGGGGGGCAGCAATCGCTCGCTCTCACTAATTTTCTCCGGTGCGGCTCGATCTCCCTCTCTCCCCGCTCCGTCAATCTCGCAGTCATCGATCCGTCCAGCCATGCTCTTTTCAAAATGCAACACCATCTTTCCAAGCATCTACATATAAATCTCCCTTTTGCACTAAACCTGCGCCGACCGTGAACTAACACCTGTTCATTTTCACCCTGATCTACCGTCTTTTCTCCCGCGGCTTGTCTCTTTTAGTAAATCCCCTGCTGAGTCGGAGTCAGATAATCGGTTTTAACTAGCTGCATGTTCATGTAATATTAAGCACCTGGCTGCAGGAGGAAGCGTGTGCCTGTGTATGCTCTCATTTCCTCCTTCTGTACACAAACTCGCCGAGTCTCCACTTTCCTGCAAACATCCAGACGAGCCCTCTGACACTCACGCCCCGAACACAGACCACGTCACACTCATGCGTGGCAGCCTTGTGAAAAGACTCTCACACACACGCACACAAAGGCAGAGTCTCCAGCCAGTGCGAAGCCCATTTCCGCACGTACGCTGAGCAAACACAGTTGGCGTTGCTTAGTAACCAGATAGAGGAGCTCAGAGGCTGTATCACGCACCCCGGCGGGTTGAGACTCCCTGTCTAACAGGTGGTCGAGGGAGGGGGGAGAGGAGCAAGGGGGGAGGGCGCTGGAGGGGAAATGGGATGACAGAGACAGACATGTCTTGTAGCGACGGTTGGGAAGAGGGTTTACAGAAAGAGACTCAACAGGTTGCACAGAGGTCAGCGCTTTGAGAGAACAGCAAACAGTGGATGAGTCAAGATTGGGGCGTTTGGGAACTCTGTTGCAGACTGATCTTTTCCCAAATTAACCCTTCCTCCACCTCCATTTCCAATCTCCTGCTAACTGGAAACCCTCTTATACTTATTAATTCACTGCTTTTTTCCAGCATGAATGATTGATGTGGTCAAAGATAAATTAATATTCAAATTTCCTGGCTTTTGCATTCCACTTTGAATACAGGAGGTATGAAACTTTCAACGACTGCACTCGTTGCAAAACAGTTAACTGCGCTGCCATTATTGGATTTCAGGTAATAAAACCCGTCAAATCCAATCATATTACAAAAGCAAAAATGGGTCATGTCCTCTATTTGTAATTTACAGATTTTAGATGGAACTTCCAGACCATTAAGTATTAAAACGGCAGGCCTGTTTGCAAGCCCTTTTTTCTCAAACTCAACAAAACTAGCTTTATTGCTGCTTCTGATTACTTGGATGTTTATTATCCTAGTTCATGGATTAACATTATTCCTGATTTACAAAGACGTCAAATCCCCTAGTCCTCACTTTTTTTTTTATAGCCAGGAAATTCCATGTCTACTAACTGATCAGACAAGTCCAATCCAGGATCAAACTTTGAATGAAAATGACTGAAGGGGAGAAAAATACTTTCCACAGTAGTTCATTTTGCTTTCATGATTCACAGAGTTTTACTTTGAAGCTTTGAGGTAGGGGAGGATATGGATCACAGCTAGTAACATCAGTGTTTCTATATTCCTGACTAAACCCCGTCTATGAATATAACGTAGAGCCAGCAGGATCTTACCGCTGAGGAAGCGCTGCATGCCGTCACTGTGGGTCATCTTCAGCAGGCCGCGGCCGGAGTATGTGGCCAGGGTGGGGTCAGCGCCATAAGAAAGCAGGACTCGAACAACGTCCAGATGGTCATTCTCCACAGCGTCGTGAATCGGTCTTGACACACAAATGTACAGAGTTTAATATGGTGATGGAGTTTCAAAACAGCATTACAAATATAAACCCCTCTCAGTCATTTTGATACTGTGATAATTGATGGCTTCTTTGTCATTTTTGCAGCAATGTTTCTGGTAGAATTATTTACATGTACGTTTTCTTATTAACCATTTTGTCTGTTAAAATGCTGCTGGTCCTGCATGTCTCTAATATCGCTCAACAAGCATGAAGCAGCATTACGTTTTTGAACTCCAGAAAACTGCATGTTGCAAATCTTTTTTGCTGTTTGTCATTGCCTAAAATAAATTCAAATAATGCAAAGTTATTTTTGTGTTTTTTTAAACCCGTCTTATTCTATTCAAGCTTCACTTTCCATTTGCTTGGCTCTTTATTGAGTTATTGCTGAAATGTGCTTTATTAATAAACGTATCTGCCACTTGCATGTACACAAAGTATATGCAATTTATATATATAGGACACTTTTTTGATTTTAGAAATGGCAGCACCATTGTAACTCTAAAACCACTAACGTTGCAAATCTGGAAATGCTTTATTAAAAGCTGCTACACAATGCACCGTTAAGACTGTGCACAGTGTCCTAGAACAGACCCCCTACTGTACATTTTAATAACACAGCAACAGAATCACTATTCACTCCAATTTAAAACTGCAGCTAATCTCTCAAATCACTGCTCTTGCCAAGCAAATGTCAAATCAATCCCAGAAATGTTGCTATGAGCAAACTCAAATAACTTAATTGATGACTAAGTCTGACTCACCCTATTCGAACAAGCAGAAAGAAAACGGAAAGAAAAGTTTGTTTGTTTATGCCAGTGTGATTTTGTGTGCATATGAATGATGTTTACCTAGTGCCATCCTGTGCGCTGCAATTGATGTCCGCCCCGTAATCCAGCAGGTGTTGGACTATGCTGAGCCAGCCGCGGGCGCACGCCTCGTGCAGAGCGCAGTATCCGGCGTAGTCTCTGTGATTCACCTCACTTACTCGGTTTTCCAGGCAGTACAGCACCACCTCCTAAAGAGAGCCAACACAGAGGGAGAGGAGGGTTTAATGCGTGAGATTGGGAGTGCTTGGATTTATATGTGGCGACAACCCAAGCAACACAAGAGCCACACACGAGTCAGACGGAGCAGACGCAGACGCAAACAGTCCTTTCCTTTACAGTTCCTGTGGGAGAGAAATTAAGGAAAGGAGGAACTGAGTGCGTTCCTGTGCTGGACAAACACACACACTCACAAATGCTCCGTATTACTAGAGCTGGCGCCAAAACACATCGAGGAGACTAAGTGTGACTCAACTGTATTTAGCCTGCCAGACTCTGCTTGTGCATGTGCGAGTGTGTGTGTGCGTGTGTGTGTGCGAGTGTGTGTGTGTGAGTGTGTGAGTGTGTATGGATGTGCGTGCCATGGTTGGGACAGGACGCCGCTGTTGCAGCCAGTTAGGATGGCTGGGCTGTGAACACAGCATAATGGAAGCGGAACAAAGAGATTTGATAGAGGCGCTCAAGAGCTGGAAGCGTTTCCTCTGGTCTCGGGCTGTGACAGTTGGGCATCCAGCACTAAGTAGTCAGACTGGTTTTTATTGGACGTGAGCGGTGTCTGCTGCTACCAAACAGAGACCAGACAGAGAGATATGGAGACGTCCAGCAGTGTGCGGAAATAGGGCCTGTCAAACAAGTGTGTGTTTCAACACTGTGGGAATGTGTTTTTATCTGTGTGGAAACGCAACTTAGTGTGCAACTGGCAGCAGTATTTGCAGACCTTTGGAAAAATAAACAGAAAATGCCTAATTTGAATATATTTAATAATGTATATGTGTGAATGCAAGACTCATACATCCTGACACACTCATACTCCGTCCTGCTAACAGTTCTGTGCCAAGGGGAGGAAAGCTGCTCATCTGAACCTGGGGAACGACTCCAAACTTCCATTTCTATGCTAATTCGAGCCTGCCTTCTAGTCCAAGTATTTATCTCTCTCTCTCTTACTCCCGCTCTCTCTCTTTCAGCACAGGGCGGATGGAGGGAGGAAGAGGGATGGAAAGACAGTCGGCGAAGAGAAAACAGGCTGACAGAGGGATAAGACGAGGGCTGGAGAGAGGACAGAAGAACGGGAGAAAAAGAGAAGCAACACACCAACAGATGACAGATTAATGAATCTGTGGATGAAATCTGCCGGGGCTGTCCTCTGGGCTGCAGCTGATAATAACAAGAGATGAAAGGGTGGTAGTGCAAAGTGGGCTGGGGGGGGGTAGTGATAGGAGCGAACGGAGGAGAGTCAATGAGAAGTGGAAAGTGGGGCCGAGAGAAAAGAAGTGAGCAAGTGTGAGCAAGAAAAAGTGCGAGAGAAAAAGATAAATGGGGGGGGGGAGTGGGACATCGCTCCAACTGGTTTTCACTCGCTGCCAACACTCTGTTTGCCTGCTGGAGAGAGATTCAGGAGCGCTGTGCTGAAGCTCCCCTCTGGGGGATTCCACTCGCTCTCGGTGTGTGTGTGTGTGTGTGTGTGTGTGTGTGTGTGTGTGTGTGTGTGTGTGTGTGTGTGCCGATCTGTACGAGGGAATGAGAGCAAGTGTTGGAGAGACTGACGGGTAGAGAGTGTCGATATGCAGCTTGCCTAAGTGTGTGTATGTGTGTTCGTACGTGTATTTCTGTGCCGCTGACGAGTATGTGTGTGTGCGTGTGGCTGTGGAGGCGTAGCGCTAAACCTCCGAAGCCGTGTTTAATATCGCTGGGAGAGAGCGAGGAGCTTAACACGAGAGCCCCGGCTTCCCGCCACACACACACACACACACACACAGAAACACACAGAAACACACACACTCCTCCGCAGTAAAATGAGACACCACTCCCCCCTCCTCTTTCCCTCCGTCCTCTAATCTCCCTCTCTAGAATGCTTCCCTGCGCTCGCCTGCAATCAATGCATCACTCAGACATTTAACCCCTTATAGCGCTGCCTTGTATGCGCCTATAATACAACAGATGTGTGTGTGTGCGTGTGAGTATTTAAATGCGCATGACATGTGCAGGTAATGCATGAATGGCTCTCCATGTGTGATAAAGAGCCAAACGTCTAAGCAGTGAGTTTGATGCCTGCCTTGACAAGTGCAGCGTGTTGATGTTCGTGTGTTTGTGAATGTGTTTGTGTAAGAGCCAGCCTGCTGTTGAATGACTGCTGGGGTGACAGTGGAAGCCCCATAATATAACCATCGCATATACGGTTAATTCATCTCACACTGACAAAAAAAAGACCGGTTTTCACTTGTAATATTCAGTCAAAATAAATTAATCCAGTCTCAAACAAAATAGCTATATTTAACTGTTCTGGTTATACCATAAAGCATAAGGCGTTGCTAAATTAATTGTAAATATCCTTGCCTATGAGTCTTTGAAAGCTTGGTGATGTAGTGACTTAGGGCTAATTGCCAAACTACTGTGGTTAGCGAAACAACTGCTAGCATGCTATACACTACTGCAGCTAGCACAATGTTAACAAATTAAATAATACCAGTCAGCAAAATAGCTAGCTGGCTAATCGCTTTCTAAAAAACAATCTAATTGTTAGCTAAAAACAGTTAAAAGCTAACTAGCTTGGTTACCAACTAGATAATATGTTTAAATGGGGAATTGAAGATGATTTATTTGCCCACTGTGTCTCGACCAGACCCCTCCGGATTAAAATTGTAGAGTTACATGTATGATATTCGATGGGTTGACACAGCGAGGGATAGTTTTCTGTTTCATGAAAGGTCAATATTCTCAAGACTGTTGTCGCAAATGTGCGAGTCAAAGTTCACTACAGTTACATTTGAAAAGTCAGTGTGGATTTATTTCAGAAGCAAATCCACTAAGTGCCATGAGTCTGGTCCTAGGGGTTGCCATCATAGATGTTGGTCTGACTAAGGCTCTTAAAATGCAATCTAGTTTTCCTCTTTGCCTGGATCATACATGGATTTAAGAGGGAAAATCAGAAGTGATTCATGTGAGGAGAATAAATGACAGATTGCACCTTTATCTGAGCTTTCAATGGGCAGAGCTGAGGGGCCCCGGCACGAGGGGGAGAGGGATGAAGACATCCGCAGAATCTCTCCTCATTACCATTTCAAATGCTCAGAGAGCGAGGCAGACGAGGGAGAGAGAGAGAATAAAAGGGGAGTGAGCGAGGGGAGGAAGAAAGAGAGAGTGGGCTTTCATGTGCAGAGGCACGGATCACAAAACTAAACGAACATGAAATATGCACGGTGTCGGCTGGGCATCGAGAACAGCACAGAGTAGTGCGTGTGTGTGTGTGTTAAATTACATGCATGTGTGCATGAGGTGATTCCACATGTGCAGGTCTGTACAAGAAAAAGGACGCCTGTTCATTTGCTTACAACCGCTGTTTCTCTGTACGAGTGTGTTTGAGTGTGTGTGTAGTGAGCATGTAGGCTGTGTGTGTGCGCAATTCTGAATTTGCATGTGCAGGTCTGTGTGTGTGTGTGGGCGTCAGCAGCGAGTGTGGAGAGTTGTCGCTGTGTGCAGCATATGGAGGGGAACACGTCAGGATGCCTGTGCATGTGCTTATTGGGACATAACGCATTTCTCCGTGCGTATTTGTGTGTGTGCTCGTAATCAGCATGAGCTGTGTGTGTGTGTGTGCCTCTGTCTCTCAGGCCCTCATATCTCTCTGCCTGTGTGTGATAAGCCCAGAGCTCGCGGCGCTAAAACACCAGCGCGAGACAAGCGCTCTGTGCGTCTACAGGCTTGTATGCAAGTGTGTGTGTGGGGCGGTATGCATAAATTGGTGTGTCTCTGCGCACGTCTGAGTGTGCGTGTGGGTATGTGTGTGTGTGAGTGAGCCCCAGGGGTCTGCCCCAGGCTTATCACACACAGGCAGTGAGAGACGAGCTTCCTGAGAGAGAGAGAGAAAGAGAGAGGGAAAGAAAGGAAGGGAGGGAGGGAGGGAGGGAGCGAGGAGGCGGGGGTGTTGTTTGCGCAGCGGTCAGCGCCTTGTTTGTGTAGTCTCAGGTTTTCTCCTCCCTCCTCCCTCTCTCTCTCTCCCTCTCCACACGCGGAGCGCAGGAAGGGAAAAATACGAAGGGGTTCGGAAAAAAAAGAGGAGAGGGAGGGAAAAAAAACGTTCGAGAGACGCATAAATCAGAGAGACGAGCCAGCTTCTCTCCAGCACGGCTGACTGAACCCTGCTGCTGCGCTGCACCCTGTGCGTGTGTGTGTGTGTGTGTGCGTGTGTGTGTGTAAGCAAGGGAGAAAAACAGCCGCCGCCACTGCTAACCACAGTCACCACGGCACATTAGAGGGCCATTAGAACGCGATTATACTCCCAGTGCTTACCTCTCATTCACACTCTTGCTCTCTCACTCTGACTCACACATAATCACAGACACACACACACACACATATACACACACACCTCATCATCATAAATGTGTACAACAAACACACAAAACCATAAAGCAACCGGTTAATGAGCAACAAAAGATACCCACACCTATTTACAGTTCTGTGAAGATACCTCTGCTGGTGATAAAACTGATCACGTGCGCACACACACACACCAACACACACACACACAGAGATAGCATCAGAGGTGAGTGACTGTCGGGTGGACACATCACAATCTGCAGCTCAAGTGGCATAAAAACCATTTGGATCAATAAATCAATTTGTCAAATCTGTCAACAACGAGGGAGACACGCTCAGGCTAATACACAGGAACACAAGGGACGATGCGAGCGAGACAGCGGGCCATCCAACTTTAATTAAAAGCTTTTCCGAGCAATTGGAGTTGTGAGATTCAGGAGAATATTATACACCGGTCTCATTCATTCTTGTATGTGTGGAGAACGAGCGGATCTGGTTTCGGAGCGAACGATCGGAAGCTACACAAAGAAAGAAGAAAAAAACTCCCGATGCTGGAGAGAGGCAGCGAGCATCAGTCTCCGTATAATGATCCCACCGATCCCTCATGCTGTCTGCGCACGCACGCACGCACGCACGCACGCACGCACGCACATGCTCGTGTGTGTGTGTGTGCCTGCGTGTGTGTCACACTTCGCCTCACGGAAAATTAATGAGATGTGAGAGCGGAGCGAGGCAAGAGGAGGGGAGGGTGTGTGTGTGTGTGTGTGTGTGTGTGTGTGTGTGTGTGTGTGTGTGTGTGTCACGGGGAGGAGGAGGAAGAGGGGTGCCAACGACAATCTGAGTCACAAAGAGAGGAAGAGAAAGAGTGCCGAGAGGAAAAAGGGGGGGGGGGGGGGGGGGGGGGGAGAGCAGAAACCTGAGAGAAAGAGAGCGTAGCGGGCAAGAAGAGCAACAACAAAAAAGATGGAGTATGCAGAGAACAAAGCGTGAGTAAGGGGGAAATAGGAGGAAATGATGCAAAAAGCATGAGTTAGCTAGAGAGAGGAAGAATAGGACAGATGCAAGAGAGGAAAAAACTATTTTGAAAAGAAGAGCCAAGTTATGTCTGCCAGAGTCACAGACGGGAACAAAGTAGAGGGAGAAAATGAGCTCAATTTAAGAAGAGAGAGAGGGGGGGGGGGGGGGAAGATTTGCAAGTGACGATGAAGTGTAAGAGTGTAAAATGTGAAGAGCGAAAGAGATGAGGGAGGATGACTATGAGGAAAGCCTATTACCTCGTAGCCGAGCCGCGCAGCTCTCTGGAGCAGAGTCTCTCCGGCGTTCTTGTTCACGATTAGCCGCCGAGCCTCTGGCGGGATGGGACGCACCGCGGGGGGCTCAGCAGGGGGGGTCCGGTGCACTCCCACCAGCTCGGGGGCAGCGCCGCACGCTCTGCCGTTCACCTGGGGCTGCAGGCAGGGCGGACAGAGCGTGGCGGGGGAGCAGGGCTTGACTGGAGAGCAGGGATAATGATTAGGAGAGGCAGCTCCCTTCCTCGGAGCGCCGCGCTGATCACTCAGCTGGGGAGAGAGAGAGAGAGGGAGAGAGAGAGGGGCAGAGAGAGTTAGAGCCACATAGCAGACTGCACACACTCACACATGGACGCTCAAGAGCACATGTTTGAAGTTACACACACATTCACACAGTCGAGATGCGTGTATATTAATTCAAACTCACATAAGTGTATTGATTTTTATAATGAAGCAAATAAAACGTTTTTTATTAAAGTATGACTTGGGTTTACATCCAGAAATAATTATATTTTGTTAAATTAAGCTCAATTTATATTCTCAGCAAAAAGCCAATTCCTCTCTAGTCTTAACATGCTTTCTTTTTATTTTTTAAATTATAAATACTACCAACATATAGCTTAAAATAAAGACACATTTTTCTATTTGGATGATTACTGTATTGAAGACGGTACGCATCATTGAATAACCCACACACATACGGCTTTCACACCAACTGTTCACACCCCAAACGCAGCACTTTTCTTTAACCGCTAAACCAACAGAGCCCTCGCAGCGCAACACAGGAGAGAAGGAGCTGCCTGCCTGTGTGTATGCGAGAGTGTGTGTGTGTGTGTGAGTGAAGTGCGTGCCCTCTCAGTGGAATTCCATGTCGAAGCAGCTGTCAGGCTGAGGAGGAGCAGGGGCGGAGAGCAGCGCGGGCGGAAAACAACTAGCCTTCTTTTTTTTTTTCCCTCTTTTGAACTCCGGCACTTCATACGCTCGACCATGGCTGCCACATTCCTCAGTGTGTGTGTGTGTGTGTGTGTGTATGTATGAGAGGGAGAGTGTGTGTGTGTGTGTGTATAGGCAGCCTTGTGCTCGGCGCTGAGTGCGATGTCTAATTGCTCAGGGGTTTTGTTGTTATGTCAGGAATGCTCTCCAACACACAGACACTCACAGCCTTGGCACGCACTCGCACACAGAACAGCGTCGATGACACACGTTCCACAATTAAGGCCAGAGACAAACATGCATTCATGCAGGCGCTCTGCAGGGAGTCGATAAGGGCACAAGGAGGTCAAAGCTCCAGCAGCCCTCTAAACATTGTAAACATACTTCCTTCCTCTCTCTCTCTCCCTCCCTGCCTCTCTCCCAGCTGCATAATCAGAGGCGCCGACAGGCATACTGAAACAGACTCCGCTGCTGCTGCTAACATCCAGACGGCCGTATCGTGGCCAGACACCCTATCAGCGCTCACCTTGTCATCCTCAGCTGCTCCCAGATCAGCCGCGCAGCGCTGGCCTGGGCTGTTAGGTGTGGCCTCTTTCCGTTTCTCCCGCTCCCGCTCCCTCTGACTGGTGTGTTTGGTTTTGCACGGCCGCTTGCCCTTGGGTTTGTCCGTGTCACTATGGCGACGGGGCTTGATGGGAGGGGGGCCTCCCACGGACGGATCTGGGGCCGGAGAGGGGGGGCCCCTCCTCGGCTCCTTGAGGCCACGGTCACCTGAGAAGGGGCCCTGCGGGTGAGCCCTGTCCTTCAGTTGGCTGGGGGGAAGGGGAGAAGCAGCTACTCCTGGAGGAGAGGGGGGGGGAGAGAGAGAGAGAGAGAGAGAGTGAGCGGCTGATAGTGCGAGATCTCAGTGAAAGGGGGAGGATGGGAAGGTATTGCAAGGCCATCTCTCACCCTCTGTTGGTTTATTAATGAGCGCACAGAGCTGTCTGGGAGCGCAGCATGCCTGCTCGCTCAGGAAGGAAAATAATTTAAAAAATAACACACACTCACACACAAACACCCTCATAGTAACTTGTGCACACTCATTCACTGCAGCAAGGACACTGCTATGAGTAATCTCCTTAAACAAATGTGGCACTGTCTGGTTTCAGCCTCTTATATTACATGTTTACACGGGGAGAAAAACCTGCCCTTGAAACCACAATGTCAAAATGCTGCTAAATAGCCAAATGGAAATACATTTCCTCCTAACGATTATTCCAAAGCATTTCAAACTACTCAAGGAATGTGTTCTAGGTCTGATTTGTGTTGCAACCAAACCTTGAGAATAAACAGTCCATTATATCAGTCCTAGTTTGAGAAACAATGAAGTTAAATTATATATTTGGCTATTGCCTAAACACACAGCCACTGTCGATGTAACCACTGATGCTAAATTGGCCATATATTTCAAATACGAGATCCTTAACAGCGATTAACATGTCTTATCCGATTAGTGAGTTCCTGAAAAAAAAAAATGTAAGAAAAGACAGACCACAGCCCTGACCGACACAAAGTCGACTAACCGCATTCATTGTAAAACATGGCTGTTGCCAGGGTGATATTATCTAGAAAAAGGTGAATTTCACTGTGTGGTTTTGGCAGGAAACATAAAACCAAAATATCCCCTGCTTTATTCACTTCCTTTAATCTCTCTCCTGCTCTTTTATTCTCTCTCTTCGTCTGTGCCTCCCTGTCAGTTTGGGCGCTCGAAAAAGGGAAAGTCCCCGCCCCTCCCCCCCCACCCCACCCCACACACACCCCACACACACCCTCCCTTTCCCTGTGACTTGTCATGAGGGGGGAAAAGAAAGAGAAAAACCATTGATCACACATTAGTCACACCACACCTGCCCACGCATATCTCTACCAGCCACTTCCCTCATTCTCACTTTCATGGTTCTCTCAGAGCCCGCTGACGACCAGCTGAATAAAAAGCCCCAAACCACAGGGGGTTGGGTATTTTTCTCTTTTTTTAGTCCCCAGGACCAGTTTTTCTGATTCCTCAGCTTTTTTTCTGGCAGGAGGAAGTATTCTCTACCTCATTTCCTTTGCCCCCTCCCAGAAGGCTCACGGGAAATCCCCCCCCAAAGTCAGCCCGCTCAACAAGAAAGTGAAATGTGAGCCAAAGATAGATTTCCGTTACCCTAGCTGAACTCGGAGATACAGCAGCGGTTTGCACGGCTGGCGGTTCATTCTTACCATTAAGTAGCTTCTCGCAGCCCCACTTCCTGTTGATCTCGGCTCTGTGCGCCGCGGCTCGGTCCTCCGGCTCCCCGGGCCGAGCTTTGCGTTCCCGTATGCTCTGGGCCGGGGCGATCAATCGTTGCTGGGGCCACAGCCGCTCCTGTTTGATCAGGCAGCCGTCGGGGGAAGCTGCGCCGGCGGCTGGCTTGCTGAGTCGCAGCCCCTTCAGCTCGATGCAGACCTTGAGCTTCCGGACCTCGTCGTCATCATCTTCATCAGGACTGGCCTGCTCGCGCTCATCTGAAGATAAACAAAACACAGAATTTGCTTTCTTCTCTCATATGGAACTATATTGCCTAAAGGTGTCACTGTAAAATGTTGGTATTTTTCAAGTCTTATTATCTAGTTAAAGATTAGATAGAAGACTATTCTCATCCCTCACAACGGTTTTCACTGTTTCGGAAGACGCTACTCTCACCTTGTGCACACAAAACTATTCAATGTACACACCTACTGACCTGCAGACAACCGTGCACACAGAATAGAGACCATTAATCACTAGTTTCTTATGGCTTGTAAAAACCCACATTAGCCTTACATTAAACACAAATGCAGGAAGGCATGGAGAACAGACAGATTGCGGAGAAAAATGGAGGAAGAGAAGGCAAGAATCGGGCGGAGAAACAAAGCAATAAAGACTGAAGAAGCAGAGGGAGGGTTCTCCCCCTTGAAATTCACAGGGGAAGGGTATTTGACTTGTCTGCCAGTGCCGGGGAGAGCAAGCGCAATACGGCATGCCAGGAAGGAAAAAAAGGAAAAGGAAACCCAAACAGATGAGGAGAAAAAAGAAAAGGAGATGAGATGAGATGAGAAGAAAAGAGCAGCTTTGAAGAGGGTGGGTAAGCGCAGCGGAGGAACGGGAGAGCTGAAAGAAGAGAGAGAGAATGGCTGTCCCTCTTCCTCGCTTCTCCCTCGCACTCCGCTCAAAGGCAGGATTAAACACTTTTCTGAGCTGGCTGCCACACAGAGCGAAAGATGGGACAGAGAGGGGTACCGGGGGGAGGAGAGCGGGGGTTGGGAGGGAGCGGGTTTAAGGTGGAATTGATTGGGAAGAAGCAAAAGAAAGAAAGATTTCCTTCAAAAGAACAAGGGATGAGACCCAGCTCAGCAGAACACGGGATGAAGGGGAAAGAACGAGCGGAATTCGAAAGACACGCGGAAAGCAGATGGAAAGAAAGGAGGGAGATGAACATGTGTTTGACGTTGCATGTTGAAGAAAGTCTCACCTGTAGAAATCCTGGCTCTTTTCTCGGGGTGGAAGACCCTTTCTGCTTCCTCCCACTCCGAGTCCTCCCGTTCGGGCCTTGAGGCAGAGCTGGCGTTTCCTGCTGGCTCCGAAGCCGGGGCTATGCTTCTCCTCAGGGAACCCTTTTGCCGGTGTCAGAATGGGGGGCAAACAGTGACCTCCTTCGAGCTCCCTCTTCAACTTCCTGACTCCATCGTTTAGCCCTTCTTGCCCGGCACCCTCTCGGGCCCTATGCCCTGGGGACAAAGGCTCGATCTGGCCCCCACACCTCTGGAGGACTGGAACTCTGTTGTTAGCGTACGCCGGCGACAGGACACCTGAGCAGAGCGAAAGGGACAGACGGATGGAAATATGGGGCAGGGAGGAAGTAGGGGGGAGGGGGGTGTGGGGTGTGGGCAGAGGCAGACATAAGCAAGAGAAGATGAAAGGGGGACATGGGGAGGGAATGCAGACAGACAGACCACAAAGCAGACAGACAGAAAGAGAGCAGGGGGGAGACAGGGTGGGGGGGGGGGGTTGACAGAGGGAGAGTGCCAGTTAAACACCATCCAGCTTTTATTCCACTTCTAAAAGACAGGCAGTAAAACTTTGATGGGGTAAAGACTTTTTAATCTGATGTGAGCCGAGCCAATGGGCTGACTGGAGCGGCAGGAAAACATCCTGTGCACTCGCTGCACACGACGACTCCTATCCCCCCCCCCCCCCCCCTCTTTCTCTGTCCTCCCCCACGGCATGACCGCACCACACCCTTCGCACACTGAGCGTGACTCTTCCCCCCGTCTCCTCGACTCCCTCTCCCTCTCTGTCTCTCTCCATGCCATAATTAGGCTCGCACGTCAGCCGCGGCCTCGCTCCAACACACAGCTGGGCTCCCGGCCAACCTAACTAACCCCCCCCCCACCCTCCTCCCTCTCTCTTTCCGTTGCGCTCTCCCATCCGCTTTCACCCGCTAGCTTCCCCCCCCCCCCCCCCTCTGCTTTCACTCTCTCTCTCACTCACGCAATCTCTGCCCCTCCTTCTCCCCTTGCCCTCCCTCTCGATCGTCTCTCCGCGCAGATAAGCACAAAAGACTTCTTGAAAATAAAACTCCCCCCTCAGTGTCTCTCTCGCTGGCTCCTTCGCTTGCGCTGCTGCTAGCTTGAGTGCACAAATGTGTGTGTGTGTGTGAGAGTGATTTGAGTCTGTGTGTGTGTGTGTGGAAGAGCGTGTCTTTTTTTAGAGTGACCCGGTCTTGCCTCAGCATTTGCTGCAAGTGCACGCGAGTGTGTACGCGCACCTATTGTTTGTGTGTTCCTCTCCGAGTGTTCATTTGCAGAGTGGATGCATGCGTGCGTGTGTGTGTGTGTGTGTGTGTGCATTACGAGTGTGTTTGTGTGTGGTGCTGGGTTACTCACCCTCCCTCTCTTCCCTCCTGGTGGTGTGTTGGCAGTGTTCCAGCACTCGCTCTCTGCGCTGGCCGTCTGCCAGCTCCCGTCCTGCTGCCGAGGCAGACACACACACACCGCCGCCCTCCTTCTCCTTCAGCTCCAGCTCCGAGAACCGCATCATTGCCCGCTGTGCGCACACACACACACAAATGCAGAGAAAACCCATGAAAACCACTCATCTTCTGCCCACGCCGCACACAGACCTCTCTAAGCCTCAATCTGGCCTCAACAGCTACAGAAGCAAATATTGCGTCAGAAATCACATTGTCTTAAATTCAAAGAAAATGCCAAAGAAATTAAACCCACACACACACACACACACACATACACGAACGCACACAGGACACAAAAAAAAAGGTAGACAGATAAATCACAAGCATGGCATCAAGACACAGATTAGACTACTGCAGCCACTGTGAGTCCATGCACTCTGGGCATTAAATCCTGGCATCTCCCTTCCTGAAACATAAACATGGCTAGGAAACATATACATCTAAGCCCTGAGGCAGAGAGAGGAGATGAAAAAGAGGAAAGAAGAGAGTGGGGAAAAAAGAGGTGTGCAGCGATACAGAGTACAAAAGGAGACAGAGCCCATCAGAGGCAGATGTGATAAGAAATGTAAAGAACTGACCTCCCAGTTAGCTGCAGGTTGACTTATATTACTCCCCTCTCGTGATAAGACTTCCATCTAAGCAATTAGAATGGGGGGGCTCAATATATCTGTCCATCATTTCATCTTGTTTTATGAATTTATGTCATGTTTCTCCACAAGTTTCTTTACACACAATAGGCAGCCACAATCCCACAAAATAACACAATCAAATCAAAGTGACTCAACAGGTCAATTAACACTGCATCAAAAGTATCAAATCATTTCTGAACTGCATGAATGACACATTTGCAAAAAAGAGAATCAAAACAATATGATCATTTTTTTAAGCATGATTGATACTGGTAATTCAGTTTTAGCTGTCTCATTGAGTTGTTTTTCAAACAAGACTCCCACATCTCATTTCTTCTTTTTTTTTTTACATGTCCAGAAATAGAGCGTTTGATATTTTTGTGTTGCAGCTGTGCATTGACAAGCATGACACAGACAAAACCACAGTTTTCTAGGGCGCATTCACAACATAGACAGACATGTGCAACCTATTAAGATATCCGCCTCTGAGGCCAGTGGATAATATAGCATAGGGTTTGTTTGTGTTTCTATGCTGAACATTGAGCACATAAGAAACCAGAGATAACCGTCTAAAATATATAGCTGTCTGAAGAGCAGGGGATGAAGGCATGGGACTTTGCTGTAATTGTGCGTTTATAGTCATTTGATGCGTGTTAGGAGAGGGGGTCTTTTAGCCAATCAGGTGAGGAGAATTATGACCTTGGACAGCAACCAGGCAGGGCAACATGGGCCATCAGGGGAAGGGTTAAGGGAGGGGGGAGATCGACTAGCGGGTGGGGGCATGCAGAAAGCCTAAGAGGAACCCCAGACAGGGCAGCTGCTGGATTTGACGCCTACTGCAAGCCCTCCACTGCCCCTAACCTAAGGGTTAAGCATAGCCAAAGGCGGTGTGAACTGTGAGGCTGCCACAGTCATGCTCTGAAACTACAGTATATAGCTCTTATAGCACAGTCAGCACTAACACATGCTTTAGCCCCAAGGCAGTCACACAAGGACAAGCACGTACGTACGGACACACAAAACACGCACGCACAGAAATAACCTTTACAATGAATGCTCGCTAATCAACATACAGAGAAGGCAGCCCTGGTTAACCTTTGAACTGCCCTCCCTGATGGAGGACCTCCACTGGCCTTGCACCAGCTCACTAAGACAATGATAAACTATAAGGGGAGAGTCCAGCCTATGGCCAGGACAGTAGCACGACAGCATTTATATGATTCTGTCCTGTGTTGTAAATGCAGAGTATGCCAATTTCATGCAGGGGTTGTTCTACAGGCAGTTCTAAATATTGCAGCAAGGGAATTCAAAATGGCCCTTTTGGGTTTATTCCTTGGTGGATGTTCGAATTAAAAGCATGTTTGAATGTCTGCATATAAGAAACAATTGGTCATAACGACCTCTTTTCAGCCCACCAACAACTTGAGCCAAATATATCCTGTACTTTATATACGACACACACATACACACACAGAAGAGTTAACGGCCTTACCTGCAGGGCTCTCTGTTCGCGGCTCAGCTTGCTGGAGTCAGCATACAGCTCAGTGGTGACACATTTAATGCGGTCGCCAACGAAGCCTGTGGAGTTAGCGATCCTCTTGGCCAGACTTGATCTACGAGAGCCTCTAGGTGAAGACAGACCATCCTCTTCATCGTCCTCATCCCCTTCTCCGTGAGACTCCCCGAGGTCAACAATACTGTCTTCCTTTTCAGTCTCCCCTTCATACACTCTCTCTTCCTTCACCACATCTATGAAGTGTTGAGACGAGTGACGAGCCCGGATGTCTCTGTCCCCTTTGTGTTTACCAGAGCTGCGCTCCCCAGATGTGCGGGCACAGCGCAAGGTGCTCTGGTCTTGGTCTTCAACATCTGGGCTTGGGCTCCGTTCCTCTGAGCTCTCCTCTCCTCGGGTGAACTGCCCTGGAGAATTTGGCAACATGCTAGATATTCCCCCAGGACAGCCCGTCTCCTGGAAAACGTTTGGTTTCCCAAAGGGCGTTTCTGGGTGTCTATCGGAGTGATTGGGCTTCAGGGTTGGGCTTTGTCCCGAGTGGATTGGATAAGGATGGGAAAGGTGGGGTTGGTGTTTTAGCTCATAGTCAGTCTTTGTCAGATTTTGGTTACTATGACAACATTCATTTTGGTTAACCTTGCTGCTGGTCTCAGCGGAGGGCTGTTTGTGGACTGTTGGGGTAGACTCAATATCTGTGTCTGAATGTACAAGGTCGATGCAGACAATCTTTTCTCTGAATGTTGAAGAGGATGTTTTGCTATGATTGCGACTCGGTCCTTCCTTATCAGACTTTATTTGGCTTCCTTCACTCATCTCTTTCCCAATGTTGTGATCTCTGTGGACCCTGCCTTCTTCGACAGCTCCCCGGGATTTTTCCTGTCCCCGGTGCTTCAAAGTTGCCTCTCCTCTTTCTGCCAGCTTTTCTGAGGGAGTGTGCATCAGGGGATGGGCCATCTCCTGTGTGTTATACGTGAGGTATTCCCCTCCTGGACCAGCTGGGAGGTTGTGGTAGGGTAAAGGGTGTTTTGCTAAGTGGGGTGGGTAAAGGCTGTTGCTGCCCAGCAATACTGGGTGAGGGTAGACTGGTCCTTTCCCTGGAATCGGCAGGGAGTGTAGTGCCATGCCATCAGGGATGGGGTAGTGCAGGTATCGGTTGGCATAAGCCAAACTGTGGTTCAGGTAAGCGTCACTTTGAGGAAGGTAAAGGTGGCCAGGAGGGTGACCATTCTCTAAACAGGGCCTCTTGTAGGAAGACAGCTCTGGAGTCGTTCCTTCTCTCTTCTGTGAGGGCTTTTCAATCCCCTCTCTGTGGTGGCCCGGATGTTCTGAATGGCTAGGGCTGTGATTGACCCACTCACCATTGGGTTTGGGAGATATAGCCCTGGAGCTGACATGAGAGGAGTGTTGAGTGGAGGGAACATTATGGTTTGGCTCTCCTATCCTTGGACAGGATGAGCTACGTTGCTGAGGGAGTACCCTCTCCAGACCCTTTTGTTTGATGACAGAGGGTGAGGAGCCTTTGGCTTGTGAAAGGCCCAGGTCTCCGTTAGGCCTTGGAGAGGGGGGCAGGCCGGGTGTGTGCTGAGTACGGGAAGGGGAAGGGCTAGGTACAACCCAGGAGGAGTGTAAAGTGCTGATCATTTCTGGCCTCTCAGGGACCTTTGAAGAAGTGCTGCTGACCACAGAGTGGGGGTGGGAGGAAGGAGAGAGAGACAGGTTTTCTTTTAGAAGCTCCCGATTAGGAGGCAATCCATATCGTGCGCTTGATGGTATAGCGTCCATTTTAACTGGGAAACCATTGGGAGCCAACCCAAACTCAAGCATTCTTCCAGACAAATCCAAGGGCTTCTCTGGCAAGTCTTTGGTTGCTTTGTGTTGGTGAGCTGGCTTCTCACAATTGGCTTTTGAAGGGGACCTGCTATGTCTCCTCTCAACCCCTGCACTTCTTTGTTCCCCGTCTCTTGGCCTAGATTTGTGGGGGCTAGGTCGGGCAGGAGAAGGCTGCTCTGCTGCCATGCTGCTTACAGAGAATGGGTGAGGAATGGACTGTGTGGATGAGGATGATACTGATGCAGCTGATGAGGTGGCTGGGTGTCCTATCCTAGAGACTGCTCTTTGTAAATCCAGTGAATTGTCAATGAGTGTGGGAGGAGGGGGGGGTTGGGGTTGGCGGGAAGACGCATGAGGAGAAGAATCAGTAGGCAGACTATTATTATTCCCACCATTGGAGCCACTAGTGCTACTGGTATTATTGTTGTTGCTAGTAGTCTTCCTAGAGGGAGGTCTACTTGGTCTGCTGCTCCTGCTTGGGGAGCGGTCTCTGTCCATAGCAGCCTGATGGTGCTGAGAATGAGGGGAAGGTTGGTGAAGCTGCTGTGCAAACTGAGGCGCAACACCGAGCCCCTTGTCCTGGCAGTGTACCAGTGAAGTGGGGGCCACTGTGACTGTAGGAATCCTCATAGGAGGCGCCACCATGGGAGAAGAGATGGGGGACTGAGGATAGTGAGGCATATAGTAGAGCCTCTCAGCGGCAGAGGGGTTTACATTACCAGACGCGTAGGCCAGGTGCTGGGGAAGATAGGGGTTGGGTTGGCTCATCAAGGAGGCTTTGTACATATTTAGAGCCGCGTACTTGGATGTGTCCATGAAGGGATACATGCTCGCTTCAGGGTAGGGGTTGAACCACGGCAGGCGGAGGTAGCCGCCACCAGCACCTGCCAAGCCCAGCTCAGAGACCTTTTCTCCATGCCCTAATCTGCGGTCCAAGCCTAAACCTTCAGTTCCGGGAATCATCATAGGCTTGTGGAGTCCTGGAGGAGTGCCTTTGTAAAGACCCAGGTATCCATTACTGGGCTTACGACTGTCCAGAGGGCCATCAGAATTGTAGATGAGCTCTTGGAGACCATCTCTGTTATAAGTGAGGGGGTGTGAGGGCCCCTCACGGCTCTTCTCCGCCGGTAGTGCTCTGATGCCTGGGTACACAACCCCTCCATGGAGACGAAGACCATCGTGCATCAGGGTGCCTCGGTCCAGCCCCATTGCTGCCAGGGGCGTTAACCTTGCATCCACCTGCAGCAAAAAGGGACGCCAGAGAAATTAATTTGACCATCATCAGAGAAATCAGATCAGTAGTGTGCATGCACATAGTGAAACACACCCAATTTCCATGTAATGATGACTAATGTGACAAATGAGTGTAAACGGTACTAAGACGAGCACGGGGACTTGCCATGTTTTGTGTGATGTGGTTCTCTTGTCTTAGTTCCAGGTTGGTTTGTGTCTCAGCAATGACATCACGGACAGATGTTGCCCTGTGGAGATGAACAAACAGTAAGCAGTCAGTGTCTTGGCTCTGCCACACAAACATAGATACAGACAAGCTCTGTTGTAATCCCGCTACATAAAAAAAATATCATAAGAAAAGTTATTAAGAAATCGAGCTTTGCACACTTCCGGGTCAACAAAGACAATGTATAAAGATAGGAAAGATAGGAAAGATAACAGCATTGGAAGCTAATGTCAGCCTTCCTTTCACTCTCAGGCACACAGCTACACTAAGGTAGTCAGTAGAGATGAAAGCACTGTGTGGGCTCGCCTCCCCTCCCATCCGTCAACACCCCTCAGCCACCCCCCAACCCTCCTCTCCCCCTCCCGTGACCCCCATCCTGCCCACCCTGTGGGCTAGACGAGCATTGTGGGGCTGCATCTATTCAGTCACGTTCCCCGCACACTGGTTTTTCTGTGCCCTCTTTGACCTGCTCTCTCGGCTGCCTTAGCCAGTGGAGCGAGGGAAGATTATACATCAGAGACCACTTCGGTGGGAGACCATTTACCGCCCGCCAACACAGAGCCACAGATCAACAAACACTCGCACCAACCAAATTCAGGCAAAAGTATAATATGCAGGAGAGAAATAGACGATCATGTAAATTATACAACAAACCATATATTTGATGTGAGAATGAATAAAATAAAACATGTACAAAGAAAAAGAGCATACCGACAACTGAAGTGAAAATGGTGTTTCTTTTTTCCCCTTTTTATAGACACAAGAGAAATGACTATAAGCAAAAATATTAAGATCCTTTTTGTGTGAAATGTCCTTTAATCTGAAAATGTTTTGTTTACATCTAAATTCCGTGGAAAGCACTGGAGCATAACTGAGATGTTATTTTATGTTAAGGAGATATTGAATAACTCGCAAGAAAATTGTAATCATTTTAAAGTTTTAAGAGATGCCAAATGTAATAATTGGTCTTTAAGATTAGATATGTGTTTTTATCTGCCGTGTACTGATTGGGAATGGATTTAAAAAATGTATTAAAGATATGCCAGGTCTAAAGTCAACTCAGAATGGTGGCCCCTCAAAGTACAAAAAACTCCACCTATTTGATATTTTTTAAACATTGCTGTACAATTAACAAACGAGCGATAAAACCAAACTCTTAGGAGTCATCCGACATTTCATATCTAACCTGGTCTGCCAATCTTCAAACAAGTCAAAAATACAACAAGGTAGAAAGATTATTCCAACTTGGCAGTTTTATTTATAAAGGAAATATTTAAGTTTGAATATTAGAGTTGACTAGTTAGGTTAGATATTTTTGCAAGGCAGTGAGGTAATGAGGTGGGAGAGAAGTGCCTTAAATAGTCAAAGTAAAGCCTCGCCGTGTTCGGCAGAGCAGAGAGCAGCAGAGAAACTCGGCTGCTCGATCACACAGAAACGCCTCTGAGCCTGGCTGCCGCGCCGCTGGCACGCCACTTTTATTGCCATGACCTGGGGCCCATTAATCAGCCTGTTGCGGGCCCCTCGGCACGGCTCCTCCCTGCCCCAGCGCTACCATCCCCCAACAGCTCTCCTTACCCCGGCTCCCCGAGGCCAGTCCTGCTTCAACAACATCCGCAGCTGACAGAACTGAAACGGTGTGCGTGCGTGGGTAAATGTGCTACAGTGGAGCTGCAAATGTGTTACAGCCACGTGCAGACTTTGTGTTTCTGCAAATTGCAGACACCGTTGAGAAATCACATCAGTCCCGTTTCCTTTATTTCCTGGAGCGACACATGCACCTCTCGGTCTGCCTTACACGTCCACACACACACGGCTCCTCTTGCACTGCTCCACAAGAACAACATGATAGCCTAATGAAAGAAATAAGCCTCTTACTCAAATGACATGCTGCCTTCATGGAGATTTCCATTTAACCTAGATGAAACTTCCACTGCAAATATAATGGACATATCAGTCCCGAGCATAAACACCTTTATCTGTATATCTTTTTCCAGAAGCAAATAAAGCTGAGAGACAACAGAGAGAGGAAATGATCTGTTCTTGTTCAGGTCATTACTGCAAAAATACAGTCTGGTGTCTTAAGGCCTGTTATTTCCCCACAACGTGCACACACTGTGCTGATGACCGACTAGTTTGCACAGACACGGCACCTGTCATTTCCATGAAATTAATAGTAGCCTAGCCCAGAAAAGATAAGAGGCTGCGCCGGGCCTCAAGGTCAGGATCAAGCACTTGACGACACACTGCATGCACCGCCGGGAATACAGCTCAGCCTTAGTATGCAAGGACCCCTGTAGGCTCTGCACTGCACATTCAAAATGTAAAAAAAATGTGCCTGAAAAAAATTCCCTATAACAGCAGCATGATAGTGCTTTTGTTAAATACTGTGTCTAGCCTACTTTGGAGAAGAATAGGTGCACTATAATTGTGTAACAGTAGGCAGGGAAAGGCACCTGAATTCCCAAGATGGCCCTTTTTCTTTAATAGTTAGAAAAACATTAATTGAAAATGATGGGTATAATGTTGATGTGTAGATTGGATTGAATGTTATATGGACCTAATGTACTCGGTCAATTTCATTTTGTGATGCAAATATCAAAATGTGTTTTCAATGCCTGTGATTTTCTTTCATGATTTTGCATGCATTTGTAATTTAGGTCTACATTTAGGCTTAATTACACTTATGTTGCAAAAATTGCCTACGATTGTACATCTCTTGATCGCGAAATGATATTAAAGTATGATAACCGCTTAAGAAATGTAGGCTACTTTAGACTAGACAAAGCTGATCAATAAGCCTGCAAACAAACTACTACAGGAAACTAGACCAAATATTAAACATTTCGACAGATTGTGTTGGTCCCAATTATTAAAAATCACAGATGACAGGGACTGTGAGAGATGAGGTTAAATACACACACTATGCCTCCCTCCTCTCTGGGGGAGGGCTAGCTGCAGCACCATCACCATGTATAATTTGCAGGTTCAGATGTGTGTCGTGTGAATGGTGCTTCAACTGAGTCTCGTGAAACTTAACCAAATGCATCGTTTTTTTTACACATTGCATTGAATATAGTGTAATTGGTCAAGTCATATTCTTACCTGAAAATGATTTTTGGGAGGTGAAGATGCAACCTTCACAACTAACCATGAAGACTTAAAAAAAGGCCATAAACCTATATTTCACATCTCACGTTTATAGTTTCAGTGGGCTATAGTAACATCAAATGAGCTTGTTGCTTGTGTTTTCTTATCTGACATTAGTGGCCCATAAACCGGATGCTTTAAATATTCTCGGGGATAAACACTTCCAAAATGTCACGTTAGGAAGGACGGGGGAAAAGAGAGGGAGGGAGAGAGAGAGAGAGATAGGAAAGGAGGATAAGGCAGTGCGTGTTGACGCTCATCCCCGCTGCTAAGAATAGTTTGCGCAACAAACAACTCCCGACGGCCGTCCAATCCATCACACTGGTCGGCGGCAGCAGCAGCAGCAGGCAGGGGAAGGGGGGGGAAGTGGTCGGGGCTGCATTTATAAACCAGACCGCTGGAGCGGAGCCCCGACTCGCGCCATTAAACAGAAAACCACCGGGTGTTTTTAGCGGAACCTCATATAGCTCTGCATTTTAGGGAGGAAGAGCAAACAAGGGCAGAGGGACTGACTGATAAAGGGAGAAAACTAACTCGCGTATCCCTCTTTTCCCTCGTTTCCCGTTCCTAACGACAATTACTTGAACTCTCCGTGACCCTCGGTACACGCACCGGCACCGCTCAGCATTTCCTCCGGGGCAGGGGCCTCTATTGCCCGGGAAGCACTGGTTGCGTGCGCACCGGTAATACGCGTGTGTGTGCATGAGAGAGAGGGAGGGAGGGAGGGAGGGAGGGAGGGAGGGTTGGTGGAGTTGGGAAGGTGGTTGTTTATAACAGCTTCCACTCGCTTTACAAGTTGACAAATGGCCAAGTAGAAATGCAGATCTACATTAAAAGAACCGCAGGGCCATCAATCATGCATAAATAAATACCTGCAGGGTTTATGATCAGGTTTGCGAAAGTCTGTTCGGTAACGGGAAACCGGGAATGTGGGTCTCGCTAACGTGAGTGAAGGCTCCCTCTCGCTCTTTGTCCCTGGAGCTTTGCCAGACTCTCTGAAGCGCAGAGCTCCGTACAGCTCTGAAAAAATGCAGTGTGACGCAGGATAATCTCCGCAGCGACGGGGGTGGGGTGGGCATAAACAGGGATTAAAAGAGGCGTGCACACACCGTACACACGACCGCGAAGTTGTTTGTGTGTGTGTGCCCAAAACGAAAGGAATTCTGCTCACACTGCCGGTGAACGAAATAGAAATCAGCGGGGAAAAAATATGAGAAAAACAGAGTGTGGGTCAAAACTACAGCCTGACTACCAAGCACACAGCCTCAGGGCCTCGCACACCCAGCATCATAAAGACAGACAGCGCGTGGAAGAGCATGCGTGCCCAATTTTAATTGTTATTGATTATCAGGCTGACGTGTGCCAAATGGTCCAATTGATTATCTCAATTTAGACTAGGAGTCCATATGTGGAACCTACTGCTTCTCAGTGTAGTTTCTGATAAAAGTATGGCATATATTCATTGTACTACGTTTTTTTAGTTTATTTTGTATATTTATATTTGGGGTAAATACTTGTCTTTATTCTTTTTAATGTTTAATTATTTTATGTTTCCAATCGTTTTTGTTTGACCTTCTACTTAGGCTATTTCCTTATGTTGTTTATGTTTATGTTGGCACCACCATACACCAAAGCAAATTATATGTGTAAAAGTTCCTGACAATAAGCTCGATTGTGATACAACAGAAGTGTACAGACTGAAGGGCTCAGAGGAGATAAACGCTATGGAGAGACAGAGCTGCTGGGGGAGCGCAGAGGGAGCAGCAGCGTCTCCTCAGCTGTCACATTATTAGCGGCCGAGCTGTAAACAAGGGGCCCCTCCGTCCTGCGGGCCGCTGCACAGCCGCATGCAAGTCGGTGCACGGTTCAATCCCCCCTCCTTCTGCAACACGGCCGTCAACAACGGCGACATTGTGAGGCCCCTCGTGCTGTCACTAGGGCCCGGGTGGCGGCTGCTGAACTGGCTCTATTCATCCCGGGCCAAATGGGGACTAAATGGCCCTTTATGCCACCAAAGGACCCGATTGTAATAGAGATGCGCATGCATGAGTCGGCCCGCATTTACCGGAGGTTTCTTGACTTTCCTTTGAAATGCTGGCGTTGCTTTCATGTGTTTGATGTTAGGCTACTAATGAAAGAACATTACGCTAAAGGGCTGATCCCCCTACATATAACGCCCCCCCCCCTTCATATATAGGATGAATAGTCTGTTTAAAAGAGAAAGCTTAATTATTGGTGGTGTGTAAAGACAGGCTTAATTAGGGTAAATGACTGTCAGTTTAACAGGTGCCGATTCATTGAGGTAAACCGAGCTTCCACACCTCTGACAGGGCCTACATATCTAGCTTTTAAAAAGGTCACGCTTTGGGTGAGCAAATGACACCTAGAAATATTTCACATATTTTGTTGTCTTTACTATAATGATAACTGTAGGTGTTTACTTGGTTTAGAGCCGAGTTATGATCCTAAACTCGAGGTCAAAAGCTTTTATAACCAACATGAAGTCAGTCATGTGCCACGCAGACGGCAGATAAAACATTCCTGCTCTGAAGACAGCTGCTGTAGAAAACTCCTATCGCCATCACCCTGCTGCGCTGCCAAGCGTCTGTGGGATATCGTCAGATAGATAGATGCCCAAGGCACCGACATCTAAAAACAAACGAGGAGGCATGATCAAGACCGAGCCTGCAGAGACTCAGAGCAGGGAGGCGAGGTGCCATCATTACTCCGCTGCCAAATCAATCTTTCGATAGGCCAGAGCGAGGTCAGGAGAGTAAACACAACCTTAGTGAGATTTAGATTTTTAGGAACAGACACTGTATTCGTGTATTAAATCATCCAACATTTGTCAACAGAAGTCCACAGTTTGCCTTTGGAGACATGATTAACAAACATAATATAGGCAAGATGATTAAAATCTAAATCTAAAAACTAGTTTAAATTACCATCTGTGCGCAATCGTGTGCAGAAATGTCAGTTTCAATATGTGAGGCATGTGTTAAAGTAACATACTAATGTAAGATGTGGTTCTCGGGGCCGTAATGACCGCCTCTATGCTGGTGAAACAGTACTGGGGGGGGGGGGCGACACATCTCTGCGGGGAAGTGATCCGTGTGCTCCAGACCTCGTCGAAACAAAAAGCTTTGTGCAGCGCTGAGAGAGAGAGAGAGAGAGAGAGAGAGAGAGAGAGAGAGAGAGAGAGAGAGAGAGAGAGAGAGAGAGAGAGAGAGGAGAGAGAGAGAGCGCGAAGAGAGAGAGATCAGAGCGAGACGAGAGAGAGAGAGAGATATAGAGAGACTAGTATAGAATAGCTTAGCGATGATAGATCATAGAGAGCGAGGAGGGAGGGAGGTAGCAGCTCTCCCTTTTCAATCAAATCGCGAGGTCCCGGGAGGCCAGCACGGAGCATAGCTTCAATCAAACCGTGACGTCTCCTCCGGGAGCTTCGCAGCGCCTGGAAAACCGATCTCTCCTCGGCGCTCTGCCGTGCCTCCGCTTTTGTTCACACGCACCTCGCTCCAGCAGCGCCGAGGCTGTTGTTTTATATCCAGGCGAGAGAAAAAAACAAGCGCGACAACAATAAGGCAGACCTCGTGTCTCGTGGCTGGATCTTAAACTGAACATTTACTTTTGACGGTGTTTACGCATTTCCCTGCCTGTCGTCCAACACATTAGTGGTTTGATTTGCAAAACTGGTCCTGCGTGATTTCCTCTATATCTGCAGGTAATATCCCCCGTGTGGTGCTTATTGATTCCAGATAAAGAAAGCGGCCATACAGAAGGTTAATGGGCTTAAAATGGAGGTGCGGTTGTCCGTATACACAGCAGCAGACCCCCCTCCCTCCCTGGACACCCCACGGTGACACATCCACTGTCACATCACTCAGCATGACAATATGGCCCAGCAGGCACGAGGCTGGTGATACGTTCAGGTGCACCTTCCCCCCCCCAGCACGCACAGATCCTTAGAAGCTCTTAACAGTCGAGAGTATACTAAACATGCTTTAAAATCGGACTTCCCGGATGTTAAGGACATATTGATATGGTTTATACGAGTGTGGAGAGAAGATGTTGACAAAAGTCAAAGTTAATCATTGAAGGCAATATTTGCATATTTCCATTGGTGTAAAGTAGCTATACTAAAGTACAATTTTGAGAGACCTGTACTTAACATGCGTATTCCAATGTGTTGCTACTTTGTACTTCTATTCCACTACAATTCAGAGGTGAACAGTGTACTTTCACATACATATTTCAAAGTAGCTGCACCTTTACCATCTTTGATAAACATATAATGCATTAACAATTAAAATGAAAACATATAATATATATTATTCCGAAATGGGCCACTTTGCATAATGAGTACTTTTACTTGAGTTACATGTTGAATGCATATATTTTACTTATAGAGTATTCCTACACTCTAGTAGGCCTACTTCACTTAAGTACAATATCTGAGTACTTCTCCCACCTCTGCATATTTCTATGAAAGTAAATTATAATCAAATAAACGCCAAAACTAAATCCTATTTTGTTTGCTGCGCCAACCTTGACCCCCACTTTAGACAGCTAATGGCCCTGAGCAATCAAACCCTGTTTTTGTAAGAAGTGTGAAGTCCTCTCGCGTGAAAAGAGAGGAAAAATAAATCAGTATGTCAATCTACGCAGCCCTCCCCCTCCGTGTTTTAACACCTGGAAAACAGATCAGTCCCACACTGACTTCACAGTGCACAGTGGAAAAATGATGCGCAAATCAGTCCGACGTGGTACGCTATAAATAAACTCGGCCCACACGAAATGTGAAGTATTTGTTTGCTTCCACGACACGCACCACTAGGGGAACAGCCTCTATTACCAAAAGATCAGACTTAGCAGTTTAAAGAGCAGAGTCAGGAACAAGGTTATCTTGGCTGTAAAGTGTGTGAGTTATTGTGAGGTCGAGGGCCAGTATCAAGGTAACTTGAAGGCAAACAATAATGGCATAGTTGCAGTAGACCAAATGAGACTTATAAGGTCAATAAAGACGAGAAGATTCAAAGATTGGCACAAACATCTAAATATAATATCCTGACAAAATGTCATAATATATTGACAAGTCCATTTGTCATTATTTCCACACAAAAAAAAAGAAGTGGGGCAATGCTTTATCAAAACATAACTCGTCCTTTGGAAAATTTGGTAAATAATTAGCCTTATGGTTTTACGCATCATTGTTCGTAATCCTCAAATTGGGAACAATGATCTGCACTTGGTTTGTTTTTATTCTTTAAATAGTACAAGATCAAATCCAACTTTAAATCGATGTATGACACGCTCATTTACCCCCACCAAACCAATAGAGACCGAGGTTACATTTAAATACAATTAACCCTTTATTCTGCATCAAATCCCCCTGAAGTAGCCTCCACCCCCCACCAGTTAATCCCCCTGCTCTTTTCCAACACGAGGTTCTGCTCTCGCAACCTGCGCGAGCATCAGCAGCGTGCCTTATGAGCAATTCTCTCCACTGTACGCGAATTGGCTGCCGGGAGCGAAGTGGTCTTTTTAGTAGCTGCTTCCCTCACTAAGCTCGTCAATGAGCTGGAGCCAGCCAATATGAGGCTCATCGATCGTCCTAAGAGAGCGTCCCCTAATTAGTGCTGCGTGGCTCCGGGACTGGCAGCAGAGGCGAGGAGGAAAACTCCCGCAATAGGAGCCGTTATCTTCTGACAAAGTCATGTTAAGACACAATGCCTTATGGTTAAACCCTGCTTTGCTGGTCGCGAAAAGCTGGCTTCGCAGAGGAGCTTCGGAGAATCGTAAGGAAAAGACGATTCATTTTGGAACACTTCCAGCCAGCAGCACTTATTTCAATTAAACGGCAACTTGATGTGGTTCATACTGATGGCTGCCACCCACACATTGGTTCACGAGAGGGGGGGGCTGTAGTAGAATAATAAATAAAACAAATGATAATGGCAGAGTATAATTTTGTTGAACTGCAAAGCGGTTTTTATATGCGTAAAAGTTCACAAAGTAATGAAGAAATGATCGTGACAGTTATAAGTGGCACTTTTCGTTTTAACTATTTGGATATAATTAAAGGGGTGACACTTTCCCCCTGTATAGGGAGCAGGGAGTAGCCTATCGTAGCTGCAGGGGGAGGGAGGGTCCTAACTGGAGCTATACACGGACCCTTCGTGCGCAATGGATATTCCCCCGCAATGCAAAGAGCAGTCACACAGCCAGGCTGCGTGCGAGCGAGAGGGGGAGAAAACACACTGCAGCGCAAAGTCATATCGGAGAACACCTGCAAGACATGAAGGGTGTGTGTGTGTGTGGCAAGATGCCAGAGCGGTTTCCATCAACTAGACAGGAAGGTGAGCGGTGCAGTCCCGTCTCTCCCCCCCCCACACACGCTACCTTTGGGACTGATGAGACGACTGATCAACGTCCACTCTGTCCAAACAAGCCCCCCCCCCCCCAAACCACGAACACACAGTCAGCTGCCACACCAACAAACACACACCGCGGGGATGCCCTCCAATTGAACTGAACCGTGTATAAACGGAGCAGCACCGCTCGCTTCCCTTTGGCAGGGCGAGGCTGGATTCCGTAACCTTGTTTAGCGCAGAAGCTCCGTGTGCGCGCACGAACACGCGGTCACACACACTCCCACCTTCTCCCCCCACAGGCTCTATCACACTTCGTCTCTAAACAGAGTGCGAAAAACCTGAATATTCACCCACTGAGGACGGCGCCACTTTCAAGTCCGCTAATCTCTGGGACGTCCTTCTCACCTCCCTCCGGTTGACAGGACAGTTGTAAAGAGGCCAAGCTCACGGTCGGGTCATTGTGTGTATGTGTGTATGTGTGTGCGTGTGTGTTATTTATCAACCACATGCCACTGCCCCGCCGAAACGCACAAAGACCACCCTATGCGCTATTCTTAGAAGTGGCCGATCCTCTCCCAGTCTCTGCGCACAACATCGCGTTTACATTCAACCCCACAAGAAGAATGTCTTTCATTTAAAAACACTCTATAAGAACACACTGGATATTTTTAAAGCGTCTGTGTAAGTATTCAACACAACTGTCTTCATTCAGGATTTGTCCACATCGCCAAAGCCACATGCGCAAGAAAATACATTACGATTTGTCATGGATTATCTCACCTGGGTAATTGGTGCTAGATCCAGCCGTCGTCCGTGCGACCCACTCACGCCTTTTTCCTGTTTTCCCAAGTTAACTGGGAGGACAGAGATCCGTGCGTGCGTAGACGAGCCCGGTTCACGATCGTGTCTGCCCGAGACACACAATCCCGGCCGGACAAAAAAAACAACTAAAAGTGTCTTACAGGTTATCCACTTGTCACGAAACAAAACAAGTCTAACATATAAAGCTCTTCTATTGTCTACAGGCAACTCTCATCCATTGCCCGATATTTTAAACGGACTTTTCTGCTGCTGCAAATGTCACTTGGGTTGCCATAAAGCAACAAAACGATCCTGCGCGGAGGAAAAACAACCGTCAGGACGCAGAGAAATCCACAAAAGGAAAATCCGTTAAGGTCCTTTAAAGTCGGGAGAGCCAATGCCCCCCTCAGGACACAGGTGGCGAGGTCGGCGGACTCGCGGAGAAATTAATTCAGCTCAGCCGTACCTCGCAGCAGCGCCATGTTGGGTTTCAGCGGAGCACGCCGTCTTCGGAAAAAAGCCCCTTTCTCCCGCTACCCGTCACTCCATGTCCTCCGCGATTCCGGAATCCGTATCTCGGAGGGTTCGCTGAAGGTTACTCTGTGTGGCTTCTCGTCCCGCGTTTTGCTCGAGGAGCGTAGAGAGCACCCCGGTTCGCGGAGACTTCGCACGGAGCTGTACGGGGAGTGCCGCACAGAATGGATGAACGAGACCGAGCGACTCGCTCCACTCCCACTCGCGCAGACTCTACCCAGAAGGCCAGTCGGGAGACCGCAATTACCATAAGCCTCCAGCGCACGGCACTGGCTGCGCGCGCACGCACACACTGAGACACATAAAACACACACACACACACACACAAGCTGAGACACACAGAAAAACACACACGCACACACAGGCTCCGCTGAAACTCCAAAACAGGAATAGGCGAGGTTTTACCGGCACAAATAAGGCAGAAAATGAAGTAGAACTGATGATGTTATCATGAAAGCAATAAAAGCCAAGAGCAAATATTTAAATGTTTTTTTACAAATAAGGAAAATAGAGACTACACCATTGGAAAAGTGCACAAATGCTAAAAAATATGATGTACAAAAGACATACTCATGTATTGTTACCATAACAAATACCATAACATGGTTTGTTATAAATTGAGAAGATGGCCACAACTAACCAACTGGGTGTTGGTCTTATTGGCTTCACAAACTGTTGTTTTTGTACCATAGCTCCCTTCTTTCACCCACATGTATAGCATTGTTCATATTTTGTCCTAAAAATGTAGACTGTGGGACACAAATTTAATGTCACTTTTGTTTTTTTCCAAGCCAACAGATAAGGTAAATCTGCAAAGCACGAGGCAAAGGGGAGAGAGAGGGGGGGGAGAGAGAGAGAGAGGGAGGGAGAGAGAGAGGGAGGGAGAGAGGGAGGGAGAGAGAGAGAGAGGGAGGGAGGGAGGGGGGGATAGAGGGAGAGGCAGCTCAAGGCTGGGGCACATCTGTTAAGGCTCCCATGTCAAGTGAAGGAGGAGGAGGGAGGCTATGAATATCAAGCCTGAGGTGTGTGTGCATCATGTGCCTGCATTTGTGTGTGTGTGTGTGTAGGAGAGAAAAGCAGCAGACAGACAGACAGAAGCAGAGTAGGAGTAGGAAAGAGAGGGGGATTGGAAATGGAAGGTCTGGCTGCGTTCGCCACAGCTGTTGAAAGTAGAAATTAAAGCAGACAGTCATACACAAACAAACACAAAGCTCACAAAGCACTCGCATGTGGATGCAGTCAAAAGCAAAGCTCATCTTGAAGGGCAAATTATCCAAAAAGTTTGGAGACAGGCATGAAAGAAGTGAGCGGAGAGAAGAGGATCCTTGAGATGAGAAGAAAGGGAAAGAGGGTGGGTGTATTGATGCACAGAGATAAAACTCCACTTTCTCTGGCTGAGGCATGCATCTTAGTTACTGTAAAAAGGCACATTGAAGAACTTTAATCCAACTTAAATAAAATCAGGCCCCATCATTATCCCCACTCTCTCTACCTCTTATAACTGGGAGTTGCCCACTATGACCACAGCCACTGAACAGTGAGGCGACCAAGGCTTCGTCCACACTTTTGAATTTGAAAAGATGTCAATCTACACCAGGGTTCAGGTACATTTACACTGGGATGTTTAATAAGCAGGAAACTGCCTAAATCTCTTCTTCCTTGTCATTTGCTTAGAAAAATACACAATTGTGAGTTACCAACAACAAGCAGTGGAAGAAACACTTAATGGTTACCCTGTGTGTCAGCTGCTTATATCACTTATAAGTTCTCCAACCCTTAGGATGAACTGTTTCAAAAAAGCTTAACTCACTAATTGACCGTAGTTTTTTAGTTTTGACAGATAATAAAAAGTGAGTTGATTGCATCTCACAGATTCTTCTTCCTACAGTAAGGCCAGGTGCAGACAGACTGCTTTAAACATCTTAATTGGTCAAACCCATCTAGCTGCCAGTGATGGCTTGTTGTCCAAAACAAACAAACCAACAAAGAAGTAAGCCCACCTGGCAAAAAAAGATAAGCCTGGCCTAACTTCTGACTGCAAAGCAATTGTCATCTGGCTAGGTGCTGCTGCAATTGGCCAATCAAAAATGTGTGTGAGTGTTAACTCCTGTGCTGTTGCACCATGAGACGTCAATTAATCAGTATTTTATTCTTGATCACAAAGCCGTCTGACAAAATAATCATGAATGCCGGTTGATGACAGCAGCTGTGTTCTGTAATTGGCTGGTTTCATTTTTCAAATTGACAATCTTAATTGTACTGCCACGCAGTCCTGCACCAGTCTCAGGTCATTGTTCTTTCCGTTCACAATAAAACACAGGATCAGCATTTTTCAGATTCATCTACGCTGGAGACGTTTTTTTTAAGCGGAAATTAAAAATTAAAGGCACAAAAAAATTGAATTTTTGTATTAAGCTGACTAGAATGGACAGTCTATGCTTCACTTCACTTGTCAAGGGGCTGACATTATAGGACACTGTAACACATGCCATTTAATGGACTTTCTATTCAGGTTCCAGGATGGTGACAAAATATACCACCAACACAGTCTAGATATAACATTTCCTATTCACTTAGTGTTGCTTTGTTTATGTCCACTCCATTTATATTGGGTATAAATTAATCTTAAAGAGAAAGAGGAGATTACTTTATAATAATATGAGTGATGAAATTTAGAGCGGAATTTTGTGGCTCAGAAAATCAAGTATACAGATTTAGAGGTCCAACAGCTCAGAAAGCCGAGACTCTGAATATTCAATCTTTAGAAGCCGACCACAAGATGGGAAGTAAACAACGGACATGAAGGCAACCATTTTTCATTTTTTATGTGGTCACACAGTGGCAGCTGCGGAGAGCTGCACTTATTCAAAACAGCATATCTGCACTCTCTGTTTGGTTCCCCTTACATGTCCTTTTGTCAATAGGAATATGGCAGCCTGTATTTCCCCTGGAAGGACACCACCATCTTTAGTCTTGGTAATATGAGGTGTCATGCTCTACACATTTAGCCACACTGCACCATATGTCCCGTTCACTTCTCCTGCCCAGATTCTTGCAGGTAGAATCCAACCTGGCAACCCCCCACTACCAACTGTTTGTATCGTTAGTGTAAATACGCGGCCATGACAAGATTTGAGGTGCCCTTTCAGATCTGTCAGCTTGTTTTGAGATGCAACCTGATTGTCTCCAAACAGTTTGAGAGAAGCTGCTCCATTGTATGACAAAATGTATTGAATACTACCAAGAAAAGTCAGGCGGAATATTTTTGCTAAAAATTCCTATAAATCTCTGCTCTTGAGAAGCTAAAAGCAGACTTTTGTTGACGTCACACACAACTAATAACGACTTTGAAAGGTCAGATGGGTGTTGGAAAAAAGGGGCGTAATAACAGCACTAGACAACGGGTCTTCCTCTCTCTCCTCCTCTGACTCAGAGGCAAACGGCTCTCTCCATCACTCACTGGAAAACTGGATTACAGATGAATATTGCTCCGAGGAACCGCAGGGCAAACCAAGTCTCTGACGCTTAAACACAAAAACACACAGTTGTATTTACAGAAAAAAAACACCTATGCTGGGAGTCACAAAAACAGGTCTGGAAAGCGAAGGCAGGCCTTTTTTTATGGCTGCACTTTACGACTGTGTGTGAACTTTGTGGTTTGAACAGGGAGCCCGAGAACAGCATGTGCCTTTGAAAACACTCATGTTGGGTAATGGCGACGAAAAATGTGCTTTAAATCTGTGATCCCGTCCTCCAACTGTCATTCTATGTCATGTGTAGGTGCGTGTGTCTTGTATATAAACCAAAACAGCGTAAACACACACCCATGCCTGCACGCGGGTGTAGAGGGAGCCACGCTCTGGGAGGTCAGAGGGATCCAGCCATCTGCTGCTGCAATCAGACACTGAAGCAGTGGCCTGACAAACACAAACACACACACACAAACACACAGTATTCATGGCAAGTTCATAAGCACAAACATACACACTTTGAGCATGCATTACCCAAATATACACATGCTGTGCCCAAAACAGACACACACACATTTTGAAAGGGCTGCCTGCCAACACACAAGCAAGCACACACACAAACTCACACACCCACGCACACACCACTCACACACACACACTCTGTCGGCAGGCTCAGATTGCAGGAAGCTCTTTGCACGCAGCTCAGTCCACAGCAGCCGGTACTAATCAGCACAATCCACCTGCAGATCGTTATGGATCGCTTACTGCAACTCACACAGGCACAAACACACACACACTCACACATGCACACACAAACTTGCTTGAACACTTTACTAGCACGCACAGGCTTGACACATGCAATCAATACTTGAACTGAACACTTTTAAACACTCACAATGCTGAATATGCATGTTCACGATAGTCAGAAAAGCAAACAGTGCTCCAATATAATGTCTATGGAAACTCATTGTGTATTCACGATAGTCAATGGTGACTTGAAAGTGAATTGTTTAAAATTAATTTTCTAATCTCAAATTCATCAAAAACAAATGTAAGTACTTGAATACCCCCTATTTATCATATTGTGTATTCTATGTAATATCTTTTCTACTGTATGTGTATATATATTTGCTTTATTGAAAATTATTTTTACACTTTATTCCACCTTTTAAATATTGTAATGATTGAACAGATTGCTGCTGCAACAAAACAATTTCCCAATTTGGGATAAATAAAATATCTATCTTCCTTTCTATCTATCTATGCAACTGAAATATCAACACAGCATCTTTTTCTCCCTCCCGCGAACACGAAATCACACACGCACGGGCACGCACAAGCATGCACCCCCACCGGTGTTGTCGGGCTAACCGGTTCCCCACAGGCGCGCCACGCTGCGTTAGCGCGGCCTCACCGGGGATAATTACAGCCTGGCGCGGCAGGGCGAGCGTGGCTCGGAGCCAGAGAGAGAGCGAGAGGGAGAGAGAGGTAGAGAGATAGTGAAAGAGAGAGAGAGAGGGAGGGATTACTGGAGCAGTGAGAGACCTATAGATTAAACCCTAATCAATAGGCTGCTAAATTCATCGATGCAATCAATCAGTGCAGCCCGTGACATAAAATAACCAACACGATCAATCACACTTCTTATTTTGACCTGGGGGGATTCCCATAAGTGCCTATCCTCACCCCCCCCCCCCCACCCCTCCAATACGCGTGGACAAAAACATTGTGCGTCTTTTTTTTTTTTTTTTTTTATAGAATAAAGATTAAAACCTTCAAACGAGCCTTATCTGAGAGGAAGGAGAAGCTGTGGCGGCTCTCAGCGCAGCACAAGAAAGATCTCACCCCCCTCCTCATTTTCTCCCCTCCCCTCCCCTCGTCTGTCGGCCTCTGTCGAGTTCCGCTCATAACCTCGCCACCCACCCTCCCACTTCCCGCCTCTCCCTGCTTTCCGCTGCTGGCTGGGAACACACACACACACACACACACACACACACACACACACACACCACACACACACCACACAACACACACACACACACACACACACATCACACACACACACACACACACACACACACACACACCACACACACACACACACACACACACACACACACACACACACACACACACACACACACACACACACACACACACACACACACACACACACACACACACACACACACACACACACACACACACACACACACACACCTCTTTATAGCTCTCTCGCTCTGACACGCACCCACAAGCATGCACAGCCTTGCGCGCACACACACACTGATGACACACACACACAGGCAGGCAGCGTCAATAAAAAGCCCAGCGCTGTGAGAGGCCGCCGGCACTCAACTCCCCCCCCCCCCCCCCCCCCCTCTCCCACACCCCCCCTCCTGCCACTGCGATTAGCGGAGGCTGGCTGGCTGGGGAGAGGCGCCCCTCTGTTATCTGGGGCGGTGGCAGCCTGTGTGTGTGTTGAGAGAGAGAAAAGAGAGCGAGCAAGAGAGAGAAGAGGGAGAGATTAATTTAACTCTTTCGGGGCCGGATCGCAGCGCTGGAAGCTCTGCTCGCTCCGCTCAGAAAGCAGCAGCAGCACAGCGAGGCTGATATAAGACAAGACGCAGGAGAGAATAGGCACATTCAACACACGATCCTCGAGAAATACAGACGTAGCAGGGTTATAATTAGGCACCAAGGTCAAGCCCTCGGTAATATTTCAGGGGATTCTGGGGGATAAGTGATCAATTACGAACAATGTTTTAAGGCTAAATCTGATATTTTCTAAGGTAGACAATATGTTAGGGATTTGCATTCTCCACAAGAGCTATAGTAAATATGTATATAATAGAGTTGAAAAGATGAATCAATTAGTCGATCAACAGCAAATGAATTGCCAGCGATTATAATGTTAACTTGATTTGCTTGAAAAATACTCAAATATAATTTTTCAAGCAAAAAAGGCTAAACATTTGCTGTTGTAAACTGTTCAATTGTGAAGATTTGCTGTTGTATCGTACACAGTAAACAGAATTTCTTTGGGTTTTGGCCTCTTGGATGACAATTTGAATAATCAGCTGGGTAATTGTTAATTGCAGTCATCATCATACCATTATACAGGGAGGTACAAATATACAGAACATACAAAAATAGTTAAATTCATAAATATGAAGCGTAACTTTTTTTGTTTGAATAAATGCATTGTTTTTGGTTGGTGACAAAATCTGGGGGAATTTGCTGCAAATCTTGGCTACGGTCCTGCAAATACGGCTGCACTTACTAAAAAGGCAATAATCTGCACAGGAGCCAATAATTAGTTAAAAGGGGAGCCTTGTTACATTTTTCTACAATAATGTATTTAAATGATCAAATGTCCAGATTTTGTCAAGCTAGGACATTACTATAACTCACCTGAGTATATTCAACTGATTTTATTTCTCATGCATTCAGGTTCATGTTGGTCTTTAGACAGCATCAACATCAATTAGATAACTTCACCACAGGCCTTTAGAGATCTCTGAACCACAACAGTATCACAACTGTAATATGTACAATGTTGAGCTTTGTTGTGTTCAGCTCTGCCTGAGAAAGAGAGATCACAGATTTAAGGTCAGTGTCAAACGGAGAGCGAGAAATCCTGAGCAGCAGCTTCTTTTCATAAGCTGTCTTTGATTTACGGCCATTGTGAAATAGAAGAAGCTACCCGTTAATTTGGTATTTCCTTGCACACTGGTAACAGGGATGGACTACGATTTTATAGAAAAGGACTGAGCTGTAATAAAACTGCAATGTCTCATTAGGAAAAAATGGTTGGAAAAGAAGTTGGATAAAAACCTTGTTGGTTTAAGTCTTTCATGGGATTTGTTGACAATAGGTTAAGACTGTTGAGGCGGCAACACATGGGCTGAACCTTGAATCTTTGCAAAAAAAACAAGATTTAGTTTTGAACATAAAATCCACTCCAAGATTTGCATCAAATGCCACTCCTTGATGTCTCCATATCAGCAAAAAAAGGGGTAATTAGACACATTCTTGCAGCCCTGGTAAAGCTCCAGTTCAATACCAACAGCCTGGAGCAAAACTAGCTAATTAAAACATTCAATGCAAAAGGCTGCACAAGAACTTCCAGTCAATTATTTATAATTTTAAGACATCATTCATGCAGGCTGTAATCTCCCCATTAACCTTCTCCAGCCTTATATTTACAGTGAGCGGCGGGAGAGCCGAGTTTAGGGAGGGGGGGGGGGGGGTTATACCCTGCACCACATCCCCGCCTGTAAATACTGCTGGGGCTCTATAATAAACAGCAGCCGGGTGGAGGCTGCTGCAGAGGAGAGACAAACAGCAGCGGGCCTGCGAGGTGACAGAGCCCCGGCTTGTTTTCAGCGTCTGGGCTGCTGCTGCTGTCGCCTCTCTCCCTCTCTCTCTCTCCCTCCCTCCCTCTCCCTCTCTTCCCCTCTCTGTGCGTCACAGCTAGGTCATGGCCGGACTCCAACAATGGCTCCGGTTTCTCGAGCCACATGCACGCGCGCAAACACACACACACACACACACACACACACGCAGGCACCAGGAGCACACAAACACAGATCTGACAAATGATAGGGTGGCGAGGCGAGGCGAGCTAATAGTAGGCAGTGTGCGCCTGCCGACATGCCCGTGGGCCGCGGGTGTTAAATTGTATCCAATTACGGCGCATGCGACGATACGAGTGGTGGGGGGGGATAATAATTCTTCTTGCGTGACAGGCAGATTCGCTTATTTCCCTGGCTCTTTATATGGAGGGGGTTCGGGGCTTGAGTCTGCGGGAGAGCTAGGTGCGTGGAGGAAAAAAAAAAAAGTCTAGTTTTCTTGAGGACATGACGCACATATTTCATTAATCAAAATCCAGTTAACCAGATTTGGAGACACGGCAGGTGCCAGCAGGATCGGACCAATAATTAATATCCATTATTTAGGCAGCCCAGGTCTAAAAGACGTCTGCACATTCAACACTTCATGGGAGGCAGGGTAGTGGCATGAGGGAATGAGGGATTACATCAATGTGAAAATGAAATAAACACGCCCAGTCTCAGCTTTGTTATGAAATGTCTCTCCTGCTCATTTATTTGATGGAGTGCACAGTCAAGTAAAACCAGCAACAGTGCCTAAAATGGGGTTTGGGCAGTGTGTGTGTGTGTGTGTGTGTGTGTGTGTGTGTGTGTGTGTGTGTGTGTGTGTGTATATAACACAGTGGTGGGGCTCTGTAAACTGCAATCTAAAGTTGCGCTCTTGTGTCATTGACGCCGAGCAGAAAAGTTCAAAAACCCAAGGGTAAAAAGGGTCAAGTGTGGGTTCATTAGTTCAACCTGTCAGAGAGGCAGCTGACAGCCGGCAGCTCGCACAGACAGTGATGAAACCACCACGATGTGTGGAAATACCAAATGGGCTGAGGTTGAATATAAAGCGACTCCATTATCCCGCCAATCACACCTCAGCACCTCTGACAAGGGCCAGGAGGTGATGAACCATCAAAGGCTGTTGCTATGGCATGTGTGCATGTGTGTGTGTGCCCTCGATTTGGACCTGTTTTGACAGGGACTTTCGAGAGAGCACGTGTGTCTGTATGTGTGTGTGTGTTTGTGTTGACTGATTAACAATACATGTTTTGTAGTTGTCCATAAGGCTATGTATTTAAACTGTCATGTGAGAGCAGCAGGTTTGGACACATTCCAGTCCAAGGCACGTACAAAAATAGAGTGTACACTTAAATATATATGGTACAGTGATAAATACAGTATAACAAACACATGTAGAATTTCATTCAAATACAAAACAACCGTTCAAAGTAATACTTGTGCGTAAGTTGCTAGAACAATAAAGTCATATGCAAGGAGAAAAACATAAGAACTGTCGTGAGACTTACTTGCCCTACCAAGTCATCTTCACTGTTTTTTAACCCCCCTCTTGTTTTTTTCACTGTACCCCACCCTGCCCCTATCACGGAGACAATTGTTCAGATCCAGAACCGTAGATGATTCCCTTCTGACACACAGGGTGCTTTTTAAAAAGGCCTGCTTTCACTTCATCCCCTGCAGAGAAGTGAAAAGGTAATTGCTCTGAATGCTAAACTAACACCTTATTATGATTGCCTTTCAGTCGTTCCTTTCCCCCCCCCCCTTTCACTTTTGCGGTGTGCCAAAACACTGCAGAATGCAGGAGTGAAGAAGGCAGTGCAGAGAGGGGAAATTGTTTTAAAACCTTTGGGATGCAGCAGATGCCTTTGACATTAGGAGGATCTTTAGAGCCGATCCTGTCTTGCTCCTCTCCCATAGTAGTATAGCAGGGAGCTGCAGCTCTGCTCGCTATGTGTGTGTGTGTGTGTGTGTGTCTTTAGGATATTAAATAGTAAAGGATGGGGATTAATAATGGAACCTGACAGCTCATCTCCGCCTCCTATCTGCCTTACTGTCCCCCCAATCTTCCCTTTCATTCCCTCTCTACCTCTTGTTCCTCTCTCTCTCAGTTTCTAATCCGCTGCGTCTCTCTCTGGCTGTGACCCTCGTTCGTGCTCCTATCCTCCGGCTCTTCCCTCTATCTCTCTCTCCCCCTCTCTCTTATTCTCTCCGGCTCTCTCTCAGGGCCCTCGGTCTTTCAGGGTCATGTCGGGGGAGTAGAAGAGCACGTTGGTGTCATTGTCGTCGTCGTCATCGCTGAGGTCGACCAGGTCAGCCTGTGTGTAGCGCACCGCCCCGGGGTGGTACTCTCCAATCAGAGTCCTGTCACACAGCCGGGACTGCAGAGCCAGCTACAAACAGACACACAAGCAGAGGTTGAAATTAACACACAATGATTGTACTGGTTTGCATTCACCCGAGCAGGCTACATTAGATTTTTTTCCTCTTTGTTCTGGTCATCCATTCACAATAAGATGCTTTTATGCACACTTAAAAAAAAAGGTCTTCGGCATTTATAAATGAAACAACACTGGCTGTTCACAGAACTTCACACATAGGGACTAAGAGGCACTAGAGGCAATGCAGGCTGTTGTAATTTCGAACAACATAACATGGTGCTGTCATTTAAGATGAAAAAATGTCAGTGCCAACCTGGAAAAGTGAAATAAAGTTCAAGTTGACTCAAGTTGACTCTGACATAAGGGTGCCACAATGCCTTTTTCTTCAACACATTTATTTTATACTTATGGTATTCTAGACACAAAATACCATATCTCAAATGAAATGGAGGAAAAGCGTATTGTCACGGTCAATAGCACTCAATATGAATCACTTTCTAACTACGGGGACTTGAATAAGAAAGAACTTGAACCACTTTGTTGGTTGACAAATGACAAAATAACTGTGAATACAATGAATGGTATGTCATTTACATGCTCGATGCTTGCAAGTTAAAAGGCACAAATAAAAAAAGGTTACTTTTCTGTTGATACTTTCTAATAGAAAATCCCTGATCATCTTCACTTGGGTCAAGAGGAGCTAGAGATTATTCATCGGCAAGCTGAAACCAGGATAGAACATTTACTACCACGCAACTGTTCATTTTTCCTCTGCTTCCAACACCAGGTTTCTGTGAGCGCATCCTCTCTTTCTCTCAAGCACACTGAACGCACTAAGCTTTTCCCTAAGGATGCTTCTCTTATATTTCGAGTCATCATTCTCAACTCAACTTCTGGTGAGTAGACAGATAAAGGAATAGTAGAGCAAAATCTTTGAATGGAGCAGACATATTGACGTTACTAACTCCCTTTTTCAGGCACTGGCCCATTAAGGCCTAGGCTCCACGGGAACGAAAACGGGTTGTATCCGCATATTTCTCTTGCGTATAGCCCTTTAAGCCGCACGACGCCGTAACGGAACGGTAGAAACGGACCCTGCAAACGACAACGGGTCCAAAGGTGAATAGATCTGGGAACGGAGCGCTCTGGGGGGTCCAACGGGGCCGTGTGGTAGCCTATACGGTCATCATTTTCTGATAATGACGACGCAATAGCCCCGCCTCTCCCCGCCTCTGCTGCTCACCCCCGCAAAAGTACACTGCACACTGAATTCAGATTATTTATCTTTATCTCGATATGGACATAACCGCGAGTGAAGTCTAATCTGACAGGACGGAGACACGCAGCTCCTCCCGCTGTGATGCAGCGGGAGGAAAACACACACTTCAAGTCAGATCATCACCCTTAGCTATTTAATTACCTCTCAACTAAACTAGTTATAAATATGTTTATTTTTTACTGTCGAGTCGTCATTACTGGATCAGCTGCTGCATGAGACAGACACTGACGCTGTGAGAAGAGAGGAAAAAGAGACAGGCTCCGTGTATTTTATTATTATATATCATTATATCGTCGTATTCATTGTTTTTTAAAGCTCAATAAATAACAATGAAGACCTTTGACCGGCACTTTTATAATTTTGTCCGGAAGATTGAAACTTTAACACACGTTGACCGGCGAAAAACTCTGCCCGGTTCCCTCGGCCCCCACCAGGAGAATAAACAGAAGTGCAGCCATGACAACCATTCTCTTCGTGCTTTTGTGGAGGAAGTTGCTGCTTTTGTGGAGGAAGTTACAGCGCCACGTACAGGCTCGGCATATGTACTGCAGCTTTTCCAGCGGTTGGATCTAAACGGAGCTGTCTCGTGTGGCAAGACACTATCCGGTGTATATTGCGTGTGGGCGGAAGCGTTAATCCTATGCGTTTTGCCGTATGCGTTCCCGTGGAGCCTGGGCCTAAGTCATTAACACGATTTTTTTTATCAAGTTCACATTGTAATGTCACTAATATAATGTTCATCGTCTCAAATCTTTCTGGTGTCTGATTTGGGGGGGCTGTGTAATTTCTGCAACTTTCTGAAAACACAGTCAAGGCGTGATTGGCCCGGCTGTGAAAGGAGCCAGGGTTTGAACTTCAACCTGTATCGCTATTTTCAATTATTTACACAACTACTTGTTGTGCTACACCATGACTGACTTTCAAGAGTGACTTTCTGCAAACGTACGTTCTGTTAACCCCTATATTTTTGACAAAATTGCCATAAAACATCTTTGGGCGTCCAGCTTTTAGCATAGCCTTGTTTCGGGGGTTTAAAAAAAATATATATAAAATCTATTTTTTATAGCATACCTTGTGAGAGGCAATAGAGAGTTTGCTTCTTTGAGTTGATGTGAGTGTATAAAGGGCGTTAGGGCCAGAAGGAGCATACTGACGCCTTAAGTGTGAAACAATGATCCAAGCCTTGAAGAGGATTGACTTTGTCTGGTCACTCATTTAAATTGTTAAACTAGTCAAGCATGCAATAAAAGACGTAATCAACCTTTAGTTATGTTGATTTTGTCGGATCACTTTGTAACGGCTGTCCTGCATGGTTAACAGATAACATTTATGACCTGCATTCAAATCACTATTTCATGTTCATTCAGTTGTGTGACAACAGAAACAGGGAATAATGAGACATTTAAATTCCACTGTTTTAAAACACAGTATAGGTGATTACATAGATCAGAAGATAAAGGCTCCTATTTTGCAGAGTAACCAGGCTGAGTCGCCTACTCTTAATACATGGCTGGCATGACGCATGGTTTTAATGTTTAATGGCAGACATTCTGACAAACAAAGAAGAGGTTTTTACACATAAACAGCATTTTCAAAATAAGCTTGCTTTGTGTGTACCTAACTCTAAGATTGCAGTGAGACATATGGGGATTCGGAGCAGCGTTTTCATGCATACACACAGAAGAGGAAGAAGTGAATGGTGAGCTCATTGCAGAGCCACAGGCAGTTCAAGCTGTGCGGCTAGAATGCAGATCAATATCATGGAAGGAAAGATTGAAGCGGGGCGAGAGGAAGAGTACACAGGTGGGAGGGAGATGCTGCACAAAAGTGAGCGGCAGAAATAATGTAAGAGAGATAAATACCAGATATGTTGTAACAGGCAACAGAAGAGGCATGGGAAGAGACACACATACAGAGAGATAAAGATAGCGATATGAAGAGAGAGATGGAGGAGGAGAGGAGACGAAGACTGCGAGGAAGAGATGAAAAGAAACAACGGCGGGCTAGATATAGCAAGGGATACGAGGCGGAGAGAAAGTTTACATGTGCAAGAGGAACAAGGTCACTGACAGAAATCTGGTGACATAGGTGATTAGTAGACAAGCTTATGAAGACAGCAGTAACCTAGTTATTGTAACTTTAGTTTGAGCACTTACTCAGAGCGGGAAATGCTCTTTAGCGCAGGAATGGTTGGGAAATGTTTGGTTTTATTAAGAGTTTTACAATAGGATTCTCAATTGAAAGCATTAGAAAAAAGGGTTACTATTCTTCAGATTCTTTCTCCAAACATTTCAGTCATAGTTGTAGCGCTTGCTCAGTAGGTAGCTCAGTTGTCAAGTCATCAGAAAGTTGGCGTTTTGATCCCCCTGCAGTCAAAGTGTACCATTTAACCTTTATTTGGGCAGGGTAGACCTGTATATGGAGACCTATGCTATGACAGTGGTACAAATGAATGTGTGAATGTTTATCACTCCTGATAAGCAGCTGGCACCTTGCACGGCAGCCTCTGCCTCCAGTGTATGTGTGACAGTGTTTTGACACTCGGAGCTCCCCATAGACAAACAATTGAAACCCCCACCCCCATTTCCTCCACCCTCACTCAGATCATAGACTGTATATACACTGTGAGCTTCAACTTTAGCCTGGTTTGTTGGCCTGTATTTGAATTCATCTAGAACAACTTTCTATTGTTTTTGTTTGAAATGTATGCACAGATTACTATCACTAGACTTATTTTAAGAGAATAACATTTTTTAAGGATTCTCAGGCCTGTTCAGAACTGGTATTAACAGTGATTTTCCACAAGTCTTTGTACGTTTCTGCATGAACGTGTGATTTATATTACAGTAACAACTGACACACACAATAAACCAGTAACAACAACTATTTTCCATTCAAATATGTAGCCTATTTTGTATATGCAAACGATAATGTTGTACACGTATCTTTGCATACAAAGCGGGGAAATGCGCTCACAAGCGGTCACTGAAGACGCGTGTGAGACACATTCTAATGGCAGGTGTCGTTTATTTGCATTGAACATCGGGTAATGACATACTCGGAAAGTCACAATGATATAGAGAAGACTTATAATGCTAATTTTCAGGTTCATATTTGTTTTAAAAAAATATCTTTATTTTTCTCATACTGCCTGTGCTGCAGAACCTCTTTTCACCATCTGTCTGAAACCAAAGCCAAGTCTGCTCTCATTGGTTAGCTGGCTGGCTCTGTTATGATTGGCCAACCGATTAGAGATGTCCTGCCCCTATAATGTACAATGTGTAGGAGCCCTAGCCCTAGAAGCGCAAGTGTTACATACTGATGTCGTTATGTTACAAAGTAAACAAAGGTGACAAATGAAGGTGTTTCAGGCAGTGGGGGGGGGGGGGGGGGGAGTGTTTGGGAGAGAAACTCAACTTTGAGATTTTGGCCTTTGCAGACAATTTACATGCACAAAAACCTATATAAAGCTCCTTATACACCGAGCCGATTTTCCGCGTCGATAGATGTTGTTAGATGTCTGGCCTTCGATGAGCGTCGTGTCGCCCTACTCAGATTGGTGTGTACTGCACCGTCGTGTATTTTCGGCCGTGCCGACACCTTCGGCCGCCGATTCGACATGTTGAATCGGGAGGCCGTCGGCCAAAGAAATCACTCTGATTGGCTGTTCAGCTAGCGAATCAGTGCATGAGAAGCGAAACGGAAGTGAGGGACCCAAAACAAACTATTAAGAAGGCAAATCTGAGATTTAATTTAACTCCAGCTCTCGACACAGGTTCGGGAAAGCCCCATGAGCTTCTCGCTGCAGAGTGAAAATGGAACGCACACGCTATCTGTTGTTTGTTTATATCACGCAGTCTGTTCTTCTTCTCTCGGTGTATCATGCAGTCTGTCTTCCGGTTGTTGCCTCTTTTGAATGACGAATACACACTACCGCCGCCTGCTGGTAAGGAGAGTTATTGCCACTCACACATGCGCAGTTCGTACGTGCAACTTGGCTGTCGGCTGAAGTCTTTGCGGTGTGTTCCAGTGCGACACATGGCCAAGACGCAGGAGACGTAAGGCGACGTGAGACGACGTTCCGTCGGGACGTGTTCTTTGGTGTCAGTTTGGTGTGTAAGAGGCTTAACACACTACAGAAAATGGAAACTCCCAACAATGATGATAGGGCCTCTTTAACAAGACAAACTCTAAATACTAGCTTCCTTTGCACCTGTCCCTTTTAATTTTTCAATTACACAAACATGAAGTTTATAGTGAGATTGTAGTTTGTAAGCTCACTACAGTTAGTCTCTGAGTGATGGCATACATCGCATCACTTCACACCTTCATATTGCAGAACTTGTTATTTAGCTATTAAATCCAAAATGCTTCTAAGTTCTTGCCAGCATTCAAGATGGCCTTAGGACACAGTTTTGCATTTGAAATACGCCTATGAAACGCTGAGAAGCACATAGGGTTATTAACAAAGTCGGAAACCAGAATCAAAGTTTGGGAATAACCTGCAAGGGACAAAGGAACAAGGAAAGTATATTTAGTGTCCTACACTGTCGCCACATCAGGAGGGGATCTCTTAATGGTGAGTATGAAGAGGAGGGACCCGTTCGTTGTGCACAAGGCATGCGAGCAGTGTATAAAGACCTGAGCCAATCCCTTTAAAACGCATGTAAATGCACCGCAGGCAAACAGCACGAGAGACAGGGTGAGGAGGAGTGGGGGGTGAGTCTGGTACGAAAGCGCAGATTTGTAGCGTTGAGTGAGGAATGCTTTGACGCTGTAACAATCCCCCCCAGCCCCCCCCACCACCTCCCCCCTTCTCTCCCTCACCACTCCTCTCCTCCGCCAATCTCGCACCTGATGTGTGGGGGCTGCTGGGAGTCGCATGCCAAGATGAATAACAACCGGCTGTTAGTCACGATAGAGCACGAACACACACGCCGCCGCCTGTCTCTCTCCCTCTCCTCCTCCCGCTCCCTCTCTCTCCGTCGTCTTCTTTCTCACCTTCCCTCTGTCTTTCTCCCTCTGACACACACAAACAGCATTTTCTCTGTGATTTACGAACACATTGAGATTCCATTTCACTCCTCTGTCTCTCTGTGTGTCTCTGCCGACTCACCACAGTGCAACATTGACATTTGGGTTGAAGGTCATACCACACATTCCAGTCTTCCACATTGTGCTCATGACCCGTTATCAACGTGGTTGGTGACACTGAGTAGATTGTAGTGTTTGTGCGTGCGTGTGTGTGTGTGTGTGTTTATGTGTGTGTATATGTGTGTATGTGTGTATATGTGTGTATGTGTGTGTATGTGTGTGTGTGTATATGTGTGTATGTGTGTGCGCGCGCGTGTGTGTGTGTGTGTGTATGTGTATGTGTATGTGTGTGTATGTGTGTGTGAACTGAGACCACAGTGTTTTTTTTCTTTCTGGTTCGATACCAGCTTTGGCTCATATCCGCAGATACTGCCAATGTTTGTAGATTGAGACAAATCTGTGGGGAATGCTATTGATTGTGGTGTTTATTGAAATGCAACTGTTAGACAATGCAGTTCAATTGTCAAAAAAAACTAAAACATTTATTCTTCATAAGATTCCCCTAAAAGCTCCATTTGTAACATATATAAAGAAAGAAAGTCGTAGTTATTTGTTATTTCAATATTTAAATAAGGGGATTTTGTTATCAGACCCAGCATTATTTATCGTGTAGATCAGTGCTTCTCAAACTTTTTTCAGTAATGTACCCCCTTTGAAACATTTTCTCAGCGAAGCACCCCCTGACCGACCCCGGACATTTTTGATAGAAAAAGCCTATATAAATAATTACAATATAGTAATGTTCTAAGGATATTTTCATCTTTATACATGAAAAAGAAGAATATAACGAAAACAAATTAAAACAGATTTGTCCAAGGAGTTTTTCAATTGAAGTAATATTTAACAAACCAATGAACAAAACGATATATTATGAAAAACTATAAACTACAATACACAAATTTGACATGTTTATATGAGGACCCCCTTAGTGGTTCTAGGAATATTTTATATAACTTATTGTACTAAGATTATTTTTGTAATCATGCATGGTATTTTTTTAATTAACCTTTTTATTTATTTTTATCTCACGTACCCCCTGCAGTACCCCAACGTACCCCTAGGGGTTCGCGTACCCCCATTTGAGAATCACTGGTGTAGATGATTCATAAACACTTGTGACAGATGGTACCGTTCAATTTGGAAAGTTAAATAGTCTAATTATAAACTCTGGAGCGAGGAACTGATAAAACCAGATTACACACAGAACACTAAGAATTATTAAAACTTTATTTTTTACATAATGTTTATGAAATTAAGATGCATTCGAAATATTTTAAAGGCTACAATTAACAGTGATTTTATTCATTAATAACCTGATTTGCAATTAATATCTCAATCTCTAAACTGTCAAAAAGAAATAGTGCTTGACCAACAGCACAAAACCAAAACATTTAGTTTCCGATCACATAAAACTAGCTTCAGAACCTAAAGGCACGGACACACCAAGCCGATTTTGGCCGTCGGTGGGCGTCAGGCCGACGATGAGCGTCGACACGCCCTACTCAGATTGGTGTGTCCTGCACCGTAGTGTCTTTTCAGCCGTGCCGACGCCTTTTTCGGCCGAAAACCCGCCGTCGGCCAAAGGCAGTCGGCAAAATAAATCACTCTGATTGGCTGTTCAGCTAGCGAATCAGTGCATGAGAAGCGAAACCGAAGTGAGGGACCCAAACAAACTATTAAGAAGGCAAATCTGAGATTTCATTTAACTCCAGCTCTCGACACAGGTTCGGGAAAGCCCCATGAGCTTCTCGCTGTAGAGTGAAAATGGAACACACGCTATTTGTTGTTTGTTTATATCACGCAATCTGTTCGTCTTCTCTCGGTTATCACACAGTCTGTCTTCCGGTTGTTGCCTCTTTTGAATGACGAATACGCACTACCGCCGCCTGCTGGTAAGGAGAGTTATTGCCACTCACGCATGCACAGTTCGTACGTGCTTCTTGGCTGTCGGCTGAAGTCTTTGCGGTGTGTTCCAGTGCGACACATGGCCAAAACGCAGAGACGCGAGGCGACGCAACAGTCGGGGTCCGTCTGTGTAAGTTATTTGGTGTCAGCTTGGTGTGTCCGGGCCTTAAGGGTCGCCGGTTCAAGTCCCCAAAGAACCAAATACAGCGTGTGGACTGGTGCCTGGAGAGGGGCCAGTCTGCCTCCTGGTGAGGTGCCAGATCCCCACACTGATCCCCTGGAGCTGAATATATAATAGCTGCCCACTGCTCCTAATACTAAGATGTGTAAAATGCAGAGACTTAATTCCCCTGTGTTTGCTGTGTCCCATTAACAAGTTGATTACATTCTAGGCTTGTCAATAAGCACTTGAATTGCTGCTGACAATGGATAGCAAATGTAAGCAGGGTATCACACTAAACTAGGATGGAAATAAGGTAAACATCAACATATTATAATTGTCATTGTGAGCATATTGACATTCTGACATTGATATTTAAAGAGGCCATATTATGCTTTTTGGGGTTTTCCCTTTCCTGTAGAGTGTTATAGGTTTTTGTACGTCTCCATTGGACTATTGCCTTGGAACATAGTGACATCACTACATAACACTCGCGCTTCTATTGGCTAGCGCTCAAACATTGTAGGTGATATGATAAGGGGAGGAACTTTTTAGACACATCTCTAAGCGGTTGGCCAATCGCAACAGAGCCAGCTAGCTAACCAATCAGAGCAGACTGGGCTCTTGTTTCCGACAGAGGGTGAAAAGAGGCAGCATGAGAAAAATAAAGACCTTTTTTTAACATTAACCTGTTAAGCACCAAGCCTGTTTTTCATGTTTCAGGCTCGAAAATGACATGCCCAAAACAAATGACTACAACTTAACTTCTAAAAGGGTTATATGAATAATTTCTTTTATCAAAGCAAGGTTACATCTGTGAGTTGGATGTAGAAGTGTCAGAATCAATATAGATGTTTTTTATTTTAAAGAAAATTCAGATTTTACATAGTAAAAAACTGTAAATTATAGTGTCCGTCCAAATATTCTTTTTTACTTATAGTGAAAACTACCCTTGGATGATGGGTTAGTAGACTAAAAGCTTTAGGAATCCAAAGTACAACATATAATAAGTACCCTGTATGAAGATTGACGCAAAACAAGTGATATTTGACCTTTTTAGAGAGGTTTAGCCAAAACCACCCCACCTCTAAGGTGATTTGGGTGAAAATGTTTTTTTTTCCATATCTCTGGCCCCCCTTGGTCGATTTGGATGGTTGACACCTCTTTCTGACCGTTAGAGCCAATAGAATCGAAGGGGGAGGCCCCCACACACACTTCCCGCATGCAGGTTTGCACCAGAGTGAAGCGATCTCTCGCTCTGACATTTGGAAACGAAAAAGCAGTTTTATTGCTTATGGATTATCAGAAATCATTTCAAAGAGGACACAGACACATTGGATTAACCTATGGATTAACTGCAGCATCGTTTTTTTATCGTTTTAATGCCATTGAAGACCAGTTTTGACCAAGGTAAGCCATGTTAGCGTTTCTAGCTACCTAGCTCCACATGTTCTGATGTACGCTTTCGTTTATAGCGTCGCAAATGTTTATCACAGAGTGTTGAGGTTTTTTACACAGATTCTGTGTCTCCAGGAGATGCTAATGCATGTGCATCTAGGATAAGTAATAAGGGAGTTATGAGTGAGTTTAGCTGCAGTGATAGGTTACATTCTTTCGCTCGTGGCTAATTCAGAGGCTGAGTGTTAGCATTGTGGGGGTTTTTTGGAGAAAAAAAAATTAAAAAGATCAGTTAGCTGAGTTTCTTCCCGTTACATGGATATAAAACATTCATAGTTTATTAAATATTAAGATTCCTTAGACGTTGTTTCCTGCAAATGACGCGTTTATCCGCCCGGTACCGGGGGGGGGGGCGGTGCGTAACAGGTTAAAGCATGTAAACACGTCACAGTAGAGGAACAAAATACAGATATGAACCTGAAAATGAGCATGAATACAGCATCACAGAGCCACCTGGCTAAACACTCTTCTGTTCTTAAGGGAAAATGACTTGGGGATGTATTCAGACATGATCAATTTGTTAAATTCCTGACAAATGTATGGAGTGATGTGCATGTCCTAACAGGGCTATAGATGTATGTGTGTGCAGCTGCTGTACCTGCATGCCAGTAGGACTCAGTAGGCTCCACCAATCCCTGTCCAGGCCGAAGACAAAGGCGTTGGCCAAGCCGTGGAGTGGTGCTGACAGGACGTGCAACAGGGTGAGCGAGAAGGATGGATCCTTTGGGTAGAAGGCATTATGGAGTCTGTAGGAGGAGAGAGCGAAACAGAGGGAGTATTGAGTTCATCCATTTCAAAGTTGTAAATAAAGAGACAACCTGCGAGAGAGCTTCAGCGGTGAGGTTGAAGTAATCGAAAGAGAAGTCAGAAGGAGTAGAGAGGCAGCAACAGGAGAAAGAAGGGTAAAGACAGAGAGCGAGAGGTTGATAGACAGAGCCACAGCAAAGGGGAGAGAGGACAATTGAGTGACAGACTGAGGGACAGGGTGAGAAGAAGAGGTAATGAGAGCAGGCGGCAGAGGCAGAGAAAGAGAGGGGGAGAGAAAGAAAAAAGGGTAGGGCGAAAGAGCGAGTGAGCTTTATATCAGCGTTTAAGAGCCCATTAGGCAGCGTGAGACGGCTGGGCTGACACATTCTTGGCTGCCGCCTCGACAGCACACAGCACTTTACAAGGACAGGGAGAAGAGTAGCGCTCAACTCCTTTCTTTTTCTCTCATCTCAGTTTCCTGCTTCTCCTGACCACAAATTCACCATCCCATTTTCTCCTTTTTTTTCATTCCACACACGTTTTCTACAAACGGCCCTTCCCCCCCCCCTTCTACGCTGTCTCTCCCATTTATTTGCATTCGGTTCCATCTGTCTGGATATCTCATTTTCATCTTGACTCATGAGGGCGATCCTCGAATCTTTTCTTTTCAATTCCCCTCGCTGTGCCCATCTCCCCGGGAGCCTGGGGCATCACTGGAAGGAGAACCTGATATTGTGTGGTGTGGCTGCAAACTAATGGCTGCCTCCGAGAACGATGCTGCTTAGCCATTAACCCTGGATTAACCCTGTATTAGCACTGCTCGTTGGGTTAGCCCGCCGCTAATGTCTTTTATTGATCTATTAGCGAGAGAATCAAACCGCACACAGCTCATAGCGTTTTCCCCCTGTGGTCCTGGGTGGGGTGTGTAGACTGAACTAAGTGGCCGTGGTGGTTGACCTCGGGGTCCTGAAAGTCTTCCCTGAGCACCTTGTGCCCCGAAGGGAAGGGAGATACAAAACCAACCATTTGAGGAAGAGAACCACTGTTGTGGTTACAAGGAGTTACGTGAGACACCACAGTCACTCATCTCCTTGTGACTGACAGTCAGAGGAGGAAACACATCTTCAGTCTAAAATGAGAATGGTTTTGTTTTACTCTTAACACCAAAACTGTTATATTTCAAACTATTCTTCCAATTAAAAATGTTACAACAGTGTTGCCAATAGTGTGACAGCATTGAAACAAACACATTGATACCAGTCAAGATACAACACATCTGGCAGAGCTATGACTTTAAAGTTAAAAGAATGAACAATACAATTTTGATGGAAACTATTCCAACATTGTGACAGTCTATTCCATCAACCAAACACAATATTTCTAACAATAATGTCAGCAACAAAACAACATTAGTATGCAATAATAATGTAAGATTTTTTCTGTTCCATGTTTGACGGTTAGCTAAATTGTCCATATTTTTTTCAAAGCATAAATCAAGCATTTAAAATATGCACAATAAATTCACTCAATACGTACACTACGGCATTCAAGGTGCAGACGCTAGGAATAATAGAGTATTACTTTGATGATTGTTTCAAGGCAGTTTCCAGTTGTGTCGCCATGACTATATTAAGAAAACCGCTAACACCAACCCCCAAGGAAGATTGCTGGTCCTGAGGCCCTTTTTTAACAACTTCCGTTTCAGTCGTGTGATACACAAAAGTACATTTTCCAATTGAATCACAATGGGAAAGAGACATCTGTAAATCAGCAAAAAAAGCAAATGCGATATTTTCCCTTCTCCAATCATGTGAATAAGCCGAGACGAGAAGCTAGGAGGCGGGTTTAGGTGAAACACTGGGGCAAGTACTTCATAGGCTAATAAATGCAGAGGATCAAAGGATGATACAGGTAATGATATCACTTAGTAATTGAGCCATTCAGCTTCATTCAACTCCTGAGCAACTTTCATATGGAATGAAAAGCAGCCGGCCTCCTACTCTGCGTCCAGTTCTATTTATACATCCATGGCCTACACTGAGCATTGGTGCCAAAAGTGAGTCGAGTCGAACCATGCACTAGAAATAAGGCATGAGGAAGCACATCATTAGGATCCATTTGACAGCCTTTAAAAACCCAGTGAGAACTGCAGGTGAACAGCGCAGAAGATGATTATGGAGATTCTTCCTCAAATCTGGTTATAATCCTCTCTTATCCTCTTTTACAGCACAAGGTTTCAAGGTTTATTGGCCACTAATCTTTCTCCATTTACCCTCCAACTAGCTCTTGAAAAGTTGTGACAGGGGAAGAAAGTTGGGTTGGCTGAAAGTTGCAGGCCAATCCATAATGAGAACCTACCTGCTTTAAGTCATTTGGGGTAATGGTGTCAACTAAATGCCTAAATGTGGCATAAAATAAAACAAACAGTGCAGCTTGTGGAGACCAAAGTGGCGTGTCCTGGCACTTGTCGGAGTAAGGACCATTTCGGAGCGACGCTGCCTATTTTCTGGGTTAGCCTACTGCTGTATCTCCGAGGACCAGACCAGCTGCTGCTCACATTCATTTCACTTCCCATTAAAGGTGAAATAAATCAGGAGTCCCCACACAACCTCCTTAGAGACACAGGAAACACACACACACACACACACAAACATGCACACGGAGGAAGTCGGACACATGTGGACATGCAAAAACACACACATGCACATCATGGTCTGTGCGTAGGTGGGTACACACAGTATAACGTAGGTCATGTGCATTGAGGATGTCAGGTGGAGAGGAAATGCTGTGGATGTGCGTTTGTGTGTGTGTGCGTCTGCCATTGTGTGTGTGTGTGTCTGTGCGTGTGTGTTTCTCTGACAGCGCAGCGGTGAGAGTGAGTGGGTCTGTGTGAAGGGGGGCTATTTCTGGCGTCTCATTTTTTTTTCCTGCTGCCGCAAAGAAATGCGATCGGCGTCCGGGAAACGAGAGCTGGCAGCAAGCAATCATCTGCCTGCCACACACACACACACACACACACACACACAGCACCTCGCAGCGCCGAGCAACACGCGCCATGGCAACGGAACAGCCGCAATTAGAGCCGAAGAGCCTTTCCCCTCCATCGAGGGAGAGCGAAATGAAAGGAGGAAAGAAAGAGCAGGCGAGAGAGAGAGAGAGAGAGAGAGAGACAGGAAGAGGGGAGGGGAGGGAGGCAGGGGGGAGACGAGTGTCAAAGAAACGGCACCGCACAGGAAGGAGAGAGGGAGAGGAAAGGAGAACACGATAAAGAGGTGAGAATGTGCAAGAGGGAGGCTGCGAAGGGAAACGAGGGCCGAGAGCAATGGAGGAGGAGGAGGAGGAGGAGGAGGAGGAGGAGGAAGGGCTAAAGGAGTGAGACTGAAAGGAAAATACTAAAAAGCAGAGGAGGTAAAGAGCTAGGTAGAGGAGGGGGAAGAGATATCCAAAAAGACAGATTGCAAGACATGAGCGAGACAAACAAAAGAGATTACGTGCGAGAGAAACCACGATAAGACGAGGGGGAGAAAAAGAGGCGAGGAGGTTAGATAGAGAGAGACGGGTGGAGGCGTGTGGAGAAGGAGGAGGGGGGGGGGGGGGGGGGGGGGGGGGGGGTGGGCTGCTTCTCCTGTGTGAGCCGGGCTAATGAAAGATGAATGAGGGAGGCAGTGGTGGGAAGGAGAGTGTGGCTGCGGGCGATGCCTGGCTGAGCTGCTGAGCTGCTGGGTGTGTGTGTGTGTGTGTGTGTGTGTGTGTGTGTGTGTGTGTGTGTGTGTGTGTGTGTGTGTGTGTGTGTGTGTGCGGCGCAGTCGAGTGAGTCTCACAATTGGCTGACTGGTGTTGGACAACAGGGATGATATTGTGTGTACTGTATGACTCGGGAGCAAGCGGTCAACAACAATAAACACACTCGCACGCTCACACCCACGCACACAGCAGCAGCAGGCGCATGTAGCTTTCAGTGGAAGCCTGTTGCCACCTGTACGCATGAAGTCAATCATTAGTAACCGCACGGCGTCTCCGAGCCTTGCTCACTTATTCAGACCTTCCATCTATCATGCTGTCAGTCACTCTTTGAACCCGTCTCTCTCCCTCACCCTCCAGATTCGCTGCAAAATCCCTCATCTGCTGCCTCTCCCTATCTCTTCCAATATCCCACCCTGCCAGTCTATACCACTTTCCAGGCATCAATTTCTCTCCATCAGAGTTCACCTTTTTTGTCTGCATCTAATTGTTGTGGCGAACATCCTCGGAGCTGTGGGAAAGGCGTACTGTAACGGCTTGGATGAGAACTCCCTCCAGAGAGTGGAGGGCGGCCAGACAGAGAAGTCATCCTGACCCCGACTGCACTTCTTCTTCTTCTTCTCTTCGACGGACTGACTGCTTTTTTTTCGTTCTTCCTCCAGACGAATCACATGCTTCGCAGTGCCAAAACAAGTCCCTAGTGCAGCTGCTGACAGCAGATCTGAACTTTTATCTGACTAAAAGGGATAATTCTGCCAAAACGAGCTTAATCCTTCGACACGGGGGCAAGGTCAGAATGTGATCCAATGTGATTTTCATGAAACACTCTTAAAGTTTGACTACATCCAGATATGACAATAAAGGCATGAATACATAATCAAACTGAACATTTGATTTCAACCTTCATTTCTGAGGATAATACAATTTGTGTGCACTATTTAGGGATTTATAGATGATACTTCAAGGTTCAAGGTTCTTTATTGTCAAACTAACAATAAAGAACCTTGAACATTGAAAATCTTAGGTCACAGGCTTCTCCAACAATGCAACATAATAATATAGATAGTAAAAGTAATTATTATGTTGCATTGTTGGAGAAGCCTGTGACCTATTCAACGACATCATTTCTACATAAACTATGACCACCTGTGGTGATACTTACTGTAGAGTGTACTACCTGCAGAGTGCTTTAAACTCAAGAGACCATTTTAATGCACTATTTAATTAAATGTAGGTCCAATTAATGACAAAATAACCAACATTTCCCAGAAACAAACACAAGTATAACAATTAACTAGAAATTGCCACAGCTCCAAGACGTCTAATTATGCTGCATGATGCTTTGCGCCATGATGGCTTCTATCAAATTTGCAGTAAGAATCAAAATCCCTACAAGAATGATCGGATTAATGCAGTTTTAACTCGCAAACATTTTAAGATATAAAAACGACATGTTCTACTCAATGATTGACATTTAATCAGGAGAAAACCTGAGGTGTGGATACACAGGTTCCAAAGGTTGTGTGGGTTTACAACTTGTTACTTGAGAATGTGTGTCGGCCTTGAGGACAGGCCTTTTATTGTCCAGTGGCAACATGTGATCAGCCACTCAAATGTGCATAAAGCTTTGATGCTTGGGAACTCTGCAGCAAATGGTGTGCTCTATAGATATGGACAGCATAGGGTCAACACGGGGATTTTCCATGACGGTCACAGGCATGACTCCCATTATACACCAACCCACAGATGCACACATACTGTGCGACAACAAATATTTCCGGAATCGGTCAGAAACAAGCAAACGGACCACATACAAAAACACACAAAAACATGTGAGCCTGCACACCTGCACGGTTGCGCTCACATACACTGACAGACAAAGAAACACACAGACCTTGGGGACAGAAGCGGCTAACGTTCAGAAAAAAAACCCAAACAAAGAGACATCCTGTTTCCTGGAACACAACACCACTCAACCCTCAGTGCTCCGAGCAGCCAGCAGAACACGCACACAAATACATACACACGCAGAAAATCAGTTCGTTGTCCATCACTGCGTATGTTTTTCCTTGATCCTGATTAATGTACCGGCGTGTGTCTGTGTGTCCCGCGATGCCACTGGGCTGTGATTTTGAGTGTGGGTGCACGTGATTTTATGCTTGCGAGTGGCTGTGGCCAGAAGTGTGTGTGTGCTTGTGACACAGAGAGGGAGGGAGGGAGGGAGGGAGAGCAGATGATAGAGTAGGCTTTAGCGATTCCCTGGAGTGTGAGGCAGCGTTTACGGCACTCTCAGAGCAGCCAGAGTGATGAATATTTAAAGACGTGCCTGAAAGAGCAGAGGGGGGGGGGGGGGGAGCAGGGTGTGTGTGTGTCCGTGTTTATGTGCGTGCATGCGTTAGTGTTTGCATGCGCTTGTGAATGTGTGCACATGCCTAAGTGTGTGTGAGGGACGTTATCTCGTATCTCCTATAGCATTTGTGTGTGCTACCATCTATGAATGTATGTGCCTGTCTGTAGTTGGTATGCCTATGTAAGCTATATGTAGGAGTATAGTCAATTTATATAGAGCCATTCTCTTTATATGTGTTATAATGTGTAAGTTTGTCTACGAGTATTTTGTGTCTGCATATTGATTTACACTCATGCAAATGTATATTTTTCTGTCTACAAAAAAAGTCTACTCGGTTATTAAATCTACAGTGTCTATGTGTGTGTCCAGACTATACGCAAGTGCCTGCCCTGTGTGTGTGTGTGTGTGTTTGCACTTCACACAGCCCTGTAGGCCAGCTCTCTGTCTCGCTAAATGGGGATGAATAGCAGAGCGTCGCCGCTGCTCAACAGGAGACGAATGGCTACGGGGCTTTCTGTCTCCAGTTACACACCGATCACTGCCTGAGACGCTCACACACACACACACACACACACACAGGGGCACAAACAGGAATGGTCATCTATCCACCTAAATGTTATCTGGGCTGCACACCCACATGTAGCTGAGCTATCATGTGGGCAATCATGGTGTTCAAAGAGCATGACATCTGACACCACAAACGTCTTCTGACTTTGAGGATTTTTGTGTTGTATTTCAATAGCAGTAAAACGAATGTCAAATATAATTTGACCATCCAAACTGATAATTAGAACTTTCATCCTATGTGCTTTCTTAATGGGATTGTAGTGTATGAAATTATATTTAAATGTAGCAAATCCAGTCATGAAAACCCAGAGAATCACTCTCGTACCAAATACTTGCAAGCTATATCAAACTGAAAACGTATTTTTAATAAATCACAGCCAATTGAATTTGAGGAGATGGATAAATAACAAAGGTTTGCAGAGATAAGAGTTGGAAACTTGCATACTGCCTTTCAGCATCTGAGGAGCTCAGTGGTTCAAGTAAACAAAACACCAGGAAAGATATTAGGGTATACAGTACAAACCACACACCAGCCTACACACACCGAGGCACAAACACGCATCCCCACGCGATGAATGCAAGATATTCCGAGAGGCGAGGAATGGAAGGAAGGGAGTGAGAGAAAGAAAAGAGAAAGCAGGAGTGAGAGAAAGAGAAAGAGTGCATCCTGGGATGCAGAATGCCAAATACAGTGAGATAAGAGTTAATGTATCCCCCCCAGCCCCCTCTTCATCCCTCTCGTTTGGCTCTCTCTTTCTTCCTCCCTCCATCCATCCCTCCCTCCTCCTCCTCCGCCTCCTCCTCCCCGTTTGCTTTGAGGGATGAATAATAACTGCTGCTCTGAGATTTCCTCCCTCGTTTTTCAAAGCGCAGAACGGAGATGGGGAAGGTCTGCCTGGCCCGGGCTGCGCGTGCGGGCTGGAGCACACACACACACTAAAGCAGGGACGCACACACAGATACGCGCACACACACACACACACACACACGCACATCGTCTTGTTCTCGCTGCTCGCCTGGAGCAGAGAAATCAGATCTCCTCCAGAGAAAGACGGGGGGGGGGGGGGTATGGGCGCTGTAGGGAGCCCATACAAAAAAATCCCCTGCAAGCACGTATAGGGCTGTGCACATCACAAAACCCACACGCAGCATCGAGGGAAACCAAGAATAACTAGGAGGATGCGAGCTGCCTCCTGGAGCGACAGGGTGAACTCAAGGTTGGAGACAAATCACCGGTTCAAGCCCCGCCGCCAGGGCCAATCCATCCACGCTGAAGCACCCCTCTGCCGGGCACGTAACGCTGATTGCTTAAAGGCATCTATAGTTCTCCCGCCGTGTGCCGTGCTTTGGAGCTCAGGGCTTGGAGAGAAAGCCTTGAAGATGAGAGGAAAAGCAGACACTAAATGGGGATGCCAGTTTATTTGCGCTTGGTGTCAAAAGGGGAACGTGGGGTGGCGAGGGGGGGGGTGTTTAAGCACAGAGCGCAGAGTTCTCGTAAAAAAAGACAAGCAGGCTGTCCAGGAGGAGCACTTGCACGTCAAGCTGCGACGCGCCGCGGAAATCAGCAGCTAGGTTTCAGAGGAGAGGGCTTATTTATGCAAACAGGCGTACAAGCGCGCACAGTAGGAATCTAGACAAGCCTTGTAAACAAACACACACCCACACCATAAAGCACACAGGGGAGGCGATGTGAGAAGCAGACTGTGAAAACTCTAGTCGTGCCCGAGCAGTGCTTCCACACACACACACACACACACGCACACACACGCACGCACACACACACACACGCACACAAACGAGCTGCGAGAGAGAGATTGAAGTGGCGAATAGGGACGGAAAAGAAGGACAAAGAGAGAAGAGGAGAAGGAGGAGGGATAAGTGCGAAGGTGCGAGTGTCTGGTGCTACTTTTGTGTTGCCAAACGAGGACACGTCAATGAGTGAGAGAGAGAGAGAGAGAGAGAGAGAGTGTGTATGGTAAAAGGGTCTATAATGACTCGAACCATGCGTGTGTGTGTGCGAGCGCGGGCGAGGAAAAAAGTAGAACCGCTTTCCCATTTCAATTCGCAACAGCTGGTGTCGAATTAACACATTTACCAGTGTGCATTTGGAACAGATTAAAATTGTGTGTGGCGTGTGACTGTCTCTACGTGTGTGTGTGTGTGTGTGTGTGTGTGTGTGTGTGTGTGTGCGTGTGTGTGTGTGTGTAAGCAGATGAGGGCCAAAACAAGAGTGTGTTTGTGTGTGGGAGTGTCTGTGTATTAACGCAATGGATCAGGGCAGGAGGGACAGAGAGAGGGAGAGAAAGAAAGAGAGAGCAGCAGGGAGGGATGTAGAGAAGGGGGGAGAGAAAGAGCGAGAGAGCGAGAGAGAGCTCTACCCAACGGCTTTAGCTGCTGCCCTGGGCCGTCTCTCTAAGCCCTGTTTAGGAGGCTTTGGAGCTCAGATAGAAATAATCCCCCACTCAGACACACACACACACACACACGATAGGCATGCACACACATAATAAAAATAAAAATGCACACACGCGTACATACACAAACACGCGGGAATGCTCACAAACAGACACGCAAGTCGAGGCGAAAAAACAAGTGCGCACATAGGCCTACGAGGCAACAAGCAGCGACAGCACATTCGCCTTGACACGAAACCAACCACCCGCCTACACACACGAGCAGAAACACACACACACACACACACACACACACACCGAGGCTGCTGCTTCCGCACGGCAGAGCACAGCGACATCAGCACGGCACCGTGACAAACACTTTACACACTCCAGCACTCAGCAGAGGGGAGGGATAGAAGGAGAGATTGGAGAAAGAGGGGAGGAGGACGAGGCGGAGGAGGATATGAGCCAGGGAGGGAGGTGAGTGAGCAGGGGAAGAGGGAGGGGAGGCTAACAAATTAATAGGAGCCGGAGATATACACAGCCAGCGCTGCAAACGGGGGAGGTGGAGAGGGAGGAGGAGGAGGGGGTGGAGGACGACGACGACGACGTGAGAGCAATTCATTCCCGTTTTCTCCTCGTTCGCTCTCTGGAGGAAGGCTGCGCGAGCGAGCGTATTTGCTCAAGAGAAGGGGAGGGCGGGGGAGGAAGAGAGGGGGCTTTGTTTGGCAGAAGAGAGGAAAAGTGGAGTAGGAGATTCTCACGTTTTTTAATTATTATTATTTGGTTTATTATTATAGAATTAAATGAATTGACTATGTGCATTATCCTGCACAGAAATCATTAACTCACCTTTTTCTATTGTTCTGTGTATTACTTTGTTTTTTTTTATTTAATTAATTCTCTAAAATGTTTATTTGTTTTCCTTTTAAAGAAAACATTTTATTCTTGGTTCAAAATGTTTATGAACTTACCGGTACATTCCAAATGTATAATTATGTTAATTGTACAAAGCTTTGGCAATACTGCATGTCATTATAGTCATGCTAATAAAGCTTTGAATTGAATGGATTGTGGTGACATAAAAACACAGAAGGAAAAGGTGTCGGAAAAAAAGAGGGGAAATAATTAAGACGTGAGGAAGAGGAAGAGAAAGTGACAGGGAGGGAGGGGGGAGAGGAAAGGGGGGGGGGGGGGGGGGGGGGGGGAGTTGTTTTGGGGTTTGCACAGGATGCAGTTTGTCATCTTCATCAGCCGACAGTTGGGGGGGGGGAGAGAGGGAGGAGGGATGGTGAGGTGAAGGAGGAGGAGGAGAGGGGTGAGGTGAGGGGGGGATGGGCGGTGTTTAAGCGGAGCCTTTGAGAGACGTTGACCCTGTAATTGACCTGTGTCTCCGCCTACATCGCCGGGGCGACAAGCAGAGCCGCTGCAGCTAATCACTTAGTAACCCTGACCTGTCAATCACACCGGTCTCCGCGTGGAGGAAGGGAGGGAGCGGCAGCAAATGAAAGAAAGAGGGGGAGAGAAAGAGAGAGAGGGGGGGGGAGGAAGGGAGTAATAACAGCACCGAGGTTATCATTTACTGGACTGCTCGCTTCCCTCAGCCGATGAAGCCCTGGTTTTAAAAAAAGCCAATAAAATGCTCTGTGCCTCGAACACACACAATCTCCTCGTGCTGCTAGAGAGAGAGAGGCTTTCTGAGAGTTCAGATAAGAGGGAGCAAGAGAGGGGAGGCGGGTGAGGTAGGGAGGGGTGACGGGTTGAGGAGAGATAAGATAGCTGCATAGTGAAGCCAACATGCCAATAAAACAACGGAGCGCTGAGTTTATGTGCTGTATAGGTGTTGTGTGTGTGTGTGTGTGTGTGTGTGTGTGTGTGTGTGTGTGTGTGTGTTACCTGTTGATGAGGGGGAAGATGGACACCACCAGGTAAACGGAGGGATACCACTTCAACGGTTTGATCTCCTCGGCCAAGGAAACCTGGAGGAGAGAAAAGTGACTGCTGAGAAACGTAATACTCACATTAACACCCTTGTCTCTCAACACACACACACACACACACACACACACACACACACACACACACACACACACACACACACACACACACACACACACACACACACACACACACACACACACACACACACACACACACACACACACACACACACACACACACACACACACACACACACACACACACACACACACACACACACACACACACACACACACACACACACACACACACACACACACACACACACACACACACCACACACACACACACACACACACACACACACACACTTCTTTACTTAACTTGAAGATCTTTGCACTTATGCAAACAACAAAGGCCAATTTAAACCCTAATAAAATATTAACCTGCTGATAATACGCAATATCCACACAGTTATGAGGAGAAACGGGGATTCCAATTAAACTGGAAGCCAATACTTATGCCGTAATGTGAAGGGGGGGGGGGGGGGGATGGATTCAATATCTGGTGGCCGGGCGGGCAGGAAGACGGAGAGATGCGGCAGCAGCAGCAGCAGCTCTAAGCCGAGGAGGGGGAGTGCTTTTACAAGCCGTTATCTAATTCCCCGGGGAGGAGGACTCTTGCGCCCGGAAGAGGCTGAGAAGCGCGGCCCCTGGATCGATTTTCCGTGCTGTGCTGTTTTTCCACCCCTCCTCCTCCTCCTCCTCCTCCTCCTCCTCCCCCCCTAGGCTAGAGCGCAGTAGCAGCGCAAAGCCTCCCTCCCTCCTCTCTCTCTCTCTCTCTCTCGCTCTAACACACACACATAAAGTGGAGGCCAGGAGGCAGGCCCACGAGCTCTGGTCTCTACCCCCACATGCTGGAAATTAATTACTCACCAGAAAGACCCCGAGGCGCGCAAGCTCTAACGCAGGCATTTTAAACAATTCAAATGAAAATCACGAGAGCCCCCCGGAGGTATTTCTTCTTTTGTGTGTGTGTATGTGTGCTCGCACGTTGAATATGTTGACAATAAGAGCCACATTTTCACCGTGTAACGTATACTGGCTGTATGTGATCAGCTGAACAGAACTCGGTCGTGTTTCCACATCACAGCCGGTTACAGCATAAACCCAAAGGCAAGCATTAGGCTTAGCCCTATTAATGTCTATCATGATGGGGAGCTCTGACATCACCGGACATGTCAAGCTCTGCCTATTGTCATCTCAAGTGTGTGTGTTTGCCTGGTGTGTGTGTGTGTGGGATGATTGTGTCATTGGAAGAGAGGAAAAGGGCAAGCCGCGAGCCTGAAGGATGCTAAGTGGAAAAGAAGATTTGTGGGTGTGTGAGCCACTGCAGAAATGGTGTTTTAGAGAATGCATGGAACCAGTATCTCAGATGAAAATTCGGTGAGGTGTAGAGGCAGGCATTTGAGGAATTTCAATGCACAAGAGACAGGATGTGGGAAAGGAGGAGGAGGAGGAGCGCGGCTAAAGAGCCTGGTGTTTTTAATCACAGTCCTCCCGTGTCAGAGGCCCCGGCGCTGCTCGGGAAGCAGAGGGGAATGGAACCGTAATTATGTGCGGCGGGCACTGCGGTCCCAACGTTAATGACGCAAGCTAGATTACAGACGGTTATCGGGAGCAACCCATCCCCTTTACCACCCACTGTACTACTCACCCTCACTCGCGGAGGAAAAATACTCTGAGAATAACAGCATCAGGTTTCATCGTCAAATTCAAGGACTTTTCAAACTACGTATTTTTTGAGTGGAAATGACAGACCAGTGATCATCATAAGGGGTTTACTCATGGTTAATTTGTATTTATATAGCCACATTTTTTAAATGACCAATTTGACCAAAAAGAGGCTTTAAAATTATACCCATACAGAGGATGTAATGAATTTAAGTCGTTTAGGAAAGAGATTTAGAGTGTATTGGTAAATTGTATTTTGAGAAATAAGTAATTATATGCGTTCATATAATTGTTTTGACAACTGCTGTATCGAGCTTTAAAAATGTTTTCTTTTTTTTTGTATTGTCTTTGCCTTTTTGCCTTTATTGATTGCTGGAGATAGGCAGAACATCAGGGAAGAGAGGGGAGAACATGCAGCAAATAAATAAAAGGGGTAGTGGTCTGCATGAATGACTCATTCTAAACATGCGTTTGCTCTGCCTGGTGTGCTGCAGGTACCCCCCCTCTATCTCCATTTTTAAACTTAATGAAAAAAGCATCCTCCTGTTCTTGCCTTCATTAAATGTTTTCTATGTCTAATACAAGTTGAGCAGTTTTCTTTTTCTCCAATATCCATTTTTAAGCCAACGTGGACAAGAAATCCTTTAGAAAATATAAAAAAGGAGATTTAAACACCTACAATATTATGACAGCTAAGCAAACTCAGGGATGAGGTTTGGTAAAATTGAAAGCTCCAAAACAACTATAAAATGGCACAATTGGCGAGATTGTTCTGGCTGGAACTAAAATGCCATATTTTAATTATTTTCCATAATCCTTTCTTAAAATACCTTGACTACACAATTTGTTTTTCTAAAAATCCAGAAACAAAGATTTTCAGGGACAGTTCAAACCCAAAAGCATCCTGTCAAGCAACCAGAAGTACTGCTGAGGACTCGAAACAACACATACTTGACAGCTGGGAAGTGGATCCCTACAAAAGGAGTTGTATGTGTTTTGTCAAAGCCACATGTCGTTTTGGAGAACCCTTAGGAGACAAACCCAACTGTCCTTGCAGCTTACTCAGAGTAAAGAAGTACTTCAGGATGTTGGTGACATGTAAAAAGTGAAACCTGGCACATTAATGGCACACGCATGCAGAGGCAACACTCACCAAGAATCAAGGCTGCGAACGCACACACACACACACACATGTAAACAGACACACAAGTAGACACCTCGCATTGTGACTCAAGGCAAAGCTTGTGTGGATCAGTAAACAAACACCCTGGGAAGATAACGAACAAGCAGCTCGCTGTTTACTCAGCCAGCTTTGTTGCTACCCGACGGGACTGAGCTGCTGTGTGAGCAGTTGTGCAAATGTCTTTAAAGGTGTGTGTGCGGCCTGACTTAAACACCCTCTCCTGAATATCCCCCTCGCTGACCTGTGCTGCTGCAAGACCTCGTGGTGTGTGTTTGTGTTCTCATGCATGACCGCAAACAAATTGCTCGGGACACACAGAGATGTGTCACAATCATGTGACTGACGGACCTGATAACTGCCAACACTAGTTATGGACGTCATTACTCCGGCCAGACACACAGACACACAGACACACAGACAGACAGACAGACAGACAGACACGCACACGCACACGCACACGCACACACCACACACGCACACGCACACGCACACGCACACGCACACGCACACAGGGGGGGATGGTGCTGGGCTGAGTCAGAGAGAGATAAAAACAGGATCAAGAATGGCGTACGCAGAAAACCACATGTGTGACCACACAAAACATGAGAAGCGTAGATATGTGTGTGTGTGTGTGTGTGTGTGTGTGTGTGTCCGGCGTCCGTGTGTACAGTAACAGAGAACATGTGAGGCGCAGAAGGAGGGAGATGTGGCGAAGTGAATTGAAATAACCAGAGCCAGCGGTCTTCAGAAACCCAGCAGGAATCGCTTTCTCTAGTTTACACCTGCTGCTACACACACACACTCACACTCACACACTCACACACACACACTCACACATGAGCCAGGGCTCGCTGGCTTGGCAAGCACAATCGGGGAGGCTGTTGTTGTTGTTTTAAAGCATCGCAGCGCGTGCATAAACTCTCATAAATATTCATGCCCATGAACCTGGCCTGCTGCTTTATTCATGCTGGGTATGAGTACAAGAGTGAGAGAGATGGAGGGAGGGAGGAAGAGAGGGAGAGGAAAATGAAAGAGAGGGGGGAAAGAAAGAGAGCACAAAGCAAAAAGGCAGGGAGGAAAACAGAGGAAAACAAGGTGAGCTACTGGGAAAGAGATATACGAGGAAACGGAGAGTGTGATAGAAACCACTGCTGACTTATTTACACTCTGTGCAACACATAGCAATTAGCCCACATGAGCAGAGTGTGTGTGTGAATGTTGCTGACACACATTCATGCACACACACGTCACTTGTGAGGGTTACGCCAGTTCAGTGTGCAGTAATTACATCTGCCACTTAGGGGCAGCATCTACATAACCTTAACCCTAACCTGCCCCCCCCCACCCCACCTCCCAAACACACACCTCTCCCTGCGGGGTGGAGGTGTAACACTAGAGCAAGGGAAGGTGGGGTGAGGTAACCTAAAGCAAGACTGCACCTTTTCAACTCTTCCTCAGTAAGGCTGTGACTCTGCTCACCTCTGTGGAGGGTGCTCGGTGGATTGCAGCGCTTTACATTTTAATTATTGGTCGTCTCCATATTCATGCACCAATGCGTGGGCAGGTAAGGGTGAGGTGTCTTTCTGGAGGACACTTGAACAAGATGTCTGTATAATAGCCAGATAAAGACTTAAAGGGGAAATACATTCCAGAACCAGAAAGAATTTGATTATTTATTCAAACATGTTTTCCAGCAATTTAGTACTGCGCTTCCATAAAGTGTACGGACCTATGAGAGACACATTTCAAACAGCAGAGGCCTAGAGATCTTGACATTTAGTCCTAAGTACGGGTCAAACCCTCTGTAACCTACATTTACCAAATGCGACCCATAACATATTTTTGTTAGACCCTCTCTGACCCGTGTTGACAAACTGAGTCTCCCTGACCTTTAGCTGCCAGCACTCTTTGTCACAATGGCGTCTGACAATTTCTAGAACTTTCTGGAAGTTTAACATTCACACCCAACTCACACCATGATAAGCCAGCTGTGTGGAGGTGAGAAAGTTCTCTCTCAGGCGTCCTTTTTTAATCCTTTCACAACTTTCTATGTGAACAATCATGATGAACAATGTCTTCCAGGTGAGTCTGTGCAATATTACCCCCAATTTTTTAATTGACAAAGCGTCTCATTCTCTTAAATCTTTTTGAAAAACCTTCCTGTGTAGATGTTCGGCTAATGTATAAAAACGCTCTGATTTGAGCTGTGGTCTTTATGTGAACTAAACAATCAGCGTCATCATTTACATTTAATATTAATTAATTGCAACTATCTGTCTACCTTTCTCCATTCCCCGATTATTTTTTTCCTCATGTCCTGTTACTCAATCTGACTTTTTTAGGTATTAATATATTTGGCAGGTAACTTTTCTAGTTCCCTTGTGTTTCAGTAAGGTCAGGAGCAAAACAGACGGGCACCTCAGCTCCAAAATTTAAACACGTACGCATACTCACGCACCCACATTTAAATAAACATGCACACACACACACAGTGGGAAGCGTAGGTGTCACAAGGTCAGATTGCTCCCCGCTGTTTGACACCTAACAGCGTGCGAGCATAAAAACTAATCCCGCGCACACACTAATCCTCACGATTGTGTGTATGCGTGTGCATGCCTTGAGTGTGTGTTGATACATCCGACAATGGGACAAAGCTTTACCTTTCGTCTCTCTCTCTCCGGGTTGAAGGTTCCCAACCATGACTGCATCTGTGCATAAAAGACACAAAATGGGAAGAAAAGGTGAGGGCAGTTACTTTGAACAACAACAACAAGCAGAATAGCAATATGATCATTTAAATATGTTGTTTTTTCCTAGAGAGTTTCCTGAGGTCTAGAGGTGAACAAATATGACATTGGCTATCACTCCAATGCTGAATCCCTCCACCTTATTACACATCCCTGCAAAAATGGCCTAATTCACAGCAGAGTGCAGAGCTTAGATGCAGAGGGGAGCACTTAGACAGCTCCCAGCATCTCACAAGAAGAGGGTACTGATCAGCTTCAGCGCACACAATATGACATGAGGAAGAAGATGAAAAGGCAAAAGGGTGCGGAGAAAAGAGGGACCTTTTTTGAAGAAGTGTTAAAGAAAAAGGAAAAAGTGGAGCAAACATGGCAGATCTGAGATCTCCGGAGAGAACGTGGGAACACTTTTCGCTCTTCCTCTGTCTCCTCTCTCAGGGGAATGCAGGGAAAATGTCAACAGCCACGCACAGGAAAATAGACACACACTCACACGCACGCACGCACACACCCGGGCGTGCACAAGACTAGGACTGGTAATGGTGGGATAGGGGCGGGGGGGGGGCCGTAGGAAACCAGAGGGTTTATGTAACCCAAGACTTCATAGACAAATCTCTGGAGGCCCAGAGCTTCACACACAAAAAGAGGCAGCTTTGCACTAACAGCTCCTCTGTTCTGCAATTTATTAACTCAATGTTGCCATGGTTTCACCGCACTGACGTGATTGTCATTGTAAATCTATGCGTGACCGTGGTGTGCTTGTGCAGTGCAAGAAAAAAAACAGCCATTTGGTCATTAAATTAGTTCCAGAGCACCACCTCCCATCCAAATGAACAACCACCGCTAAGAGGAATATAAATCAGGCTTCGGCCAGGTCTCCAGTGTGAGTACCTGCCGTTGGTTGCAATCTCTTTTAAGGATGTGCCACCTAAAGTTGAGCAATTCAGACAGAAAGTATTGATGCGTGAGGCTTAGGCAGGAAGGATGTACAAATCACATTCATAAAACAAACACAGCACCACACACTCAGACCTCTCTGTCGCGCCTGATAATGACTCATTAGTTTTCAAATCCTCTAGTTAGTATGAGCTCACACTGTCCCTCAGAATGTGTCCGTGTTCCTCTAAATAATCCTGTTGTAAACAGCTTGGATTTGGTAAACTAATGAGGTACGGAGTAGTTTTCCTACCCCTATCCTCCCCCTCTCCCCCGCCTGTCTCTGGAAAGCGGAGAAACTGCTCCGTCCAGCTCACATCGCGCCTCTCTTCACTCTGCCTCCTCGGCTTCATCCCTTTTCCCGATGCGGCGCCACCTACCCTGCTTCCAAAGCTTTTGAAACTCTTTCAAGTGAGACAGCCTGCAGCTGAAAAGAGATAAGGCTTGAGCTCTTCATAAATATGATAGAGAAAGCAAAACGGCAGACTGAAGAGGGGGAAGAGGCACGGAAGGAAAATTATTGGGAACGGGAAACTGAGGGAGGATAGAGACAGAGACAGATGGAGCTGGAAAGGAAAAGAGAGGCAGAGGAAACAAGAAAGGTGGGAAACAGAGATACAGAGAGACAGGAGGATGAGGGAGAGAAGGCTGAATACTGTGAGCTGAATGAGTTATGAGATGTAGGTGGCAACGCGGCTACATTCAATTCATCCTCTTTATCACATTCATGATAAAGAGCTGCGTAGTCTCTTTCCCCTTCCCCTCAGCTACCTGAAGTCATGTGTCTGCAGCGCGGCTAATCTGTCACACCCACTCATCGCTGTCTCTCCAGACCAAATAAACAATACTTACATGCACGATTTTAATTTATTGTGAGACTGTGGTGAGTTTTACCTGATTATCCATTACTTTTTTTGGTATATCAAAAACCCACAGACATATTGTTGGAGCACGAGTCAGCCAGCACCTTTCCGCTGGCAGTACGGCCACACTGTGGTGTGTGTTGTCAGATGAGGGGAATGAAAGATATGCAATATTTTAGGAATGCTCCCTCTTGGCTTTCTACTGTGCCCTTACAATTGAAAATAACACAGAGCTATGAAGAGGAGAGGAGGTAAAGCAATAATTAAATTCATTATCGACACAAATGTACTTTTATGAGAAGTTGGAATAAGTGAAAGGTGGATATTTGGTTAAAAAATGTAAGCCAGCTATAGAGTTTCAATTTGACTTTGATGCACCCCTTTGAGATGAATTAAATAGAGTACATTTGAGTAAATAAGGAGCAATAACTATGATTCAGAGTCTCAGCCAGGACTGTGTCCACCACCATTTTAACATGCAGAAGGTAGCTCGCAATGCAAACATTTGCAACAATGAGAGCTCACAGAGTAAACCAAAACAAAGAACAAAGAAGTTCATATTACAACACACACAGAGAAAGAGTGACTTCATTGTCTAACCAAGTAGACATTACTCCACAATATATTTACATTGCATATACAGTGTAGATGTTTTCTATTATAGTAATCTTCTGAGTGTGAAATAATAGAGCTTCCAAATGATTATTGACTATCAGAGTTGCACTGTTTCTTCTTCCATGCATGGACAAATTGTCCACTAAAGCCCACTCCCAACCATAACATTATATATCAAACACAGAAAATGTTTTCAAGGGATTTTTCTTGACTCTTGTGAAAACACACAAACATCAAACCTGTCCGAGCAATCAGAAATGTCAGCATGTGCTAATGTCACATTTCTAAAAGGTCACAATGCACTTGGATTCAGTTCAACTGCCAGTGTTTTTGGACGGCTACTGACTGCACGCATGTTGAGCACTCACCCTCGCATTGGCCACGCAGATTATCCTGGCGTAGCAGCAGATCATCAGGAAGATGAGGCTGAACAACGGCACGTACCATCTGCAAACGAACAAACACGAGCAGGTCGTAAATGAGCAATACATACAGTGAACCCTAACCCATACAGTGTTATTACAAGAACGTTTGATTTACTGTGGCTTCCTTATAGTCTTGGATCAGGAGGAGTAAGAGAAGGTTTTTGATAACTGTTTTAGAATAAAGAAAATGTCAAATGACGAAAAAAAACTGGATTTAATTTGTTTCTTAGCCACGAGTAGAGTGTCATATACCCTAATGGAATTTACACTGTGATAGGATGTAATAACATACTAGGTGTCCAATGTTTAAATATTAGCGCTGTCTAAACCGATTATAGATACAAAAACATTTAATAAGATTTCCTCTGCGGCAATGCAATCTGAGAAGGGCGTTATTGTTAGATATGATTTGGTTTGGACCTGGACCAAAGCAAATTCAGATGTTTATGCAAAACCCTTAGCTTTTATATTATCTTGTATCTTGATTTTAAACATGAATCATTCCTCATTTCATGCACTCATGCCACAAGCACCCATTAAGGAATGTTTATATAAAGGTTAGACTGTTCAGACGGTGTAATCTTTGCAACATTTTCCTAAATAGCTGATTAATAGATGACACATAGTTTGTGCATATACAGCAAAGAGTAGAACAGGCCTGACTCAGCACACGGATCGTGCTGCTCATAGTTTCAGTGAGCAGATAGAGAGGCACACAAAGAACAAAAGATAATGCCAGTCAAGTCACAACACCGGAAATGCGTGACATTCCTACGGGATGAAGGGTTGACAATCGAGAGAGGCGCGGCGGGGAATAACATGTCAGGTATTTCTAAGCGAATGAAAGCGAGCGAGACGAGCGAGGAAAACAGTGGAGATGGATTTGTTGGAATGGCAGCCTTGTGTTATGCAACCTCTTGGGAGGTGATGTAAGCTCGGAGGAGTTTCAACCTCTCCCTGTTATCATGAAACGGGCCTTTGTCTCCCTTTGATAGACAGGTTCCTGGCCACGACGTCTCTGTTCAGCCTCAGTAACTCTGAGCAGTCGGGACCAAAGACCTCCAGAGCACCTGGCACTGGCAGGGATGCGCCGGCCAAATGCACCTACGTGATAATCATATTATATTATGCAGAGGGAGGACATCAAGAGTTACCACGGGCTTGAACATGACCCGGAGGAAAACAACTGAAATTCAAAGCAGAGAGAGTGAATCTGCGTCTGACCCATAAATACAGGCACACATGCTTCCAAAAGGAAAATGGATTGGGAATAAATGTCCAACACTCTGCTGAAAAGTCCTTGACACGTGTGCTATAAACGGCAACTTTAAGCAGGATAAAAAAAAATGCAAATAGTGGGTCCTTGGCCTAATTTAACTTCGTCCACACTTGTTTTTCAAGCCTGGGGGTCCAGAAAATCCTGTGTGGAATTAAACTTTTTATTGGCAGGGGATTCTGAGATGGTAGGCGTTTGTTTCACAGCAGAAAACACGGAGAGGGAAAAGGCTGCTTTACACATCGTGTTTCTTTATGTCTTGTAGGGAACATCTATATACAAAGAACACCCTCTTTGAACATGTGTGTATGTGCGCGTCCACGCAGGTTCAATAATGGCACGGGACAATGATGAAAGCGTTTCAGGGGAGACCTGCGCGAGCGTCACCTCAGTGTGATTTAATAACCCAGCTCTCCGGAATAAACAGGGTCCAATTACGCCAGCGCACGTCCCGTTAATGATGGAGAGACGAGGTGGGGGGTGGGGGGGGGGGGGGGGGGTAGGGCGGGCTGGTGGAGAGGAGAAAGGAGGGGGTGGCCTTTTTAACGATAGTGTGGGGGGGCTGCGAGGAAGAGAGAATGACGGGCGGCAGCTACAAAGTGCTCTAATTAGCATGATAATGATCTGCCATTAGAGTCCGCTGTGCTCTACAGCTGAGCACTACCCAGAGAGAGAGAGAGAGCGAGAGGGGGAGAAAGAGAAAGAGCGGAGGGGAGAGAAGACTCTGAGTGGGCAGGGGAGGATAAAAGTGAAGACAAGAATAGAGGTGAGGATGGAAAAGGTGGATGTATGACAGCAGATTGTGGGTCAGGACCAGGAAGAACAAAAATAAGAAAGAAGCATCGGGTGATTAAAAGACGGGGAGAGGGATAAGTTCGCAGTGAGAATGAAAAGGAAAAGCAGGCTGCAGCCAGGAGAACGACTATAGGGAAAGACGGAAAGAGGGATTTCAAGAGTGAGCAAAGGATGGAAGCCTGAAACTGTCAGGAAGAAAGATCGTCACAAACAGATTCAATTTCTCTGCCTCGGCCTGGCCCTCCCTCCAGCAGCACTCTGAAGGGAAGAATGAGGCCTGGATGAAAGCAGCTTTAATTGAAGTGCTAGTCGGAGAAGAGAGAACTATAGGGACCCGACTGTGCGGGTTAGTGCTCAACTTTGACAAACAAGATCCTACTGCTGAGAGAAAGATCACGATCTACCTGTTCAACCACTCAGACAGGGAGGACACAAGCCGAGGGAGAGACAGGGAGGAGGAGGCACAACGGCCAGGAAGAGCAGGTATAGGGCGTCGCCACATGCACTAATGGAAAAGTTAAAAGGAAAATAGATTATAGCCATGCTAGTGACTCCGTGAGGGTGTAGTCTGGAGTTAAATGTTAGTTTTAAAAGGCTCACAATTGCAGTTTTACAGAGTTTACGAATTGCTTTGGTATGCAGTCCAAAAACAGGATACAAGGCAGTATAAACAGCACAGCAGAAAGCTAAACAGTAAAGGCAAGACAAAAAAGGTTGTTTATCAGGTATAATGTTTCACCCGAGTAGTGTTTTTGCATGCTTTTATTAGCTGTTGAGCACTTAACGCTAAGTACAGCTGCGACTGACAAAAATATCAATTGTTTTGTCGATATTTTGTTATAAATATAGAAAAAGTTAAGAATTTAACCTGGTGATTGCACTGATTGAAAAGGTCAAGGATCACCGAAGTTATTACAATCTATTCTGAGAGGAATATAAATGTGTGACCCAAATTTCATGGCAATCCATCTATTCCTGTCACCTCTCTACTTTGAATTATCTAGTAAAAAGCTTGAAATTCCCCAAAACATTTTTAAGATATAGCCAATGGTAACCATGAATCTAATCTAAAAGTACAGAAAGTAGTGTCAGTCTATTTTATAATGTTTCATTCTTCCTCTAGGCAAAATTAATATATGTAATACATGTCATGGCAATCCATCGAATTGTTGCAAAGATATGCAACTAAAACATTTTTTTGACGTGTTCAGTACTACATGAGTTTTACCTTTACCCATGGATGCAAAATAAGAACGGATTATATGATTATATGAATACTTTCGTGACGTTTCGCTCTCTCAAAAGTTGGGCCATTTTGTCTTCATGCGCCAATGAGCAACTCTCATAGGAATGAACGAGGCCCCGCCTCCCACGCTGTATCCAGTTCTTATTATACATCCATTGACGCTTTCACACCGGAGTACTTTTCCCAGGAATAGTTCCGATAATTCCTGGGATTTTGCGTTCACACCAAAAAGATCTGGAACTAGAACTTTTTTTTGCGAACCTTTTCACCCCTTTTTAGGAGAGAGAAAAAGGTTCCAATTTCTGATTGGCTGGGCGAATTGCAAACCACGCCCCGTAAAACTCTGAAAGGTTTTTGTGAAGCCGCCATTTTATTTGCTCGCATTAGCATTATTAGCATTAGCATTAGCCCAGCACACCAACGGAGAGAGACTAACTTATGGCAACACAAAATAAAACATGGGAGCGGTGGAGTGAAGTTGGCGCTTCTGGCGATTTACTCGGAAGACGCTACCCATCAGCTTCTACTGAAGCCAGTCCCCAACTCCGGGGAACTCCGGGACTTCGGGTGGCAGTATACGCCGTGAAGTTGTTTGCGGCCTGCCAGTAAACCCAAAGCAGAAGAAGAAGAAGTGACGTCAGCGGCTTCATTTGCCTAATCCTCCCTCAGGGACTTATTCCGGTGTGAACGCGATCTACTAGGACAGTTCCCAGGGACTAAAGAGTTCTGGGGGGACGAAGTACCGCAAAGTACTTGGCGTGAAAGCGGCTATTGTGGTGAGCGTTATTTGGTCAGTTTTTCGTTGCTGTGTCTGACTGCGGCCCATAATACACACCGATGGGGACCTCTGAGAGCAGTGACTCAGCTACGCTCGAGTGCTTCCAATTGCTGACTCAACCCCTGAAATTCTGCACCTCCGTCACTAAAACGCTGTCCTCTGCTTTTCATTCTCCTTCCTCTTTCATCCCCTCTAACAGCGTCCTCCTCCTCCGAGCCTCCCCCGCCTGCTCTGTCCTGTCTGCGCTGCTTCGCTGAACTCTGATGAAGACACACTACGGGGCGTGGGCAGAGACGAGGGCAATCTATTTCTCTCACTCTCACTCTCCTTCCCGTGCTGCCATGCCGCCCCTCTTCCCTTCCCCTGCTGAGTAATACCCTGTGTCTCTAACTGTACCCCGTATGTCTCCCTCCCACCCTTTCCACTTTTCACCTTTAATACTCAAACCTCTCCTGTGCTTTACCCAGCGAGCTGTCAGCAGGGTGTGTGTGTGAGTGAAAGTGTTTTTCCTTGACGGGCTCTGCCTTGGCCTCTAATCTCTCATCTGGTTTGATGTAATTAGAGCTAATGAAGATTCCCTGATCCTCTGAGCGACTCGTCCCCCCGGGCCACGACAGCGTGGAAAACTAGAAAGAGCCGGGAAGCAGAGGAGCGCTGATAAAAGAGACACAGGCTCGTTTAGCGCAGCTGATAGCTATGTGTTGTTCGGCATGTGTGTGTGTTTGTCTGTGCAAGTCTGTCTGTGTGTGTGCATGCTTATTTGTTTAGAAAGATTGATTCCCTGCTGATGCTGCGAGCAGCAGCGCGATTACCTTGGCTCATAGCGAAGTGTTGTTGTGTGCGTGTGTGTGTGCGTTAGTGTGTGTATGTGGCTAAGCGTCTGTGCTGGGGGATTGGCAGAGTCTTTGCAGACTTAGGGCCAGTTGCAGAAAGCAGTAGACAGGCATAATCCTTCATAGCCGTCCTAAACACTTAAATACACAGTGTAGCAACTCCCCTAAATCTGACAAGGCAGAGGCAGGCACATCCACATGTGCGCACACACACACACACACACACACAAACACACACACATCTTGGCCTTACACCAAGTGGGAAAAAACCCTGCAGGCTCCCCTGACATGCAACCCTTCACATTTCCCCGCAGAGACAGCCCTCCCGCCGCCCCCTCTTCCCCATCACCCCCAGTGGGGGAAGCTTTGATGCCGGCGCTGAAAGGGTCTACTTACATCCCAAATCTCCAGGCTACGTGATCGTCTGTGATCCAGCTGGGGGAAGAGAGAGAGAGAGAGAGAGAGAGAGAGAGAGTGGTGAGGGGGTTACAAAGGAAAGGGAGAGCGTGAGCGGAAGACAGACTTGTGTGACTGCGGAGGGGGAAACTGTGCAGCTGTAGCTATTAATAAGCCGCGAGTGGAAAGAGAGAGCCGAGCCCGGAGATTAAGACTGTCCCAATTCTCATTCCGCTGGCCTGGCCTCTTCCCCTATCCCTCACCCCTTTGACTTCCCTCTAAACAAATGATGCCTTTCCTATTCACAAAAAGAAGCTGGGAGTGTTTTACTGTTCAAAGATATTCTGATAATTGCCAATTTTGATCACATAAAATCTTATGAGAGAAGAAGCCTGTCTGGAGCTGGACTGAGGCCAGTAATGTGGCCCTCTTTGAAAGGAAATATATTTAACAGCAAATCTGCTGTGGCAGGCTGAAGAAACGTAAAAACTAAGCTGCAGCTGGACGCTGGGCTGTACTCACCACCAGGCTCCCGCGGGGCCGTAGTATCCCTTCAGCAGCGGCAAAGAGGCCATGACTAGAGGCACCCCCCACGCCATCAGATGGTACAACCTGATAAAAGACAGACATTTATTTCGTTATAGGCGCAGAGAACAGGGAGCTTCGCAGAGAGAAAAAAAAAAAAACGACTAAATCAATTATTTTCTTCAGTTCATCCCTTTGTTGCCACCGACATCAGGGTCATTTTTCAGGTGCAGACAAATGCCTATACAGCCAGAGTGCCAATTACTCATGGTAATTTAAACCATAATTACTCTCAGTGTTGCGGAAAAGATGATTCGCAGAGATATGTCTGCATAAAAACCACAAGCAGGATGTGGAGTCTCACTCAAGAGGGGCTAGTGACAAAAATATATGTAGTCAAAGCTGGATAGACTTCATCGCCCATGTATAAAGAAAATGGTTAATAAGAGAGAGGCTCTGACTGGATGTCAATTAAAAAACGATAGGATCTCTAAGAAGTTTGAAAAATCTCAATCACTGAACTCTGTGTGTGTCAGTGTCAGACAGATGAGGTGTGCGCTCCAGTGTCTTGGGCGTAGGTGTGGGCGTCGATATTTTATAGAGCGTATAGCGTCGCCCGGTCAATAGAGGGAAGTCCTCGATGACTTGTTCCAAGTGTGGTCAATCGAGCGGTGGCGACACGGCTGACACACTCTCAATCCCTCTCGGCTTGTGCGGCACAGACACACACACACACACTCTCACTCTGATTACACTGGGTGACACTGTATCTCCCCTCTCTGCCCTCAGCTGATGGACAGCAGTGTGAGAGTGTGTGGGAGGTGGTGGAGAAAGGGAGACGTCTGGAGGTTTAAAAAGGGCAGAATAGTGGGTGGGAAAGACACATATGAAATGTAAAGCTCCAAAGAGAGAGGGAGAGAGTTTGGATCCTACACAAGAGGGGGTGTGAGAGAAAAGAAAACAAGGGAGCACGAAAAAAGGGGAAATGGTGGGAAAAGCGAAAGAGACACAGACAAAGAGAGAGAAAGTGTGTGTGGTGGTGGGAGGAGAGATATAAATGGTAAAATCAGTCCTGCCAGTCGGTGGTGTGATGATTGGTGCAAGGGGGGGGGGCTTGTCAGGAAATCAATGTCGAGAGCCGGCAGCCCCGCAGACACACACAGGCGCACTGCAGCTCACACACCACACACTCGCAGCGCTTTGAGAGGGAGATGACGAGGTCCGGAGCTGCGCTCAACATGGGCTTAATGAGGCACAGCAGGGCCGCTCTGTGCTCTGCTCTGCTCTTCACACACACACCTTCTCACACACACACACCTTCACACACACACACACACGCCTTCTCACACACCTTCACACACACACACACACACACACCTTCACACACACACACACACACACACACACACACACACACACACAACACACACACACACACACACACACACACACACACACACACACACACCACACACACACACACACACACACACACACACACACACACACACACACACACACACACACACACACACACACACACACACACACACACACACACACACACACACATCTCTCTCTCAGGGCTCAATCTCATTCCTCACAGCCTCACACCACTTCTTCTTTGCCTGAATCTGTCCTTCAAACACACACGCACAAACACACTACCCATCCTCTCTTGCATCCACTTCAATCACGCTTAGATCATCAAGCCTCCGTTCCCCATCTCCTCTGGCCATTTCTTCATTCATAAACCATCACACTGCGCCATCAGTGTGTGTGTGTGTGTGTGTGTGTGTGTGTGTGTGTGTGTGTGTGTGTGTGTGTGTGTGTGTGTGTGTGTGAGAGATAGAGAGGGTGGGAGGTTGGCGGTAGGGGGGGGGGGCTGAGGGGTAATTTTGCATGCCTGCAAAGCCACATCCTCCCAAAACACACACAGCTTATCAATGTGCAGTCAATACGCGACAACCCTCCAGACACCCCGTCCTCACTTCGTTCTGACCTATTAAGCGCAGAGGTTGTTTCTTTTCGTTGTGTGTCCACCCCAACGCAAAAATAGAGACACATCCTCCTCACACCTTGTCCCTCTGGACCCGAGAGAGGTATGCAGCTGACGAGGCTCTGAAGCGAGACCATTTTGGCCCCCCCTAGCCGGCCCCTTTCCCTGCATCCATAAAACCGTCTACTTCTGAGTTATAACACCATTATATCGTCTGGCTTATTGCTAATCAATGCAGGGAAACTCCCATGGGAAGGGGGGGGGGGGGGTGGCACGTCTTTTTACCAGCCCAACTCCTCACACACAGATGGGTAGGAGGGGTGTACGCACACACACATCTACAATCGACTCCCAGAAGTGAGTTGCCGCTAACTTGCTAAAGCTTTACCCCCCCGCCACAGAGCGCATGCATTTTTCTTTTTCAGAATGTGTCACAAGATCCTTGCTAGGCATGGAAAATGAGAAAATATCTCACACACACACACACACACACCCACACAAGCATATTCACACTTGCGCTGCAGAGAGCGCTCATGGGAGTTTGAGCGACAGAAACATAGAGCCACAAAGCGTGAAGATGGGTGCACACACTCACAAACACACACACACACACACACACTTAACGGCTGACACTCACTCCCTTTTCAATTAGAGCGTCGGCTGGAACAGAAAAGAAGAGGACAGAGGGAGGGAGGGAGGTAGGGAGGGGGCTGTCAATGCTCTGTGGGGAGACACATGCTCTGGCAGACCAAACACATGCACATTAACACACATACACAAACATAAACACACACGCAGAGGGAAATGGCCACAGCAAAACAAGAGGGGAATATTATATTTAACGGAAGACACGGTGGTGGACATGGAAACAGAAATTGTATACACGACGGACAAAGACGTTAAATTATTTGTTGACTGATCAATTAGCCGATATAAAAATAAAAATAAATCAGCAACTATTTTGGGAAGTAATTCAAAAACCCATCATTCTGGTTTGAGCTCTTTTTTTTCTCAGGTATTGAATATAGTAAATCAAATATATTTGTTTTTCTATATTTTTCAGTTTTTCTATTTAAGGAGAAAACATTTTTGGGTGTGACCAAAAGTATATAACAAATTTGTGTAGTGACTTTAATAATATTTAATAAAAAAAAAATGAATATCTATTCAGTAAAGAAATAATTATAATAAAAATGGTCATTGTTCAGAATTCTGAGATTAAAGTAAGAACTATTCTTCTTTTTTGTTTTACTTTTTGTCACATCCCAAAATGGACTTCTTCCAAAGATGTTGGATTCTAAAAAAAGACAGAAAATTGAAACAAGAAAAAAAACAATCCACAAAGCAATAAAGGAAACAATTGTCCTCGACTCACTTCTCATATCTGTTGGTGCTGATTTCTTGGACCAGGTTGAGGTACAGGTTCACTGTGATGAGGCAAACCCAGGCCAAGGCACTCCAGTCTGCACACACACACACACACACACACACACACACACACACACACACACACACACACACACACACACACACACACACACACACACACACACACACACACACACACACACACACACACACACACACACACACACACACACACACACACACACACACACACACAACACACACACACACACACACACACACACACACACACACACACACACACACACACACACACACACACACACACACACACACACACACACACACACACACACACACACACACACACACACACACACACACACACACACACACACACACACACACACACACACACACACACACACACACACACACACACACACACACACACACACACACACACAGAAAACAACAAGGTCAAATTACAACACAGCTCCCCTCATCACACAGCATGCACCTGCAAGTGTGTGTCCAAACACACTTGTCTGTATGAGAGCGTGTGTGTGTGTGGGGTGCATGTGTTCCACTTTTTGATAAATGAAGGCCCATTCTGCAGTAATATGAGGGAAACCTGTGGCTAAGGGTGATGGATGAGAGGGGGGAACTCAGAGAGAGATAATGATGAACTGTGGAAAAGCAGAGCGAGATAAGCAGGGGTTGGGGGTGAGAGAGGAAGAAATGAGAAGGAGAGCGAGGTGAGGAAGGGGTGGAACTGAGTGGACTAAAGCAAGTGTAGTGAAACTGAAAAGGAAAAGAAATAAGGAAAGGGAATGGAGTTAGCAAAGTGGAAAGAAATTAATTAATTTTACAGAGACAAGGAAGAGAGTAGGAAGCTCACTTCAGTATTTTGCCCTTGTTTTCAGCCCTTTTCTGTGTGCATGTGGTGTGTGTGTGTGTGTGTGTGTGTGTGTGTGTGTGTGTGTGTGTGTGTGTGTGTGTGTGTGTGTGTGTGTGTGTGTGTTGACAGGACAGGCAGGGCTGGTCGTCACAATGATGGATTCTCTCAGCCGCATACTCAGCTTACTCAGTTTCGCACAACAAACCCCCACACAAATATACAAAACTCGCTCTCTCTGTACACTCAAGCACTGTTTAGGAATAGTGCGCAGTGACTAAGAAAGAAGGAGGCTGGCTGTCCATGTCATTGTCGAAATAAATCACTGTCACAGCGTGTCTTACATAACCTGACAACAGCCGAAGCGGTTTGCTTTAAAACTCGACAACGTACAGCTCCGATCCACCACCTGCCCCGGCTACCGTCTTCCTCCATTTCAAACACATTTCATAACCTTTTATTAGTCCGAGTTAAAAGCAAAGCTGCGCTATGCGGCTCCCACTAGACTCGGGGCTTCGCAACAGAACAAAGTGCCCGCTCAGCCGGTGTTTATGTGTGGCCGTTTGTCCTAAGCGTGAGGATCCTCGTGATAAAGCGAGGTGACAAGCAGCAACCCTGCAGCACTAACTCACTGCCCATTACCCTGTATCTGTCTGTGTGTGAGGGTGATGTGTGTCTGCCTGTGAGACCAATAAAACAGGCCTGGAGGAGAGTTGCATTAGCAGCCAGTCCTAACTGACAACCCTTATGCTAATTGGGGCTAAAGGAACTGTAATTGCAACAAATGCATCCAAGATTTTCAAGGTAAACACAATCCTGCCCTCATGAGTCCAAGAAATCCTACCAGTATCAACCACATTGAGAAGTTGCAGATGTGTCTGACAAACCCAAATGATGTGCTCATTGGAGGAAAATTAATGATGAAATACTAAGGCGTCTGGTTTGAGGGCGTGTACTGAATAGCTGCAATTGACTCCCACATGTTACACCATCGTTCCGGGTGTGGTATTCTTGGCATGGGTGTGTGAATATTCCTCCACCCTTGACAACTGGTGTATCTCAAAATGGCATGTAAACATTCACCGTCTCTTTCCTGAGAACATAGGAACAGCATGCACAATTTGAGTTGCCAAATTGTTGTCAAACAAGACAAGAGGATAGGCTGTTTCAGATAAAGGGCAGCAATAACCATTTGTTTACATTATTGATTCATCTGCAGGGGTTTTTCTACATTAGTCGTTGGGTCAATAAAGTGTCAGAAAATTGAGTAAAATGTATTTCCCATTATTCTCGAAGTCCAAGGTGATCTATATATATATCTTGTTTTTTCAGCCAAAGATATACAGTTTTATATGATATAAAAAGGAGACAAGCTGGAAATTGCCATACTTCAGAGTCGGAAACACATTCATTAAAAATGAATTAAATGTTAATCAATTATTAAAATAGTCGGGATTATTTTTCTCTCGACCGACTGACAACTAATCGTTACTGCTCTAATAAAATGTCAATTAAAAATATAACCATTCAATGAGAAGTAATTACCATAAACTCAATGTAAGACACATTAGATACAATAATGAAAAAGGCATAAAGAAGAAGCACTGAAGTCCGGTTATTTGGAGACACCAATATGCTTTTTTTGTTTTGTATTTTATATACATCTGCAAGGCTTTAGTACTCTCTTTGACTGATAGGAGTGACTTTGCAATTACTTATTTAAAACGTTTATCGCTTTCAAAAGCTCACTTTCTAGCCTGTATATCCTCGAGTAACAACTCCCTGCGTTGCATTTCAAATAAGCTCTGGGTGAAAGATGCAGCTATAAGACGGAGCATCAGTGTCAAAGCACATTTTGTTCTCAAGCTAAAAAAAAAAGAATGAGGAAATGACAAAGTAATATTATTTCACACTGTGATTTACGAGCTCTTCAACAGATGTCTTTGTTGCATTTTTTCTGGCATACTCAACCTCTATTGTTAAAAGTGTGCCTGCGACTAAATAACTAAGTTTCGTCTTACCAAAGTAAGTTAGCCAGCAGGCCTGGAAGTCACAAAGCGATCCCTCTGGATGTGAATCACCCTAGGTAAGAAGGAAGAACAGCACAGAGACATATTTTCAGCTAAAAGAAAACTCTGCTTTGTGGGTGTTTAGTGAAGCAAGCTCAAGTAACTCACCATGACATATGCTACGCTATCGAAGAAGGCAGCTACAGTCAGGCTGAGGATCATCTTCTGTACAGGGAAAATGAGAGGAAGACTTGAAGCGGGATTCTCTAACAAAACATCCCAACTTAATATGGCAGCACATTTACATTCACGTAGAGAGAAATTACACATCAAATAAGCACTGATGCGTCTGACAGCTTGGCGTCTCTGGCGACAACGCTGCGAAAATATCACAGGATGGAGGAAAAAGACTGCTTAACTTCTTCTATATAAACTAAAGTCATTGTATTTGATTTGATATCATCCGATAATCTGTGCCCTAAGAAGATAGCTCTTTTAAGAGGTGGTTAGAAAAATGCACATACATACACCCAGCCCTAGTTTGTGTCCAGCAATGACTCTGCCAATAAGATAAGATAAGATAATAAGTACTTTATTGATCCCAATTTGGGAAATGTTTGCGTTGCAGCAGCATAAAAAGACATGGCATTGTACAATAAAAACTAAAAGACAAGAAATAAACATTCCAAAATGTAAACATCTCAATAGAAATAAAATAGCATTAAAAAGTTGAAGAATATACATGTTGAATTACAAATGTACAGTAACAAAATATAAAGCAGGATATTATATATACATAAGTATGTGAGGAATGGAATATGAAATAATAAATTGAATATAAATGTAAAATGTACAGTGTGATTTGAAGTCCAATGCTACAGAGGAAGAGGAGTGAGAGACAGAAAAAGCCCTAAAGAAAGAGCATTAAAGTTTATGACTGACAGGTAACCTTTGTGAGGGGATGGAGGTGAGGGCAGTGTGTGTTGTTAGGGGAGCTGGAAGAGGTGACGCTACTCTGAGCGACCTAGTGCGGAGGTATCAGAGCCTCATGCTAAACTGTCGTTTACTTCAGATTAGGAGGATAACGTGAAGTGCTGCAAAACCTGAGAGACCAGCCGGACTGCCTTTAAAAACATCAAGCAGGCTGCAAACTCAAACACTGATCTGCTTTAGACTTTTGAATTGTGGATAAAAGAAAACATGTGGAGGGAAAAGCACATTTACACTAATATTATTCAGTCTGTCGTGTGACCTAAAGGGGAAAGAAAGCCGTCATTATCACAGAACAACCATGAGTCAATTAACTGCGCAATTAATTAATCTGTGCATTTTAATTGGGTTCAATTATGCCAAGATTTGCCATGGCTAATTGAACATATTTCCGGTGGCAATGAAGCAAATAGAAAATGAGGGAAAAAGAGAGTGTCAAAGCATACTCTAGTGTAGTGGAAATGTACCTGAGCCAAAGAGTGATATCTGCGAAGTAGCCAGATCACAAGGAGCATGAAAATACTGTGGAGATAAGAAAGTAGAGAGATTATTGCTAACTGAAAGCAAACAGGGCAAACCATTTGGTGTTGTAACAATGATATACCAGCTTACTGAACTCATATAGGCCTACATCATAAAAACTTAAACTCTAAATCCCTGCAGATTCTGCAGCAAACGTTAATCTGGTGATTTTATTTAGCTTAGTGTACGATTACTGGCCGTTAAAGACATTTTAGACTGAAACAAATGAGAGCTGCAGAAAACCTGCCAAAGACCTGCTCAGCAGCATTTGAAGGAATGATTTCCCCGGCCAAAAAGCTAAATGCTGAAGCCAAAATGTTAAGATGCAGTTCATCAAAATGCCACTAAAAGCCACCTGCAAAATACAACTGTCTATTGAAATAAATGGGAAATAACTCTGATTTCTGTGAAATTATAAATGTCCTTTTGACCATAGGAGAAACGTGTCCCAACATAGTAATTTCCCTTGTTTGTTTAAAAAAGTATTCGATATAAGTCATTTGTAATTCCATAGTGCCCTGGGATTTGAAAAAGTTTAAATAGAAATCTTTCAGTCTCATTTAAAAAACTATATTTTAAAAGCAAATATTGCATGCAGTTATGCACACCACTTTACAATAGACTTTAATAACTTTTACTTCCTTGGCCATACATGTTTGACAGAGGGTGTAGCCAGTACAACAACACTGCAAATTACACAGAGTGAATCAAAACAACTTGGACAAAGCCTCAACAAAAGCTGGTTATTACAAGCTTTACAAAGATGAGATTTATTACAGGGTGACAGAAGTGGTTACTGTTTGCACAAGTTAAAAAAAAAACCTGCAGTTTATTTTTTGTAAACAAAGTAATGTTCACAATTAGTGTGTCTGACAAAGTGTTTATCCTGCACTAATAAAACCTTTGCAAAGCTAGTTTGACATAATTTAAATCCACAGGGACCAAATCATTATTAAAAAAAAACTGCCAACATATCAGATGTAAAAAAAATATACATGAAAAGGTCAACTATCTGGTGCAAAATCAAAGTTAAGTCTTTTTTGAGGAGTAAATAAATTGAAGAAATATTTACCATCCTACTAAGGAGAAGGTTCCTGTGGCTCGTTTTACTGTTAAAATCACCACCTGTAAATGAGAAACAATTCATTATAGCTCAACTTCATTAATAAGAAAGAATCAGTTTATCAAAGTGTATCGTAAATGTATTCATTATTTTCTCTGTGTAATATTTTTCAAAGCACTGTGCAAACTTCCTGAGGAGTGCAAGATAAACACAGAGCCACCATGATTATAATCATAGGCTCAGAAATTACTGGGTTGACAAGACTGCTATTTGTTCAAGCATGTCTGTTGTGTTTGTTTGCAAGCATGTGGGTAATTAAAGTAAGTACAACAAAATGGAGTTTGCATCTACTTCAGGCAACAGTTGTAACAGAATTGTGAATATTTGCACTCTACTTCTGACACCTTTAAGACATGTAAAGGTGTTTATGACCTCCACAAGCATGATGCTTTTGGAAGCCTTTGAGTGCTGTTAAATGACAGCTGAGAAAAATGACAGCCTAGAACCTGATACTCTACATAGTTTGTGCAAAGCAACATCCAAGCTGAAACTGATCTGAGAGCAACAAGAGAGGGAAGAGGAAGAAGAGCGGAGGAATGAAAAGAATGAGAAATGTGCGAGTCAGTTCAAGAAGCTTCAGGGAAAATGAAAGGGACCCGTTGTAGTTTTACAGTAAGACATGTCAACAACACTGAGTTGTGCAACACTTCTGCTGTGGCCCTCAGCACACAATGTCCTACACGTGTCCTCTGAGCAGCGACAACAGACCACTAACTTCGATCAGTCTAAAACCTGCAATTTAATGTGTTGCAATGTAAAGAAAACCGAGATATCTATACAAATGACATGACTGATTTATTTAATTCATAGAAGTGACTGTCAAGTTGTATTTAAAATTTTCTTTGCAGTAGATTTCTGATTACACTAGTATAGGAGGATTTGTTTTTCTGATGCTTTCTACAGTGTTATTACTGTTTTAATTATATTTAAATGATGGCTTTCAAGTAGTGATAGAGTGATAAAAAGCCTACAACAATGAACTAAGTTACACATTATTTTATAGAAAATTAAATGAAAGATCTTGCTTTATGTAAACTTGTGGAATTTCCTTCTGGTAATAGTCGCGCAAGCATCTCTGTCATTGGTTGTTGCACTTGGATTTCATTAGACAATTATCAATATATTGCAAAATATTTTTTCCCCACTTTTTTCATAGGCTGTGTATTAATCAGCTATCTGGTTTAGGCTAAGTAGTAGAACTAACATAGTAATTTTAAACACAACAGGTAAACAAACTACCTGCTACTGCTATCACAGAATCCATTGAGACACACTCAATCATTGACATTGAGCCCACTTCAAAGTCGCAAGATAAAATCCCAGAACAAAAGTATATATTATTTATCTTGGACAGTCTATATTTATGAACATAACATACTACCCTCTCGGAGCAAAACAAAACTGAATCATTACCTACATATGTGACAATCTGTTGTTCAACTGACAAAGAACAAGGGATGATACGGAGAACAAAACAACTCGACTGCATGAATACTGATGAAATTATGAGGAATGTATGGATAGTTTTAGTTTGAACAGTGACACGAAACTCAAACTGGTACAGCCAGCTTGGTCAATGTGGGCCATCTGTATCTGGGTTATTCAGACAGCTTAAGGGACCCTATGATCAATGTCTTTCAATTACAAGATACTGCTTGATGGGAAAATAGATAACTGGGCTAAAGGCAAGACAGCATTACTGCAGCATTCTTAGTTAAGTGTGGATCACAACCTGGAGCCTTAAGCTGCTTGCATGCAAAGTTACTGTACACCTACACCTTTTCACAAGCTCACTACACGCAATACTACTTCAGTCTGGATTCAGTCGGTTATCTCCTGACAAAGTTATTCTGAATACAAGAACTATTGACTGGTTTATTATCATCTACATAAATCTGCAGGTTGTGGACTCAATACCACAACCACCTGTACAATTGTATGCAATATCATTTGAATCTATGTTTGTGAAGGTTGTGATGCAGTTTTTGTGCTTGAGACTTTACTTTGAGGTATTATTAAGTCTATGGTAGGTGATCTTGATTTGGATTACACTATGTTGATTAAGCATTTATGCAGCATATGAATAGGCCTATTTCTTATGTTCAACTTGCATACATTTCAAATCACTAACCTAAATGTAGCTGAGCTAAATGATACAGTGTTCCCTATGAGTCTTCAAAAATAAACGTGTAACTTTTAGCTGTTCACTAAATGTAGTGGAGGGAAAAGTACAGCATTTCCCAGATGTGGAAGAAGTACTCAGATCTTGTACTTAATACAAATTAAACGTACCAGAGTGTAGGAATACTCTGTTACAAGTAAAAGTCCTGCATTTAAAATGTAACTCAAGTAAAAGTACTAAAGTATTAGCATCAAAATATACTTAAAATACCAAAAATAAAAGAACGCATTAATATGCAAATTGGCACATTCCAGAATACTATATTATATGTTTTGATTATAATTATTCATGCATTATTATTCAGTGTTATCAAAGCTGGTAAAGGTGCAGCTAGTTTGAATTACTTTGTATACTTCACGGTAGCTTGTGAATTTACTCCAGGTGTGATTAAAGTTCTATTTAAGTGAGGTTTATACTTCACATTATCAATCCAAATCTTCAAACTACCTAAAGATATTAAATAAATGTACTGGAGTAAAAGTACACAATTTACCTCTGAATTGTAGTGGGGTGGAAGTATACAAAGTAGCAAACCATTGAAATACTCAATACAAGTCCCTCAAACGTGTACTTAAGTACAGTACTTGAGTAAATGTACTTAGTTACTTTACAACACTGTAAACATGTATTGGAGTGAAGGTATAAAATAGCGTAGAGTAAAACAGAAATACTCCCTTAAAGTACGAGCCCTTCAGAGTTGTTATTCAGGAAAGACATTCTTAGGCACTCTCTGTCTCTGATTTTGTTGTTAGTGTTGCTATTTTTATCACATTCAGCTGGCAAAACAGGTTCACATGTTATCATTATAAGATAAGACGATGCTTATCATTTTTTTTTCTAAACATAACAAACATACTCTTTCCGCCTGCATGTCTCGTTTCTAGAACAATGTGGGTAAACAAGCTTTCATAACGTATGAGAAACATCATCTTAAAATACATAAAGCTGGTAATGCTCAGCTAGGTTAGCTTAAGGTAGCTTGTTAGCTTATCAGACACAATTGAGTTATATTAGCTCTTCAGGAGCAAGTGGGGATTAGCTCGTTTAAATTAGATGCACTTTAATGGTAATAATCAACCAGTTAATGAAGTTAGCTAGCATGCTAGATGACTGAAAGCTTAGTTACACGGTTACTGTTGAACACTAGGAACCATGCAGGTGTCAGGCATCCATGCATCAATTTATTAATCGATTAATAAATAAATACATCAGTTGGAGTTAATAATTACCAACCCATAGTGAGTTAAAAGTAACCGTTATGTTGCTAACGAGCTAATTAGCAACAAAAAAAGCGAACATTGATTTACAGTTACGTTAGCTACTTACGCATCGATAGTCTTCTGAATCTGTATTAAAAAACACGCAGCGTGAATCGTTACTCGTAGACTTTGAGTTTTGACTGTCCATTTTTAGTCACAATGGTTTATTTTTTTATTAATTCGCTTCAATTTGTTGATGTGTTGCTGTCGCCTTTTCTTGCACTTCCTGTTTCTACGGTGCGCGCAAAGGGACAAAAAGGGGAGAGCCAGCGTTTTATCTATCTCGTCAGAGGGACAATCGAGAGTTTGACTTTAACATTAAAACTCTGCCTTTATTCGATGTACTTCTTAATTCATTTTGTTTATCTTCACTTTATCAGAAATAACCAACCCTTTATGTTTGGAGAAATCCCCTCCCATGCTTGTAGGGTTTTTTAGGTGGTTTCAACACATCAGTCAGCAGTGAAACTAAATACATCATGTCATTTCACTACTTTTACTTTTACTTAACAACATTACTAACAAGGATATGTACTTTTTTCAAGTCAGACACATGGGACGGTTATTATTTGCATTTTTTGTAATATGAAGCAGGAGGCAAACCCACTAATTACTTAATCAATTGTCTTACATTCAAATTGATGTTCAATTAGCACATTTTTAATCTACTTAGAGTAAAATAGACAATAAAGCATTTTTTTTAATACAAAACACAAGTAGAGCCTATACAATATGATGCATCATTAAACTACCCAACAGTAATAAGGTGCTCAAACTTAAAAGCTTCACACAGCTTTAACAGTAGATGCTTTTCGGTCATTGCACCCGTCATACTTTTGACTACTTAATACTTTCCTGCTTCAATGCTTGATACTACCCTTATTTATTGCTAATCATTTCCTATATTTACCTACTCGTACTCAAGTCTATTTTATGCATGCATGATCTTAACTTGTCATACTTTTCTACTTTTTAAGTATATATTGTTTTTTCCCCGACTGATATCAGCAAACTTTCCTGTCAAACCCTGCTGTTTGTGCACTGCTAATATCCCTTTGTGTTTACAAATTAATTTGGATCTCATTATCAGAAACACTATCAAAAGGCCCCAGGAAGAAGTTTTGTGTCCTCCTGCTCACAAGTGTTTTGAGATATTGACTGTAAAAGTACTGCTATTCAGTGATAGCCTCTGGCATTCACCTTAAGGTTATTGATAATGTTACCTCCGTGGATGCTTTTGAAACCAGCAACTTAATTCAGTGAAAAACAGAAAGGCATGTTAACTTTGTCCCGATTCTTCAGAATGCCGATAGGAGTGGCAGCATTTCCTGTAAACGCTTTGAACCAGTGAAAATAAAAAAATGTCTGGCTGTTTCTCTTTTAAGATGTTTGAGTAGTTGCTCCCTTGAAGTCTTTGGTTTAATGTCAACTATTCTCCATGCCGTTTTGTGTCCACTATTGCTTGCTTGTTGAGGACTATTAAAGTGACTTTCTGTTTCCTCTGGTTTTGTCTTTCCACTGAATAAAGCCAATTGAACATTATCTTTAGGACATTTTTGCATTTGCTCTCATTGTTTTGTTTGGGTTTTATGCAAAGTGTGCGGGTGTGAAAGAATGAAAGTGAAAAGTGGGTGTGTTGCACTATTGACCTAATGTGACACTGAAACCCAAGCTGCACCCATTTTACTCTTGGCCTTTGAGGCTGTTCCTATAACAACAATGAGGGAGATGTGTTGTTTATTATTTCAAACTGGCAGGTTCTAACTTAAAACAAGATCTGTGTATGCAGGCACACGAGCACACATATCTTTCTTCAAAAATATAAATATAAGGGTAAAAACCAAATTGACTGATTTCAGTACATACTTTTAATTGTACCCACTGCCTGCAGACCCTACTGTGCTGTACAGTTGACGTTTATTCTATTTTGTTCTACAATACATCTGATGCACCGTATTCTGGAAATATTCCCTTTTGACACAAACAAATTGAAATAACTACTTTTAGATGCATTCAAATTGGCCCTTTTATAGGTTATAATATGGAACAAAGCAGCATTCCCCCCTCTCGCTCTTCACTGAGAGTTCAGATGTTTCAAGGTATTGTCACTTGAAGCTTTATGACTGACAACATTCTTCAACCAACAGGTAACTGTGAATCCACCTCTGAGGGGACACTGTGTTACAAAGAGGTCAAATGATGTTGTTCCTATGTCTTTTCTTAACATAAATTAAAGAATTTAACAGAATTTTCAAGTAAGACAGCAGTTGAAACTTATTCTTTGCAGTGTGTGCATGCTATTTGAATGGAAATCTGTGCCAAAATAACTCTGTGTTTAATTAAACCTGTTTTCCTAACTGAGAGAACATAACTGAAGACACTCCCAAGAAGAGATGCAGACAATACTGCGTCTGTCTTTATTATTCAATGTTTAAATAATGTTCCAAGTAAGTTTGTACTGCATATTGTAGTCCTTTCAAATTTATAAAATAAAACCTCCTTGGTCCTGAAGAAAAACATATTGCATAGACCCTCACACACATAACAATAGAGACTACAACATCACTGTTGTGCAATAAAACTTGTGTGCAATGCAAACTGGAATTATTTTACGGATGTTACTTGTAAATATAAATATATATGTTTTAATTTTAAATATTATGTGCATACCCTTTCTTATAGTGTTTTATTCTTAGTCTCTATCTTCACTTTTGCCGTAAAAATGTACATTCCCCTCTGTGGGAAGAATAAAGGTATTCTGATTTCAATGTTTTTATTATGTTTTGTTTAAGATGTATGAAACATGCTTTTTTTATAAAGCACAAAGCTAGTGTGTCAGGTAACCCATATACTACTGGATCATTTGTTATTGGTCTATTTGTTTTTTGGATTAGCCAAATTCAGTTTTTGTGATGTAATTTTTGCTCATGACAGAATGTTTAAGAAAAACAATACGAAACAAGTGAAGTAAGTTCATATCAAAGTTTATTTTCAGAAACAAATAAGTACAAAAATGGCGCAGAAGGTGCATACAAAAGCACTTGCTTATTTTGACAGATGGACATGGTCCAATAATAATAATAATAATAATAATAATAATAATAATAATAATAGCAAATACATGACAATAACAACAATACATCTTGTGGAAACCCTCATTATGCTCCATGCAGAGGCATTATCACTTGATGCTGGTTCAATGGCCATGTAGGGCATTAGGAGATCACAGGCAACAGCTACAGTGAGCATCTGCCTCCTTCCATGCAGGCATCATTTAAAGTCACAGACACATCAGATTTGAAGGAGAACTAATCATACAGAGACACATACATCTGAACACACTGACATCCTCAGCAGCACAAACAGGAAGCTGGATCTTTCGTCAGTATCCCCCCATAGAGGGGCGGTTCAGACAACAGGTCCTGTAGTTCATGCAGTCCACCTCTCCTCCAACTTTGAAATAACATTTGGCTCTCAAACTATACAGAGTGAGGTAATAAAAAAATACATTACATTAAATAAAAAGGTTTTAAATATGTTTCATATATGCATCACAGGTGCTGAATGCAATATGTGTTCAAAAACGTTGGAGTGCAAAACATATTCGTTTGGTGTTAAGTACACAAATGCTTTCATCAGGTTCAACACATCTACAGTCAATAATACCACCAAGTAGAAAGGGAAATAAGCTGTCTTTCTTTCTCTACCATTCAAATGATTGTCCATACATTTCATCAGTAGTGACAGCAGCAGCAAAGAGACCCAATTGAGAAAAGTCAGTTCAGCCAGTCCAATAGAAATAATTCTGTTTTTTCAGTTTCTGTGGTTCCGAGCTTAGTGGCACATACCGATCTCCTTCTGGTATCGCTTGGTGAGAGAGTCAGCCTGCACGGTGAGCTTGGACAGGACCCCTTGCAGCCCGGTCAGGTGGAACTGGAACTGCTTCTGCAGATCCTCGTCTTCCTCCTCTTCCTCCTCGGATGAAAAGGATGATAGTGATGATGCGGAAGAGATGGACGCGGAGGAGTTCTTGCGGCTGATCACCATGCTCTCCTTGTGCCTCTCATCGGCCTCTGCACGCCTCACCCCCACCTGGATGTCCCTGCGGATGGACTTGAGCAGCTCGTAGTAGCTGTACATGTCCCCCTCGTCCTCATCCGATTTAATGGAGTTCGTCATCTCCCTGTCCTCCTCCAGCTCCAGCGGGACGTCCATGAGCATGCTGGGCAACATGACCGTCTGGTCCATGTTGTTCACGGCGCCGATGAATCTGTTCATGGCGTTGAACAGGGAGTTCTTCTGCGACGGGGATTCTTGCTGCATCATCATGGTGGCGAGTTTCTTTCTTGTGGAAGATCCGAGTTACTTGTTTGTTTCTCCTCTGTGGCTTTATTTCCGGGCTGATCGGCTTAGAGTAGCGTCTGCTTGGCTGTAATTCTTCTGCGGGGATTGGCTGTCGTGTAAATCAGGCGAGTTTTTTCCCTTGTGTTCAGTGTTTGAGCTCTTTTCGTAGTTTCTGTTTTGTGAAGAGAAAGGTGTGCGTTTTTATAGGAAAGGTTTCCGGCTTTAGAGGCGGTCCCACAACCTGTTTGTCAAGTTTGTCTGCAGTTGAAACCAGAGCTAAATGACCTGAAGTAGCACACAACAGAGAGGTTTGTCATTTCTGTCAGAAAGGGGAGTGGCTTTAAATTGACAGTTAGGGGGGGGGTGAAACCAACTCAGCAACATGCACAGCTACAGACACGACAAAGCTGTACTCTTTATCGCGCGTAATTACGCACAACAGTTGTCAATTCAACCCAGTGTTATCACAAACTTAACTTGTAAAAAATGTGCTGTTCTGTGAGAATATGTGCTTGGATTTCCGGTGAAACAAATGACATCACCAAATCGCACATTCTGTTCCGATGACAGGCAGGGTGAGGCCTGACCGAGCAGGACCGGTGATATACATATTCATTAAGCCAGCCATCAGCCCACTGCTCAGCCAAACACACAGCCAATCAGGGGGCCGTGGAGGCGGGACAAGTCCATTTTGGACTAATGACGAGGCCACTGTTGACTCGCTCACGTTTTGGAAGAAAGAAGCAACAAGTGTTTGAGAATTTCAGATTTTCACTGATTATATGTTTCATTCGTAGACTTACACTTACTGAGTCACCCATAATCGGAAGAAGTATTCTAAATGTTTACAAGTTGTTTATCAGCCAAATATACTTCCATCAAAAATAAAACCAAGCCCATCCTTGACAGTTTGAAGATATAACATACCCTGATGTAAACGTTAAATAACTGGTGTTATAAAATATGACTTCATTGCATTGTAAGTGCATTATTGTTAAGCAGCATTGCTATTAGTGTAGCTGATTCAGATGGAGGTAGTTTTAAACACAGGTAGTTTAGTCCAGTGGTTCCCAACCTTAGGAAGGATCACCAAGGAGTCATGAGATTATAAATATGAAAAAAAAGAAAAGAAAAGTCTGAAAACTGCACTAAAGGAGCCTAGTAGTCCAGTAGATTAGTAAACCTATTCTCCACCAATTGTCACATTTTAAGTGACTTTTCCACATATATAAGAGAAGCTATGGTCAACATAGAGAGAATAAAGGATGCCCCTCTCCCAAAAAGTATATTTCTCCTTGTCGCACATTTCCACTTATGACATAATTAAAGTGTTAAATTGGGGATTGAAAATGTCATAAAAGTGCAAGTTCACTCTTAACTGAGTACCAAATCCACATTAGGATTCCCTGCAGGAATATATCAGTCCTGGTTATTTCCCTTCAGGGTAACTTGAGTAAGCCATTTACAGAACTGACAAGCTTTACAGATTACACCTAAACCCAAACTGTTGCACCAGCCAATTTCCAGCAGTGATGGTGGACAGCTGATTTCCCCGCTACTCTTCGTGATAGAACTGCTGGTAAACAGGGGGGGGACTCCCACCCCTGCAACAGAAATAGCCCACTCTAAGCACTGGATACTGTACATGCACTGTGGGAGTGCTCAGTTTGAAACCTGAGCTTTTGAAAACACTTTTGGTGAGACTGAAACTATGGAAACATGTTTTTCACTTTGTGGCCATCAACAGAAAGATAAATCCACCTGTCTGCTCAATCAAAACATGCCTCACCGATTCACAGAATTTAAAATAGATTTGCAAGACTTTAAGGGATAGGCTCACAGTAATGCTATAAGGGAAAGGAGGGGAGGATAACCTGATTTATACTTCATGGGAGATGTCTATCGGCAAAGATTGTTCTAGATGAATCACTCTGTAAAGATTGCTGCTCAGCAAGAAGGGAGAGAATTCCAAACATGAATGGCTTGAACCTGCTTGTTGAGTTTCTGCCTCTCCAGCTCTGTCCCATCCTACTTCCGTCTCTTTTGCTTTATTCTACTTCTGCTGAAACCACAACTCCCTGTCCTGAAGCCTGTAGTGGAGTCTTCTTTAACCTATACAATGTGCAAATGAAATGAATTACCAGTCAAATCCATGCCCTGCAAATACAAATGCAGTAAAACTTAAAATATGTATAGAAATAGATAAACATGTAAACAGCAGTGTTGTTGGTTGAGGTGACGCTTGTTTTGAGTATTTTATAAAGATGAGGGCAGAGTCTCTTTTATTGATATGTTTAGATATTTTGCATCCTTATCTAAAGTATATGGAATCAGCTTTAAAATAAATGTAGTCAGTCAAGTGAAAATACAATGTTTTACTCCAAAATGTAGTGGAGTTTAAAGTAGATTGAAATACACAAGAAAAGTACCCCAGAATTGTGGTTACAGTAGGGAAAGAGGGACTCAAATCCTTTATTAAAAGTATCAACCATAGAAATAAGTTGTTGTTTTGTAAGTCTTGAGTAAGTTTCATGTCTTTGCACTTAAGTCCCAAATACCATGCCTTAACGATGAGTTTCGAGTCCTGAACAAGACACAGTGACATTTTCAACCACATATTCTGCATACAATTCCTTCAATGTGGACCATTTCACAGTTCTTCTACAAGCAAAGTTATCTTTGGTATCAATTGCCTAAATGGCGCTCAGTACAGTTACTTTAGTTCTTCATGGTTCTCTCCTGCAAGGGATTAGTTAAAACACTGGATTTGGGGAGTTAAGTGGTGTCTTGCTGGGAATTAATGGCATTAACGTTTAATACTTTTAAATCTTTGGACTTGGGGGGAGGTAGCCTATCAACTAATTTCAAGCTAAAACGATTAAGTCCAAATGAAGCCACATGTCGTTGGTTTTAATGCACAAGTAAATTATTTTCTGACTTTGTTAAATTGAGCATAAAGCCACGTGTCTCAACTCTGACTGGAGTTCAAGTCATTTGACTCGAACCTGGTAAAAAAACTCCATTACAAGTAAAAGTGTATTAAAAAGTTACTGAAAGGGAAACATGGAAGTACTGCAAACATACCAAAATGGAAGTAATTCAAATGTAGCAGAAGGATGCCTTTCAGTGTGACATTATTATATACAGCATCACTGGGTTATTATAAGCCTTCTGATGCTTAATCTTAATGTTGCATATAAAGTAAAGGTGGATCAGATTTTTCTATTTGTATACTCTTTGATTAGTTTAATCCTTAAGAAATTCATAATATATTGTAAAATATTTATTGTATCTTAAATCTTACTCTGCAAAGTAACTAAAGCTGTCACATAAATGCAGTAAAAAGTACAAAATGTGTACTCTAAAATATCGAGGAGTAGAAGTATAAAACAGCACAGAAGGGGGAAAAAAAGTTCCTTGGTGTTGTATTTAAAGTGGACCTATCATGCTATATTTAAATGATATATTGTAGGGCCATACCTATATAAGGTATATTTATACATTTCTGTTTTCAAAATACCAAACAGATCATGCATTTTAGCCATGCCTCATTTTGCTCTATGTGCTGTTTGCTGTCTACGGGTCTGATTCTGCTGACCACGCCCCCCTGCAGGAGAGGTGAGCCGTGCTCTGATCAGCTGCTGGGCTGTCAGAAGAGGGGGAGAAAAAGAGATCTCCGTCCTCCGTGTTTTATTATATAGAGTCGTTATTCATTTGTTTTAAAGCTCAATAAATAACAAAGAAGACCTTTGACCGGCACTTTTCTAATTTTGTCCGGAAGATTTCAACTTTAACGGACATCTTGACCGGCGAAACAAACTGAAACTGAAACTCTGCTGCACGGTCCCCTCGTTCCTTGGAAGAGGCGGAGAGGTGGGTGTTTGTCATCTGCTGGTGGACTAACCGGAGAGAATTACAGTGCTTGCCTCGACGGGGAGGGATTGCATTGCAGCCGGAGCAAACGCTTGCCTCGGGGAGGGAGAAAAAAAGCCACAGCGGAGAATAAACAGAAGGGTAACCATGGTAACTATGGGCGGGAAGTCTTCTTTGCTGCTTTTGTGGCAGACTACAGCGCCACTTACAGGCCTGGCATATGTACTACAGCGTCTCCAGCGCTTTCGAACGGCAATGGCCGTGGCTGTCTCCTCCTGATTGGTGGAGTTGGCCCAATAGCCGTAGCGCCACCGTCCTGACGTCAGGACAGTGTTCAAATCTGGATCAGTTTTTATCAGATCCGTTGCAGCCCCTTTTTTTTAGAGATTTGGGTATGGAGGAAAATAGAGAGGGTTGTGTTTTCTGACACTTGGTAAGTTCCCTGGAACACCGGGGACACATCTTCATGTATAAAAGACGTACAAAAGTGCATTTTGCATAATAGGTCCCCTTTAAAGGTAGGGTATGTAAGTTTGAGAAACCGGCTCGAGATCGCTAGAATTTGAAAATACACGACCGGAAAAAATCTGCCACTTCCTTACAGAGCCCCTCCTCCAACACACATAAACGCGCACATGACCAATGAGGGCACGAGATAAGTTTGTGCACAGATGGAAGGCTGACAGGCAGGTAGGCCATCCAGTTATTTTAGCCGGGCCGGCTAAAATGATTGGTCGTGCTTTTTACAGTACTACGGCTTCCACAGAGGACATTTTTTTATGGATTTTTTGTCAAAGCACTTAAGATATTCATTGCTATCGGGATGTTAAGAGCATTCCATGGAATATAACAAAAAGTGTATCTCGAGCCGGTTTCTCAAACTTACATACCCTACCTTTAAATACAGCAGTTCAGTAAATGTAGTCATGTCATTTACCACACATCACCTTAATCCCAGATCTGCCTTGGAAGTAAAGCTACAAAACCCCAACTGACTAATCTTATCCCCCCTCTGTAGATAAACTGATCCCAGATCAAGTTAGAGGGAAAACAGCAGGTCAGCAGAGCAAGAGTGCACGGCTGCTGAGTGGAGATCAGATAAGAACAGGAGCTGTTTTTTGCTCTCTCAACAGGCCTGTCAATCACGGCCCCTCCTCACTGCCTGCCTCTATTCTCCCGTGAAAAGGCCTTTTCACTTGTCAGAAAGCGCACTATGCCTGAATGCAACAATGAAACCCGGATCAGTTCGGAAGGGTTTCTCGATTGTGTGTCATGTCAGACGCTGAGCATCCACCGATTACGGCGGGTGTCATCATCATCCCTGGCTTCAAAGACTGGGAGGAGGAGGTGGAGGCATGAGGGGGTGCAGGGCTGTACAAAAAAGGCAGCTTGAGTGGGAACTCTAGTACTTGTCATCACAACTGCATGTTACTGAAAAGTGTGAGGCATGGTTTCTTAAGTTCAGCAGGGAAGCTGGAGGCAACGCAGCAACAGCAATTACCCAACAACAGCAATGCCTCACATCACAAACAGTCGTGTGGAGCGGGACGGGCCTACTGCTTTATAAGGAAGTAAATGACGTTATCACTGTGAATTAGAAGAGAGAAGTATGTGCTTGAAAAGAGGAAATGAAATTCATAATAAGATCATATTAAAGCAGTAATGTAATCATAGGTTTAATACGATTTTTTGTCTGTTCAAATAGGCATTTGAAATCATATTTCCATCTGAACCCAATGAGCCAGAGACAACGTTTTCTAAGGAGATACTTGAAAACGTGACAAAAGGAATTTATATTATATATTTATTTTATAATATAGGTTAGACATTTTAAAGCAGTGATTTTAAAATAGGGTATGTGGCTTGCTGCCAGGAGGTCCTGCAAAGTTCCTGTATTATTTATATTATCATATCAAATATTCAACACGTTTTTTTTTTTACATTTTCAAATCTTAAATTGTTCATAGATCACCTTATCTAGCAAATTGTATAGTATTTGTAATACCATGATCAGAATTCATAATGAGCCTATGCACCAAGAATGAAACACTTGTGTGTGTGTGTGTGTCAGCCACTTTCTCTCTTGATTTGACGGATATAATGTTTGCGTACGTGTTCCTTACAAAAACTGTGTTGTTTTATGGGTATTCTGTTAAAATTGTGCACATATTTTTGAAACATTTCTTATATCTTTCATATAGCCAACATTTCTCATATGTTGTTCTTAAACATAACTAATATAATAGAAGTGTAAATAATAGCCAATTTTCCAATGGACATAGAATAGATGATGGGGTCATTCGTATTCTCTCTATGTTGTAAGGGGTCCTTGGCTGAAAAACAATTGGGAACCTCTGTTTGTGCAGTATGAAGCAATGTCACCTGTTTCAGTAGGCTATGTTGTTATTGGGAATTTGTTTCAAGATTACACGCTGAGAGTCAGAAAGGAAGTAAACATCTTACATGTCTATGGTTAAAAACGCAGTGATTGCACCCAGCCTTTCCTCATCATTAGACTGGCTGCACTTGAACGTGTCGGTGCGCTCTTCAGTGCGTGCGTGTGTCTGTGTGAGTAATAGCGCTTCCCCGGTGGATGCCTCCCTCCAGCCTATAACCCATTAAGTGTATTCGGCAGGCGGAGGCACATAGGGGGGGGGGGAGGTGTTGTGCACGGAAGCCAGCGGCACGCACGCTCCATTAGCGGACCCACTGTCACGCCGCTCTGCCGGTAATTTGCGTAACGAGATCGGAGCGAGCCCAGTTAGCGCGATCTATGCCCGAGTAACAGCCTCTCATAAGCCGCCTGCACACCGCTGTTTCCCGGCCTTGTTTCCCATGAAGCCCGCAGCAGCGCAGGAGAACCAGCGGACGGACGGAGACAGACTGTGTGTGTGTGTGTGTGTGTGTGTGTGTGTGTGTGTGTGTGTGTGTGTGTGTGTGTGTGTGTGTGTGTGTGTGTGTGTGTCGTGTGTGTCGTGTGTGTGTGTGTGTGTGTGTGTGTGTGTGTGTGTGTGTGTGTGTGTGTGTGTGTGTGTGTGACGTGTGTGCGTGGTGTGTGTGTGGTGCTTCCTCTCACCACACATGCTGTTTTCCTCCCTCTCGATGTTCCTGGTTCCTCCCCTCTCCAGTCCAAACAGCTCCGTTTTCCGCTAATACCCAAGCGCCACCACATGGACACAGATGGTACTCAGTGATGTCATAAAGTAAACCAGCCTCAGGAAGTTTAGAAGAATAATCACTTAATGTTAAAAATAATTAAAATGTTCCTCCTCTTAGGCATAGACCTTAATACAACAAGATATGTCTTTAAAATGGTTCATATTTTAATTAATAATTTAGATTAGATTTACTTTATTGATCCCACATTTTGAAATTGTTTTTTAGTAGCATGTCAACAAGGCATTGGACTTGAATAAAATAAACATATCAACAGAAGAAATATACAATTGAACTAGTCGTCTATCTACATAATCCACATTATCAAATTTAACAAAAACATTTATACAGAAAAATAATAAAAACAGTTACGTTATGGCATGAAATACATCGTATTGATTTGTCTTTCTTTTATGGTGTATAAAACTTGCTCCTATCTTTTCAAACAGGCATCATTAGAGCAGAGGACATTGCTGCGTCTTCACTTCTCGTTGCCAGGAACTGGCAGTCTGATTTGTTGTCTGTATCTCAGTTTATCAAGTTGTCAATCTGTCTCTCTCAGCTCACAGTAACCCAGATAATCTGTCACCACATCTATTGCATGTCAATCCCTCCTAGAAGAGGGATCCCCAGAGCTTCAGTCCTGCTCTTACCGGTTCTTACCTATAACAGTAAAAATGTCTTATCCCCGACCAAGGGTGTCGTACGCTGTGCAGATTATCTTTAGTTGCCCTAGAATGTGTAAGAGCTGCTCAATGCTATTTAGTTCTTTTATAAATCCTAAATACATTTGAAGTTTGCCTGATTTCTCCAAGCATCCATTGTTTGTTGTGTGTTTTCTCACAATTGTGTGAGGGTATAAAGAGTTTTATTCATTTACAAAAAGTCTGGATAAGAACACTGGGTTAATTGTGCTTTTGTTGACAATTTGGCAAAAGTATATATCATCTGCAAACTGGTACTTTTATTTTTTCCCCATGCCTTTTCTATTCATCTTGCTACAACTGTTTTTATTACTGCTTTAAAAAAAAAATGGTTTTAATGTAAAAACACTGAGAGAAGCAGTGCAACATTTAATTGTAGAATGACAATAAAGACAATATACAACACAATGTCTAAATGAATCTAAAATATGTGTTATTATTACAGTTGTTTGTAGTTAAGGAAGGGCAAATGAGCTATACCAACAACCCAAGGTCAACCAGAGGCCAGGGGGGTATACTACGAATCTAGTTCAACATATCCTGGATATGTTTTGAGTTATCCGGCTGACTAAATCCAAAAAAAAAAACCGCTCTCGCTAAACTGTCCTACGACGCTGGCTATCACCTCGACCGCAAGCCAGCCGTGTCCTATCTAGTTAGGTGCGCGTTCACATGAAAGGGGTGGTATTTGGAGCATTCGACCAATCACAAACATGGACAAGCCGTGTACAGCGCAGCGCGTCATATATTTCCTGAATGAAAAGTCAACTAATATTAGACAAATATGAAGACGTTAAACTTTAAACATCCATGACTTAAACACTTTATCCAGGATAAAAGCCACATAGTTGCAGCTGCAAGGTGAATACTGCTGGTAAAAGAAAACGTGTTTGAATACGTTCATTAACAGTTTTATGATATCACTGCTGCCCCGTCCAAGACACGAGTGGATCTGACTTTAATTACATTTGACTCGAGTGTCAACTTAATGTGTTGCTTAAAATAATACTTCTGCATACAGTATGTGACACTGTGAGTGTTGCACGGCCAGATACGGCTCAAGAAGCTGACTCAGATAAGGACATATATGATACATTATGATGTGATATCATGTGATATGAATGATAATGGGGCTTTAAACTCCGCACACTGAGCTCTGATTGGTCAGCAGGCAGTGCTTTTATCCTGGAACCTATCCTGCTCCGGAGGATAGCCGTTCAGAATAAGTTATCTAGCCCGCTAAAAAGTGAACCAGCTTCGTAGGACCGGAAACCCCTGAAGTTAGCTTGCTAAACGAAAATCTTGATTCGTAGTATAGCCCCCAGGTTAGGTGGCAGGCTAAGAGATCAACTCAGTGAAAGCACTGCCTGCTGACCAATCAGAGCTCCGTGTGCGGAGTTTAAAGCGATCAATTCATATTACAGGATAGAGGAAATACAGAAAAACTGCCGTTGCAGGAAAGACTGCCGGCCAAAATCAACTGACTGTGTGAACGTGAAAATTAATAGAATATCCCCTCCCATCTTCAGAGCAATCTGACTATTATAATATTAGCGTTAAGAAAGCTTACTTAAATATCTGCCACGACATAAGTAACCGGATCAGAGTAACATTAAGTACAGTCCGCGGCACTATGAGTGCAGACGTCGATGTGTCCCATTATCATTCATATCATATCACATCATAATGTATCATATATTTCCTTATTTGAGTCAGCTTCTTGAGCCGTATCTGGCCGTGCAACACTCACAGTGTCACATACTGTATGCAGAAGTATTATTTTAAGCAACACATTAAGTTGACGAAACACTCGAGTCAAATTCTCCTAATTAAAGTCAGATCCACTCGTGTCTTGGACGGGGCAGTGATATCATAAACCTGTTAATGTACGCATTCAAACACTTTTTCTTTTACCAGCTGTATTCACCTTGCAGGTGCAGCTATGTGGCTTTTATTCTGGATAAAGTGTTTAAGTCATGGATGTTTAAAGTTTAACTTCTTCATATTTGACTAATATTAAAGTTCACTTTTCATTCAGGAAGTATGACGCTGCGCTGTCAGTACGCTTGTCCGTGTTTGAGATTGGTCGAATGCTCCAAATACCACCCCTTTCATGTGAACGCGCACCTAACTAGATAGGACACGGCTGGTTTGAGCGATCCACTTGATAATCAGCGTCGTAGTACAGTTTAGCGCCAGCGCGTATGTTTTGGCTTAGGCCAACCGGCTAACTCCAACATATCCAGGTTAGGTTGAACCAGCTTCGTAGTACAGGCCTCTGGTGACTAGTTTTAAAAGGTACGTTTTGTTGTCTCCATTGAGAAGAGGCAAACTGCCACACAGACATATGCCGACACAAAACGATTCACTGCATCTGGTGCTCTGTTACCGGGCATCTCATTGACAAACCTAGCGGTCTATTTCTTGATCTTTAAATCCCATGTTTCTAAAGTCCAACTCAAATTGATTAGAGCACCCACCCTGGACATGACTTAACCTTTGACCCGACCTCTTTTGACACTAATCCTGCAGCTAAATATATAATTTGGAAATAGCTCACATTATACCCTTTATTATTGTCAAAATGAAAAACTACAGCTAATAAATTCAGTAAAATATATATTGTTGTTTCATAACATGACAATACATTTTCAAAGATTCCTGAAAACATTTGAAGTGTCCTATAGTCAGGGGTGCACATAACTGGTACGCAGGTACGCATGCGCGGCAACAATCTGAAATGCGTAACGTCACTTGTGTCACAACGCGCCTTTGCGTACCTGATAGGTCATCAAAACAAAACACATATTTCGCCTACACATGTTTCTTGTCAATACTCAGTGGAGTAAATTATCAGACATGTCCAAAAAAAACAAAGACATTAAGCAGCCACTTTGCCGTTTCGCTCCCTTGTTTGTTTGTTTGTTTGTTTGTAGCCTTTATTTATCCAGGTTAAAAATCCCATTGAGATCAACGATCTCTTTTACAAGGGAGACCTGCTAAAATCTTCAGACTTTCTATGACTGATTGAACTGGGTGCTGGCCGTGCCGCGCAGGACATAACCGACGGACCTGTGAAGCTTCACAGGAGGCAGAGGCTTAGATCACTGGACGACAGAGTTGGTCGCCGTGTGCACAGACGGAGCTGCTGTTAACGTCGGTGTGTACAACAGAATTGTACCAAAACTACGTCAACTGGCTGCGGTGGGAGACTCCCCTGTGCACATTCTGTGCCCCGCGCACACACTGGAGAACTGCGCAAAATCAGCTGATCACAACGTTCACGCTCTGTGGTCAAGCTGCTGCAGTTTTATTTACAACAAAGTGGAGTAAAACACACAGCTGCAAACTTACTCAGGCTGTTAATGGAAGAGTTTGAAATCAGACAGAGGTGGAAGAAGTGTTACTCAAGTAAAATTAGAAAAGTATTATCATCAAAATCTAGTTAAAGTAGCGACAGTAAAAGTAGTCATTTTGCAGATTGGTCCATTTCATAATAATGTATATGATATGTTTTATAATTATTGATCATTAAAGTGTTTAAAAATTAGTTTGAATGACTTTGTATACTGCAGGGTAGCTTGTGGATTTACTCCAGGTGGAACTAAAGTCTGATTTAACACTTGATTATATTTTCACATCATTCATCCACATCTGTAAAGTAACTAAAGGTATTAAATAAATGTAGTGGAAGAAAAGTACATGATTTACCTCTGAACTGTAGTGGAGTAGAAGTACAAAGTAGCATAAAATAGAAATACTCAAGTAAACTACAAGTATCTTAAATTGTACCTAAGTACAGTACTTGAATAAGTGTACTTTGTTACTTCCCACCTCTGAAATCAGATATGACTTCAAGTCATGTGATAATTTCTTAGTATTTGATCCTTCAACTTGGCCTCAGGAAATGCAAGGACTTCACAGTTTTGGCAACAAGTTTTGGAGAAAGCAAATCGGAGGCTTACAAAGAGACAGGGAGGTGCATCTTCATCATCTTCATCATCTAGCATGCAAGAAGTGTAAATAGAGGACAGTGAAGGAGACACTGAGGAGGACAGTGAGGAAGACTGCACTTATTAACACCACGCTTCATGTGGGGTGAGTACCAAACGCTGTCTCCTGGTACTCATCTGAGTAACTCACTCAAAAAGTTATGTGCACACCTGCCTATAGTATAACTTTGGTATATCAAGACATGTAATACAACAGCTGTTTAACACTGCATATTACATGTACAAAGCTGTCTTGATAGTAGCAAAATAAATCAACGTTAACACAGTTGTTATTCTGTATATTTATTGATAATAAGACCACTGATGGTGACTTAGTCAATTGTAGACAGCATGGTGCAATTCTTTTTGAGCGTCTGGTGACCCCATGTGTAAGCAGGATGGTATTACAATTAAGTATTTACAGGAAAATATCAGTATGGGGAAGGAAAAAAGGAAGTGTTAATTCATAGTGTTGGAAAACATACATTCACTAAATAAATGTACAGCTTTAAAAGCAATAAGGATTGAAAAGCCACAACAAAATACTGACCAAAGTTAAATACAACAGGATCCACAAAAATAGACAATCTCTCTCTCACACTCATACACACGAGGAAATCACACAGTCAAGGTTAAGGAGACTGTTAAGTAAAGAAACAAAAATCAGATACACACACTCACACCCTGAAAGAGAGATAGAAAACCACTTGGTGAAACTGTAAACTTAATGCCAACCAAACTATAATAAATATACAGCTAAATTGAAACACCTACATGTTGCACGTTACTCTCAACAAAACATTGGCCACAATTATTTTTCCAGTGCGAGTTTCCTATTAAACAAATACAGATTAACAGCACAAAGTGCGGAATCAAAACTGTGACACAACATTGATACAGATTAGCATATTAGAATGAGAAACATTACATTATATAAAGTACATTTCCAATAAATATCTACAGGTGGTGGTGATGATGATGGCATGTCTATGCACTACGTAGAATACTGTAAAAACTAGATGAGCACTGTTGTAGTCCTGCAAGTCTCTAATGTCGACTTCTCTCACTGTAACACACAGCTGGTTATTATATTCCACCGGGAGAAACAAATGGATAAGATCTGATATGGCCCTAACAGGCTGGAAATCTGTTTTACTGATTTGGTTGAAAAGGTCGCCAACATCCAAAATCTGTGTTTTGTTTCAGCCTAACATCCTTGTCACTGCAACAAGGTGGGAAATGTAATCATTGGAGGTCGCAAAAAAACAAGATTTTCCTTGGGTGGTTAGTTGCTCTTTAAGGCAAAAATCTTGACAATTTGATATGTAGTCAGTTACTTTTACATTAACCGGGAAATATAAGTACTGACACACTAAGAAGGAGTCAGTATGCTTTAAATTAAGTGCTTGTTGGATCACGCGTTCAGTTGTAAAAGTTGGCAGGATTTATCGCTCAAATTCTCTTCTTTCTTTTTCACAGTATCTGTACATTTGTATCCGACAAATTTGGGTGCAACACTACAAATGCCTTAAAGAAGACAGAAGTGTTTACTGTTGTCCCTAAAAAGTTATCACCATTTAGTGTCAGAGATAGTGTAACATCACTTTTTGGTGTGACCGTCATTCGACAAATACATTCCTTAACGCCCCCAAAACAAATTGACTTACATTAAGTATCATAAGTGTATGTAGGAGCAGTAAAGTAGGGCAAAGTTAAGCAATACTCTAAGTTACTGTGTGAGTTTGACATTAAAGCCTTAATTGATCATTGTGCCTCATCTTACAGTTAAAATTACGTTTATACAATTCTTCCTTTTCTCTCATTTGTCAGTTTCCTAATTTTCCATATAAACCTAAAATACCCTCCTCCGTACACATGATCAGATCACAAAATGTCACAGCTATAGGAATATACAATGGAGAGCAATAGCAAAGTCAAATGCAAAACTAAACATATCTATTAAAGTATTACTTTCAAGCTTTAGCAATGTCATTCTGTACAAAGATGTGCAGTGGTTCTCTGAAGACGGTCGGTGGAGCATGCTGCCGTCAACTGAGAATAAAATCACTTTAACCCAAAACGCCGATCTGAGACCAACAACGCGTCAACTCGAATCTACCTGCTTGTTGTGGGATGTACTGATCCTAGGTATGTGCTAATGAGCAACTTCTACATCAAGCAGCAGTGGGATGTGTGGTAAAGAACGCTTTGATGCAACAACAGTGAGTTGAGGAATGGTGCTTTACAGTAAGATACATTAAGATATTACATTAAGATCACAGGCAGAGAGAGACGGAGGGAGGCGAATTCCAATCCGGACGTGTGATAGTGTTTCGGGAATTTACTCTCGTCGCGTGTCAAGGCTCTTTGTCTCTTCATCTCCCTGAAAAGACAACAACGAAAAGTAAGGTACTTGTATATCTGTTAAACCAGCAGTCATGATTCTATGGCCACTTGAGGGCAGCAAAAACACACTTCACCTTGCTGCTATCATCTTACAAAGTTGTTCATGGGGAAAACATCAGCAAAATGTGCCTGTTTACACTTGCAGCAAGCAGAAATCAGTATTTGTATTTATTTGAGAGTTGTATTTCTGGGCACATGATAAATGTCAAATACTAACTTTTATTTTGTTTATGATTTGGTCCCTGCAACTCCCGATATCTGGCTCTTTAGCGGCTAAATGCTCCACTATATTCACCAGCTAGTTGCTATCTTTGTTAATCTGCTTTTTGGAGCCGGACAGGAAGCATACAGGGAGGGGGCATTTTTCCTGCTCCAAAAAATGGCTGCTGAAGCTAGTGAGAGCAGTGAGACTGAAAAATATATATATATTGATCACAGCAGCTTTAACTGTAAATGTGTATGTGTATACTGGATGTAAATGGTTCTCACCTGTCGCGTCACATCAGCTAAACCATCTCATACTGATTGGCTGTGATGATCCTGGACAGACAGCAGGCCAGCAACATGCCAATCAGCTGAAACACAGACAGAGAAGGATTTTCGTTTACTTAATGTTCAGTCTTTCATTATTTGTATCTTTGACATCTGAGTTTTATTGCAAGAACAATGGTGCTACTATTCTCCTTCCTCCATCCACCATTGTTACACATATTAGGAAAAACTAGAAGAAGTATAAGAGCCTGTGCATCTTTTCAAAACAAATCATTGATAAAAACAAATATATATTCTAGAAATGTAGACAGGTATTTGTTTCATGTCATTTTTCACACAAGCGATTTTGATTTGTCATAAAAGTAAAAACACAGGTGTTACTAATAACATTAATGACCAGGATCCAGCTGAACAATTTCAACCATCATTCATTTTATTATCTACACCTGTGCTTTCCCACATGTCAAAATATCTTCCGTAAAAAAGGTCTATTGAAAATGTTCTCTTTGTTTGCTCTAAAACAATTCAGAATTTCCTGTCAAGGCAAAGCTGGCAGTCGTCAAAGGGAATATAAGATGTGTCCGTTCATCTTCTGAGCAATACTAATTCAAATTGAATTACAATGATTATTTATGGATGCCAAAACACCACACGTGACACCTTTTTTTTGCACATCATCACATGCAAAACAGGCACTTATTGAAACCGTTACCTGTGAGAAGGCAATCCCAAACGTCACCCCTGCGATAATGGCCATGTTGGTTTCCATGAATGAAGTGACCAGCTCGTAGCAGCCCTGAAAGACAGGCGGCATGTTAGTTTGCAGAGGGTGGAGGGACGTGTTATATGTGCAAATTAGAGGAAACATGGATATCTGGGATACAATCTGAGCCAGTTGTTAGTGTATGGAAGAGGGAGGTTTGGAAAGGTGAATGAGGGTCTGTCAGATAAATGCAGCCAACTTCTGACTGCTGAGATTCATAAAGTAGCTAGCAGAAAATACATGGCATACTGACCTGGTGGTAGACCTTGCTGGGGGCCAGAGTTGTGTTGCGGAGTTCATCCGGGTTGCAGTCGGAGGCGTTGAAGCAGCAGCTGGCAGGAATGCCGTTGGAGGGGTAATACACACTGCCAAACCAACTGGTGTAGTTATACACACCACAGCAACGCAGCTATAAATACACAGAAAATAAGAGAGCATTGAAATCAAACTCAGGGACTAAAATGAAAAGGCTCTATATTTTTCTTACTGTCAAAATATTCCAAGTGAAGACCAAAACAAATCACTTGTCAGTCTGTCTCTGAATTGTTTCCGACTTCACTAGTCTGTCATAATAGAAAGAAAAAGAAATACTTTCCTACAGGAGCTGAGCACTTTAGATTTTTAGCAAGCTCTAATCAAAATGAGTCAATAATAATACACTATAATAATAAAGGGCATTTATTTGGGAACTTTATTAATAGTCCGACATTTCGTGATGTATTTTATAGATTAGATTATACTTTTCTCCCCCTGAAAAACAATAGAGCTCTAAAGTACAGACATCATTTTTCGATTTTGTCTATTTGGAGATTTTTTGACAAGACAAAGATAGAGGTGTTATCCTTAAATTACAAACTTTTAAGATTCAGGGATGTGTTTTGGTTTGCTGCTGATGCATGTATACGCTGTTTCTCCTTGATGATCGGTGGTGACGTTCACGGTGACTTACCCTGTGCTGCAAGTTATCAACAGCACGGCTCGCCTCATCCTCAGCGTTGTAGTTCAGCACGGCGTCAGTGTATGTCCTGTGGAAGGTTCCCTTTATCTGCAGCACGCAAACAATATCACATGTCATAAGAGCGCTTCATACAGCCTTAGTGTTAGCAGACTTGTTGTTACATGGTGTGTTGCATGCTGACCTCATGGCGAAAAACAAATCCAGAAATCCCGGCCACTAACTCAGCGAGGAAGACGAGGGACAGGAACATGGCATACTGCAGAGAGAAAGGGAGGATGAGGGAGATTTGCATAGTTTGCATTAAAACCCTCTGCCTAGTGTATCATTTGCCTATCCCTGCACACTCGCACATTAACTGTAACGCACTCACTTGACCACCATTAACCGAACAAAGTGCCCTGCAGCATATATTGAATCTCTGTTCCCTCTCCACAGGATAGAGGTCAACCATTACTGCCTTTATCATGTGACCTGAGGCTAATTAACCAGCATCTCTTCTTGAAATATCACACCCCACCCTTCCTCCCACAGCCTCTCACCAGCTTCAGCATCCATGGGCTTCCTCTGCAGGTGGCGAAGCATCCGAACAGGCCAAAAACGACGATGACGGTGCCGGTGCCGATGAGGACATACGGGGCGTTGGTGGAGTTGTCGGCTATCAGAGAGATGTACGGGCCCAGCATCAACTTCCCCCATACTCCCACTGCCAGCAGGATGGCTCCTGTTATCTGGAGGCCGACGGTTGGAGAGATGGATGTGGAAAGAGAGAGCACAGGAAACAGAATGAAAGGCCTTTATCTCTGCACTTCGGTGAGATTACAAAAGGCTGGGTTTTAGCAGCCGTGGCAAAGGGCGGGGGAGGAGGAGGAAGATGATCAAGGTGTAACAAAAAAAACAGAGCAATTAGAGTTAGGAGGAGGAGACGGCAGACAGAAGACACAAATGTATCTGCCGTGCGGGAAAGCAATCACCTGCTTTATGAATATGCCTGCACACACACAGAAAGAAAAAAAAAGAAAAGGGACATATCAAAGGAGCTCTTTGATCCGAGGCGAGACGCTTCCTCCTGTTGCGCCTATCTTAGCATTTCAAATGAAGGCTGCGGATAAAAGAGGGTGTTGTACGAGGCAGCTGAAGCGCTGTGTGTCTCAGCTGGGTATGTCTTATTGGGAAGAGAGCGGGGTGTGGAACGGCTGCTGATGATCTGACTGGAGCGAGGGCCAACTCATCACGCTGACCTCCCTCCTTTCCAAGAGGAGGAGGCTGTTCGCCGTCCTGCTGCCAGGCCCTCTGACTAAAGAGGGAGCAGGCGGTACAAAATGTCTCTGTGCACCCGAAAACCTCCAACACTGACGAGAAGAATGCTTTTTAGCTCTCAGCAGAAGATGAGCCAATATGACTGAAACAACAGTGGCTCCATCAGTTATGCTCTTTGGGTAAATGTTACCTCTTAGCTATGAGGGAAGAATGTTCCGAGGCTTAAAGTCATGATTTGTAAAAATGGCAGTAGTTTTTAACAACAATATAAAACATATCTATGCATACACTTGCTATGCTCTAACTGTAGCTTTAACAAGTCTCCGCTGGTTAATGTGTGAACAATATTTACACTTTGCCCTGTTTCTAGGGTGTGTACATTATGATCGGGCAAAGGTTTTCCACCGTGACGAATCACCAGTCTGTCCTTTCCCCCACTGTATTGTTCTAGAAGTGGTCGCAGTTTAAACACGGGAATAAGGAGTTATTTCAAAACGTACCACAGTGAGAGTGGTTTGAGAATGACTACTAAAAGTCACTGTGTGCAAAGGCTGAGCTTATTGTGTGTCATGCAAACATCAACACAAATCAACACTTTGACACACAAGCAACAAGTTTCATCCGAGGGTGAAATTATTACAGAGAGAGTAAACACACACATTGGCATCTCTTAAAGGGGACCTATCATGCAAAATGCACTTTTGTACGTCTTTTATACATGAATATGTGTCCCCGGTGTTCCAGGGAACTCACCAAGTGTCAGAAAACACAACCCTCTCTATTTTCCTCCATACCCAAATCTCTAAAAAAGGGGCTGCAACGGATCTGATAAAAACTGATCCAGATTTGAACACTGTCCTGACGTCAGGACGGTGGCGCTACGGCTATTGGGCCAACTCCACCAATCAGGAGGAGACAGCCACGGCCATTGCCGTTCGAAAGCGCTGGAGACGCTGTAGTACATATGCCAGGCCTCTAGATGGTGCTGTTGCTCACAGAATCAACCCTTGCAAGACCAGAGCTATAAATTGTCAAATTGAGCGAAATGAGGCATGGCTAAAATGCATGATCTGTTTGGTATTTTGAAAAAAAAAAAGTATAAATATGCCTTATATAGGTATGGTCCTACACTATATTATTCAAATATAGCATGATAGGTCCACTTTAAAGTAGGCATAGGCTAAACTATATCTTGAAATCACACTGGTTTAAGGCTGCAACTAACAATTATTGGCATTATCGACAACTCGTTTGGTCTACAGATTGACAAAAAACTGTACAAAAATGCAAATCAAATTGCTTTTCTTATACCACCAACAGTTGAAAAACATGAATATTCCGTCAAACCCTCTTAATAATTACTAATAGACCCAAGTGGTTAACTGATCATAGGCAATTGTTGTTGGTTTCCCACAATATTCCTTATGTTATTCTGTCTTTATTTATAACTTGAACATGTAGCTGTATCTATTACATAATCAAAACCTGTAAATATGTGTGTTATTGACGAGATGTGGGCAGTTAGATAAATCCTCAGTGGAACATCGTGATGAGCTGAACCACACAGTGAGAACGGAGAGCCAGTAGACTTTCTATCTGAAATGTTCTCAGGAGTCGTCTGTTTAGTGTTATTCTAATCTCTTTATCTGGATCCCCATCCTGTTGTTCCCTAACTTCCCTCTACTGTAGCTGACGCTTTCTCTGGGCTTATGTGTCTTTTATTTCTGCGGCAGAGTAAAGCTCATTTTTGTTTTCTGAGTGAGGCTCTGTCTACTTGTTTAAAATGCCCACTTCAGCTATATTATTTTATTATGTAAACAAGATAGAACATAAGTGTTCTCTAAAGGTTTTGCAGGTTAACTGACAATAAATCACACATTTAATTGGTTTTAAGTTATATATCATTTGTTATGGGCACTTCGGGGGAGCTGTAAAAACATGAATGACTTTTAATTACCATACAAAGTTGATATAGCTAATCTGTTCACTATTAACAAATCCAGCAGTCATGGTTAAGCACTGCCATGCTTCTGGACAGCCAATGAATGAAGTCCAATATTCACTCTCTTTGAGCTCTGTTTGAGTCTCAAATACTAAAATACAACAATAATATTTTGCAGTGGTTCTCCAGTTAGTCGCCACCTTAATCTGTCCACAGTTGGGTTGCAGATCAGGTGGCTCAAAAAAAGCTTATAAAACCAAAACTCTGAAATAAAACACTGTAGGGATAAGAGCAACTGTAGATGGGTGGGTGATAATTATCTGTGGGATCTTCACAATGAGCAATATATTATACATGTATCATCTGACCTATTGTTGATAACCCATGGTGACATCTTTTTTATCCAACTAACAGTTAAAAAAACCCAAAGATATTCAAATGACTATCATGTATGACAAAGAAAAGCTAAGAAAAAGATAAAAAAATTATCAATTGATAATCAAAATAGCTGTCAATAAATGTTCCTGTGAATGTCCTTACTGATTAATTGACTAATCATTACAGCTCTCATGAAAGGACCCTTTTATTTGCGGGCTACTTGCCAGCAGAACTTCACGTCTGCATGCTGATGATTTGATTGGTCGGTAATGTCTTCTACAGTGTCTACCAACAGCGATCTTGGCAGCCAGAGCAGACTGTCATTTCAGGGAACAGTCCTCCAGATGACGATGTACTAACAGTTTATGGCCTACATCATGAGCATCAAAATGCCTCACCCCGTAAGCATACAAATAAAGGATCGTCTTGTCATTGCTAAAGTGTTCAATTTGAAGCCATCGGGGAAATAAGTCCAACCAACAAGTCGTCAAGACCTCATGTGTGCTGCTGAATCCTAAACAGCCTCAGACCCCCTTTCTCCTCCTCCTCGCCTCCCTGCATGTTTTGTTTGAAATTCAATGCCAGGCCGGCCACCCTGGTTACAGCACAGTTTGAAACAGGTCACCCCTCCTTCCTCCTCCTTGTCCCCCGCAGGCCCTAATAAAGCAACAGAAGGTGCGATGACAAAATATGCTGGCGAGGACACGGCACTCTACCACCTGCTCTGCATTTAACTGTCCTGTGTGCAAAGTATGACAATGTAGATACTCTAACTGAGGCATTAGTCGCCAAGACAAGCTGATGACAGCGAAACCCAGACCGGACATTGAAGGCATGCTCCCCCCACTGGACCTCTACATTGCTTCAGCCGTCGGGGGTGCAGACGGCCACTAAGCTATGGACACTTCTGCTCTTTAGACATCTGAAACCTGATGCTGTAGATGTAATGGAGCGCAAAGAGACACTCATATCCTGACTAAATATAAAAGTCAATATCAGTGACACAGACACATGTCTGCATTGCAGGTAGATACATAACAGCACAGCTCTTCCTATCAGCCATTTCTGTGTTCGAAAAGGTTTAAGCATTTGTGAAGACAGAAATGAAAAGGCTGACTTCAGCGTCTGCGTTACCACATTGATTTTCTTTCGCAATGTTAGGGGTCAGTTTCGGAAAGCAAAGAAAGTACTCTTCAGGTCCTAAACGCATTAGGGCCAGATAAATCTCTTCCACATGTTCTCATTAGATGATCCTACCCTTCGCTGTGCCTGGCAGCTATCAGAAATCAGCCTTAACACAGAATTATGATCAAAAAATGACTAAGTTAATCAAGCTGCTTGTGAGTTAGTCACTGAGTATTGTGGTCATATGTTGTGTAAGATACATATTGTTGCTTGCACGGATGCTTTATCATCCGTGAAGACTCGGCAGGTATTTGAAATGTAAACAGGCTTATCCAAACTACTCAATACTGAACAGAGAATAAGAAAATACTATTTCTCTTCTCAAGTTAATCCTCAAAGTAATTTATCCCCAAATTGGAAGCAACTTTATTGGTTTTGAGAAATGCTTTCTGGAGTGATTTTCTGGCTTAAATCCCGAGGACACTCAATAACAAAGAGCCTTAATTAAAAGGGAAAAAAGGAGCAGAATCTATTCTTCAAACGAGTGTTGCTATATGCTGCTCGCTCAGCATTGTGAATACAGCATTTTTTTTATCAATTTCAAATGAGAGCAAGGCTTTACAGCTTAAGGCTTGGTGAAAAATCCTCCAGAGGCTTTTGTGGTGCCATTTTTTTTGAATGATATTGCAGGGCGGGTCTGGTGTTTTTTGTTCAGTATGTAAATGAGGTGGACAAAATATCACACAAAGAAGGTGGACAGTACACATGTCCAACCCCAGCTGGGTACAGGTGCAGGACAAAGACAGCATACAAAGGATAATGAGAGGGAGTCCACTGGGATTTGCAAGATCCCGAAAAAAAGTTCCTTGGCTTTTGTTCACATTGATGTTTGTTCGTCGAAAAATACAATTATTGGGAGCTGGCAAGTACCAATTATTTCTTATGTGGACAAAGCATTGGAAAACTGGCCATTAGTTCAGTCCTTTATCAAGCAATGACAATTATAAATCCAGCTTCTACATTGTGGGCATTTTATTTTCTTGTTTTCTTTTGACCTTATGTCTTTATCTCACATTTTATTTAACTGGACAAAAAACACACATTTCTTGATGTTATTTAACACTTAAGAAGATTGTGATGGCCATTTTGACACTATTTTATAATCTTAAACCAAACAATATTGTGGTAGATTAATGGATAATTGAAAATAACTCTAAATTACCATGCAACCACAAAGTACAGCCTCAATGTTTAGGGCCAACAAACAAAGAAATGGTAATAATCTCAACATTACCTGAGCATTTAAATGAAAGTATTTGTACTGTATTAAATGCAGTATTTACTATTGTATTTAAATTACATTCCATGGTTAAAATGCTGTTTTGCCTGGACTGTAACTAGTTTCTTGTAGATTTAGGTTATTAAATGTCTACTTATAAAACCATGACCATTATGAGATGAGATGAGATGGACCTTTGGGGAAATTCAAGATTATGCATTCAAATATCCAAATATATGTTATTAGCAAAAAATGAAAATGCTGCTTACATCTTAACAATCGTCATCACACGAATATGTACTCACAGGGGGGCTTTCTGCAAAATAAGTACATTTACTTTTGACACTATACAGCTACATTTAGCTATTGATAGGCAAATTGTGTAGCATACTTATTACTTCAATACCATTTTAAATGACTTTGTAATAGAGTATTTGTACACTGTGGTATTGATACTGTTTCCTAGGTAAAGGATATGATTGGCTACTTCTTCCATCAAGTGTTTGTGTTTTATGCACCATCAAGGCACGTTTGAGCCTTTTCCTAGTGGTCCTATAGGAATAACACATTTTCTGGTAGAATATATGTTTAGGGTGCAAGGTGGTCCCATTAAGAATCTATAGCAACGACCCCAATAATGTGCATTATATGGTGAGAAAATTGTCTTTAAAGGGGGCCTTATCAAACAGACAAGGCCCATAGCGTCGGTCTCATCACACAGAGTTAAATCGTTGCGTTGATGTTAACATCCTCTTCCGCGCCAAAGACAACAACCATGATGCTATGTGTGCTATATGCTGCACCGACCGCAGCCAAAATATGTATAAACACAAGTTACATAATAAAAAAACGATAAAACCCACATTTTAGACGCTACATTAAGATTAAGGGGTTTCCATTTAGCGCTACATTCACACCACGGCATGGATCCGTCGATGATGCTGCCGATGTCCACCCCTTCATCACGCACAACAAAAAAAACACATAACGGTGGGATATTATAGAAAAAGGAAAAGGCTACGTACCCAAAACACGAAGGAGTAAACGACGAGGAGGGTTTTAAGGCAGGTGATGACCGGTTTAGTCTCCATTGTGGCGCGTACGGTAGACCCACTGTGATAAAATAACGGAGGAAAACCGTCTCTGAAGTGTCGCGTTGCAACCGTGCGCTGATGCAGACACAGCGTCACGGACACGCGCAGCAGCAGCACAGTGAAGGAGATTTATGGCGTATTTTCATTTCATTTCATTTCAAACCTTTATTTAACCAGGTAGGTCCCATTGAGATCATTGATCTCTTTTTTAAGGGAGACCTGCATATTTAATGATAGCATCGATTATTGCAAGGACACGCAAATTATCTGTCCTATAAATGTATTCTTAACGCTTCATAAGGGTTTGCCAATGTATTATGTGCAGTGGTGTAAAGTAACTAAGTACATTTACTCAGTACTGCACTTAAGTACACTTTGAGGAGCTTGAACTACTTTACTTGAGTATGTCAATGTTTTGCTACTTTGTACTTCGACCCCACTACAATTCAGAGGTAGATTGTGCTATTTTACTCCACTAGATTTATTAAATACCTTAAGTTTTTTGCAGATTTTGAATAATAATGGGAAATATAAACAATTATACTAAGTAATTCAATCTAGCTGCACCTTTACCATCTGTGATAAACACATAATGCATCAATAATTATATACAAAACATATAATATATATTTTTCTGAAATGGGTCACAATGAGTACTTTTACTTTTTGTACATTTTGATTTATATATACAGTCTATGATTTTGATGCTTATATACTTGTACTTTTACTGGCATAACATTTTGAATGCAGAGTATTCCTTCACTCAGATCTTGTACTTAAGTAAAGGTAGAAGTATCTGAGTACTTCTTCCACCTCTTATTATGTGTGAGAGTAGCATTGGTGGAAAGATACTAAGTACATTTACTTAAGTATCCTGAGTAATTTGTACTTTAGTTGGCTATTTCATGCTACTTTCACCACTATTACTTGTTAGAGGTAAATAGTGTAGTTCGTTCCTCCACTATTATTCCACATGAATGGATCAATTGATTATTATAAGCATATTTTATTAAGGACATTTAATAATGATACGATTCATTTAACTGACAAACTAACACCATTTTGCTGATGGCTTATTAGAAATGTATAAACTCAAGACTATATTGATGACTCACTAACATTAAGACTAGTGTTGGGCATCTTGTTCCCCTTCCTTTATTTGGTTGATTGCATCATGTTTTACAAGCAAAAACTTGTATTACTAAGAATGTAGCTTTCAGTATGCAGGTCTCCACATAATAAAGTGATCACAGTACATACAGATTGAATTCATCACAAAATAAAAGCAGAAAGAAATGCCCACCTTCGTATACTTTAAAGTTGGCCTCCTTAAGTGCAACATTAAGTTGGGAATTTCCATTAGAATAATCAATCAATCTTCCCTCAATTCTTATTAATCCTTACCTGAACCTATCTTGGTCTCTTAGGCCCAAGGGTTACATGTTAAAAACATATCCATCACCTATACAAATCACTAAAACCAAAAATCCAGCACTGCACCCACCTCTTTCCCATTTAGGGTCCTTGTCCACCATCTTGTGGTCTTCCAGAGACTGGGGGGGGGGGGGGGGGGCTCCCTTGCCATGGAGATTGTATTTACCATGAACACCCAAAATGATGTCTGGAGAACTAGAAAACATGGTTCGAGGAATTCTGTGAAATGTATCCCCACCCTATTAGATGAATAACCAAAGCCATCATATTGTAGAGGATAACAGCCTCTCTGTATAATGCAATACAGTTCAACAATCACAAACTACAGTCTCCTAAATTAAGCTGAATCAACACTTGAAAGCCGTTTGGAGAAGCATTTTGAGGTTCCTAAACAGAGATACATTCTTGCTTTATTATGTTGTGTAATGCTGCCCTGAAAACGTCTAAAAACAAGTCTAAAAACGATTAACGAGTGAGTCGTCACATCCTACAACTCCTTCATTAGCAAACAGAGGACATTATAAGACTGTGCCACAAATATTTTGTAAAATACCTTTTTGGTTCCTTCCTTAGATAAAATGTTTTGTTTTATTATTCTTTTTCGGTCACCAATCATTTATAACCGCCTTATAATTCAAGGGAGTGCATTTGTTGCAAAGTAATTGGAAACAAAGAGTACTTGCTAATAAAGCCTGCAGTTATATCTGTTTTAGATTTAACAAATAACAAGCAGTCAAGAGGGGTTATCAATTGGATCATAGAAAAGTGCTGTCTACAAACTGTCCTACATTTGAAAAATAAATAGACAGGCGAAGACATTTCAAATGTCAGATGCACTTCTGCTGACCTAGTAAATAAATGTAGGAGTGTTTGAGTGCTACGTAAGGAACAAATAACAAAAGTAAAATAGGGAAGAGAGCATCTCACCAGATCTTATCAATGACATTAATGAGGAAAAGTAAAGGGTAAACAGTGTTTCTGCTAAAACAAGTAAGCAAATCTCTAAAATACTCCAATAGCGGAAATACAGATCATACTGTACAAATCTATTATTGTGCAAGCATTTATGTCTTAGCTCTCGTCATGGGTTTAATATATGACCGATATTGCAATAGTTTGACAAAATAGTCCCAATTCATTTATTTATAAGTTTCTCCTAAGCTTTTAACCCTGTCACAATGTTTCCATGTGTAATCAGATGTCGTGCTCATGCTGAGTTAAAGTTATCTGAGTTAATTCTTAGTTTGAAAGTCAACACATTCAAAAACAGGAACCATTCAGTAGGTGTGTTTTTAGGCGAGATTTAATAAACAATCCAGGAGTGAAGCAGCCATCTTCTTTAAGCTTGACTGCATTTGTCTATCAACAGAACTACAATTTTAAACAAAACACAAACACATAAACAGACACTTTACAACAAAGACTTTGTGGTTCTTCAAGTGTGTTCAGTCAGTAGTAAGTACATGGGCCCCTGAAGGAAGTACATTAAAAGTGCTACTGTTCCTAAAAAAAAAAAAGGCCTCGTGCAAGAATCGCAGGTACTACCAGATGTGGCAACTAAAATGTGATTCAAGAAAACTTGTTGCATTTGCCAGAAAGTCCGAATTATTATGGTAAAATCTAAATGATAATCAACTACATCATGGCTTCATGTCAATGGCTTTTGAAGGTTTTATGGGCATTTTTTGGCATGGCAACTTAACAATTCTTCAATTTTGTTTAGGTCGCTTTCCCAGCAAACACCCTCTGTTGTTTAATTTGTTATAAGATTGTCTAATTATTACAGGATGATATCACTACTACAACTTCTAAACTTGTGTTTAGTATGTTGTGTTTTTTGAATAAATATTGCCAATCAAATCGAGCAGAACAGGTCAGAACTCATTCAGACATTTAAACTATGTTGATTATTGAAATGACACACGCTCACCTAAGTGTAAAAAGTTGTCAGTCGTCGGGTTGAAACATGCAATTTACGAGCAAAGTTTGTCTGTTGATTTAGAGAGAATTAGATTTAGGTTCTTGCACAAGGCCTAACATGCAAGTATCGTTCCTTGGTCTACCTGTGTGAATTAAGCTACTTTTTTACATTAAAAGATTCCCCTTTCTTGCTCAGGTCACTTCAGTTAGTCAGCAGCTGGTCGATTGATAGTCTCTGTACAGACAGTTTTTTCATTGCTACAATTAGGAGAGAGTATGTGGAAAGGCAGGAATGAAGCCACTGAAAGCTCTCATCATGTTCTCTCAAAGGCACCAGTCTTCTGAAGTAAACTGAGCCCTCTGTATAATCTTCATCCCTCATGGGCCTCCTGGTTCCCATACAGTAGTGCCTCGCCTTCAATGCTTTCTTCATTTTAAAAGTCCTCCTTTCAAGGTTCTGGTTGATCTGTGTCTTACGCGCTACCGTTGTCTATACTGACCCAAACTCAGACATCCAGGTAACGTATTTCTCTAGGTCGGCAGCAGAGACAGACTTTGAGATCTTCTTGAGAGTGAGGGTGAAGTCCTCCATGGTCACGGGCATCTGCAGCTCGTCTTTGGACAGAGCTCGGATCTCCTCGGGGGTCAGGCCTTGGATTCGACGACGCATTGCCATCATGGACGCATCCCTGAGCAAAAGACAGAAGCAGAGAGGAGCTGGGTGTTCAAACAAATGTAACACTTTTTGTTTTATAAGTATGCTACCTAAAATAAACTTCTCTTCTTGAAGAGTTGTTCTCAAAATGTAAAGCTGGAAAAACGTAGGTTCTCTCTTACAGCTTTTTAATAGAACCTGGATAAAATGTGGATACCTTTTCTGTTTACTATAGACACTCTTGATATTATGCACAACAGGTCATTCATATCTGAACCCGATTCTTATTATTTTTCATCATGACTTATTGGTTTAGTTTTCTTTCTTTCTTTTCCTTTTCTATTTCTTCCTCCTTTATGTGTGCTTTGATTCAGTTTGATAGTTTTTTCCCCCTGGTTGAGGTGGGGTATGTTTGTTGAAAAAAAGCTTTTGCCTTTCTCTTTTATGTAAATGTGTATTTTATACTGTTGATGCTCAATTAAAATGGATGGAGACTAGGCCGTGATCACTAAGCAACAAGCAACAAAACATCGCTAGCCTGAGATGAGCAGAAAAGACTTCGGCAACATAAAATGCCTGTCATTCCGAGCATAGCTTCGGTAGAAAGGACCCAAGGACAGGTGGTCAAGAGACGTGTTCAACTAACGTAACTATGAGAAATCATTTTCAGCAAAAGGGCTTTGAATTGGAAAAAATCCAGGCGGAGCAAGGCGACACATTTAAAAAAAATATAATTTAAAGTGGACCTATCATGCTATATTTGAATAATATAGTGTAGGACCATACCTATATAAGGCATATTTATACTTTTTTTTTTTCAAAATACCAAACAGATCATGCATTTTAGCCATGCCTCATTTTGCTCAATTTGACAATTTCTAGCTCTGGGCAGATTCTGTGAGAACAGCACCATCTACTGGCCTGGCATATGTACTACAGCGTCTCCAGCGCTTTCGAACGGCAATGGCCATGGCTGTCTCCTCCTGATTGGTGGAGTTGGCCCAATAGCCGTAGCGCCACCGTCCTGACGTCAGGACAGTGTTCAAATCTGGATCAGTTTTTATCAGATCCGTTGCAGCCCCTTTTTTAGAGATTTGGGTATGGAGGAAAATAGAGAGGGTTGTGTTTTCTGACACTTGGTGAGTTCCCTGGAACACCGGGGACACATATTCATGTATAAAAGACGTACAAAAGTGCATTTTGCATGATAGGTCCCCTTTAAGAAAAACTGTCTTACTATAAAGAACACACCACCATATGAATAAAATCTGCAACACACACCTGCAGACGTTGGTGATGTCCGCTCCAGAGTAGCCCTCAATCTTTTCAGCAATGAGGTCCAGATCCACATCATCAGTCACATCCACCTCCCTCAGGTTGATCTTTAGAAGCTCTACACGACCCACAGCTACACAAAAACAACATTAATAGGATATTAGGATGGTTGTTTGTAGCCTTGATAATGCTACTACAGTTCTGAGGTCAGTCTGTGGGAGCAGAGGTCACCTGTGGGCAGAGAGATGTAGATCCGCTTCTCCAGCCGCCGTCGCAGCGCCTCGTCGATGTCCCAGGGGAAGTTGGTGGCGGCGAGGACCATCACCATTTTCGAGGGGTCATCGTTATCCATAGCTCCACCCACGCCTGGTCGCCAAAAAAAGATCAGAATCAAACTTCAAAATGCTAATTACTGTCCCATTCATGTCAAACGATCTTTAAATCTATCTAGGATGCATTACTGAATTTGTTTTTAGTTTAATATCAAGCACTATTCTGTTATTTTTTTATATTAAAATGTGCTAATTGCGAAAGCTCTTCACTGTAAAATGTAAGCCTTTTTAAAACTTTTTTTAAGTTTGACCTGGACCGCAGAATAATTTCGCAATTTGTGCATTTCAATTTTGTTAAAAAGTATTTATTTTCTTGAAAGAAAGCCATTATAAACCTATTTATAGCTCCACTTTCTCCCTTTCTATTCCACTCACCATCCATCTGAACCAGGACTTCTGATTTGACCCTGCGGCTGGCTTCATGTTCATCAGAGGTTCCTCTTCTGCCACAGATTGAGTCAATCTCGTCTATAAAGATGGTTGTTGGTGCATAAAACCGGGCCTAAGAAAATAAAATAGTATGATTTTTTCCAGAAACATGACAAAATATTCAAATTCTCACTGTGGTAGTTAGGTTTCTGCTAAACAAACCATTTACACAGTGTATATATACTTACCATTTCAAACAGAAGACGCACAAGTTTTTCTGACTCGCCCCTGTATTTTGAGGTGAGTGTGGAGGAGGACACATTGAAGAAAGTAGTCCCACATTCTGTGGCCACAGCTTTGGCTAACATAGTCTTCCCTGTCCCGGGAGGCCCGACCATTAACACACCCTAAAACAAAGCATTCAAACGTAAAATATAAAATCATGTAGACAGTAGACAGATACAAACGTTTTCTGTAAAAGTTAGGACCATCACTGCCACCCTCAGATGTCTGACATTTGTGCATCTCGAATGTCTCTGTTGTTGCTATGGAGATTACATAAACCACAAAAGGACCTGTGGCACAATTCATAGCATCTTTTATGTAATTGCACTCCCTGCTGCCTCAGAATCCACACAGGCTAATGAGTGCCATCTTCCCTGCAGGACCTTTTCCCTCAAGGGTTTTTATTAATATTAATTGTATTCCCCAACAGTTTCATGCTGTGTTGCTACGACGATCAGCTGAGAATCCCGCCCACACTGTACTATCGGCAATGGAAAGCAATACAGAGAAAAGGACCTGGTACCAAAAGTGATCTGAGATGAGCAGAGGCGAACCATGCAGAGGAAGCTACTCATTAGTAAAGAGCTCTGTTAAGCATACATCAGACAAAATGAAGGCGCTGTGCTGCCGTAAGCGATTATGCCTCGTGTTTCACGTTGCGGGCCTGAAGGAGAAGAGGCTTCACATGATGAAGTTTAACAGAAGTACAGAAATAAAAATAAAACAGACTCATGTAGAGCAGCATGACTGAGCGTTTGCATCACTATCATAATTATTAAAAATATGTTAGTGATGCAAACGGATGTAAGCATAATTAAACTTAGTACATTTTTTTGCCAAATGCAGCTAGGTTCAAACCAAGTGTGGGTGTTATACTATATATTTTTAAAACAGGTTGCACCATATAAGTTTGTTATTATATAGAATTAAGATATATCTGAGAAAGTGTAGGCCATTTATTATTTACTGTTGTTGTAGCAGGGCTGTTAAAAAACGGGGAGAGATTGATGTTCGAGCAGCCACAGGATATTTTTCAATATTTACACATTGAGTGCATTGCTTGTAAAAGACTACAACCATTTACATTACTAGATTAGACAAGGGAACAACTGTGATTTATTATATGTTCACTTGGAATTGCCACTGGAATTATATTTTATGACCAGTATGTGTAATAAAGCCAACCTTTTCCTTAGACACATCAAAGTAAAACAGATGTAATCACCCATCATAATGTACAAGCTAGTTATGCTTTAATTTACTCTTCTTAGTCAAAGATTCACTCCTATTTTTGTATTTTCTGTTACAACAATGCAGTTGCACATAGCAGTCGATTAGCCTCTAATCTCTAAGCTTTTTTGGGAGCTCCAAAAATTCTCAGCGAGAGGAAAATCAGGGCTAAAGTCATGCAGTGCCAACTAGGCATTAGGGCTGACTTCAAACTGTTAAATAAAAAACATGTGAGCTTCTTACTGATTTATTGGTTATTTTTTTAGTAAGTAAACAGCCCCAGATTACTAAGCAGGCACATTTGTTAGAGCGTGTGTTTGTACCTTCCAGGGGCGACGTATTCCCTTAAAGAAGTCAGGCATCCACATGGGCAGCACCACTGCCTCTCTCAGCAGCTTCTTAGCATCTTCCAGATCAGCGATGTCTTCCCTACAGTTCATCCAGAGAAATCAGTCATCAGTAAAAAAGATTATTTTCCCCAACAGTAAAATGTATGAACGAGTATGAAAGAATCTGTGTTTTCCACATACCAGTGTACGTTTGGGTTACGGGACACAATGTCTCTCTCCAGTGAGTCCACCAGGTCGCTGTCATATCCCGTGCCATCAAACCTCTTATGCTCTACATCTCCTGGTGCTTCTCCAACCCCTCTCTTCCCCTGATGAAGAAAAAGGAAGAAAAATAGTTTAGTTTTAGTTTAGGACAGATTTAGTAATATCTAATTTCTAGACAGTTCAATCCAAGATCAAAAATATATATTTCCCTCTTAGGGAAAGTAGTCTGTAGTTTAGATATTTTGAAACTTTGATACATCAACCGTATTTTCCGGACTATAAGTTGCACCTGTGTATAAGTCGCTCTTATCAAAAAGTGTGTCGTTAAGAGAAAAAAAACATATATAAGTCGCTTCGGTGTATAAGTCGCATTTATTCACTGAAGTCTTCATCCTCTGTGTCGCTGTTAAACACTTCTGCCAACTCCGGTGGAAGTGATTAACAGCAACACAGAGGTGTTGATGAAGCAGCATGTCCTGCTCCGGGCTGTCGTCAGATTCAACATCAGAATCAGCTCCGATTAGACCTTTAGGTCTTTCTGAATCCCAACAGGATAGTGTCGGACTGAAGCCCATGCTGTGTCAATCCATCCCACAACATCCTGGAAAGTTACGTTACGCATCCTGCCCGGTTGCCGTGACTTCGGTGGTACAGCAGTTTTCAGTTGTCACGATTGTATACAGTGCCATCTCTTGGCCGTAGTTTGAACGCAGTCAGACAAAATACAATATATAAGTCGCTTCGGAGTATAAGTCGCAGGACCAGCCACACAGCTAAAAAAAGCTCGACCTGTAGTCCGGAAAATACGGTCCACTGAAATACTAATCGACCTCTAATGTCTGACCTTATCGTCTTTTGCCTTTGCGCCCCGGGGTTCTCTGGCACCTGGGCGGTCTGCTTTAGGGTTGCGGCCCCCAGGCCCGGCCCCTCGATGCTGCAGGCCAGGGGACTCCTTTCTATGCTGCTTCGCTGCACTATTGGGGCGCTTCACTGCAACGGGATTCCTACAGGGACACACACATGAAGAAACTATACATAAGTAATAGTAGGACGCACATGCAGGCTGAAACATAAAAGATAATTTTCAATAGAAGAAGAAGATACACTTTATTAATCCCTTACAGGGACATTTCTTTCCCCACTCTGTTGTGTTTACACACATTACACACACAGGGGAGGATATACATGCACACACACAACTACATGCAGATAGGAGAGGTGGCAGAGCAGAGAGGCTGCCAGGTACCCGGCGCCAAGGGAGCAGTTTCGAGGTTAGGTGTCTTGCTCAAGGGCCCCTCTGTGTTAATACCACTACAGTATTTCCTTATTGAGGCGGCAGTGGCTCAGTCTGTAGGGACTTCCAAGGCCACTGCCGCCTCAATAAGGAAATACTGTAGTGGTATTAACACAGTTTTCAAATGTTGCCACAGATGGATATTGAATTTTAACCAGCTTTGCTAGTTCTATGTGGAGGTAGAGCTTGCTATGTCCAATTGAATGACCATAAGGTAAAACATGAGTCACACAGTGATGGTAGACCTGAAACAGATTATGCAAAATATGTCTCTTTGTACTTCAAAGCACTTCCTTATAGTGGCATTTTGTTCTCCTGACATTTTGGGCATCATCAATTACAATCAATTCTGCCAGGAGGTAAAGAAGTGAGCTGGATCCGAGCCAGAGCAGGTGGCTAAAAAAAAGAACCAAAATACACGCAGGCATGCAGGCACACGCACTGCAATCTTGTTCCCAATGCTAAATTCCAAACGATTTAGAAAAGCACCATGAAATCTCTTATTGTAGCGATCGACTCTGCATGAAGCACACAAAGGCTTTATGTAATAGATGTAAAATCCAAACACACACACACCTGTGTTCTGCAGGGGTGGGAGGGGGCCACACTGCTGGATCCTCAGGTCTCTCCCCGGATTGAGGGGCGAGGATGTCAGCTGGCTTCTCTGACCTAAAGCCTTCAAGTGTCCCCATGATGTCTTTCACCTGCTCGTACTCCTCATGCAGTTCCTGCCTGACCTGCTCAGAGACAGAAGAAGAAGAGTATTGTATTAAGCATTGCATCACAGAATATCTGTAATGATAGTTTATTACCAGGTGTAATGATGGTATGTTCAGGGGGTTTAAAGAAACTCACCTGTAGCCATTTGGCTTTGAGTGCAGGGTCTCTGAGGGACTGACAGTGTTTGTGGATCTGTTGAATGACGCCCTGGTAGTACACAATGGAGGAGTCGTAGTTCCCCAGCAAAGCATACTCACGGCCCTTCTTGGCGTTGTCACATATATCTGCCAAATTCATGCTGAATAACAGCTATATAGGGAGGGGAAAAAGAAGCTAGCATCATACTTTGTTTCAGAACTGAGAAATTAATAATAGCTAATGGTCAGTGGTGAACAGTAACTAAGCACATTCGACTTATGTACCAGACTTAAGTACAATGTTGAGGGACTTATACTTTACTCTACTACAGTTCAAACTAAGGTACATTTATTACGTTCACTCTACTACATTAATTTAACGCTTTAGTTACTTTGCATTAACGATATAAAATATAATCAACACATAAAAAGACTTAAATAGATGGAATGAATTCACAATCTACCATTAATATATAAGTAATTAGATTGTCTCCACTTTAATCAGCTTCATCAAACATAATCAACAATATAATATATACAATTTTGGAATGAGCCATTCTGCATAATGAGTACTTTTTGCTCTTTAAGGATATTTTGACGCTAATACTTATGTACTTTTAGTTAGGCAACATTTTGAATGTATGACTTTTACTTGTATTAGAGTATTTCTACAATGTGGTATTATTACTTGTACAGGATCTGAGTACTTCTTCCACTACTGCTAATGGTGGCTAGTAACAACGTTTTAAAGTAGGTCAAAACCACATTTTATCAACGAACTCGGTGTCCTCAATATAAATCCTACTTATGTACAGGAGGGTGCAGCTCAGATGCCCATCAGATATAACAACAATGCTAGCATATACCCGGCAAAGCATGTGAGTTAAGCTAACATTAGCTGATGTCAATATTTTAATCGGAGACAGTTCACATTACGTTTAAATTAAGGCTTAATTCACATCAGCTTATTTTCCTGTCTACACCCTGTCACAATGCCGACGTTAGCTTGTGTTAGCTTGCTGCTAGGCCACAGACAAACAAACCGAATCATGTTGCAGTAAATGGGGCAAATGCTACTTAATCCTCACAGTATCGGTTAAATATGCATGCCATGTAGATAACACAAACCTAAAGTATCTTATTTAAATGCATATTAAGCATGAACATACGTCTCTTACCTGCATGAAAAAAGCACCTGTTTGTGTAGTTTCTTTGAGTCAAAGGTCCAGTGTTGAGGAAAGTGTTACCATGGAGAGACGAGAAGAATACAGGCGGCTCGATTTGTAGGCTGCACTCATGGACCTCTCGAAAAGCTGGTTAATATGACAACCCTACCAAGTAATCACTGATCACGCTCAATAACCTTAAATAGAGCCGGTGGAGAGGTAGAGCAAAGTCTCTCAGTCAAATTCCCTAGAAATCCTGAACTCGTTTCGGAAGTTGCATTTCTGTTTATGTTTCACATATAACATTAACAGTTGGCGACAAACACTTTGAACAACATGCTAGTTTACAGGCCTTCTCGAACACATCCCAGTTGCTGCTATGCAAAAGTTGTCCGCTAGTCGCAAAAATACTATCAAATACAGCAAACTAGAATGAAGCAGAACATCTCCTAAAATGTCCATTAAATTCTGATTTAGAGCTTTTAATCATATTATACGGTAATCATCAGATTGCGTGTGTTTTATAAAGGGGTTTTGGTTTGAGGGACTGGAGTTGTCAAAAGCCAGGGTGAAAAGGACAGAGGCTGTCCTATGCTGTACAGATATTAAAGATCCCTAGCGCAAAAGTGTGATTTTGTTGAATAAATACAATTAATTTGACTTCAATCTTCCATGTTTTGTGAATGGATACAAATACACTGCTTTTCAGGCCTTATCACCAACCAATACAATATATTATTCTACCTTCATCATGTGTATGTGTATTTATAAGTACAACCTCAGATTTCAGTTTACATCATTACCAACGAACCAGAAACCTCAATAAAACCACTTTTATTGATGTGCAGCTTATTGTCACAGATCTCCATTTCAATTGGAAAGTGTTTGCATTTTTGTTCACATGCAACACAAGTATCAATCAATTGTGATTTGATCGCCTATCTTCAATACCTTCTGGCATAATGATGTTCAAAGACAGCTGTGCATGTATTCACTCATGCTTTTCAAGTGATTTATGTGGATTTGCATTTTGTCCCATAAGATGGCTACATTTCATCATTGGTGAGCTCGCTTTGCTGACACAAGGCTGGTTACGTTCATATTTATATTTGCTAAATACACACTCAAAACATCAGCACCAAAACTCATGCTGCAACTTTCAAATATCAGTTTGAAACACAACTTAAATAAATAAAACGATATGTGGTTTTCCCCAGTTTCAATGTACCTTATTGGTCCTTGCATTGAAATCATGCTATCCCTTAATTTATTGTCAGCTTTGGATAGTGTAGATAAAATGCGGTGCTACCAGATGGCCGTTTGCATATGTCTACGTATTAAAGTGCATTCCGCAATGCACTGTTCCATGAAGGGATTTCAATTGTAATTTGAGCTACAAATGCTTGGCTAACCTTAATTTCCATTCATGCATTTCATTGAAATGTTGATTTAAAAGTGTGCAAACATATAGGCCTATATTGTCACTAGCTATGACTTGCATCAGGCAGGGAAAGTGGAAAACCATGGTACATATCTTCTTTTTTAACCTAATGATCATAAAAGACTCTTTCTCAGCAAACTTATCCTGATGACCCGCTCACTCCATCGATACAGGACCTCAGCATTGACAAGTTGATGTTTCCTGCTCTCTCTGGTTCCACAGCTGCCTGATATTGCTCTCACTGGGCTGCTTCAGTCTCAGGGGTTTGTGGCTCTTCAGTCTATAAGCCAAAGTCAGAAAGATTGCGTCAACATGTTCCTTCTCAGCAGGATCCTTGGCTGATGTTTCAAACAGTGGGAAGTTGTAGCTGTCGGCGAGACACTGGGCGGCGGTGGTGGGGACCTCCCGGCGGTCCCTCAGGTCACACTTGTTGCCCACCATGATGCGGGGCACCAGGGGCCCCACACAGTGTCGGCTGCACTCCTCGATCCACTCGGGGATGCTCTCGAAGGAGCAGAGGCTGGTCACGTCGTACACGAAGATGACGGCATGGACGCTGCGGTAGTAGTGCTCCACCATGCTCCTCCTGAAACGCTCCTGACCTGCCGTGTCCCAGATCTGCAACTGGCACAGCACAAACAGATAATGCATGTGAAAAAGCCATAATTGAAGCTGAGAGTAAATCTATATTTTCCAACCAATCCCAAGAAAATATTACATATGTTGATCATTTCTCTTTTTCATTTTTATTGTGTATGCGTTGGAATCTAATCATACTTGGATAGTAATTCAGTTATCTGACAGTTAGCTGTGAGTTTCGTCTTTGTTGTGTTGTATATTAATGCTTTTTGTACTATTCTGTTTATTGAATAGTACAACAAGTGTTTTTTTGGGGCCCCCTTGAAAACGACATGATACATTATAAGGGGTTTATCTTGAGATAATCACATGTTATTTTAATTTTCTATTTCACAGGTTGTGGGTTGGCTGTGTATAGGTGTATTTTATTTGTTTGATTGACTTTATTATTATTAAATTCACAGCCCTGATGCTGATTGTACAGTATATCTATCTCTTCGGTTAAAATAATAAAATAAAAATTTGATCACAAAGAAAATAGCCACTGATGTCTCTGCATATCTTTATTAAATAAAATGCAGTGTGAAAATGATAGTGTTTTCTGCAGGATTATGGGTTGAATGATCCTGTCGGTAAAGTCCAAATCGATGTAGACATGTTCCCCTTTTACTGCACATCTTTTCTTTAATGGTTCTATAAACTACTATGTATTTAATTGAGAAATGGAGGAAACACAGGCTGGTAAATGTAAAGGTAGGCCTATATTTTGTAGGGTTGTTATTCTATTGTTATTCTATCTGTTATTCTATTCTTTTGAGCTGTACTGTACTGTACTGTACTGTACCCAATATACAAGCTGTTAATAAACTTTTCAATCAATCAATCAATCTATCCCCATGCAGGCTTTGACTGTCTGAAAACAGCCTCCATGTCAGGCTGTGTACATTTATATAAACTGTACGTAGCTCAGGCAGATGGCTGCGGCAATCTTGTTGGAAATGCAGGTGTGCATGACATTAAAGTGTATGTTGCTTTTTAGAGTCCTCTCACCTTGATAGTCTCTCCATCGAGCACCAGCGTCCTCTCTCTAAAATCGACCCCGATCGTTGCCTCCGGGTTTTTCAGGAAAGTGCCCCCCGCAGAATCGGTAAGTTAAACACGTCTTTCCCACATTTGAATCTCCTATGACTATTATCTTGAATATCCGAGCTTGTGCAGTCCCATAATCGTGGCTCGAAGACAGCTCTAACGAGTCATTTTGATCAAAAACAGTGTCAAATTCGTCCTCAGGTTTTGTTTCTATTGCCATCGCTCATCTTCTCGCGGTCTGATCTGAACGGCGTCTGAAACATCGCGAGATTGCCGGTGTTGTGTCAAATTATGCACCCCCATCATGAAATGCCCCACTTGTCACGGGAAACGCGTCCTTGTCACCTAAAAAATGCTTGAGGGTGGGATTAATACAAACATCTTTTTGGGTGGGGTGCATTTTATGACAGGCCTGGTTATCACAATATGCCCCCCCTTGCTATTTTACAAAATAAAAGTGTCACATTCATGAAACTTGCTCCATTCATTGGTACTAGTCCTACAACTATACCCTGAAAAATGCTTGAGGGTGGGAATAATACAAACATCTTCTTGGGTGGGGTGCATTTTATGACAGGCCTGGTTATCACAATATGCCCCCCCTTGCTAATGTAATCTAATATTCCAATAGGAATAACAATACACTGATCAACACGCCCCTAAAACAAAGCAAAACTAAATTGTCAGTGACTACTAGATCATTTCATCATGAAATCTTGTATTTTGTGCTTTATGTGTTATAAACACGACCAGTTATTAAAGCTTTGGAAAATGAATACACATACAAATGCTCTTCTGCATCAGTCACATTTATTTCGAAACAAACACCAAAAACAACTTATCCAGGCCATGTGTTACGGAGTCAATCCCCCCTTCATGGACGTTTCTTAACTGACTTTAGTTGTAACACACAGAAGACAATCCACAAACATGTATTCTTTTTATTGATGTGGAGTAAAGTCTGAATAAGCATTTATAACTTTTCATTTGAACCTATAACACTATTGTGTTAAACCAAGTATGTGTTTACAGGGTAAGTATTTGCAAATCACCATGTTCTGTGGATATGACTTTACACAACATAAAAAAAAAAACCCTGCATGATTGTGAAAAGTGAAGTATTTTCACATGATTTATATATTGTCTTCTTTGAGTTACAGTACAACTATTGGAGTCCAATACAATAAACTCTCTGACACAAACACAACTAAAATATAACACTTCAGTTATGCATCATACAGGGGGACAACACTACACTTATTTACCAGTTTATTGGGTACAACTAGCTGAAACTAATAGTCTCATACTCATTGATATAAAAGGGGTTTAATACACTTTATGTTAAATGAAGAGGCTGCAGTTTGTAGTATTTTGATATATACTGAGAGGTGATTTCAATATGTGTATACAGCATGTATATCAATGAGAGTAGTTCATTAGAGACCCTTCTATTTGCTTCAGCATAACTAATAAATACAAAATAAATAAACTGGTAACTGAGTGTATGAATGGTTCGGGCGGATGATGGCTTTGCAACAGTGTATTAGTCGACATGCTGACAAAATGTCCTCAAACTAAAACAATTCATCAGGACCAAACAATACTCAACACTTTGTGAAACAGTTTGGCTTTCGAATACAACATAGATGTTAAATAAAAAAATCATAGATATGCAAACACATAAACTTCATTAAATAATAAAAAATAAAAATCATAAATGTATAATTTGTCACAAAAGAATCACATCATTTTACTTCATTTAAAAAAATCATGGCATACAGGCTTTTGCTGGAGCCTAGACCTGAGTGAGCTTACAGTACATTGGCTTCTACACACCTCAGCTGTGTGTGACATCTTGGAGTGCATCAACAAGGTAAAAAAGGACAGCACATTTTAAAGCCCTTCATATTGTGTTGAGAGTCATAAACATGAGGCACTTGAGCTGCTGGATGTCCCAAAAGTCACAGTCATGATTTGACAGCAATCGTCAGCAGGTGTGCTCATTTATTCAAGTTAAATAAAATCTATATTTCTGTCTTTATACAACATAACACAATGTCAGAGCATTAAAGGGGCCCTGTGGTGATATAACACATCAAAGTCAATTTTATTTCAGGGATTACTTCTCAGCCTGTGCAAACTGTACCTAAAAACTCTTTTGTAACTCTGGAGGAGCATTTTCAAATATAAAGCAACTTGCATTTTTTTTGCCATATCCCACGTAAAGAAATAAAAACAAATGCAACGGACAGAGATGTAACATAAAAACACAACATTTTCATGCTATATTGACAGTGAACTCAAGAGCAGAATAGATGTCTTTGTATTTTTAATTTGAATGATGTGCCTTCATGAGCATCACCAGTTTTTAGTTTTCCGCCTCGTCACAAGTCTATTATTTTGTACTTGTTGGTAAGTTACTTTTCTGCGGCAGAATCAAAGCACTCTTAAAAGAGATCTTGTTCACAGAAATGTTTGGTGGAAGTAATACTCTTACCAATGAAAAAGGTATATTAAATTGTAGTTTATTTCCAAAGGCTCAGTTTGGAAACCACTGCAATATGGATATTGTAGGACGACCTAAGAGGCAAAGTGTTCAAATTCAATGGAAAGGTAATACTACATCTCTGGAGTCACTTTCATTCAGCCGCCCTTATGAATGTGCTAAAGTATGGCTCTTAAGGGGAACTCCCATCACATATAAGTCAAGAGTAATTGTGTAAACAAGAATCTAGCAGACCTTAGTGCTGGCAGCACATGATAGAAATTGAACAAAAAAGGCCTTGTCTCTTGGGATTTCTGAAACAAACTCTGCTAAGTTTATTTTCTTTAAAAAATAATCTTTATCCGTCCATGTGAAATAAAGATTTCAATGGACTTCTTCAACGGTATGGCTGGCTTTAATACTTCATTAATCGCTGAGCTTTTTCTGGCAGTCAGAACCCTGTAAAAATCCACAAAGCGATAAATAATTAAAACTTTTTATTGACACGGTAACACATTTAACTACCAGTTCTCATCTGAGAAAGAGCTAGAGCTGCCAGAGTCTGAGTCTGCGTCCGTCAACCCGTCAAAGTCCCAGTCGGCACTGGAGCCACTGTCATCGTCCTCCTCTGTAGAGAAGCTGTGCGCAGAGCCTAGGCATGCTGGGTACACGCGTGTAGAAACACACACGGGCCCCAGGGTGGACACATACACCGCCATGATGTTCTTCCAGTTGTCCCTGCCGGGGTCGTATTCATGAATGAGGACCCTGTTTTTGTTGTGCTGTAGTAAAGTCTGAGTGAGGAGGAGCAGCTTGTTGTTGTGCTGGATCACCTGGTAGTTCAGGGCCCGACTGTCAATGGGAATGTCCCCCAGCCTCTTCCATTCCCCTCGGGTGGGGCTGTAGGCTTTCACCACAGGGATGTCACACACACAGATGATCTGGTCCTGATACACGCAGGCCTTATGAAGCTTGTCCCTCCTCAGTGATCCACAGTGGCGCCAGCGGTTCCTCCTGGGATCGTAGCAAAGCATTCTCCTTTTGTTCACCACATACAGGTGATCGTTTAGTGCCACCACCTGCATTTTACCTAAAGAATGAGGCAAAGGAGCCACATATGTCCACTGGTTCCTCTGGATGCTGTAACACTCCACCTCCTTCAGTCGGGAATCCGTCACTGGGTTTCTTCCTCCCAGGAGGTAAACATGGCCGTTGAGGTAGCCCATCCCAGAGTGGATCCTCCCCAGCGGCCTCTCTGCTAACTCCTGCCAGCTGTTCATCACAGGGTTGTACAGCCAGAAGTGTTTGGAGAGGTGGGAGGCTAGGTACAGGTTGTTGTCAGGGGTGGCACAGGCGATTAAGGACTCCATGGTAGAGCGTTTGTAATCCTGACTGCTGAGGTCTTCTAAAGGAGGAGCCATGAAATACAGGTCCTCTGAGTAAGGGTCGCAGCACATTATGTTGTCGTTTGGTAGGCCGAAAAAGAGGATCATTTCTTTTGCATTTACACCTATTCTCTGTTTTGGTATGTCCAGAGTTGCAGGTATTGCACAGCTGACCTCTGCAGACGTGTTAAAGAAGGTTTCGAGGTATTTCTCAATTAAAGGCCTGGCCATGAGACCCTCCAGGTAACACTTGTCCTTCTCGTTAAACAAGTTCCAGCGTACGCATTTCAATGCCTGTAGTGCATCCTCCCTTTTCTGTGGTGCATTTTCCTCTATCCACTGCAAAGCAGCCGAGCAGACCTTCCTTTCACAGTCCACATCCAAAGCATCCAGAGACAATATCTCTTTCAGTTGTATCAAATCCAACTCACAGAGCTCCCCTCCACTACACACCTGGCTAAAATGTCTTGCTATAAAGGCTTGAGCAGTGTCCTTCAATTCAGGATTGTCATAAGAGTCAGCAAATTTCAGAATCCCCACACAGTTTGATAAGTCCAGCCTCCTCGTCATGAAGCTCGAGCAAGCCTTCCTGATGTACTCAAGCTGGAGCATGTTTGATGCTGCGTAAAGCCTCTGGACGTTGCTCTCCGTGATTGTCACCCTGCCTGTGTAACAGTAGTCGATGATAACAGACATGGACTCAGAGTCCACCCCGCGGATGACCACTCTCTGCTGCATGCTTTCATTTAACCCCCCGGTGAACATGCTCTTGAAGTAAGGGCTGGCAGCTGCCAGGACGTTGCGGCTGCACAGGAAAAGTTGTCCAATGTCACCCCTGGCTGCCTCTCCGGTTGACTCTTCCTCTTCACTCTCCACTCCGATAGTAACGTCCCCGAGCAGGCGGCAGTCATACAGGAATTTCAACTCGTCCATCAAACCCCGAGCGTGATTCACGTCCTCGAGCACCTCGGGACCACTGAAGAAACTCAACGCCATAGCCATTGCAGCAACTTAAGTGAGCAATGTATGGCTAATTTACGTCGGCGGATGTGTCAAATAAACCGCCGTCATACGGTTGACATATTCGGATAACGGGAGAGGCTCATGGATATATCCGTCCGCTGATAATAACACATCCGTTCATAGAGGAAAATCAAACATATGCTGTGAAAAATACATTACCAGCTGAAAGTCAATATGTTTCGGTGTCCAACTAATCCTAATATCGCATTTAAATGTACGATAATCCATCAATTGTACCGAGAGTCACTGACAGTAGTGTCTATTTTCTTTGATTTCTCTGGTCAATGCTGACAACTGTTTTGAGTGTCAAACGGTTTTTGGATTGAAACTACAATTTCCGGGAAACGTTGTCAAAATAAAGCCCAGCTACATGTACAAGTGTTACACATATTTCCTTTTGTTTCACTCTATATTCAATTTAATAAGTTATCTAATAGGTTATAGGCAATCTTCACGTTTATCACCCTTCACTACTTAAATGTATCTTTTTAACTCAATATGAAAAAAATGTAATCTCTTAATTTGAAGGCATTCTTACTTGACTTCCGCTCTGGCTCACACAACCTTGCTAGGGTAGCATTCGCCTCTCTGATTGGTTTGTGTATCTGGGTCAAATTGAGGTTTATTCAAAATAAGGGATTAGGGGTACAGGAATGCTTATAATAAACTTTATTTATTCAGCCAGCAATCTTCATTTTGTACAAATATTATTAAATAAATGTAATTCAACATGATTTTAAAGATTTACATGGCTTTTTCTTTCATTACAGGAAATAAAATAATCACAACACATTTATTTCATGAGAAAAACAAGCAATTTGAAGATTTTAATTACACAAGTGATTTTTTAATGATTAAAAAGATTTAAAAATGAGTCCTTTAATTCGGCTTTTCATCTTTATTGAAACCCTTTTAATGTATTCCAAGATAGAAAGTTGCATTACTTTATACATGGCTCATGCTTCTCACTTGTTTGATCAAGGACACAGTACATTTATTTGCAGTACGCCATGTAGAAACTGTGCCACATTTTTCACATTTTCACCCAGCTTTAAGTTTATCTGCGGTTGAGGTCGTTGATCCTGCGTAGTGCGTCTTGGTTGTGGATGGTCTTGTGGACAGTGATGAGGAAGGGGAAGGCCGAGGGCAGCTCAACCCTATGGCTCAGCTTCTGGTGTCCCCAGTGGAGGCAGCGCAGCCTCTCAGACAGGTCCCGTCGGCCTGCTCGCTCCAGTCCATCCTGCAGCAGCTTGGTCTTATTGGGCTTGTCCCATGACTTTTCATACCTGAAGATAGACATGTGAGAAGCATTTGAGTCCAAGGAATGGAGCAGAAGTGAAAAGGAGTTGCATTAAGGAGGCAATGTCTATAAACCAGTGAAGCCCAGTACACCACAAGAAGACTCACATAACTTAATAAACATAGTATAAGAAGTCATTAGCACTTTTTTTCAATCTATAAGTAAGGCAATTGTTTGTTATTCTGAGGAAAACCCCATTCAGGTATACTGTAATTATAGTATCTGCACAATAACAGGGCCTAAATCTTACCATAATATCAAGTCACACACGCACACACACACACACACACACTGTACCAGCTCTCCAACATGGTCCTAGCCTGGACACTCTTCTCTGTGGATTTGGTGTGAAATCGACCGATCTCAGTTCTGTTGAAACCAAGCTCATATGCCAAAACTGTCCACTCAAAACCAAGCAGACCGGAAATCTCCTGCAGTGTCTTTAGGTTAATCACAGCATCCTGAAAAACAACATGCAAAGTCACTTAAAGATAAAGAGATGTAGATGAAGATATCCAAGAGAAATGCTGATCTAAGACATATGGAAGTGAAAATAAAAAAGATTACATACCTCTTGGGCTTTGTTGGGCATTATTTCAAATTCCAAAAGATCAGCAGTGCAGGGCACACCAAGCAACTGTTCTCATAAACCTAATGTAACAAACAGATCTTGTGAAAAAAAATGCAGAGATATCATTGATTTCTATATAATAAACATACATAGACCGTCCTAAATTCCAAATCCCAGAATATAGATTGTATTCACTCACCTGAAAGACAGTATGCCAAAAGTGAGCGTGGTTTGTTACTGGGGAGATTCATCAACACACACCTCTGTTAAACATTAGTCACTCTGGCTCCAGGCTCCCTTGTGACGATAACACTTGTCAAGTTAAACCATTACCCCATGCTTACAGGTAAACCGCCGTACATAATAATGGCAGCCTACTGCTCCTAACACTAGGATGGGTCAAATGCAGAGAAACCGTTTCGTTACTAGTACCTGTACTATGTAATGACAATAAAAGTTAAAAAAAACAAACACATGAACTGTGCTACAATTAGAGGGCAGTCGTCACTTTTATATTTTAAATAACTCAGAGTATATGGACTTCTTTGTTGACTTGATGCTGTTTGCTCAAAGCATGTCACCTTCAGGTCTTTGTTGTTTTACAACTTGGACGATTAGATTGGATGGTCTTCAGCTAAAAGTTAAACAAATTGCCCAAGTTAGACTAAACTAGTGAACAATGTAATGTTTCTGAAAATGTACAGCAATGTTTTTAATCATTAGCGTGTTTTTTAACAGTTTATCAACTGTTTTAAAATGTTTAATTTGCAAGTAAATATATTACATACTTAAAATACTGTCATAATATTTCAGAATAATGTCAGCTCTTCCTGGTCCACGCTTAATTAACAATATAATTGATGTTAATCTGGTTGAGAAAAGATTTTTCCTCCTACGTATGTAAATATTCAAGACTGGAAAATAAAAGCAAATATTTTAAAAGACTTTTATTCACATCAAAAATCCACATCCTCTCTAAAGTCTTGTCATACAGAAAAAGCATTAGGACTCTTTGTGCAATGTCATTGCAGCGATTATGTTTATCAAAGAACATTAGAAATCTTAGCTCTCATGTAAACAATAAGAGAAAGGAAAGATAACGTGTGTGCACTAACTTAGGTCATATTCTTTTTTACTTAAAGTGTTAATCATAATTATGATCAAAAGTGCTGCAAGGTCCGGCCAATAAATATAACATGAATTACATTACTTTTTAACAGGCACGGGATTCAACAAAATTCCAGGTTCAACTTCAAATCTGACACCACAGACTGACAAAAATCAATAATTGCAAAATTAGTCGTACAAAATCATTCATAGCATGTACAAAAGCTGGGGCTGTTTTTTTTCCTATGCTTTAACTGCAAAGAACTCTTCATTCTTGTATGAAAGCCTTAATTATCCACAATGACAAATCAAAAAACACATATCAAAGAAGACCCAGTTCACATTTAACAACAGAGTATCAGAATATTGCCAGGTTGTTTTGTAGTGTCAGCCTGTGTTACAGCAGGTAGTAATGTAGAGATCCAGCCTGCTGGACCCGTACATTCTCTACTCCGTCCTTCAGTGAGGAGTAGAGCCCTTTAGAAATGTTAACAGTCACTCTCTCTTGGGTCACAGCCCAAGACCGGGCCCTCCTTTGGGCATCCTCTTAAATCATTGGGGTCCCACGCAGCGTTACCCTGTGCACCTCTTGAACTTCAGTTTATTTGTGTTCAGTAGCAGCCATCTTTCCAGCTGCTGTCCCTCAGGGCACTCAGGGCAGCCACGCTCTTTGGAGGAGTCAGCATACTGTGGACAGAAAGAAACATCTAGATTAAATACTTTAATACAATAAAAAGTAATATCCACTCAAGTATCATAAACAGACTGATTTAGCTGGGCTTTGAAAGTTTGACCTTTACCTATAGCACCTCCTTCAGGACAAACAGTGTAAATGTTTAAAGAGTACTTTATTTAAATAACTGTATATGATAGTTACTTAAAATGGTCAAATGCAAATTCTCAGGTTTCCCTCTGGGTTTTTAGAGAGCTTATATGAATTGCAACCCTTGGGGCATGGGAGGAGGGGGAGTTTGGGGTCCTGCTGAAAGAACATTGGCAGGTTTTTGGATGAAAACTTTGCACGTTTACAACATTTTGGACCATTAACGTTACTACAGTCTAAAAATCCTAGGGACCAAACTTCTGACAGTTCATTAATTATTTGACTATTATCACACATCACAGCCTTTGCCTGACATTTATTTTTCTCTGTTTGCCCTGTTAACTCATATTCTGTAAACCAGAAGAGCAGATTCTGAAAACGTTCTATTATCGTTTCATTTATGCTATAAAAAAAGAAAGGAAAGAGCAAACAGTTTACAAATTGTTGAACCAGACGGAGCTTGCCAACTAAGGACAGAAGCAGGATGTGAACATTGCATTTATAAAAAACAGCACCACTTTGCCATGCCGTGCTTTAGCTCATCCACATTGTTTTTACATGTATACAGCTTATCCACGGCAATGGCAGGAATGGCAGGATTTATAACCTTTTACACTACAGACAGCATACTTGAACAGCAACATACTGTATCTCGTAGCAGCCACAGCAACACTGCCAACAACAGGGAACTAATGCATGTGAAATGCAAGGAGAGAGAGAGGGGAGTGGGGCAGTGTGATGATGACCCAAAACCAGGTTATTATTCTGTATGATAATGCAGGACAGAGGGAAAAGCCATTTCCTACAGGAGACGTGCACAGATTCAATGATTCACATTCCTATGAGACAGTATTCTTCAGACAAATGGAAACAATCACATCAAACTGCATTTTCTTTCTATATCTGGCCTTACCTGCGCGTGGGTTGCGTGATTTTGCTTGCACGTGGAACTCCACTTGCTCCTACAAAGGAGGCTGGGCGAGGAAGGGAGCTGCGAATAACAGCTGGCTGGTTGCTGCTGGCTTTTAAAGGTTGTTGTACGAAACTGCTGCTGTGTTTGAGGGGCTGAGGCAGCGCGGTGCAGCTGGGGATGGAGTGCAGACTGGTGGAGGTGGGCAGGGAGCTGGTGGGGGGGGCACTGCTGCACCGTGGGGCTTACGTAAGCTGTGGCTTTGACAGGGTTTCGGGGAGTGGTTGGAAAGTTCCCCACGCTCTGGACTCGCTGGGTGAGCTGGCCTGGGGAGGGAACTGAAACACAGCAAGTGAGCCGTTAGATAAATAAATCCAACATCAGTGACAGAAATGCAATTACTGCATGTGAAATTGCCATGCGCTCAACATTCACTCATGAATAAAAATGAGCCACAGCGCTGATTTATTCATGGACTTGAAGAAAATATCCTTACTGGAGGACTGGAGTCGAGCAAGCCCACTTGACGAGTCAAAGCTCTGGCTGCTCCGGAGGGAGGATATCATTGGCAGGGAGGAGGGGCCGTGGGAGGGTGGGTTGAGAGGGGAAGCCAGGCATGGACTGCTGGGAACACTGGGCATGCTGGGAGATCGGAGCAGGTTGGGCATGCTTCTCCGTAGCTTGTCTATGCAACCATATTAACAAACCACATCAGGTATCGAAGTTGTAGACTCAATATGAAGCTCTGCAAAAATGTTTCTATCATTCTAACAAAGGAATACTTTCAGAGTTTGAGGAAATAAAGTCACTGCTTCTGGCCAAGAAAAAGTTCTCAACATAACACCCTTTAAAACCATATGCATTTTGTCATTTTAACAACTTTTGTTTTGATGCGAATAAGATATAATGTGTTCGTTAGTGAGCTTTAGAGGGAGATTTTGAGTTGGGTCCAAATGGTAAACCTTGATTTACAAACACTCTTGCGGTAATCGTTGCCCAACAAACTACAAGAGATTTTCCTAGAACCAAGGCTTACCATCTAGACACAGCCTGGATTTGTTACCATTGCAAAGAGAAAAGCTAGCTGTTTAGCCAGTCGTTATGCTAAGCACCACCAAGCTGCTGCTGACAGTGTACATTAATGAGAGTGGTATCAAACTTCTCAAAATTCGCTATTCCATTCATCTCTATGCTCTTCAACATAACAATCAAATCTGTTTCATACGTCAGTCGCAAGTACACTGACACACTAAATCCTGTAATCAAGAGAACTCTCTAAATCTTTCTTGGCACAGAAATTGTCTGGTAAGAACTATGGGGCATCTTGAAAGTGGGTTATTGTGTTAAGAAAAAAATGGGACATTAAGGATATTTAGTGATCTCATATCAAGTGCACAACAAATTCATGAAACACTCACCTGTGCTATTCCTGTATAATGTGTGGTTTTCTGTACTCAGGCTGGAGGGTCCAAGGTACTGTGAGAGTCCGCTGAGTGAAAACTGAGGTGTGTTTGAGCTGCGTTTGCAGTCTCTGATACTGGAGAAGGTGTGAGAGTGGGGTAGGCCGCCCCGCTGCATAGACCCTGTGCGGAACAGTCGAGGCTGGGGAGGAGGGAGCTGGTCGTACCCTTCGTCCTCCTCGTCATCCTCCTCCTCGTCCTCCTCCTCCAGATCTATCTCACTGCGCCTGAGGGTGTGTAAGGTGAAGCCGGAGTTGCGACGGCTGGCTGTGGGGGGGTGTGAGGTAGAGGCGTAGTCCTGTCGGAGACCTACAGGGAGACAGATCAATGCTTTTATCTGTGGAAAAACATACACCTGAACCTCATATAGTATATGATACCTTTTTCTCCATAAGGCGCCCTTCATCTATTATTCCGGTCATGTTTATGTAGACCAGACTGATACGTTTTTTCTGAAATCTCCTGCATAATTTAACACACATCAAGATTTGTGACACTGTCAACTCAATTTTAACTGTTCAAAGGTCAAACATTTATCTTAGTTTCAGCCATACACTAGTAATGTAAGATGGTGATCTATCTCAATCTCTTCAGAAGGTCAGACCTCAGTGTTTATAGGGTGGGCACTTACTGTTTATTTAAATGCAACCGATAGAAAGCTGCATATTTCTGTAGTCCGACCTAAAGGCCTGGGATTTTTCCACTGAATCTTTGCAGAAAATAAGATTGGTGGCAACAAAAGTTTCTGTTAGTCAAAAGCTAATAATAGGCCATACAAAACTTTTCCACAGTTGCATGTTTTTAGCAGCATTAACCTGTGTTTGGCATGATGACTTTAGCTATCCCCGACAATCACTTTAATCTTATTTAGCCACTCGTTAGCAACCATCTTTTTTGGGACAAGTGAAAGCTGTTTAAAAAGTGGTGTATTTACTCATTTATTGTATTTTGTTAAAAAAAAAAAACATTCACATCTCTCAAGCTTAAATACAGACCTTATGTCAAGCATATAACCAGAAACCCATAAATATAATCCAATCGATTTCAGAAAAAGGAATCTGAAGAGCAGATATGCTAAATAATTTCTGGGTTTTAGTCCTGCTGCACTCTATTATCACCCGCAATTCTTGCAGTTTTCATGAAGGATATCTCTTTGCATGACATTTTTATGGTCCACTCACTCTCCTCCTGAAGTCGTGCCATGACCTCCACATCTGTCATGTCCTGCAGTTTGTAGCTCATAGAGATGGAGTCGTCCTCCAGCTCTGACACCCCCACCTCACTGTCCACGGAAGACTGTGGGCTGATCGCTGCATGCCTGCGACCCACGTCTAAAAATACACAGGAGACGCACACGTTATATCACCAGGATAATTCCCTTGATTGGTTTTCGATCAAATACACGTGATACAGACTTTTCCATATCAAATGTGACGTTAAGGTATTGATAATCATTCCAGATGGGTGTTGAATCACATTAGGTGAAACTGCAGATATGACTGACAGAGCGGAGGAGATATGTTGTCAGTGAGGTCTTACTGTGGAGATTGGAGTTTGATAGGAAGGTGGGCGCTCTGTCACTGAGGTTGCAGCTGGCCCTGAAAGGTAGAGTCGACTGGAGTAAAGACTGAGCAGATGATGGAGCTAGGATGGAGAGAAACACACAGAAAAAGAGAGAGAAGATTCAATCACCGACATTAACATGCAAATCAAAGCTTAACCTGAACCCACTGACTTCTGCCATTATATAAAATATGGATGAGGGTTTTTTTATCTGGTGGTTGCTTCAATCTGTCCGAGTACATGAGCAGATAATCTCCTGCCTGGAATCGCCTGTAATCTGTTTGTAAACTGCAAGTAACAGGTTGTTTAAGAATCTAGACTAGCTACATTCAGTGAGCTTCATAAGTATTTTGGACGCAACAAATTACTTTGGATATGTTTTCTTATTACTTTGGATTTGAAATGTAGCAATACAAATGAGGTTACAGGAAAAAGTGGGTTTGAATTTGAGCTTCAAAGACTGTTATGTCTAAAGAGGAATAGACTTTAAATGTAAGAATGTATGTGAACGTTTTGTCAACATTTCCGATTTTTTGTTATGCTGTTTTGTTAAACTTTGGAAAGAGGGCAACAGTGGCCTTTGGTTGAAGAAGTTGTCTTGAGTCCTGACACTGGCAGGATAAAACTGAGTGAGGAGAATACAAAAAGCAGTGCTGTTCAGAGGCCATCAGATCAGACTCTGGTTGTACTGCAGTTTCAATGTGTGAGTGTGTGAATGTGGAGAAGGGCGTTCCTAAAAACACAGCACGGAAATTACCCTGGTTAAATAAAAAAGAACAAGACTAGTCGAGTCAACAGCTATACTAGTGAATATCCGAGGCTGCATTTAAGCACAGCAGTGTTTTAAACTAAATGCTATTATCAGCATGCTAACGTGCTATCATGCTCACAATGGCAACAACATTTACCAGGGAATGTTTACCCTGTGAAGCGTCCTAGTTTTGCACGTTAGCATGCTCACATTTCCTCGTTGGCTCTAATACACAAAGTAACTTGGAGTTCTTATGAATGTTTTACAGGTATTTGTTCGTAAAACAAAGTGTTAGACAAAAATACATTTTGACACAAGAAAAATATCTGAGGGTCACATAATTCATCAGGACTCATCCTCTTGGTCCCATGTATGTCTTTACAAAATCCCTTGGTAATAAATGTAAAAAGCTTAATAATACTACTGATTTAAAACATTCTGCTTTTTACATTTTGGCTTGAGAAACAACAATAAACATTATTTTGTAAATGAAATGGTTACTCAGCACATCACTGTCAATTAACTAATCAATGCATTGATTATTAGAGTCACTCTCTGAGGTTAGCAGATATGCATGTGTAGAATATGTTTATGTTACCTGGGGACTCGGTTAGTGCAGCAGGTTTAGTGTAAGGCAGGACGGGGCAGCTGAGGGTGGAGAGTCCCTCTATGCAGCTGTAAGGACGGACGGAGGACACTCCTCGCCACCGCTTAGCTGGACACAAGATTGTAGCGAAGGACATGTTAGTGTGATTGCTTCACCATGTATCACACACACATACACACACAAACAACCCCACACACACATAGAGCATATTGATTATTTTCCAACATTCTATGGCCAAATGTTAATCTGCTTTTTACAGCTCAGTATTGATGTTTTAAATGATTAGGTCCTGGCTCTGACAGTAGAGGCTGATACAGTAAGACGAGGTTTATCTTACTACTGCAGCTTATTGGGATAAACTACAGATTTTTTTTGGAGGGATCTTAGGATAAGCAGGGATTTTACATGTAGGCTACATTCCATTCCAAAAATGTAGAATTAGATCTACTACTTTGGGTTTTGGAGGTTACTATTATATTGCTAAAAATAACTCCTGCTGCATTAAATTCATGGTACAATGCTGTCATCCCATATTTGTTTATTAAAAGGTATATGTTGTATTTCAAAGCTTTATTATTGGCTAAAACATCATTAATAAAGTTCAGCTCAATAGTAAATAACTAATATGGAAAGACTGAGACAGCCTTTTATTACAAGAGGAGCATTTGGCATATTACATGACAATTTGTTACATGTTAATGAAGTATGCCTTATTAGAAAGTGGTTTTTTTTTCACTAATCAATTATGGCTAGCAGTCAGTAAAATGTGGCTAGTGAAAACATATATTTATAGAACACTCATAAGTAAATGTCTTTGTCTTTACAGACGTAGGTGTATATGTCTGTAAAGACAAAGACATTTACTATGTATGTCCATATGTCCTCTGCCATTCATCACATCAAAACAATAAATACTTAATAAGTGGGCCACATGTTTTTTGGACTAAAGTGCTAAAATATTAACAAGCTTTTACCCTTAGCCCCTACATTTCTGTACCAGCATGTACTATTATAATTTCCTATAGACTAAAGCAACTATTTTATAACCCTGGACTTGTCAAATGTCAACACTTTTAAAGCTTCCTTAGAGCTGTTGTTAGGTGCTGAACCTTTGTCTATTTTGGAAAGGGTTTTCAGTCTGTGTGTTCATTAAAAATGTAGTTGGTCTCTAAAATCATTACTAAATATTTCAAACTACATATCCCATCCACCGTTAGGCCTTCAATTGTAATAGTGCACAACTTCATCAGATAATGTGTTTTCAATGTGTAAACAGAGTTCCCTCCCCTGATTGGTAGTCAGAGAGGCACACACCTGACAGAGAGGAGCATTAGGCATTCCTGACACAATTAGCCTCAACTGGCCCTGGATGAAACTAGCATTCAGGGCCAGTTACACAAACAACAGCTACTGGAGCTCAGAGACAAGGAAGTATTCATGACCCACAGGAGGAGAGCCAACCTTCACTGAATACAGCTTTTAGAGAAAGAAGTGGACCTTGAACCTTACACAAACACACACGCACACGCACACTCACACTCACACTCACACTAATGAACATCCAAACAAATACTAACAAACGCATTGTTAAATTCCAGTTTGGACACATCAAATATGAAGGTGGATCTCGGAAAACTTGTTTCAAATATTAAAATCTAAGCACACACAGACATACCCATACAGACAGTAAATAGTTCTGTGTGCAACAGTACAAGAGTCTCTTGTGCAGTCTATTGGAGTGGCTATGTGGATCAAATCGGCTTCAAAAACCCAGTTAATGTAAGCATGGTTCCCATGGAAACCATATCCCTGTGCATGAGTGTAGCAATGGTAAAAGCACCACATCCAAAAAAACTGTGTCAAGCAGCAAATGTATTTGAGTAGCACTTTAGTATCTTGCTTATATGTTGGTGGAGATGAGCATCATATTCTGGTTGTAGTTAACCACAATATGCTGAGAAACTCAATTTGTGAGCGCAGGTGTGCAGCTTAAGTTATGTTGATTTAAATCTGCAAAAAAACACATTAGCCTATGTCACAATAGTTTACATGCTGGAATAAAAATAAAAATAGTGATGCAGTATCTTTACCCTGATCCTTCATTGCTGGTGACTACATGGAGCAAAATACAGTTAATAACCGTAGTGGAGGATGTGGGTGAGTCTAAATGTTAATACCAGAATGAACCACAAGCAACCTGGATATGGTTATAAATTATAATCATGTATAAAGCGGGCTAAATTGCTGTATTACTATGTTTTATGTATAAGTTATAGAATATCCTAATTATGACCAAAAATAAGAACAATACTCAAAGCCATGTCAAAAGTGTGCATGAAAATATTTGTATCTGTGAAGCTACTCAGCCCTTGTTGGCTTTGAGCACTATATTTGAATTTAAAATGAAGAGCTTAAAATTCACACACACATCTGTGGCTTTTAAGAGGGTTAATGTAGACTATTTGTTGGCCTGTGATTTTGTGTCCTCTCCAGTGGTTTACTAATAGGCTAGCCGTTTCCAGTCTTTATGCTAAGCTAAGCGGCTGCTGGCTCCAGTTACATTTTGAACATAAAGGCATGAGAGCAGCATTAATCTTCCCATCTAACTCTCTGAAAATTAATATCAACATCCCTTGAAAACGTTGAGGATGGAAAGATGTGACCACGTGTTGGCGTTTCATTGTAATGGTGATACTTTGACTACAGCTTTATAATCCCCTCTACGCTGATCTCCACATTTTCCACTTAACATGGTGTGATGCCGTCCACCAGCACAGCATGAGTTCCTCCAAACTAAATTGTTTTTATGTTATACAGGCAGAGTAAATCCCATAAACTGGTCTTAATTATTCTCTGGAGACACTGAAATGTATAAATGGGAGTCCTTCCAACTACCACAGAAAATAATCACTATGTGGGAAGAAAGCTGAGGTGCTTAAAAACCCATCAATTCAAAGAGAGTGAGTCAAATGTTCAAATGGTGAGAAACCACGGAGCTGCGTGCAGAGAAAACGCTCCCACGGCTCAGAAACTGCTGCTGGTGATATGTGGAGACATTTTGCGAGTACGTCACAGATTATGATCACATGTCAGCAGCCAGAGAAACAGATGTCCACATGTGGCCGCAGATCAAGCCGTTAATCTGAGTGATAAATACACAGTATGTACCTTGGTCCAGTCTGTGAAGGAGGGTCATCTTAGCCAGCTGCACCTCGGGCCCCAGGTGGTCCAGGACCTGCCTGCACCACTGCAGAGGGCTGAGGACACTCTCACCCTGAAGCCTGGATTTGGGAATCACATACAGCCTGCAACACACAGCACAACCCACAAATTAGTCCTGAGAGCTTTACAGCCCATATTGTTACTGTACAGAGAGCTGAAGTTAAATAAACTGGAAGCTGCTTGACTGTGTATCTTGGAAGATCTGGAGGGACCTGTTTTACAGTGGCGATATTTCATAAATGAAAGCAAAACATGACTTTGCAAAGGCTGTGTAAAGGGAATTATTTTTATAGAACCCAAATGGCAATACACTGTTAAAGTTCCCACAAAAAGCAATTCCCTTTTACTAGCTACAATATAAACTATGTCTATGACACCAACAGTACTGTTTAATAAAATTCAAGTGGTGACAGCTTCACTCGATGCAGTGATATAGGATGTGAGTACGTGACCGCTACAGTGAGACACAGGATTATAGTATATTTTCTCACTGTGGGTTGTAGATACTGGTAGGCCTGAAACCATTAGTCAATTTGTAAATAAGAGAATCAATACAGGATTAATAGTCATTCATTGTTGACCACAAAAACCAAATATTATCTGCTTTCAGCTTCTAAATTATGTGAATTTCCGGCTTTTCTTTATCATAACTGACTTTGATTTGACAAGAGTGGGGTTTGGGATGAAAAGAATAATACATTGAAAAAGCCATCTTGACATTCTAATAGGAAATGTTCACTATTTCACTTATAATTAATATATTAATCACGATTTTTTGGAGATTACTGAAAGTAATTGTCTTTCCATAAATTGCATCCCACTGTACCTTTGCCAGAACTAACACAAAATAAATGGAGTTTATAACCTGGAAACTGGATACCTATTTTATCAGCTAATTGCTATAAGTGGAATGAATCTGACCACTTAAGAAAGCGGGCAAAACAAGCTTTACAATTCTGAATTTAGCCTACAGGACTGTAAAATAATCAAGAAACAAGATATATGAATACAATTGGCTGGAGGTTAGGTTGGTTGTAAAAAAAAATGATGTGTCACTTACAACCGAAACAGAAATGAACTTTCAGTCAGCAAATAGGCCATGGTTACATGCCTAACCCTTGAGGGTCAGTGATATTAAATGGAGTGAGTATATTACGCTGGTGCTACATTCAGCGTTGTGCTACATTTTCCACATCATCACATCAGATATGAAAAGCTGGGGACGGTTCAGTAGTCAGCATGTCAGTGTGTGAACTACCTAAGTCAGCAGAGCAGATATAGTGCTTCAAAGTAGTTCAGCCTGGAGCCAAACACTGCACACAGAGCTGTTGGATCACAGGCTGAAGGGAGGCATTGTTTCTAATTTCATCCCAGTGCTTTCTTATTTTGAAAAGATACCCATACTGCACGCACAGTGCATTCTGGGATGCCCACAGCTTGTCTCAAATCTGTTTTTGTTCTTTATCCTCCTGCACAAACTGAGTCTGTTCGCTGGTGTCTGCAAGTCTATTCCAGGAGGACATGGATCAATAATGTGATCAATAAGAGTATGTCAGGGTAGAATTACACATTAATTCACAAAATTGTGGCTAGTTGACAATCCTGTGGCCTATTAAGCAGAGCAAATGAAACACAACACTGATTTTTTTTCACCGCAAATGCAGATATAAATGTACAATATAGTGGTAGATATGAACAGATTATAATTACCAGCTTTCAGGCTCTACAATAGGGAGCACGGTGTTGAGATCCAAAATATCAACCTCATCCAAAACGGTGGCTCCAGGAGCGACGCTGTCCTCCTCAGCGGCGTCAGGAGACACAGAGCTCGGCTGAAAATACGCGATCGGCTCCTCCGGTGAACCGAGGGCTCCGAGGGCACACGAATGAGACTGTGTCGGACTCGGGATGCCATATTTACAGGATAAATTGTCACTTGAACACGCTGTACCCCCATGCAGACACGACAACGAGGTCTGGAGATGAGGGCCGATGGAGCAATTGTTTACAGCGTTCGCTCGTGTCCGCAATTGTTCGTTTTGCTTCTCCAATTTTCGGACTAATTCCTGCAGCTTTACCACCTCCAGCTCCGCGTTACTGATTTTATTGTTGCCATTGACGTCTGCCATCATCTGGGGGTTTAAGACCTCTGCTTCCATCTGGTAAAAAGCACATTGAGAGGGACAGAAAAAGCACGGCCTGCCTGCAGAGGGTCCTATTCAATTCAGAGAGGGTGTCCAGATTCCCCCTGTTTAAAGCTACTACTGCACACACACACTCACACACTCACACACACTGATGCTGCTGCTGCTGGGATGATGCACAGACTCCCTCTGATTGGTCAGCAGCTCGGAGTTTCACTCCCATCACACCACTGCTGAGGAAATATTTATTATGGACAAAAATATATAAATAGTTAAATACTTGAGTTTGTGATTGGTTGAAGAGATATGTGCAGTGCCATTTTAGATATAATACTGAATATACTACTACTACTTCTACTACCACTACAAATACTAATAGTGATCGTTTTATTATTTAATCACTTTTTGGTGCAATTTGTTACCAGTTCCTAAAAAATAAAAATATGAAACAAAAAAAGGCTTCAGTGTATTTGAAGAAAAGCCAATTTGCATCTGATATAATACACATTATCACCACTTCCTTGAAACCAACTTAATATTCTTTCACATAGTTTGATTTTGGACATGACCTGAGTATAATTTAAGGTCAAATGAGGGCTACATCTGTATTGAAAAGGTTCAACCATGTGTTATTAAGTGGTGACGAAACTTCTTCATGAATACAAAGGAATAATTTCAGCAAATCTGTGACAAGGTTATCATGTAATTAAGGAAAGAACAAAAGAGAAGAAACTGACAGAGGACTGCTAGGAATAGGCTACTGTACGTAAGGTCATGGTGAATATAGCAAGGTTATTGATAATGTATGTCAATTGCTTCCATGTTTGTTTCATTTCTGGTATGGAGTAACTCAAATATAAAAAAATAATAAAATCCAGTAGAAATAGTTCTGTCTTTAGCTGTTAAATGTACATTAAGATATGATAGCCTTCATATAAAATACATTCAAGAAAGAGTATACATTTTGTACAGTACTAAAAAGTATTTCTATTAGGGGAACGACAATCAATTAAAATGAATTATACATTGTACTTTATTAGTATAAAGCAATTACCAATTCAATCATTCCTTTAGAATTCTAATTTAATTAGTACAAATTATTAATTGAAATATCTCAATACTTCCATTTCAGTACACTTTATGATAAACTTCATTATAAGTAAATAAACACCTCAGATTGCCATTCTTCAAAAGGCATATAAAGAATAAAAGAGTAAATATTGATATGAACAACAAACAGGGCAGCTAAACAACAAAGTCGTTGAGACATTACTAGACAAAGCTATATTGATTGTCTTTATTGCACACAGAAAAATCCCCCGGCCCTAAATATTGCATTATCTTATTTCATGTTTCACACAAGAGTCTGCTTAAAGGCTGCAGAGAATTTAAATTTGTGAAAGTAGTAGATACAGAGGCAGCAATATCACAATGTCAACAATATAGTAACAGCTAGCTGCAAGTGTATGTTACTAAAAAAAGGTATATTCAATATGTAACTGTCATTTGTCAAAACACCAAGATAAAGCTTTTATCAGCTTGTAAAAACTAAAAACACAAGATCCCACATCACCAAAAAGGTATTGATTAACAGCAATATGTTTTTCTCTTTAAATCATAGATGCTTCATCTCCAGGGAAGGCTTAGGGGGAAATTCAGCGACGCCATTTTTCTGTAGAGTCAAAAAAATAAAATAACGTTTAATTCAAAATTAAATCAAGAAAAACAAAAAAAAAAAACACATATTTTTCATTTATGTCCATTAATTCACACTTATATTTATGCATTAATTTTTTACCTCTGGTGACATCGAAGCAATTTTCACAGTGCACCATGTGTTTGTAGATCCACATGCTGTCCCCAGCTTTCATATAGCCCATATTGCTGTTACACACCTCGCACTGCCAAAACACACACACACTCATGATTAAATACACACACGCTAAGCAGTCAGCTGCACAATACCTGTTAGCAGAGAAGAACACTTACTCATGCATTGTAAGTATCATTCTGCTGTACTTTACCTAAGTATTCCCATTTGAAGCTGATTTAAAATCCCCTAAACCTCAGAAGGAGAATACTGTGTCTCATACTCCGAAACATTACCAGCTGTAGATGCTTTTATGTTGCAAATTAAACCCCTACAGGTGTTTCCAATTACTCGCTGATTAGGCTGCTTGGCAGTTGGGAGGAACAATGCAGGTAATTACCACAAACTCTACTTCACAGAAGAAGTAGGAATGTATTTATTTTACAGTATGAATTGCAACTCATACAGCATCTAAATACTTCTTCAAACACTGATATTTCTCATTTTAATGGAATGTTATTCTACTCACTTTAAAGCAGGTGGTGTGGCAGTTGATCTTCATGTCATCCAGGACCATCTTGGCGTCACCAGTGAAGGGCTTACGGCAGTAGCTGCACAGGTCTTTCTCAAGCACCGTTCTATTGAAAAAATCATCATATATTTAAATAAAGCTGTTGACCTTGGATATATATATGTCTCTGTCTTTGACCTATATATATGGTCTTAAAGATGTTTTTTTCCTCTAGTGCCACCAGCAGATTTATATCTTTGCACAAAAATGTAGTAACATTACAATTAGCATAATAGGGACCCTTTAAGACTATGCCTTACATAATACATTCCACCCATCACCATGTAGCATTAAGCGTCTTTGAGCATTAGGAAAAGTGCTATAAAAATCCCATGTATTTGTATTATTATCATTGTGAGCATGTTAGCATTGTGACATTTTGCTCATAGCACCACTCATAGCACCACTGTGCCTACATACAGCCTTGCAGGGCTATTAGTACATTTGTTCACTATTAGTCTGTTTTTTTTTTTGTGGACCTGCTGTTTCCAAGGTCTACAAATAATGCACTTCCTACCTCTCAGGAGCTGCATACACACTCTTTACGGAGGATGAGTAAAGGACTGAATCTGTCACGTCATCTGACCTGCTGTGAGAGTACAGTAACACCAATATCAGTTTCCATAACAGTCTTGCTTTACTCCCATATCATGTTTGTACAACAATATTAAACATGTTTAATTTCATGAAATACCTGCTGCTCCTGTATGTTTTGGAGGAGTAGGAGGTTGGACTGGAGATACTGGTGTACTCATAACTGTAGGAAAACAAAATGAACCATAGATAAGTCATATTTCTAACTCACTGTACATGCAGAGATAGTGATAGTTTTCTCTGCTTCCTACCTGGAGTTTGGTTTGGAGTAAGAGAAGGTTTTGTCGCTGATGTTGTCGTCACTGTGTGTGCAAACACAGAACAGATAAGGGATGTCATAAAGACTGCAGCCACATTTCATCTGGTTGTATAGCATAGGCAAACCCTGCAACGGTTGTGTGTGTGGGTGTGAGAGATGTCGATAATGGTTTAATGATTACCTGGGTGTGCTGCTGATGGTGTAGGAGGAGGTGCGGGTGGAGGGAAGATCATCAGTGTACGAGCTGTAGCTGTGTGTCCAAGAGGAATATGAATGAGTTGCAAATGGTACATATTTCTTTATCTTGTACAAATTATCTTTATAATTTTATTAAAATGTAAATATTATACTATTTGTTCTAATGTAATCTCTTTCAATAAACCTTGTTACTTCTTGACCTATTAATTAATGACATTTACATCAGACCCAGCTGTACTTTGTCTTGATGTTCAATAGCAAAACAACAATAAATTATGATTTCTTGATGTGTATAAACAGGAAAACTTACACATACCATGATCGCTGACATAAACTAAAATGTCATGTTTCTATAAAGGACATGAAATCAATGGATACTCTGATATTGCTGCTAGTTTATTTGCACATAGAAGAATGTAAATGCTAATTTCTACTTATTAGCAATTACATTAAATGTTACAAAAAACATTAACAGGATTGAAATATTGTTTGCTCTTTTTTTTTTGCATTTTTTCGCATTTTTTCGAAAGTAGTCTATTTGAATTGCCTTTTTTTCAGACATTGTAAATGTAAAATGGGATTGAGTAATTAGTATTATTAGATATAACAACTAGGATATTTTTATTTATTTATTGAAAACTACATATAATACACAAAACGATCTAATCTGGTTTGGTTTACAACCAATCTTAAAATACACATAGTATTTCCTCTGTAAATATAGACACATTTCTTCATATGGCATCAACCCCCATTTTATCTCAGTCAGCATGTTTACCTGGAGGTCCTGTGGGTGGAGGATGGCAAAGAGACTGGGCTTGAGACTCTAAATGCATAAAACACAATGTCAGAAGAAACCAGGATAACTTAATGGAACAAGTGAATAACCATTGCATTACTTCTATTATTCAAATCCAGCACTCACCCTCTGCTGCTCTCAATTGTGATGATCTCTCTCTTTGAGATGCTGCTGCTGCTGCTGCTGACACAATGACAATGCAATTATTTCAATGACATGATAAATAAATGGTTGTGTTTTGTAAAAAGGTTATTCACTGAGGCATCTCACCTGCAGAAGAAGACAGACTGGATGCATTTGTGATGGATCTAGGCAAGAGGGTGTCATACAGGTCATCCTCGGCACTGTAGAGAAAGAAAAAAACACAAATATATGAGTTTGAAATCCTTTTTTTAATTTTAAAAATAAAAAGATATTGAAGGAGGTTGATCTTACGAGGCGGAACTCCTTGTCGTGGTGGTAGCTTTAGTATCATTTCTGAAAAAAAAGACAAATTATTGTTATCAGACTGACTGGTATTTATTGTTATAGTCAGTTTGTTAAAGCTGTGCTGCAGTTACTCACCCATTGCTGCTGCTTCTCATTGTCACATACTCAGTGCTGGAGATAGTTCTTTTGCTGTAAAGAGGAAAAAAACCCTCCATTACAATATATCGCTTTTGAATATCTCATATTTTTCCTTTACTTGTTATCCACATAATTCATTTTCTAGTTTTATTTTGGGAATATTACCTGTCTGAGGATGAGTAATCATCCTTGATCTTCGAGGGGACGAGTGTGTCAAACAGATGTCCTCAGCACTGCACAGAAATACAGGTTAAGTTGTAGGTGATGTAAAAATGTAAGCATATTAATTGGAAAATGGGAGCTTTACACCTCTTTTATTTTGTAAGAGAAATATCCTGTTCTATTTTCTTGTAAAATGTACTTAGTCTTACTTTAATACAAAAATATGGAAGGGTAATATTACCTAAAAATGAATTATTATATCTATCTATTCTTATCTTCGCTCTAAGGCACAACGACACACTGAAAGGGGAACAGGCATTGCAAGACCACACTGTACACTCACACCATTCACACGCCCACTGACCATCTGGGCCTCAAATAAGCCTTCGTGTCTCATGTGCTGCATGGAGCTAAATCTGTATTATGTATAGGCTCACTGCAATACAGTATATCCCTATAGAGGTCATGGTTTTGAAGCATAGGGCTAACATGTGTCTATGTTCTACTTTTCGTCAACAAATCCCATGAAACAGAGTACTTTATGACTTTTCTACCCTGTCTTTGGCACTCAACCCCTAGTCCATTTGTTCCAATTGAAGATGTAAATATATTTTTAATTTATTAGAAAGTCTCAGTCATTTTCCTTTACCTGTAGGTTTAGAAGACATACTCAAATGGAACAAATGGTGCATTGTGCTGTTTTCTAAGAGGAAAACATTTTTATTTTTTCATTTTTACAGTTTCTTCTGACTAACTTGAATATAAAGTTACCAAAAAATACACAGCCTCCCCTGCATTGTACACACTATGGTTTGAAACTCACTCAGTGTCAGCGCTGCTTCTCACTGTCACAGTCTCAACCGTGGAGGACAGTCTTTCTGCTGTAAAGAAAAAAAACAAGTATGTAGTTACTGAAGGCCTGGCGTCATTATCAACGTGATTTATTTTCTAGGTTTTATGCATGAAAATATCACCTGTCTGTGGGTGAGTTAATGTCCTTGATCTTCGAGGGGATGAGTGTGTCAAAAGCTTGTCCTCAGCACTGTACAGAAATACAGTTTAAGTTATAAGTGATGTCAAGATTTAAATTATATTATGATTTAATAATACGTTTTTTACGAGTGTCCATTATGTGCCAACATCTTACTCGTTGCTGCTGCTAATGGTTCTTTCAGTCACTCTGGTTGTCTTTGTTGGTGAGTAGCTTGAGTATAGTGTCCTGTGTGAAAATATATTTCATTTGCTCAAGTATTGTAGTTGAGTTCAAGTTTGAGTTTGTACTTTACTTGTGCATTTCTACAAATGTTATACATTAACTAAAGATAGCTATTTATCTGAAAACTACAGTTACTTGTGACCTTTTAGATGAATTCACATTAAAACATTGGATACATTTATAAAAGACAACACATTGTCAAAGATTGAATGAGTGATACCTAGGAATTTGGACATTTAGAGGGCCCAAACGGATAAGATGATTATATATTTCACCACATTTACCAAAACATAGAGAAGAGTCAATAGATGAAAAACATGTGTGTAGCAGTTGATACTTAGTCATCTTTTTGTTAACCTAAGAATATGATTATGAGTACTTAGACCACCATTGATTATATTGAAGTATATTTTTACCCTTTGCTTGTATTCTTGACCCTCTCACTGAATGTCTCAGTCATGGTGGGACTCTTAAGCACAGGGGATCTGGAAGAAAAAACCGGAGTTGTCATAAACAGACACAGAATCAGTGTGTGATAAGTTGAAACAATCTTAATGATTTTTGATTCCCTACTTAAGACTCTGGGTGGTGGTTAAGGTGGTCTCAGTGGTTGTGCCATCCTTGCTGACCGAGGAGGTCCTTGAGCTTAAGGTGGAGAGAAATAAAAAACAAATTAACAAATACTCAGGTAATCTTTCCTGTGGTTTGGTTAGTAGCAAGTGTTAGTACCTTGTATTAGGTTTCCCTATGACAGTTTTGGATGTAGTAGTTCTGTTGTTGATATGATACACAAAATTACAAATAATGTACTCTGTCGTTGCTGCTTTTTGAATAGACTGAAGCTTACATACCTGATGGGAGAGTCGGACTTCGGAGATGAGTATGTGCTGCTACAAAGAAGCAGAATGTTAGGATAACTTCATACTAATATAACAAAAAATAAGCTATATTGCACCATTTGTTGTTTTATCATGAAAATGTACCTTTTTGAGTAGGAGGATGTCCTGCTGGAGGGGAGGGTGCTGGTTAAAGAGATGCATTGTTAAGCAACAGTTTGGTTAAAATGACTCAAAGTGCCTGAACATAAATAAAGGATTTCAGCACAAATTAACAGGCACTGTGTGTCTGCAGAGGAAAACAACTATAAATGAGTATAAATACGGTACTAACCTGCTGCTCGTCTTATCCTGACTTCCGGTAAATCTACAATGACAGAATCACAATCAAAGCTATTTTCTGTTGTTTTATGTTTTTCAAAAACAACTGCTAACATGACGTTTATTTAAAATCTACAAACATTTGAAAATTGTTCAAATAAATGTTTTGTTAATACTGTACCTCTTGCTGAGCGACTGCACAGATGTTGAAGTTTTTGTAGTTGTGGTGGTTTTTACTTCCTCACCCCCTGGACTGTGAGCAAAGGACAATGAAGGATGTAAATAGACTAAGGGCTCATTTTTACATTACACCCAGTTGCTGTGTGTGCGACCCTTATTGAGTAAATATTGAAATGTTCTTTTACCCCACAGAAGTCTCATCGGTTTTGACCTGGCTTAGAACAGTTTTGCCAAAGTTTGGATCTCGGCTGAAGGAGGGAAAAAAAGATCACAAGTTAATTCATTTATACTACCAGAGGTGACTCGTCACTGTGTCTTGCAAAAGGAATGTAGAAAGAGGTTTGTTTTTGTAGACAAAGGTAGACTTGAACTACCAGTCACACCCAACAGCTATGGCATTGTGTGGGTTTGCCAGTTTGGAATATTTGATTTGTTCACTATGTTTTTATGACTCACTCGACAGCTTCATCCTCATCGTCCACTTTTCTGATCCAGCTGTTGTCTTTCAGCAGAGAGGCTGAAAACAAAAAAGACTTGAGTGTCTCCAACTCACATTTTCAAGGAAGTTAGACATATTTTGAGCAGGTAAAAACTGAAATTAATACGAAACTGCCTATTAGTGAAGCTCATACTGTATTCTTTTTTGACAATGTACACATAATATTACACTCAGGTGGCTTTGAACGTACTGTTTCCTGGAGATACTTCAGAAACTGATGATGATGAGGCTGATACAAAATACATATGCAATGTGTTTTAAAGTGTTTCAGAATTGTCTTGCATTGGAATCGACAGAAAGTATGACATGTAATTAGTATTTGAATAAAGAAAAAACTATTGCCAATGATTCGCATTTGGAGTAAAATCCACAATTAAAGTATTTTTTTGTGTTTGAAATATAATTTGGTTGTGAATGGGTTCATCATTGTTCTTCATTGTCAGGCCTTTCAGTTCAGCGTCAAGAATATGTTGATATTTGGCATTTTCTTTCATCTCCTATACTGTTTTTAATCAATCTTCATATATTTTATTTTATTTAATTATATGACATTTATTTTTATCCTGTGCATTAGTCTAGAGTTACGTTTACTGTCTAATTATCAGCGTGTTCAGTCATCAGTAATGCACTTTGACTTACATTACATATATAAAGGGCTACTAAATACTCAATAAGATTAAAAACATTTATTTTTCAATATTTAAAAAACAGGCGTATTACTCTTATGGCTGTGATTAAAGATGAATGTGCAATAAATAATAACAATAAAAAGAAAATGTGAAATAAGAAATAAAGAAAAATATATTACGGATGAAATAAATCAATTTGAATACAATTAATAAATAGGTATTACAGTTGTAGAAGAGTTGGATTAACATAATTTGACAAATGTAACCTTTGGATATTGACATTACAATGTGTTTTTTAGTTTTCTGTATTTTCTGTATTTATATTTCTTAATACTTACGCGTCTTGTATGCTGAATACGTGCTCATTTTGTAACCTGTGTGTGAAAAAACAAGGAAATTCATCACATAATGAAACCACAGAGTACATTGGCCACTAGATGGTACTGTGGAATAACGTCTGACCTGAGATCACTACATGAATTTAACAATCAAAGCTATTACTTATGTCATTGTTCTCCTTATGTGCACTTTCTCATGGCATACAGGGTTTCTCACCATGCCTGACGTATTTCGGTTTTGCTCAACCCTAAACTCACTGATTGAGCCCCAAACTGGTTTGTCTTGATCTGTGTCCACCTGCCCTTCATACACAACCTTTTCAAACACACTGTTGTCGGCAAAACAGATGGGCGTACCAGTATCATGCCATTAGCTATTCATGATAAGATCATGCCCTTTCAACTTAATGCACTACATAGCACAAACAAATCCATATCAGGAACAATTAGGCAGATATCCAGGGTGGTTATATTCGTAAATGCACCATATGTTCTGATTATAAGTTGCTCTGTCAAATTAGTGCTATTTGCCTTTAAAAAAATATGTTTGGCGTAGGGTTTGTCCATATTACTTGAAGTTGTTTGAAAGATCCATATCACAGATGTCTTGCATTTCAGAGCTAAAAAACAGAACTGTTTACTTTGAGTTGTCTTTAAACGTTCTGTACTATTGAGAATAAACTGTAAAACATATTATGATTGATAAAGTGGAATCCTTTACATATAAGCCTTTTATTGAGAATTGTGAAGCTGAAAAACATTGTTCTTGAGGATTACAGTAACTATCAAAAATGTACTGTCAATAACACACTGGTACTTAAATTACTTTTTTAGTGTATTTCTACAAGATGCTTTAAATATTTTTGCCCCTATAAAATATGACTGCTATACTGTTACTATATAATAGTGTGTAGCAGATCTGATACAATATCTCAAAGTAGTTTCGTAGCGTTGACTGAAAGCTCTGTCAAGACTGAACATGTCTGTGCCAAATCTACAGGTTAGTCGGAAAAATATGCACATCATTAATGTTTGCTGAGCACCATCACTTTTCTCTGTAAACGTTTGATCTCTAGCAAAAACAGCTAACATAAATTCAATAAAAGAGTGTGTATGTGTGTGTGCGATGTGTCCCTATAATGAGTTAATATACTTAAAGTCACTTAAAAAGTACATCATTACATAGTTTACAATATGTTTTCTGCTTCTATTTTCCAGGACCATTACACCCTAGTATTAAACATCTGGTCTCACAGAACTCCTAAAACCATTACTTTTTAAGCAATTTCTTTTCCTATGTCTTAAATTTCATTACACAAGAATACTACTGTAAACTGGCAACTGACAAAAGATTATTAAAAGAGACTGGGTACGTACCTTCACTGATGCCTAGTTGGACAGATAAAGTAAACTCTTACTGTATCTCAGCTATAATCACCTGCCTATCACTCGACAGTTTGCACGCCTTGTCATTCCTTGAGCTTTTAACCTTAAGGGAGGAGATTCTGAGGCCACCCAAGGGTGTGGCTTCGGACGACAGTCAAAGAAAACGCTCTCTCTCTCACTCCAGATTTTTCTCTTTCTGTCATCGCCGTTTATACCTTAAAAAATGTGATTGGGTGGAGTGCTGAAGGACTTGAAATTCTACTTAGAATTCGAGGAAGCAGAACTGCAATGTGGGTGTGGAAGTGTGTGCCTCTTTAACCTTCAATAACTTTGATGTGATTTGTAATGTGACTTTACGAGACACCATTAAATAATGTCCTATTTGAAAGATTTGATCTCTATTCACTGTGACATAAAGCAAGAAAAACTATAAAATATATTTATCTAAGGTCTAGATATATGACTTACCTATCCCTTGAACTTTGAACTGAGAACAAAAGGCCCTCGTTTTAATTCGATGTGGGCTGACAATGGACTTTGCACTTTAAAACATGTATGCTACTACAAGTACTGTAAGGAATGGTGGTTTTACTGGGTTAGTATCAGATTATTAGATTCATAATTTATCACTTAGGTTTCGTAGTTGAAGTACTTACACCTTCACATGCTGATTATAAAGGCACACAACTGATGCCGGCACAGGTCTCACATATGCACTGAAACTTTGAATAAAACTTCTATTAAATGTAATGTTTAATTACATCTATTAAAGAAGAGCCCTCTTTTCTGCTATCAAAAGGGAAGTTTACGGGTTATTTAGGGTTACATGTAAGTCCAAAATCATCAGGAGTATAAATAAAACTGAGTGACAATCAGACTGGAACTATAAATGCCATGTTGTCTGTGACAGCGAGTTTTATTATTGGGTGTGCCCTGTTGTGAATGATCAAAAGTATGAAAGGCACATAGCATGCAGAGGTGTGACAACATGATACTGAAGTGAACCCCTCCTAGTCACAGTGACAGAACGAAAGGAATGCAGACTATTGAATGATCGATCTAGGCTAAATGTGAACAGGAAGAGAAAATAGTTAATAGAAAGACATTATCTGAATGAACAAGCATGATTAATGAAAATCACATTGTAAAGTGTTCATAATAAAGACAACCACGCTTATTTTACTCTGAACTGAACTAGCAACATGCTCAGCTAATTTAGGAAATGAAATCAACTCAAAAAAGGTAAACATTCAAAGTCAAATTTTGCAATTTGGTATAATTATCATTAAGAAAATGTTGGAAAGCGGTAAAACTGTATTCTTTCAGTCAACAATAATTTCCTGCCCTATTTATGGATGCACAAATTCAAATGGGATTTACTGACACTGGATGGCGCTAGAGTTACAATGATGGAAATGACAATACAGGTTGTGCAACACTTTTAAAAAAGATAAATATTACAACTTACCCAAGGATATATATATCACATTAGGACTTTTTGTGTTAGGATAACTGATGACACACACTTAGTTCCAAGGACTTTTTCATTCAAGCCTTGCTTCCTAGATGTGTGAACACCAACTGGATTGCATGTCTGCCATCTCTTTTCATTCTTGTGACACTCAGCCTGAACTATGGCACAATCTTGGCCTAGATATCCCACCCTTCTGTGCTCTATTTGTCCCAACAGAATAGAGCTGAGAACACCAGGGATTAAATAGCAGCCTCTGAATGTGAATGCATCCCTAGGCTACACAATTTTTATGCCACATTTTTTAAACCTTCTATCTGAAAACCACTTAAAAAAGGAGGGCCAACAAATGTCTGCAGTTTGTGATTTACAATGGATCTTCATCATACACTTCAACTGAGCTGCTGTTCACTGCAATACGTCTTACTGAAATATTAATTGGACAATACCTCAGTGTTATGATAGTAAATTATTACGGTAAGAGTCAGTTGTCGTCACTGACACATGCTGTGAAATTGTGCTTTATAATGCTCTCTGGGTTGCTATGAGAAGAGAATGTAGACCGACCCCTCTCTTGTCATTGGGCCACTGCAAAACCTGGCAACCAATAAAGCATCACTAGGGCCTGTGTAAATCTCTCTCTATGTATCTTTACCTCTCTCAATAAAAGTGCATGCACATCCACATGTACTGTACACTCTTTTGAAAGAGATGACATACACATAACACTTATTTAAATGTACTTGCTAAATACATGTTCTCAGCATAACATGGTTGCAACTGCAACATATGTTGCACATACCTGTGAAATGTGTCCTACCTGCACCAGTTTTGCTGTTTATTTTGGCCTTCACTGACATTCTGACTGATGTTATGTAACACGTAGTGTCTCCCAGTTTCCCCCAATGCAGCATTCCTGCTCCTCCTTGTGTTGCCCCTGTCAGAAGGTGAACATGCAAATATTACTATCATAATAATGTGCATGTTGCATTACGTAAGCACTTCAGTATACCCATGCATTTTGGGCATTTAAGGCATACATAAACAGACAGTGGATTTGTTATCTTGCCAAATGTGATCCACATCATGCATGTTTATAAAAAAAGGTTGTCTTTTGCTTTATGTAGAGAGAGCTACTGCAGCTGGGGCCTGATCAGTAAAGAAGTCCACTGTATCACACACACATTTGATCAAAGCATGATTGCAGTCCTTGTGCAAAGCATGGGCTATTGAAATATATTTTCAATAAATACAGTTTAAGGTGCAAACTATGTCCGACATCAAATTGCAGCAACTGTTACACAGTGGCCACAGGAGATATAAATACAATGCTAGTACACATGGTCCCAGCTGCTGAGGTAACAGTAGTTAATTGATTGTAAATGGTAAAAGCAGAGAAGAAATAATGAGCTATGAAGTCAAATGAAACACTGTTTTTAAAGGTCAAACCCGAGCTTCAGCATTTTTTACGGACAACACAGCTTGTAATCGTCTTTAAAAGCATCTCAATGTGCCAATTTTAGATCAAACTGGGAGGGGGCCCTGTATGGACATCTGCTAATTAAATGTCCAGCTTCTGACTGTGCTTACTCTGCAAAATAGCATATGGTTCTGTTTTCTCTCTAAAAGGATGCATTTCACTTTCACGATTATCAATTTGGGTTAAAAATAATGAACTAAGCATTGGTATATGTATATACAGGGAGATAATTGTTCATATGAATCACTGATAGCATCGCCCAGTATAGTCGTATGAAAATATCCCGGCATGCTAGCGACGCAACACTCAGCCAGGGAGGGGAGGGATGATGGAGCTAAGATGGCAGCCCTACTGAGGGTGCTGCCTCTCTGGGGTCAAGAAATATTCAAGGAACGAATGAAACCGAAACACGAACAGGCAGTTTTTGGAAATCAACGGTGCCGTTTCTGCTGTTTTACAAGCACATGTATTATTGCTTGAGAAGATCTATTTTCGGGAGACAAGCACCGTGTTGACGCTGTGGCCGGGATAGGAAGACCGTAGCTGCACCACCAGATTGGCTACAATTTGCGCTTATAATAACCGGGGACCTTGGAAGTTTAATTGTGGTATTTCTGCAACTTGGAACGGACAAATAATGTGACATGTGGCGGATTTGATGACAAGTGGATCGCATCTGATGGCTAGAAATTATCTAGCTGTGATATCTTTTGTGTGATATATGCATTGTTCTCCAAAACGATGATGTGTGCTGCTGCGGCAGCGGCCGCCGGTGGAGGGATTCTGCCCTCCTCATCGCCGTCGATGGGGCTGGGTGTCCGGGTCATATCTGGAGCAGGAGCCGAGCTCTCCACCATCGGTTCTGGGATGGGTTCTTGTCCGACAGCCGGAGCCCAGTCGGATTGTCGGACTCGGTACCAGCTTTTACTCTCAGGGCGAGCACTGGCTGAACGATACAGACGGATTTATACCACCGCTATCAATGATAAAGAGCAAGGGATAAATCAAGGACGGTGAGTGGTTACCGTAAAAATGTAGATATCGGAGAGGCTGGTCTGTCATCTGTAGGGCTAGCTGTGCTAACTACCATAAGCTAACATTAACCCTTGCTTAGCGGTACTACAGTTCAACAACATATACACTTCTGTCAACAGTAATGCATGGCTCTTGAGCTAGACGGGTTATAGTCATACAAGTCATTGTTTTAACTTCAAACAACATGCCAGGAGCCCCATCTTTTGGGTGCACCCTCTTGAAGGAGTCTGCTTGCTAGGTAGCATTTTGGCTCTGACTTCCCTAGCTTTATCAGAGCCAGCTAAGCTAACGTTACTTCACCCTTACTCGAGAGGTTTGCAGCCTAGGTGCTTTGGAGATTCTGTTTTCTTTAGTCATTGACACAATCTAATCGAAATTAAAATCCTTACTTACCTGGGTTAAACACATTCAAAGATGTGCTCTATCGGCTTAGAGTTATATTCAAAACAAGCTAGCTGGCTAACTGTCATGACAGCAATTTGTTTAGAGCGATATAGCCATTGCCCAGCTAAACGTACACAAACGTGTTAAACTTTCCTGTTTTGTGAATCACTTTTAAACTTCCAAAGCTTGCGTTTTCACGATATGTTAAGATACTTAATCATTTATTATAATTTGATGTAGCTGTGTGGATGTAGGCCCAACGGCGTCACTGTTTCGATTCCTAGCTCTGACGTTACTAACGATAAATAGCATTTCCCAGGTTATCCTCTTGTAAGCTCATTTTTTTTCAAGAAGCTGATAATGATAAGACATACATAATAAATACAGCATATGGCCCTCCATACACAACGTTTGACGTGTATGGGTGAGGATGTTTGGGAGGTGGATGAACTCATTTTGCTTTTCTAGCATTAGCGGGTAATACAGTTACGTCATTCAGGCAGTCAGTCAGGTTGTAGACAGTATCTGGATCATTGCAGCATCCTCCCTCACAAATTCAATTGTTTTTGTATCCCCCATCCCCCTCTCCATGTACAAAAACCGACTATATGCTTTTGAAACATACTGTCATAACCATCTCCTTCTGAATGTACAGCTCTATGCAAATGAGCAACAACAGTGTTTCAACCTCTTCATTATATTATTTTGAACTACCATCTTATTAGACAACAATCTTTCTATTAATATGATGGTGGAAATGTTGCTTGCACATACCATTGTGAATTACCTACTATTGTAAACATCAGAGACATTTTGTCAGCCTTGTTTTGTGTGTAGCCTGTCACTTTGTGATCAAAAGGTTGCAGAATGTTAATCTAAGTTTATATGATGGCAAGATATTAAACATCAATACTCAGTTGCACTATTGAGTAATATAATTAAACTCTTATTCCAGGCTTGACAAGATGCATTGCTTTTCTGTATTTAGTAGTTATGAATAATGATTACTTAATCATGCACAGCCTTTTCCTTTTTTAGTAGTACTGTACATCTATATTTGGTCCCTTACACTGGTCCTGGCAGCCTGATTCGTAAGGGAAATTTATCATGAAAAGCCAATGCAAATTCAGTTCAAAAGCTTCAAAGAAGACATTTCCACAAAAACAAAATTGTGCTTGTTTTGAGGCTTTGTTAAAATGAGTGACACTGAACCTTGTGACTCCTGCTACACATGTCTGATAGTGAAGAAGGGAACACACATACTTTGCTAGCTTCTTCAAATATAAGCTGAAGGTGTGGTTACTATAAAAGACATCTGAAATTAATTCAACATTTTGACAGCTAGTCTACACAGTAAACAATGAATGTTGGTTTTTTCTGGCTTAAAGAAGAATTGTGTTGACTATTAGGTTTACGTCTAATTCTCCTTTCATCATATTTGTAATAAAGCCAATGAGATTTGTAATATGTGATGCTGTATTTTGCAATACTGAGCAACCACTGTGTACTTTCAGGGGAAAGAAGGCTTTGAGTAAGAAGAAACTGAAGAGGCGACAGAAGGTCAAGTCAAAAGTCAAATCAAGAACAAAGGTAAGATATTCATGATTTTCTCACAATGGTTTTTATTGCACGTGTTCCTTAATGTAAGGCTAATATAGATGTTTTTACATTTTAATTGTACTAATTAATATGTTCAGAGATGTTTCTTTATTTAACCATTCTAATAATAAATTATTAAATTATTTTTGTCTTTAAATAAATACATAATACTTAACATCACACAATGTTAATCATAAAAAAGTGCAATAAAATAGGAACAACTATTTTAATTAAACAGAACAACTCAAGGAAGAACACACAGTGACTGGGACAGTTATCAACATTATGTAGGATAAGAGGAAACAAGGAGGTATTAATTGTCATATGTGTGCATGTGTATTTCACAAAGTCAGTAGGGATGGGGTTTACCAAGGGAGGGCAGCAAAAATAAATAATAGCAAAAATGAAAAACATCATCATAATAATGACAATAATAATGACTAGTTCCATGTAAAGCATTTAATGAAGTACATACATTTAGTATTGAACATTTTCTCTTTATATTAATGAGATCAACATGATTGACAGTTTTAATTTTCATCTGTCACAGCCTCAGGTATGAATTGAGCTGATATGAATCTACTGAATTAATTAACATTTGGAGAGGACACGTTAACAGATAAGGTTATATTCTCTGAAATCCTGAATTTAGCTATTGGCAATAGGTTGATTATTCAATCAACAGAAAAACAATCGGCAACTACTTTGCTCAATGATAAATTGTTTAAGTAATTTTTAAGCAAAAATATCAGAAGCAGTTTTCAACCTCTCAAATATGAGGAATTCCCTATTTCTCTGTTTTATGTCATTGGGGACTGAATATCTATGAGTTTTGGAGTGTTAGTGAGAAAAACTATAACTATACCTTTTTCATAATTTCTGGCATTTTATAGAATAATTCCCTAATTTTTTAAAATATAATCGGAGGATAACTCTATTATGAAAAAAATAATTAGTTGCAGCCCTGATCCTGGAGGTATTTGGCAGTAAAAATGTTTTGTCATTGGCGGAGGCTGGTCAGATGCCACGGAGCCCATCCACACATTTGAGAGGTGGATGGGCATACAGCGAGTCACATGGGAGTGGCTCTAGTTTGTGCATGATGGCTTGTTGCCGAGCGACCTAATGTATGCCACATCTCCACAGCAACAGTTGCCTGCCTCCATCTCCTCCGTCCAATAGAAAACATTAGCTGTATCACTGGAGGTGGTTTGTTTTTTGTTTATGTTTAAGATTTTGCATTGACAGCATGTATTAACTATTTGATCTTCATACAACGACAACAAATATAATCCTGTTAGATTGTGTTGACGCATTTCCTTGCTATACTTCTCTGAAAAGAGAGGGAGAGCTGGCTTTGTGGTTGGTCTGTAATATTGTTAGCCAGCATTTGGATTTAATTGTATTACACTGTTTTTTTCCCAGTTACTTGGCAGGCAAAGGCAAGACAGACCTATTTAATGTGATAGTAGCAGGGAAGGATGGAGGCTCTAATGCCTTGTCATCCTTCACCTCAAAACTCCATCAGACAGGAAATCCAATGTAGAAAAGGCTGCGCAGTTTAAGTTCTCTTCAGGTTGACTTGTGCGGTGAGTTGATGTCCTGGAACAGCAGAAGATCTTCTATAGAGACAGGGAATGGATAAAGCAGGCAGGCATAAATACGTGGGTAGTTACACAGGCAGTCCTGCTGTATTTGTTTGTGTTGTGTGTCACGCCGGCATAGTCAGACAAGAAAGCGAGTGGTTTGAAAGAGCCTCTTCTCCCCCCTTTGTCTGCTTCTGTACTTATAAATATGTAACAGTGGAGTCCGAACCAAAGAAAAAGCATAAACACTTATCATCCTAATGAAGAGGGTGATGTAACGTCTTGTGTACGAGCAGATGTGTGATGCGTATTTTTCAAAAACTATAATTATATTCACTAGACCTACATTATGGTACAAAAGGATATAACTATTAGAAAACACCAGAAAACTATTCTGTATGCTAGAAATTGAATGTTGAGATTTATTTTACGTGTATCAACGACATGAATCATAAACCATGCTGTCATGTCTTTTAATATTAATCAGAGTATTCTTGTTGTAGTATCTTTGTTGTTGTAAACTGACTTTTTATTCAGCGGGTTATTCCTAAAATATTAGTCTTAACAAAGGTTTGGCAGCTAAACCAGAGGTCATGATTTGAAAAAAAGCAAACCTAGAAATATCTAAACTGGCAACTAGTATGTGATGATATTCAATCCTGGAGCGCCAGTGTTCAAGGGGAGTACTCTTATGACCATCCGCAACATGATGTTACTCATAACCTACGGATAATACAAATGTAGCGTTGGTAACCTGAAATGGATATTACAAAGAACGATGGTGTTGTGTATAAGTGGAAGTTAGATGGCAAATCAAATGAGTCAATCAAGTGCAATTCTAACCTTTTAAATAAGAAACAGAAACTAGACGAAATAATTATGAGTATTGGTTGCGGAGATTATATTATTTGCAATTGTTAAGTATGTGGCCTAGATGCCTAAAGTTTTGGCCTTAGTATTGGCATTGAAGTTTCACTCGAGTCAAGCATCTGTTTAGCTGAAAGATAAATATGCGGCGATGTTTGGAAATCCCAGAAGGTTGTTTGACAAAATGTGAAGATATTTTTTAGTATACACTTTTGACCATCTGGATGAAAAATATTATGTCTGCAAATGATTTTTAACTTGTTTTAAAAAAAGCTGAATCTCCTAATCAAAACAAATATGGTTGTTATGAGCATGGGTATACATGATTTGAAGCTTATACCGTTTTTAAAAGCCATAAGTGATTATAAGATCAGAATCATTATTTAAATGTTCTCATGTTGATACATTGCATATTTTTCTCATCTGATACGGTCCACACTTGCACTCACAGAGCTTGAGTCTCTGCTTCGGAAAATGGTACTGTTCTTCTTTCCTCCTTTTTTCCCCATAAAGCCAGCAGTCTGAAATGTGGAGCTGTCTAAGTGCGGGCAGGGACTCTATTCAGCCTTCTCCAAAGCTTTTAGATGGCCATTAAATCATCAGTGAAGTGCAGACAGTAACACAAGAGACCATCAGATGAGCAGCTGTGTTTGGACGTTAGTTGGCGCTAGTACAAAGTAAGAAGAAACCACGAAAACATCAGCAGGTCATTGGGCTTGCTTAGTTATGTCTGCCTATGGCTTATATGCATCATGACATTCCCTGAAGGTGCCACTTTCAATGACAACTTTCTCATGATTTGTTCAGTTTTAAATTGGGACCTGTCAGCTCTAGAAGAAGCCTGTCACATCAAATGTGTACTCATGACGCCAGGACCCTGTCTGAGTTTGCTTCATGTTCTGTTCACACAAGATGTTGTGTAACAAATCTGAAATTGTTAACACCCGAATTAGGCGTGGAGTAAGAGAGACATGGGTGGGTCTATCCATTAAATACTTCACTGGTACAGGTTTTCTACATGTTTGAAATTCTATTTGACGGAACAGACCAGGTTTTATGGATTAAAACTGAGTCATACATTGAATGTTTTAAATACGCCTTATTTGTGATGACTGTTTAATGGAAAATGTGACCTTGTGGGCAGTGTGTGTGGGTCCATGATCCTTCAATAGCCACTAAGTACATTTTATAATGTATTTATAATACGAAAGTACTCCTAAAGTACATAACAATTTTAATAATATCATATTTGATCTCATGAATATCCGGTTATATGGGGTGGACTTTTGCTTTACATTTTTGATATACACTAAGATCCTTTTAATCCTGTCTGTTGTCACATTTTAAAACCTCTAAAACACAGTGTAGCAAAAACATCTGTCTTTTGGTTACCATACCTTGAAAACAACCCATTACTTTTCCCAGAATATGCCATGTTAACACACTTCTAAAATGCTTACATTTTCTTTACAAGCTTACCTAATAGCAAAGTGATGTTTATTCCTGGTCTTTTTTTACAAGTGCCCTCCACACAGGCCTGCCAGAATTAAAAGTCAAGCGTTCAAAAACCTTCAACAGTAAGATAAACCATCTGCTTCCTGCAGCTACAGCAGCTCAAAGCTATATTGAAACAGCTTCATAATTGTTGAGGTTACTAGCTGAACAGATCATTGAATTGTATCAAATAGATCAACCACAGCTGATTCCAATCTCAGTCGGAGACATAGGTTGAAGTTATTTTATATAGATGGACATAAATGTACAGTAAAAAAGGGGTCTTTTGGGATTTATTTTGTTCATTTAAGTACAGAACAACATTGAGAAGCACAGAGAGCAAACAAATGAAGTCTAGATGAGGGAGATAAGTAGCTGTAGATGTGGCCAAATTCTGAAGATTGATTAGATTAGAAACAGCTACATCTTTGTGATTTTTCCTTTTTTCTTTTACTGTTTTCAGACATTGGGAAACAAGGTCTGTTGTTTTTTATGATCTAAATGGTATCCCTTTTTGCTCGTTTGGGCAAAAAACAACATTATTTTGGTCTCTTTTCCACTCTTTTATTTGCCCTCGTATCCCAAGAAGCCTGTTTGATCTTTCTGCTTTATGTGTTGAGTTAGTTCACCCTTTTGTGAATTCTGTCCAGTCACAATTGTTTTCTGGCAGCCATGCAGGAGAGAAGTGGACAGTACTGCTAGATGAGACGGCTGCTAATATCCTCCCCACTGGTTTCAGCTGAGAATGAATGACCTTTTTCTCCCCAAATAGATGACATCACTCTTGTGATTGCCAAAAGCGCACCACTGCAAGAGAGGCACAGTCGATCAATATGATTCTCTAGAGGTTGCCTCAGGACTGTAGTTAAAAATGCATTGCGTGGGTGGGATAGAGAAAGCTTATCAATTAGTTACTTTATCAAGTTTCTCTACGGAGCGCAGTTTCTCTGAATCATCATGACTGTTTAAATGTAAGCTTTGCTGTAATGATTTTATTCTAAGTTTCCTTTTGGCTTGTCTATCTCATTTACATCAGTGAGGGTAGACTTGAAATTAGAAACATATCCTAGTATAAAGGATTACGGGACGGGTGGCGCAGTGGTCTGTGCGTCCTGATCATCAGATCAAGGGGGCGTTGGGGAAACTCCAGTTCGAAACCCGCTCCCGCCGCCACTGCGTCAGGCCGTTGTGTCCTTGGCAAGACCACTTCACCCGAATTTGCTCCTGTGGGTATTGTCCACAGTACATGTATGATATTAATGTGTACTTGTAAAAGCGCCTCGATGACTTCGAGGTGTGAAGATGGGCCGGTGTGGCACAGTGCGCTGTGCAATGATTATCAGATCAGAGGGGGTCAAACCCGCCGCCGTTGTGTCCTTGGGCAAGACACTTCACCTGAACTTGCTCCTGTGGGTATTGTCCCACAGTAGACCATTACATGTATGTATGATCTGTATGTGTAATGTGTATCTGTAAAAGAGCTTTGAGTCATTTGATAAAGCGCTATAAATAAATATAAGGATTATTATTATTATTATTACAATACAACAACAACAACAACAACAACCCCAAAACCCCCAAATATGACTAAAGTGGTTATGTCTCTTACATATTTAATGTGTGAGGGGTCGCTCTTAGTGGATAAACTTACACACCCCTATTTTTGAATCGGTACAACATTATGTATCTCACTCATTTCAGTGTTTACAAATATCTGTCTTTAGACCTACAATTCAGATGAGAAGCAAGCCCATAAAGAACCTTAAATATGTGAGAAATCTTGTTCGATAGCCAAAGATTAATGCAAATTTGCCATGCTGATTTATTGGTTGTCATTTAACTGCATTCTTGTAAAATGAAGAAAATCCCCAGCTCATTTTTATTTGATTGATTTTCTCTAATAACATATCTTTCTGGCCTTTTTCAAAAACCATTTATCTCCCTAAAATTTGAATTGAACTATTTTGTTTCTGCATTGGTTATGTGAAATGTTGGGTAAGCCATTTTGTAACTTCGAAAGCTGTGTTCAGCTGGTCTTGAAATGAACACACACTTGCCAGGCCAAGTGTGTGTTTACAAAAATAAGCTTCCCCAGGAGTCAAAGCAAAAATGAGGAATCCTATTATGCAGCAAATGTGCCACCTGACTAGAAATGAGGACACAACTGAATAAAGACTAACTGTGCTTAACAGAGGCTTTACTCTCCCAACCTATTTTAGTTATATAACTTTGTTTAGGTCGAATTTAAGAGCTAACATCTGAGTCCCTAAGGTTTAGGAACGTTTTCCTCAAAAGCCAGATGATAAATTACCCTCTTTGTTGTGGTCAGCAGGCACTTATTTGGTTAGGTGTGTCATAAGTCGATGTACACTTAAAATGCTTCTTAAGCAACTACATTAACAGACGAGAGACACAACCCAAAACAAAATGAAATTAAACCCCCTTTCCGTGTGACATAATGTTTACAACTACTGTTTTAAAAGCTGAAGCTCAGGCTTTGAACCAAAAAGATCAGCTCCACAGAGATCTCATTAAAACACGCTTGATGCTCTCAATTCACAGTCACTACTTTTGTCTGCAAAGCATTATGCCCTCAGTCCGGTTGCTTTTTCTCTTAGATATTTGGAATGTTGTCTTTTTACATTTTCAAATTTAAAATGTGTTGGCCTTTTACCTTTTGTTAATAGTACAGAAAATAGATTAGAAATGTCACAAAGGGAGAAAGCATGCAGTCCTTTGGTAAGATTTGAAACCCAGCTGCTGCGGTAAGGTGTGTTACTGGGGTTAAATTGTGTATTTAAGGGTGATGAAAACAATTTATATTTCTATAAAATGATGTAAAGGTGGAAGGTACATCTTAAGTGGCCCAAAGGAACCGAACTGCATATATTTAATCACAATCAATGGGTCTAAAAAGGACAATTCATCATACTCCTAGAGCACATGTGTCAAACTCAAGGCCGGGGGCCAAATCAGGCCCTTGGGGATTTAATTTCGGCCCGCAGGATAATTTTCATTACTATTAGATCTGGCCCTCCGGTATATTGCCCGCACCACCTTCACTCAATCCTGAGGGGTTTCCTCATGCTCAGAGCCTGAGCCCAAACATTGATGAACTTGCACCCAAGATGAGAAGCCAAGTATCTGGCTTGAGCTAGCATCACAGAGCAGCAACACTGAGTTTACATGGATGTTTCCTTCTGCACTTTTTCCTTCTTGCGACAACAGGGCATGTTTGTTTTTTTCTTTGAGGGAAATAGTTTTTTTTGAAGCTGTTGTTGGCCTGTGGAAAATGTAACCATAAGAAATGACTCCGGAAAAGCTGCAGATAGAGCATAAGAAATGAACTGCAACTGATTATTTAATGTGTAATGTTGTTTTTATAGGCAATAAGTTTAAGCTTTGTTAGTTCCAGGTTTAATATGTGCAATAAGTTCATTTCAATACGTTTTGCAATAAACATTGAACCAGTTCCCGGCCCTCGACTAGTACCCATTTTTTTTATTTTGGCCCACTTTGTATTTGAGTTTGACACCCCTGTCCTAGAGGATGACATCACTGTTATAAACAACTCTTAGGATGTTCTAAATGGCTCATTGTAGATCCAAATGATATCGGACCTTGCTGACCACCTCCACCCTCTGTCTTTCTACAGGCTGAGAGTCTAGAGTGGACGCCCTCTGTGTGCCCGACATCAGCTGCACAGCAAACCCTTCTGCATCAACGTCTACTGCAACGTGCGGCACTCTGTGCTGGACTGGCAGCAGAGAGAGGCCTCCCTCGTGCTGGCCTCCAGGAGCTCGGTTCAGAGCGGAGACTCGGACAGCGAGGAGGAGGAGGAGTACCGCGAGCCTGCTGTGAAGCTGCCAAAGGTACGAGCAGGGGGTAGCATCGGTGCTGATGTGGTGGGAGCAGAGCTCGGTATCAAGGCGAGAGCCAGCCTGTGCCCTTTATCTTATGGATGCAATAATCCTTTATCTCCTTGGGCTTGTGTGTAGGGCTCATTATTTTTATTATTGTGATAATTGGAGTCACTTTACCAAAGGTTGGAAACCCCCTTCCTGTGAGGATAACGGCTCTATATCCCCAACTTCTGCTCCTGTTCTGTTGCCTGTGCTGTTTATCTGTCTTATACTGTATCAGAGATGTCAGTTGTCCTTTAAGGTGTTAATGTTGCTCCTGAGTGGGTACAATATTACATATTCAATTTGTAATCATAGTCTAAGCAAGGTGTTCTGATTTTAAGGTATGTACTAAATGTTTTGTTTTTTATCTTTGAAGCCTCCATTGAGGTTTTTTGAATGAAGCTTTGAATGTCTGTTGTCGTATTTCTTAACGTCGTCCCCCTGGTTATATAAATGTAATTTATGGTGCTGTTACATTACTGCTTCCTGCCCCCTGAATACAGGTGTGTGTGCGTGTCACTGCAGTAAACATTTTGCAATGTAGCAATAAGGATTGATGCAGAACATTGCATTAGAAATGCTTGATTTTGAATTTGGAAATATTACATCTAACTTTTATTATCATGATGTTGAGTTTTTGACTTTACAACGCTCTGGAGCTATTTCTCATACTTATTGGAGAATCAAACCATTCAGTAAACACCTTTTTATTGCCCTGTAAGTTCTCTTTGATAGCATATTATTATAATAATAATAATAATAATAATTTAAAAAAAGCCATGCTCAATACATTATTACAACATCAACATCTGAAAGGCAATTTCTCAAGGATTACTTTTACTATGCCATGATGACAGAATAACGAAAACAGTACAGGGTGTTCGCTCCCTTTGTAAGAGACAACTGGTTTTTACAGCACCACAAAAACAAATGTGAGTAGTCCTGTTTAAGCTTGTCAGGCAGCAGTGGCTCCATAATTGAGCCATTATAAAAAGTAGGAAAGGATAAGGTAATAGAGATGACTCCTAATTACATCACAATTACATCACAATTACATATTTATCTCGCACTCCTTTTGAAAATGCTCACTCCAACAGGACAAACCTTATTACAGTGTCACAGTAATTAAGCAAATGTATGTGTGTGCATGTCTGTTGAGAGGATTGCATATTGATTGGAAGTGCTTTTCTGTGCTTGCTTTACATACTGGTTAGCAGTAAGCAGTTAACTAGGAAGGCTGTATCCGATTTATTGTCTTTCACATAGGCTGCTGTTGACATGAAAATGTGTGGATGATTTAGTTGTAATTTCAAGCCATATGTCAAAAGTATGAGTGCCTGTAGGCTTTGACAAAGTATCATTATGTCAGTTTTGTAAATCTACCAATATTAATGATCAATAATATCTACCTGCATATCTGTTCATCTATATATATATTCAGTGTTTCATGTTATTTACGTTATCCGTTTAGTGGTACCTTTTTTAAAAAAAAAAATCACTTCTACGCTTCACAAAGATAGAAGGAAACATTGAAGCATGCCATTATATCAGGGTGGGACTAGTCCCACCCACCTTTTTAAAATGATTAGTTTAGACCCCACCCCACTTTTACCATGTGGAAAGTCCGTGAATCGGTCTATCCACTCACCACTCTTTGTAGAGCGCTGTGTCAGTGCTTCATTATCAAATCCATTCCACATGCTTATTGAGAGAATGCCCAAATCAATGAAATTCCGTACCATGTTTTCACTGCTACTTTGTACCAAGGCAGATTCTCTGAGCCGTACACATGCTGCGTTTTTTGTGTAGCTGTGTATTTAGTTGTAAAATTATGCGCGCCACAGTTTCCCCGCCGCGCTAACAGTTCACGAGCGTGCTCCACTAGCGAGGTAAAGGACTCTTTGAGGGTTTAGATAGTTCTTTAGTCTAAGTAGTGGGTCTCAAACGGTTTGGTAATCATTTATGTAAATAAGTATTTCCAAGGCACACCTTTTTATATGATCATTATAGTTATAAAAAATAAGAGAATAACAGGTATGAAATAATTCCAACTCATACTATAGGACAGTAACACAAAAATACAGTTTGAAAGGGGAGTGATTTATAAAATATTCTAAAGAAAAAGTAAATCTGTTTACAGTTCTGTTTCACATGGGTGTTGAGAGATGTATCCATAGACTTAGTCCCTAATTTTGCTCTCAAAGTGCACCAGATTGATGCTTTTTAATTTCAACATTTAAAAAAAAAAATCTGCCCCCGGACCCCCCTAGAGGAGGTGAGGTCCACCACCTGCTCACACCCCCTGTCAAATTGTCCCACCCACATTGAGGATGCTTCCTACGCCCATGCATTGAAGCATACATTTGATCCACAAACAAGCCGTACTGAGAGACAGAACATTTATTTAGGCCAAACTCCTTTCCTAGCTTCTACTGTGGGTCTCTCATTATACAAAATGTTAATAGTGGATGTTGAAGTCAGCGGTAGTAACTGTAAACACTGTGAGCCCCCGTAGCTAAATGTGGGTTGTTTTACTGTAGGAAGATGAGGCCATGCTGTTACAAGAAAACAACCACTCCAATATTCTGTTATCAATTCTGTTTTAATCAGAATACTTACTTAAAGAAATGATAATAATAATAATAATAACAAGGACAAATATATTTAACACCAAGTGGCATTATGTTTCATTTTCATGTGCTGTTAGCTAGACCTGGATTGTGGAATGACAGCAGTTAGTTCATTAGCTCTTTTTAAACATGCCTTTCTTCTGTGTGCAGATCATTGGCATCGGCCTTTGCGGGGTTTTTGAGCTGATAAAAGAGACTCGGTTCTCTCACCCCTCCTTGTGCCTGCGTAGCCTGCAGGCCTTGTTGGACATGCTGCAGGGACAACAGCCTGAGGGCTTTCAGACCGAGCCTCCTGATGTGCTAGGTAAGGCTGAAAAGAGTTCTTGAAGTGCCTACAATCTTGTTTTTGACATTTGTTATGTTGTCCCTAATATGTTGTTGCAACCCAATGATCATTTTGAGACACTAGTTAGAAATAGAAGTTTGTTTTTTCAGTCTAATTTACACACAATGTCTAACTTGTCTACCTCTTCTTCCTCAGACTCTCTATTCCAGCTGTTGTTAGAGACCACGGTCCGGAGCACGGGGCCCAATGACCCCACAGGACAGGCCATCACGGCTCTGTCCTGCGCCTGCCTCTTCAGTCTGGTGGTTGCCTGGGGAGACACTGGCAAAATACTGCAGGCCGTCTCCGCCATCCTCACCAACAACGGCAGCCATGCATGCCAGACGATACAGGTAATTAACCGATTTAAATACATTACAGTGCATTTGCCAACTTGACTACACAATTGTCTTTTATCTCTGGAATTCATAGGTGTGGCTTTTCTAGAACAAGTTATTTAAGTCTTGTTTTTATTGCCTACTGATCACCTCTTGAGATTATTATCTTGCTTTGAACAAACATCTTTATCTTGGGAGATATTCCAGATTTTTTTTTTTATGAAGCACAAGCTGGAATGGCATATATCGTATATACCCAAACTAGAATAATTATGTTCAAACCAACATCTACCAATAAACGTGTACATCTCTATAACAGATTGAAGCTTTTTCTTCTGATTAGTAGAAATGCCTGAGATCGCCAAAGTGCATGATAGAGGTATAAAGGGACCTTTGGCTTCAACATGCATTTCCTTTATAAGAAGAGATTTCAGGCAGTGTCTGGACAGCACAAATTGAGTTTTGGAAAATGTCAAGCCACTCTAACCTTTCCTGGCTGCATTCATACGCCAATTATCCGGTCTTCAGTTTCAATCTCTAGTTTGTCAATGATCCTCTCCAAGTTTCTTTCTTCCTTTGTTTTATTTCTTCTGATTTATATCAAAACAGTTCATGCTAAAAACTTTTGATCACCTTTAAGAGACAGCACCTCATTTAATGTTGTGAAAAGGCTTTGAGACCTTAAAATAGTTTCACCTTTACCTGCATACAGATACAATGACTACACTTGGACAAAGTCTTTTTAGCCTCACACGTTTATCCCCCTTGTGTTTCTATTTCCTGATTACTCATCTTTTAGGCATTGGCTGGACTGTGAGTCATTACAATAGCAGGCAGGCTGTGTGGGTTTATGTGCGGTACACGCCTGTATGTTTATGTTTGTTTGCATGTGTGTGAAAAGTAAGATCAGCGGTGAGTGTAACCAAGGGATGTTTTAAAATGTGTGTGTGAAAAAGCGTTTCGGCAGAATGAGAAGAGCGCAAATATGCAGGTCCATTAACCACAGACTCAAGTCACAAATATGAGATTCTGACTATCAGCAGCAAAGCCAGTTCCCACTTGTGCATGGGCGACTTCACAAAATACACCCCATTATGTCACATCAGAGGTTTGCAGTTCTGCTAATTTCCCTCACCCTCCTCCTTGTCCCCCACACTAGGTTCCCACTATACTGAACGCCCTGCAGAGGAGTGTGCAGGCTGTCCTGGTGGGAAAGATTCAAATCCAGGATTGGTTTGGGAATGGCATCAAGCGCGCAGCTCTGATGAACAAGTGGAGCCTGAAAGAGGTGGCCATTGATGAGGATGAGCGCTGTCTCCTACAGACTGATGGCTCCTTCCTGTATTTGCTGTGCAAGGATGGGCTCTACAAAGTGGGCTCTGGATACAGTGGCACTGTCAGGGTACGTACCAATCAAAGCTGAACGCGCTGACTGTTGAGTTTAACCCTTTATATACAGTCTATGGTGATAACCACATCCCTACATTTGTAGATTCTTGGCTTGGTTTTCAAAGGACGGCAACTACGTTAACTTTCAGTTGTCTGTTTATTTGTGTCATGTTTATATAGTGTCATATTCAATTCTGAAAAATACGTTGTCTACATAAAGGTATGAGATGGTTGGATTCAACTTTATAGACATTTCACAGATGTCGTTGTGGTTATTTTTTAACTGTTTAGTAACTGAATATTTCCCAATTATTTCAGTACATTTATATAAATGAAAGTAGGTTTTTAGGTGTTAGCAGTACAAAATAATGCTACTAGACAGCAGCTGGAATTCTGATAAAAAATGTATTAATATAATATGACATAATAATAATAATAATGGGATATTTGTTAAAACAACAAAATGGATGTGTATTTCTGCAGATTTTTCATCTGCATAACATTAAGGTTTGTCAGTGCTTGTTGTTGTATGCTCATGTGTTTTTATTGCCCCACAGGGCCACGTATACAACTCTACGTCTCGTACCAGGAATCGAAAGGAGAAGAGATCATGGCTTGGCTTCGCTCAGGTAGGTTTCATTAAGATGCTCTTCACATTTAATTCAGTGAAGTGTCTTTTGAAAGTGCTTTAAGTGCGTACACAATTCAGGTCATGTTTAACCTAAGAGTCGACCTCCATGTGACTTCAATGATGTTGGTTATTTGCAGTCAGTGCTTAGTTTGGTGTTTGCACTATGACAGTTGTATACTTTGTCATTAAAACTTTAATAGCAACTGCTGATGTGGTGTGAATATGAAAAGGAGTACGTTTCAGACTACTAATAGCTTTTAAAACCGTATCATTCCATTAGCATCAACATCCTGCAGGGCTTCAGTTAGCGATTATCCTTAGTGATTGTCGACTAGCATCAGTGTTTGTTTTGTGTCTTCAGGGGTACTTGTTGTATCGGGAAACATGTAACCACACCATGTCGGCCATCAAGATCAATCCTGAGACTCTGGAGCAGGAGGGGACTATCACCATGCCAGGTGCCAAGAAACACGTTTTTTTTGCTTCTATAAAAAAACACCTATTTGGATTAAAATAGTGAAGATTTCCCCTAACAATATTTGGTTTATTCATTATCAACTTCCCTTTTATTTGCAGGTCAACATTCAGACGGACAGAACATCATCTTCCAGACGGAGAGTACATCAACCAGATCGCAGCCTGCAAAGATGTACGTTTAAAATTCCTGCTAGAGATGCTTATTACATATTTATATATCGCGCATCATCTATATTCAAAAGTAGAATATTTTATGGCACACTGGACAATCATCATGCAACAGAGGTCTCAAGACCAGAATCACCAAGGACGTTTCAGTAATATGACCTTTTGGCGCTTCAAATGTATAGTCTGTTAATTAAGGTAAATTGCCTGCAGGCAGTACAGCATGTGAGTTACGGCTTCAGTGGACATTGACATCCTGAACCACATCATAGTGTTTATTATGGGCTAATGGTCATCTCAATCTCAAAGAGAGGGAGGTCTTTTTCAGTTTCAGTCGTCCCTACTAAAAGATATGTGGCCTTTCATCGTTAATACACGTGGTTGTGTAGCCAAACCCTTATTTACTCATCATTTTTGGGTGAAACTGGTTAAGAATTTTTTCAATACATGTTTTCCCTTAAAAAACAAAACAATATTTAGTTCCTCTTCAAGTGCCCTGTGAACCAACTGCCACTTTCACTGCTGTAGAGGCCCCAGACTAATTTTTAATGACTCTCAGCTGATCACCAGCTGTGTCACAGAGGGAAGGTAGTGTAGCTGTGTGTTGTCTAAATGTGGGTGTGGCAGTGAGGGCAGTGGCACCAGATGTGGGTATTCTCCAGAGAGCTTAATCTCTCAAGCAGTTATCTGCATAAGCACTATGTAATGTGAGCGGGGGAGGGGAAGATGTGAAATCCATATATCTGCCGTTGCAGCTAGCCAGATAGCAGTTTCTAGGCTAATCATGGGGGCGGGATACTCTGTGGGGGGAGGATGGGGGAGTCCTCAGAAGCTGCATGCATTTTAGTGAGCAGCCTGAAATGCATCCGCAGCGCAGACCACTTAGCGGCTGAGGGAAACCATGTGAGACGCACTATGACGGGTTTCAGATGCTGGGAAGAAAAACATGGGTGGGGTAAACTATTAGGAGGTCAAGGGGAGAGTCAGGAAAGATGGTAGGGAGGAGAAGTCAAGGCCTGGGGTGTGATACTGGCAACAGGATAGAGGCTCTTAAATGATTGAAGTGGCACATGGCTCTGCAGGAGTCAAAGCACATGATGAGTGTGTCATTACAACACAGTGGAGACCAGACCATCCCCACATTATCCCTCATCCTCTTTTTATATCCCCCTTCTCTTCCAATTATTTCCTTGTGTGTTCATCTTTTTCACTTTGTTCCTCCCCTGTAAATGGTCCTTTTCCGCCACATCCCCTGCAGTCTGACTAACCCAACACGTCTCTGGTACATCAGCTGTTGAACTGAGTCAGCGAGTTGTTAATAACTGTCATACCCTTTCTGGTTTATTTTCTATATTATATATGGATATGCTATTAACACCGAGATTAAGTTTCCCATGTTATTAAGAAATGTATGCACATAGTTTATAACCCCAAGCCACACCCTCAGTAGATTGACCCAAACATACGGCAGACCATCCAGATTATATACATATCCATGACCCAATAAAGGTCTTCATTCATGTGTTTATCAAATGCATTACTTCGTTCCCCAATAAAATCAGGAACACATGCAAATCTAATGTTTAAATGTCCATAGTATTATGTCCAGTGTGTCCTAAAACCAATTATTGAGATTTAAAGAAATCCTTGAAATTGTTCAAGTGTTTTTTGTGTGCATACATGAGAGTGATAAATACAAGTGGTAAAGAAGTAGTAATCATATTTCTGAAAACATTTAGATTTCCTTTTTTAAGAGCTCAACATTTTTCTAGTTGTCATGTTTTCATTAAACCAGAAACCATACTTCCTCAAATTGTTATATGAACTTTAAGTTCCACACTGCAGCAATGTTGGGTTGTGAAACTAAACATCTTTTCCTCCCGTCTGCCCTGGCTCCTGCAGGACGGTTTTGTGGTGCGGATCTATAGTATGAGCTCAGACCCGACCCTGCAGCAGGAACTGCATTAAGCTGGCAAGGAAATGCCTTCATGCCTGCGGCATCTCTCTATTTGACCTCGAGAAGGACCTGCACATCATCAGTAAGTGATCAAATATAATAATCATATTATACTTAATAAAATATGAAATCAAAAAGCATACTGTCCAACTTGTCTCACTGTGGAATTGGCTCTAAATAGTATGTTGTTCTCTCAGGCACAGGCTTTGATGAGGAGGCAGCACTGCTTGGAGCAGGCAGGGAGTTTGCTTTGATGAAGACTGCCTCGGGAAAGGTAAGAGTTAAAAATCTTCTCTGAAATGAAAAAGAAAGTTGTAACAGATTCAACCACTGATCTCTTTTTTTCTTGCAAATGATAGGAGAGATGAATCTGGGAAAAAGTTCTAAATTAATTGTGTTTTTGCATGAGTTTTCTTCATTCTTTGTCACACTGGCCCACCGTATAAAATTACTATTACACCGTAAACAATGACTATTACTAATAGTGCATTTCACCCAGCTAGAGTAGAACCTACCTATTGCATAATGTCCACTTTCAGGAGTGGAGTGAAGCTTTGGACAACACGTTTTAACACATTATAGTAAAGGTTTATTTATGAATGTCTTTTTCTATGAGAAATACACCCTGTATACTTCTAGATGTCAGATTATAGGGTTTCTTATCGAGCACACTGGGACCAATGGCTGTACTGTATGTAGGCAGTGCTCTGATGAAGAAGATAGGTCACATTTTTACAGTCTTAGTAAGAGAAAAACGCTAACAATGTTGTTGGTTAGGGTGTGTGGAGGGTGTGGATGTGTGTCTAGATGAAGGGTGGTGCAGGGTGCCTCTTGTGTAGATAGCAAAGCAGGGCAGTTGCCTCTTGCACAGTTTGTGTCAGTGTAAAAGCCTAATCTCTCAACACTCTTTATCTTCATATAACCCCAACCCACATTGGCTGTATGGGTAAAAATAGAATCAGCTGAACTTTTGTCTTTGCTTAAAGTGTACTCATCACTCAGCTGGATATTTTGTACGATATTCACTCTCTGTCCTACACGCCTTGTTGGAGCTCCTGCCCTCCCCCCTCCCTATGAGCCCACTGTGCTCTGATGTGTGTGTGTATGTGTTACAATGGCGTTTGTTAGCAACCAGAAAATGACACCAGTAATGACAAACTGATGAGAATGCTGCGTGGGGTCTGGGTGCCGTGTTGGCGGGACATTGCGGGGCTCGCTGCTCCGCTCGAGGAGCGGACAGTGTGAGCTGGATTACTCGTGTCGTTTCCTGGTTGCTGCGTGGGGTCTGCGAGACAGCCACAGTTCGCCACACACGTGAGTGTGTAGCGAACTGTGAGTGGAGCTCCACGGAGCCGAGGCTGAGAAAAGATAAGGCTGAGTGAGTGTGTGTGTGTGAGGAGCTCCACGGATTGGTCCATTTGGACCTGGGTATGGTCACGTCACCATACTCGGGAAGAACAAAATGGAGAAATAAATCTCCAACGAGGCGTTCTGGGGCAGCATAGACAGGTCTTTTCTGTGTTAGAGTTTTACTCGCTACAGGGTGTACTTTGAGGGTTTGTAACTCTGCAGACCGTTTACATGCATAAAAATCTACATGACACACAAGGGGAAGGGTAATAACCGGAAAAGCATGACATGGGACCTTTAAGTTGACGAAACCCTGGGTCGATTTACCGAGTTGATAACCAGCGTCGTAGGACCGCTTGGCGAGATCTCGTTTGTTAGGGTTAGTTAGATAGGCTAACTCAAACATATCCAGGGTCTGTTGAACTGGCTTCGTAGTACAGGGCACTGGTGGCTGCATAGCAGCGCTAATGTCAAAGACACAAACATTATACATTATATTTTAATTTTACCAGGATGCAGTGACAAAAATATTTGGGAAGGCTTAGCCTTCCCTAGCCTACAGTACCCGCCGCCCCTGTTTACAAGCACATTGTTTATAGTGCATGACATTTTGAAGTGTTAATCTTATTCATGTGTGGCGCAGCAGGGAAGTTTGCTGTCATTAGGGCTCTAGCTGAAGGTTTAGTTTGGTTGAAAACTAACCCCGGCTAAACATGGCTTGGTCCAACAAAATGAATACATTCCTCAAAAGAATCACTTAATGAAAACGGTTCCTTATTCCTGATCTTCTTTCATTTTTTCCTGTGTGTTTCACCTTCCCTCATCTTCCCCTCACAGATTTACTACACAGGAAAGTACCAGAGCCTGGGTATAAAGCAGGGTGGTCCATCAGCAGGGAAATGGGTGGAATTGCCCGTTACAAAGTCTCCTAAGATCGTTCAGTTCTCAGTCGGCCATGATGGCTCCCATGCACTGCTAGTGGCCGAAGACGGAAGTGTGTTCTTTACAGGCTCCGCAAGCAAGGGAGAAGATGGAGAGTCCAGTAAGAGAATTTAAAAACTATCGGCAAACATTGGACAAATCATTATTTTTAACCATTTATTAAATATGGCATCAAAACAATCTTCCTTGAAGTCCTAAAGATGATGTCTGTTTTCCTTTGCAGCTAAAAGTCGCAGACAGCCCAAGCCGTACAAGCCCAAGAAGATGATCAAATTAGAAACCAAGACAGCGGTCAACACGGCGTGCAACAATGGCAGCAGCAGCATCGTCACCAAGGATGGAGAGCTCTACATGTTTGGCAAAGATGCTATTTACAGTGACAGCACCTGTGAGTTGACTTGAACAAGGCTATTTCCAATTCTTAACTTGAAGACATGTTTCTGAGATATTTCAAGAGTGTCTTGTCATTGACCTCATTGCTCTGTGAAAGAAAGATTAAGGACTTACAAAAAGAAATAAGCATCTATACACGTCTATAAATATGTCTCCATTGGAAACCATTTTATTCAAATTCTCTATAATCTGTATTTTCTTGTCCACAGGCCAAGTCACAGACCTGAAGGGTCACTCTGTAACTCAGGTTGCCATGGGTAAGGCCCATACGTGTGTTCTGACCAAGAGTGGTGAAGTGTGGACATTTGGGGTGAATAACAAGGGCCAGTGTGGCAGAGACACTGGGTCCATGAGCCAGGCTGGGAAAGGTGAGCGGATGGACAAACGTAGACAAACAAATACACATAACGACATACTGTAAATTCTGTGCATTCTTCGTACTCAATCGGAATGCTTTACTTTGTCTTGTGTGTTTTTGATGTAGCATTTGGTGTAGAGAGCATGGCAACGGCTATGGATGAAGACCTGGAGGACGAGGTAGAAGAGAAGGAAGAGAAGAGCATGATGTGCCAGCCAGGCATGCACAAGTGGAAGCTGGACCAGTGTATGGTGTGCACCGTGTGTGGAGACTGCACGGGCTACGGGGCCAGCTGTGTGAGCAGTGGACGGCCGGACAGAGTGCCAGGAGGGTAAGGAGACACAAAACTAGAAGGGGGGGAAGCTGGTCATTACAAGATTTTCAATGACTGGGTACTGTCAAGAGCTAAAAAACTGTTTTTTCTCTTAATAAAAACCTTTTTTATTTAGGTTTTGCAGAACATAGCAACAGTTCTGTGCTGTTCGGATATTAAAGAGATATCTTCCTGCCTACTTTTTTAAATTATAGTATTTATATCAAATTAACATGATTATTGTTTCTATGAATTCAAACATTTTTCTACAACTTATTTTGGGTTTATGCCATGTTCTTTATTTTGTTAATATTTCAAAAATATGTTTACATTTATCTTTATTCTAAACAAAGTACATGTATGATTTCAATTGGTCGATAAATAAAAAGTAAAGCAACAAATCAATAATCGTGCATTAACAGGGTCTGGAATTAATTGGACAAAGGGCCAGGGAGGACCTTTTTCTAACAAATCTTTGGTTAACTGCTCATCATAATGTGATTATTGTTCTGTCTGTGTCCCCCCCCCTCCCCAGTATCTGTGGCTGTGGATCCGGAGAGTCGGGCTGCTCGGCGTGTGGCTGCTGTAAGGCCTGCGCCAGGGAGCTGGACGGTCAGGAGGCCAGACAGAGAGGCATCTTTGATGCAGTGAAGGAGATGATTCCACTGGACCTGCTGCTAGGTATGCAAATTCATATCTGCCATGTCATACTTTCACTGTTTTGCTCATTCATACACGATTTACATCTCACCTATATCACCACTTACATTTTATTTTAAAGACACAAAGTCTGATAAATCATATGCATGTTAGAACATCATGCACAAACCTGTGTGAGGTTATATTCCAACGTTCGTAGGTTACTGTGTGTTGGATTCTCAATAATTGATCGGAATAAATTACTGTCTTGAGCGGGGCTGTGTGCGAGCAATATATCTTTCTGAGCTATGCCCGCACTCTGCTTATGCCACACATCCCACTGTCTGTTGCGTTTGCTTGAGTCAGCATTTCGCACACGTTTCGTTGCTTTGTTTATTCTTGTGTTGTGCAGAGTCATTGCTTCTCCATCACTTCTTTCCATCATTCATTGATGTGTGTCTTGTTTTGTTCTGCTCTGCTCCGTTTTCCCTCCTCCTCCTTCTCCTGCATCCTGTCTTGGCTGCCTGTATCTGGGGCCTTTTTTTGTTTCAGCTGTGCCTGTCCCTCCCCCTCCAGGAGTGAACATCGAGGAGCACATTCAAATCCGTCAGGAAGAGAAACGACAGAGGATCAACCGCCGGCACAGGCTGGAGGAAGGCAGAGGTATAAATCAGTGCGAAACAAAATGGCACAATGTCTAGGGAAGGGAAGGGATTGTGTGTTTTTGGTTTAATACCTTTTATCCAAGAGACTTAAACATAGCTACAGGGAGAGTGAGAAGGTTGAAGCAGAGGTTAACGATTAGGGTGAAACTACTAGGGCGGCGACTAAATCAATTCTTCGTAAACTTACAGAATTTTGTCGACAAATCGATTAGTTGATTGAATAAACAGATCTGTAGAATATACAAAAACATGCAAAAGCACCACTTTAATAATGTGTTACCAGAGATGTACATTTCAATGATTGAGCATGACAAACCATACAAATGACTTAAGATATTTTATACAAAAAGGACCAAAATTAACAATTAATAATCGATCTACTAAGAAGGGGGCAGCCTTAGAATCTACAATATGTATGTCCACCCTTTTTTAGTTTCGAATACCTTCCAGGTGCTGTTTGCTTGGGTGTTGTGTCTTGGTGACTTCCCCCTTGCCTTGTGTCCTTATTATTTTTCAATGTGTGTGTATTGTTGTGGTGAAGTATTACCATGTGCTCTCGCATTTTGTGAGCATTGTGCATGCATGTGAAAGTTTCTTTTCCCCCAGGCCCCATTGTTTATCCCGGCCCCATTTTTATGAACCAGCGTGAGCAGGCCCTAGCCAGAATAAGACCCCTTCAGGCACTAAGGCATAAACGGGACAAGCACAAAGGTACTACGGTTTTCACTAACTCAATGGGTGCAGAGACACCCCTTTGACTCATCTCCCAATCTGGCTGTCCCGCCCACCTCCTCTCTCACTCTCTGACGGCAGGACTCTTGTGTATTCATCAGGTCTCATGGTAGCAAACAATGTAGGCTTTTGGAGAGAAGGACTCTCGCAGTGGAACAAATTACTATGTAGTCTCTAGACTGGGTGAAAGACCAACCTCAACAGGCCTTTGAATTAGTTTAATTTGATATGACCCTAACATAGGAAAGGCCTGTTGTAGAACACAGATTTTTTTGTGGTCAACATTTCTTTTTTTGGAGTAGGATGTCTGCTCTGCCCCAATGCTGTTGTTTGACCTAAATAGTTGTAACTGGATTTACAATCACTCCAGTTACAACTGATTTGTCACTTTGGCTGTAAACTGCAGTATTGCTAGCAGAAAAAAAAGGTAAATGACAGAAACATTTGACCCAGAAGGAAAAAAAGAGGGGTTTTTAGTTTAAAAATCGTATTTTTAGATTTGAATCATCTAATGAAAAGGGCTTAGAAATCACAAAATGTGTCACAGCATTACTGTAAGCTTTTTAGGCACTTGACCATCAGAGAAGTGAGTGTACTGGTTCTTTGTCTCAAGTTACTATTCAACGAACACAGGCAACTTGTTTTTGGAGTTTGCTTTTGTTATACAAACAATCTTTTCTCCTTCTAAAGTAACCATAAGGAGGAAAGAGCACAAATATCAGGCTTAGAGCTTTAAAAGGTTCTCTCTCTGCAAATACTTGAGTTAAGAAAATGTAAAATATCAAACTGTATCACTCATTGCCTGCCATAATATAAAATAAGATGGTATCTTTTTGTGTAGATAGTGCACTTGGGCAGGTCTTCATCTTCAGTCAAAGCTGCTTGCTGCTTTTGAAGTAAATAGATGGCACAGGTTGAAGTGGATCTGCTGGTATTATTATTAAGCAATGCTTCATTTTCAGTGTCTAGAATTGTGCCCTCTTTACTGTAAATTCAATTCTGTTAACTTTCACCATTTGAAAACCCTCCACAAAGAAACTCATTGTTAACGATAAGTGGCTTGTTTAATTGTCCCACTGTCATACATGGGACGTTAAGACGCCACAGAGTATTCTATTTTAGAGCAGTATCCTTTTTGTAAGGACTGTTTAGATACGGAGGATGTTTTAATTTGCTGAATTACTTTTTGTTTTTGCAGAACCATTCATTGTGGTTGATGCACAATTGTAAGGATAGTTTGTTTGGTGTGACTCCCCTGAGCATCCTTCATGGTCTTATGAGGAATGTTTACTCAAAAATCAACCCACCAACAATACTGTACCAGTGTTTTAGTGTGGGACCTCCAAATTACTCGTATTGTACTTTAGACAAGTGGTTCTCAAATAATATACCCCCTTTTTAAAATATGATTTCATCCTAGTACCTCTTGGCTATTTCAAAACATTATTGTTCCAAAAAAAAAAAGACATCACTGAACATGATCGCGTTTGTTGCATCAGTTTACATCTTGCATTTCATTTCTTCTTTTACTTATCATAGTGTAATTCCTTCAAGAATTAAGCATGACTGATATTTGAAGGAATATCTCACAAACCTCTGCAGCTTCAAAGCACCCCCATTTGGGAAACACTGCTTTAGATGAAGAGCACCGCTCTGTCCTTTTTGTTTTACTCCCATTGACAGCTGTCACCATGAGCTAAACTTTCAACCCCACCTTAGAAATGTTTGAGCCACGAAGCAGTCAATATTTATGTTACATTCACTTTGAAGTTGTATCAAAACCTAAGGCTGTTGTCTCATCTGGCTGGCTTCAGATACAAAGGTAAACCACATTGAGCTGATGCATGGTCCAAAAAGGTATTGACTGTCATTGTATTGACTGTAGTGCATGGGCCTCCCTCCAGCCCCCCCCCCCTCTCACACAGCTGTGACCTCTTACACAGGGCTCAGGGTAAACCAGATTCCCTCTTTCTCATTGATCACAGACAGATTTTGGAAATCAAACTCTTTGCTAAACAAACAATATATCCATATGTATGGGACTGGTTGCCAAAAGCCTTTCTGTTAAGAGGTTCTGTTCCCTCCTTTCTTTTTCGGTATGCTTCTCCCTTTCTCCCGCATTTTCTTTTGAAGCCTCTTCTCCCTCCAGCTCTGTTTTCCAGGACTCTGCAGAGACCTCCACCTCTGTGGTCTGAAGTTGCTACTTAACCTCACTCTCTCCCTGTTCTCTACTTAAATGTGCTGACTTGTGTGTGTTTGCCTTGTAGATGGTAGCAGTGAGCGTGGAGAGAAAGATGCTAGCAAAATCACCACCTACCCACCGGGGGCCGTGAGATTTGACTGTGAGCTGCGAGCTGTGCAGGTCAGCTGCGGGTTTCACCACTCAGGTAAGGGAATATAACTCAAAGCTGCTTCTAGTGAGGCTCCAGGGTAGATTTGACTGCATATTATTTTAGAAAATGTATTCGAACACCTCTAACAATAATGTCTGACCTTGCAGTAAAGATAATAAGTAGGTAACAGTCATGGTTATGTTGCTTTTCAGTGGTGCTGATGGAGAATGGAGACGTCTACACATTTGGTTACGGCCAACATGGACAGCTTGGACATGGAGATGTAAACTCAAGGTATTGCTTCTGTTGCCTTGACATCTTTTAAATGTTTAAAGTGAAAGCTTGCACACTGCAGGATCCCAATGTTCACTTAATAATTGCACCCAAGTGACGTTTCGAGTAAAACTGCTCTTCATTAAAATCAAGTCAAGGAAAAGTAATTAAGGGAAGACATAGGACCTTAATGTTTTTTAGTAGAGTCTATTTATTAGTTCTTTGTCTCCTCACATTCAGCCCTCTCCTTCCCCGTTGCATGTGCAAGTACACTCCTTGTTTTTAATGTGATAGCCAACTATTTGATCTGTATATACAAATAAGTCACAGGAAAATAAATACAGTATTTATGTCATTCACACCTCAAGTAATGTTAACAGAATTGATACATAGGTCTAAATGTGAGTGTCTGTAAACCTATTTTAACTATGTTTCATTTTTGAATGATATGTTTTAATATTTTTACAGTCATTTTATTACAATTTATATTTGTAAGATATGCCATGTGTATTCATCAATATACCAAAGTAGAATCCTTTTGTGTGAAAACCTCCTTGGAAATAAACTTGATTCTGATGCCAAGTGTTAAAGACTTGTGTACTCACACAACATAATGTTGATGTTTCTACCTCCTAGGGGTTCTCCAACTCTGGTGCAGGCCCTTCCAGGTCCCAGTGTTCAGGTGACAGCGGGCAGCAACCACACAGCCGTTCTTCTCACTGATGGCCAGGTCTTTACATTCGGGAGCTTCTCGGTAAGTAAAACATTTGTACTGTTACAATGTGTATACAACTGCTTGTTTAGAGAATTAACTAACTACTTTGTTTATTACACGCAATATATTTCGCTTTTGTTATGGCAATTTATCCTCATTGTTTTTCAGAAAGGACAGCTGGGCCGGCCCATCCTGGACATGCCCTACTGGAATGCCAAGCCGTCCCCCATGCCCAACATCGGTGCCAAATATGGACGAAAGGCTACTTGGATCGGTGCCAGCGGGGACCAGACGTTCCTGCGGATCGATGAGGCTCTTATCAACTCCCATGTCCTAGCAACTTCAGAGATCTTTGCCAGCAAACACATTATTGGCCTTGTGCCCTCCTCTGTATCTGAGCCTCCTCCATTTAAATGCTTGCTTATCAACAAACTGGATGGAAGCTGCAGGACCTTCAATGACTCTGAGCAAGAGGACCTGCAGGGATTTGGCCTTTGTCTGGACCCGTGTATGATGTCATATGGAGGTCAGTCAATATCAACTATACACAGCAATACAATGTAAACAATTTGGTTTAGTTTATTTTTCATTTAATCGTTTATTTGAACCGGGACAGTGCACATTGATGAACACTTTAAAACAAAAATAATGCTTACAAGTGTAAATGAGCCGGATTTTAGCTTTGAGCTAATTTTCATCCGTGGTCCCGTCACATACAACATATAAGAACATGACATTTATAAACATAGCAAAAATAAATACATGATATGCAGGAAGAGCATGAGCAGCATATACAAGCATTTACCACATGGCAGTACAATGTAGCAGCTACGACATATAAAGTGCAAGAGGAAATAAAAGTGCTACATAAAGTGCAAAAGGAGATACCCCTGTATAAAAGTGCATTTAGCAAGGCAAGGCAAGTTTATTTATATAGCACCTTTCAACACAAGGCAATTCAAAGTGCTTTACAAAAATGGAAGACATTAAGAAAATGGCATTTAAAATCAGTCATTAAAAAGAAAAGATAATAAAATAAACATTAAAAGAAAAAATACATGGATAAAAGTTACAGTGCAGTTTAAGATGTGAATAGTTCAATTAAAAGCGGCGACAAAAAGAAAAGTCTTCAGCCTGGATGATTACAGCGGTGATTACACGTCTGTTTGTTGCTCAACCATTCTTTAAGTTGTCCTTTAAAACTATTGAGAGTGGGACAATCCCGTATCTCAGTTGGGAGGCTATTCCACAATGAGCTGCCTTTAATGGATAGAACATTTTGTCCAAAAGTTGTCCGTCTACGGTGGACTTCACAGTCTCCTCTGGTTTCTGACCTAGTGCAGCGTCCAGTGTGTTTTTTGTGGATGATATGTTAACGTGTATGTACCACTTTGTGTACTATTCATTCCAAGTCTCAAGATTTAGGGAAGACGCCCTACAGATTATCCTTTTTTTTTTTTTTTAAATGTGTCTCTTTTGAAATGTGTTTTTCTAACCCTTTTTGCCCTCTATGTGGCCCTGTGTGTTTCTTTAGGTTCCTGCCGGCTGCAAAAGAGATGCTGTGCTACAATGCAGTGATCGCTGATGCCAGGATGCCCTCTGCTACAGATCTACAGGCTCGCTGTAGCATCCTCAGCCCAGAGCTTGCGTTGCCCTCAGGATCTCATGCCACTACTACTCGCTCTCACGGGGCCCTACACATCCTTGGTAATCCTCTGCACTAACCATCTGGCAAAGTGTCTTTGGTCGCATTCATCTTTTATGAATGTCTTATGGTAGTAGGAATGTGAAGATGAATGCTCCAAGAGTGATATTCGACCATGCGGACATCTTCTTTTTTAAAAGCTGATTTCACTAGCCCCACCCTGATTGAATTGATATTCCCATAAATCCCATATTTGTAATGAAAATGTTCATTCATTAACTGAGTGATGGGATTTTAGTGCTATTTTAACTGTGTACATTTTTTTTTGAGAGACAGATTGGCCAAAATATGATAAAGTGCAGGAATTCCTAGATTATACATTTTTGTTTATGTATGTAATCTTTGAATACTAAGATGAAGTATACTGGGTTGTCTACTTAGGTTGCCTGGATACACTGGCAGCCATGCAAGAGCTGAAGATGGGTGTAGCCAGTGCAGAGGAAGAAACCCAGGCAGTGATGAAGGTCTACTCTAAGGAGGACTACAGTGTGGTGAACCGCTTGAGAGTAAGTGGGATCTTTGAACAGGATTTGTTGTAAATCATGTATGATACAACACAGGGACGCGGGGGGGGGGTGCTGAGGGGGCTGCAGCACCCCCACCTGCGAGGCTCCACTAGCACCGCACCCCCACCGCACCCCCAAACGCGGCACACCTATAGTGTAAGCACGCCGCTGCGAGGCTCCACCAGCACTCCCCCCCGCCGCACCCCCGACTGACTGACTTCCCGCGTGCCTGATACAACATACTGAAAGATATATAATAATATATTTTTAGCTTGATTCTTTTTTTTTTTTAGTCTATCCAGCTCTTCTACCTCTAACCTTTAAAGTCACAACATCAATATTCAAGTCAGATCAGAGTGAAAGTACTTAAAAGTGGATAAACCACTTCCTTGTATGTTGCAATGCCTTATCGATCCCATGTGTGATGTTGTAGGTCACGGTGGTGGCTGGGGCTACTCGGCTCACTCTGTGGAGGCCATCCGCTTCTGTGCTGATGCGGACATCCTGCTTGGGGGCCTGGGTCTGTTCGGGGGACGAGGGGAGTACACTGCCAAGATCAAGGTGAGCTGCTTAGAGACTATCTTTTTTTTTTTTAAACAAAGACACATGTGATTGTTTTAGGCATTTTGTCAATGTCATTACAGACTTTTTCTGTCTCGACTGTCCGATACTCACTACAAATACGATACTCACTATTGCTATTGGCATTTAATTACAATCTTTACAATGAATACATTACCCCACTCCTTTTGTTGTGCAGCTTTTTGAGCTTGGACCTGACGGAGGTGACCACGAGACGGATGGAGATCTACTGGCTGAGACTGACGTGCTGGCTTATGACTGTGCTGCCAGGTAAAGTTAATGAATTCATTGTGTTTCCCTTCTGTTCTCACGCATCTTTCATGTCAAGAAAATGATGTGGAATGAATGTTAATGTGGGTTATCTGTAGGGAGAAATACGCCATGATGTTTGATGAGCCGGTGCTGCTGCATGGGCTGGTGGTATGTGGCGTGGGCCCGAGTCTCTGGACCCAGCAGTGACTGTGGCTCCCATGGACAGGCAACCATTACAACAGATGATGGGTAAACAAACATTTCACATTCTCCATATGCCTCATTTGGTTCTATAATGTCTCAATCTGAAAATTGGTCACACAGCTTTTCATTTTGAATGTTTTGTTTTTCCCTTTTAGCGTGGTCTTTCAGTTCAAAAGCTCTAAGAAGTCAAACAACGGTACAGATGTTAACGCAGGTCAATACCACAGCTACTTTACAGGCAAGTAAAGTCCTTGGATTGATTGTGATTCACGCATATTTTGTCTATAGGTTGTAAGTAAATTATTTTGATTGTCTCTTTATGTTTGAACATCAGGCTTCCTTCAAATGATGGCAATGCAGCTAAAGGAAAACAGCAGACCAGTGAACCGGTCCATATCCTTAAACGCTCATTCGCTCGAACCGTCTCAGTGGTGAGTACTGTCTTTATGTCTTATAGTGTTCCCCTAAATGTTTCCTCATGCTTTAAGGGCTACTTTGGACTCTTTCAATTAGGGCTTTGTAAGGTTTACTGGACTTTGTGTAACTGTCTAACTCTGTCTCTGTAGGAGTGTTTTGAGTCTCTGCTGAGTGTCCTTCACTGGAGCTGGACCACCCTGGTTTTGGGTGTGGAGGAGCTGCGAGGGCTGAAAGGCTTCCAGTACACAGCCACCCTGCTGGACCTGGAGAGACTGCGCTTTGTTGGCACATGCTGCCTCCGCCTGCTCAGGGTCTACATCTGTGAGATATTTCCCATTGCTGGTAGGAGCACAGCTCACAATTAGTATTTGGCAATAAAATGCTTGTGAAAACCACAACAATGTGTTTTCTGTTTGAGAAACAATATCCATCCTTTATCATTTAAGAATGGAGTAGTCACTGCCAATATGTTATGTCTGATCGTTAAATCCTGAACAGACTAGAATGTGTTTATATTTCAAAAGTACATTTCAATTGATCCCTTCATTTAGTGTGTGGCTTCTGATAAGATCAAGTAATGGTTTCCTTTTCTGTGTGTTCTGTGATTTCCAGCAAGCACCAAAGCTGGGTGGAGGAGTCGAGCAAGCTGGCAGAGTGCGTGGGAAAGACGCGCAGCCTGCTGAAGAAGATACTGTCAGAAGGCATGGACAACTGCCTGACTAAGCTGGACAACGACCCCCAGGGCTACCTGTCTCAGCCTCTGACCCTGCTGGAAGCTGTGCTGCAGGAGTGCCACAACACCTTCACTGCTTCCACTCTTTCTACCCGACCCCGGCTCTGCAGTGGGCCTGCCTCTGTGACCTGCTCAACTGTCTCGACCAGGTCAATAACATTACACCATGTCACTGTAGCCTAGAAAGAGCTTTAAAGTAGGACTGAAACTAGTTAATAATTATTAGAAGCTGTTGTTTTCCTGATTCATCTGCGGTAATTATATGGCGATTCCCAAACATCTTCCTTAACTCCATGGTAACGTCTTCAAATTGCTTCTGTTGTTCAAGCAGCAGTCCTATATCAGAAGATATTTAATTTCCAATTATTAAAAAAACTGAAAAGCAAGAACAATGTATTTCCTGATTCCTGAAATGAACAAATATCTAGATAGTTGCTCATACATTTTTCGTCACTCAACTTGCCACCAATTCATTAAACTATAAAAATATTCAAGACTGTTTTAAAATGTAGAAGGCCTTAATATAAAGTAAAAATTGATAGATATTGAGGTCATATCAAGACAACTCATTAAAAGTTTAAAACCACAGCTTCATTCTGATATTCTCTAAGGTTGTTAAATAAACATTGTAGAAATGGTTCAAAGATGTATAAAATCAGAGATTA